>NW_006263303.1:2782170-3141955 GCF_000493195.1 Citrus x clementina | reverse complement strand
GGACTTATGGAGACTCACAAAAGTTACCGAAGGCAATACAATTTACTTGATCATTGAGTTCAACCTTTCTCATTGTTCTAGTAGGAAAAAAAATCAACAAATATTCTAATAATGAAATTAAAAAAATTCATATTCACAAACAATCTAAAGATAAAACAAAATTTAATTCTCATAAATACTGTCAAAATCAAAAAGTCCACCAAATAAATCAAGATGATGTTGTCATTTCTGGAAATACATTATATAACCTACATATTGTGTGTAGTAAAGGTGATTTCTTTTTAATGATTAGTGTTATAGAAAGGAACATATGGGGAAAAAAAAAAGAAAAGAAAGGAAGGAAGGAATCATAATAACATAAAAGGAGATAGTGAAATGAAAAGGATAAAGTTTGATTTTGATATTTGCAGACAAAATTTTGTAGGTGTAGAAATGAAATATTGAGATATGGAATTATCAAGGTTTAAAGAGAAAATTTTCAATTTTAAAGTTTTATTAATGGGTGTAGAAAATTATTTAATGAGATTAAATAGTCCCATCCTAAAAAAAAATTGTATGATACAAATAACCCCACTTTTTTTTTTTTTTGTATTTTTACGGATCTCTTATGAAAATCCCATCCTTATTATTGTACGTTATAAGTTGTATGATTGTAAATCATATAAGAAGAAGCTTCGTCCTCCCCACAAATTCGACTTAGCTGTTCTGACATAAATATAGTGAATCATATAGCATTCTCTACAGAATGTACTCCATTTTTATGCCACATTGGCTTTTGGCTGAAAGCAGCTTAATTGTACCTCAACATTGCATGATTTCTGCTACCCGCCATTGGAATTTCGTCGAGTTTCGAAATTGGCCTATTGATCAATCAATGATCAAGAAACCATGGCAGCTACCAAACGCGGCCCGAGTCAATTCATATTATGCCGTAATAAATGAAGTGATGATTAATCCATTTATCTTTCTTTATGAACCCTGCACATGATGTAGTACTTTCAGAACAAGTTAAAGCTGTACCTCTACACGTGAGCTGTTTCCATGGATCTTTTCAAGCTGCAATGCTAAAATTATCAATCCGTATGACTGAATTTGTTGGTGATAAGACTTGGCTTGGAATTTGAATCACTCATTTCAATTAAGGGAAAGAATCATTGACGTTTATTTCAGGACAGAGAAGGGTCATTTCTAATAAAATCAGGCCACCCTGGACATTAATAAAATCAATTGAAGATCTGAGTGTGGAGTTTCAGATTTGGTGGTAAATACAAATTTTAACTTGAGTCATCAATCACCTTTGGGAAATCTTTAAAGTGAATGCATCCGAAAAGATTAATGCTGATTGACAAATCACTTGAAAAGGTATTTATAGAAATCTTCTTAATCCTAATTTATAGTTGATAAGCAAATATTAATTCCATGGATGCAAAATAATCTATTTATGAGAATTCAACTCCTATCATCATCCCTGAAGATACATTGAAATTTGTTCTTCTCTTTGTCACAATAATGTATATGTAGAAGATAAGAAATTGTTTGGGTTCCTAAAAAAAAAAAGGCTATATCGTAGCTAGATTACTCGATTCAAAACTTCCAGATTATAGGGCCGGTGGTGTTGGGAAACATGTCTCCCCGGAAAATAAATTGCATATGACAAATAACCAAACAGCGCTGCCCATTCCATTTATTTCAACACGTAGGATTACTTGACTACTCTACCTAATCACATATCTCACTTGAGGTATATTTCCTGTATTAATCACATTATAGCAAGATTTCTAAGTTAGTAATCAAATATCTGCAGGGTGAAAAAGTGCTTAATGATAAAAATGCTCAAAAAATTACCCCGCATGACTCATGGGAGCAAGCCATATATATGTCTAATAACTACACCTTGTGCTATGGATTAAAACCCTAATTATTTTACATAGAATAATAAATTAAAGACGGGAAACAAACAATCAAGATACAAATTTATTGTGCTTCGCTTTCAATTATAAGAGTTGCAACTACTTTCAACAGCTACAGGGTTTTCACTAAGATGATGATTGATGAAAAGAGATTGCCAGATACATGCCCACCCTTGAACAAAGAGGTTCGCTATAATATCCTTTATTATACTAGAAATAAGGGCAAGATAATGCATTGTGAAAAAATCTAAAGTACATATACTGATAAATATTTTAGGCCAGAGTGCATCCAAACTAACCTTCATCAGGTACATATATGGTTAGTCACCAGAGCAGATCCAACAGTTAATGGGGTTAAAATTAAAATTGCATTGCTTAATTAGCTCAGCAAGGCCATGAATTGTAAAGGGTCCTGACGTCCTGTAATGTAATTGTAAAAGATGTAGTGAAAATCCAAATGAACCCACGAGTGCCCCCACGGCGTACATAAATTACTTAGCCTCTAGCTGCTGTTCTGACACCAAACAGTGAGGTCAAGTTTCAATTTGACCATTAATGCCAGCTCTGCTCTATTTTTCTTTTCATTTTTTTGTTTATTTAGTTTCTCAGATGTACCGATTGTACCACAGACATTGATTTCACCATGAAAGGTTGCTTTCACAGTACGGCTACTGGTTAACGCTCTGCAAGTAGTAAAACAGTGTAATTTTTTAGTGCTTGACGGCGGTAATAGTAATGGAGTCAGTCAAATATAGGACCTGTCTACGGTGCAGCCTCTGTAACTAACATCTCCCACCATCCCATTTTCTATTGTTTAATTTCTCACTCCACATCCAACCACATCCAACGGCTGATGCTGCAGTCTGCAGCTTACAGATTCTTCATGCTAGCAAAGTCCTCAAATATAAAGTTAAAAACCTTGTAAAAGCTCATTCAAGCTACTGGAATGACAGCCGCGGGAACTGTCATTATGGTACCTTCTTTGGAGCAAGCCAAATGCATGGTATATATCAGGATCATTTCAAATTTCATTAATTTTCCTTTACCCATATAATAATTAATTGACTTGTTTTCAAACTACCCCAAACTCCAAATTTAATGAGAGCAAGCGAAGCAACTAATGCTCGTCGTATTACTCAGGTCAGTATTAGGAGTAATGATTTCATGCTTCCAATTCCATAGTGCTGTAAATCCTGTTGCCATTGGCGGGAGATCATAGTAAACATTATCAAAGGACTAGGATCTATCGGTAAACTGTTAAAACACAATTTTACCACCAGCTTCAAACATTCTTTTTATGTCGATGGTGGAAATTATATGTTCACTCCCAAAGAGATATTTTTGCCATACCATGCTTGTGCTGTGCGGCTCACCTTACAACTTTAAAGAGTTGAATTCTTGCTACCATTAAATTTAAAAAATAAAAAGGCAACCCTATATAAATGAAACATGGGGTAAGCCCTTTACAAATGTGGCCTATGCTTGAGAATAATAGCACAATATGTTCCTTGTGATTATGGGAAGGCCTTTGAAGAATCAAAAGCAATGCCCTACTGCATTAATTTCTTCTAGTAGATATAAAGCAAAAATTTCTTGTCCAAAATCTATGCACGTTCAACCTCTCTCACCTGTCCAATTTATGAAGGCTTTGGGTCTACCAACATATACAGACGATTCAAATCGACCCAAGTTGTGAAATGATGCAGGCGAATTTAATTTATATAATATATTTTCATCAACGTTCACTTCAATATTGCTGATATGCTTTTGGCCTATTTGCACCATCTGTTATATATTTCATGTAGCCTCTGATATTATCAAATCTAAAATAATACAACTTCATTGGCATGTGATTAGTGGGATCACTTTACCCTTACCCACCACCATGTCAAATCCACCAAATTCTTGTTTGGTGAAACTGAAAGCATTAAATTGTGTTGATGATTTTTTTCACAAATTCACCTTCAGTTATTGCACTGCAAGACTTTAAATACAGTGCAACATGCATGATCATTTTCACCATAAAAGCTAGGATACAGAAACTGAGAAAAGGTTCCCGCTATATGTATCAAACAGTCAAAGCTGAAAGCTATCTGTTTTTTGCGGCTGCAATTCAAATAGAGCAGAATTTGAAAAATGACGCTTCACTGCTTTTTGCTCACATGCATTGCCCATACATTAGACGCTATATCTCATTATCTTGGTTCAAACAAACATTTATTTCAGGGATAGTATGAGGGACCAAAATAGCAGATTGTTACACTATTTAATCTTCTTTACATTGAAAGAACATGCCATCTTCCTGTGCTTCTTTCACATGCAGTTCATGTGAAAGCATGCTCGTGTTTTTTTCCCCTAAATTTGAATATAAAAATATGCTACACATCACAGCCAGCCCATACACATACGTTACTTGCATGTACAGTAAGTGGGGCCTGAATCATGCATTATCAAGTATATATTTTCCTTCCGATAGTCCAAAGCCAAGTAAACTGTGGCTTTCACTTTTGATTCACGTGTAGTTCCTTAATATAGGTTATGCATTCAGAAACTCTCCTTTTCTCTACAACTCCAGAACATTGTCAAGATGAACTAGAGTTTTCTTTGTCTTTCTCAGAATGCCATTGCTATCTATGGCTGTGAGAATTAAATGCAGGAGATGAAACTTAAAATATCACAATATTCAACATACCTGGAGTAGGGACCTCTCATTCAATGTATCATCCTTCAGTGAAAAAGTGAGTCTGGGAAAATTATTGGTGTCAACAATTCAAAATTTTTATAATCTAGTCACATTTATGGCAACCATTAGTCTTACGCAATTATGGAAAATACATACCTTTTGAATGCAGTTAGTATGAGATGAAACTCAACAAAAAGGATGATGAAATCAAAACCGTCTAGCTAATTATGGCTAATGACAGAGGGGTTTAAGAATTCTTTCCTAAAAACCTGAGTCTGAAAATGATCAGTAACTATGAAGTTTCATCCTCTTATGTCCAAAATTGTACCATGTCTCTTATGAATTTATATCTACAGGGCAGAGACAAGATAATCCAGTTTTATGCATGATCAGGCAGAAATTCTGATTACTGCAAACACATGGGGAGTTATGGGTTATTTATGCAAACATTGAATTAACGGCACATGCACCAAAAAAGAATGCACTAATCCCACTCTAAATCCTTCAATTCTATCTCTAGATAGAATTCATACAGTTTCAGCTTTTTCGGTCTTAGTTTGATGTGCCAATCCAGAAGATAAAAAGCATTCCGCTCTTTATGATAGTGAATGGTTATAAGAAAAATGTTACTGGAAAGAGACATGTGAGGGATGGCTTACAGGTGTGCAACTTAATTGCTAGTCTTAATGAGAGGAAATTCTCGTCCCATCATGAACTCAAATATCATGCCTCAATGTGAACTCAAAATTCTTGTCCCATGATTAGGTCTTTGAGTTCTTTGCCACAATGCGAGCACAATTTTGAGCCCTATCATAGACTCAAAATTCTCATCTAAGCGTGTAGGTCTAGCTTGTTCTGTCCTAGGTTGATGAACCAATCCGAAGCCTGACAAAAGACTTAATCAGAGAAGGCAAATGTCTATCCAATCAAGAGAATAATTTCAAGAACATGTCATGAACTCAAATATCTCGCCCCAATGTGAGCTAGAAATTCTCGTTCCATCACGAGGTCTTGGAATTTCTCAACCCCAATGTCGGCACATTTTGAGCCCCATCATGGGCTCAAAATTCTAACCTAGCAATTTTTCACCTATGTGCATATGTCTAGCTTTTCAGTCTTAGATTGATGTGCCAATCCAGAGCCTGACATACGACTCAGCTACAGCAGGCAATTGGCTAGCAGAGAATACCTTGGCTGAATCCAATCAAGAAAATAAGTTCTAGAACAACATGTTCTCTCCTATAGTAAAAGGATAACATTGTAACAGATGCTAGGGTGGGTAGGTTCCTAAATCCAAGGCATGCATGCATATCGCATAGAAATTAATATTCTTGTCACTAAGTAGAAGAACATGAATTCAGAAAAATATTTCTGCTTATTGTTTCCATTAAGTTAATAATCTGAAGAATGTCACGATCTATCATTTCTTGGTTGTTTTACAATCCTGCCTTTTTGCAGTTAATAATAAAGAAATCTACATGAAGCAATTTCTAGAAATACACCGCTCCAAGTAGACCAGGGGCTTATCTTTCTTACCCTTTCCTTCTCTTGGGACTTAAAATGAAATCATCATCATCATCAGCGTCATTGCTTACTCTTCTCTTGGCTTTGATATCTCCATTCTTTGATCCCTGCTGCTGTTTCTGTGAACTCTCAGGTTTGTTGCTGAGTGGGTGTGGAGATTTGTTTGGTGTCCCCATCCGAACTTGCTTTTGCTTTCTCTGTTTCTTCTCGTATGCCTTTTTGGCTCTCTCAGGGGATAACAAGCCATGTTCCATCATCCTAAAAAATGACAAATGTTAACACCTTTACCATTATTTGTCAGCAAAAGCCACCAAGTTGGAAAATCAGAAAATAAAATTGAATAGTTTTTCACAAATATTCCTTGTCACCAAAAAGGAAAAAAGAATAAACACTTTTGCGACCACATGAAAGATAATTTTGCATAATCCATTAATCCAAAACTACGAGAGGGATTCCTTCAAGGGGCTGTTTTGCAGTAAATTGGATGGCTGTGCATGCCTCATCAAAGTCTGGTAACAGTAAACTCTGTTCGCCATTTTTTTCAATCTAAACTAGCTATCAAATTATAGACTACTCCTCCATTGTTATCATAAAGTCATTCTTTCCTTGACAAGAAACTAAGAAAAATTTATTAAATGAAAAATAAAATAGATGCAGAGATGGACGAAAACAAGGAAATGGAAAGCAGGAGGGCAATCGGCACACAACCTATTCATGAACCCCAATGAGTATTGGCCCATCCCTTCCCTAGCCAAAAGAATAACCAAATCTTCATAATCCAGACAGAATTAGTCTCTTATTATAAATATCTTATGAATCACTGGTTAAGGAAAGTTATTTTCTTTTAAATTAGTAGATTTGTTAAATAGTTTAACAAGATTATCAACATATGGCCACCATGTGAAGACCTGTTCTTGGAAGACCACATTATCAGGGTAGTATAACACCCATCAACATTTTCTTTTTCTCTCAGCTTTAAGCAACCAAGACAAAGCAAAACACAAACACGTGCCACACACACAGAGACAAAGATAACTCATTGTTTTTCCTGTATCATACTGGGTTGAAGCATTTATTGAACAGGGGGCAGATTATTTATTGAACAAGGGGCAGCTTAGTCACATGCTCAGCATCTTCGTACATAAACATTCATAACATTACCAATCCACTGAAAAGGAAAAATTTTGGCTTATGCCCACAGCAAGAAGATAATGGGTGTGTTTGAGAGTGAGATGCTGTAGCTTTTAAGCTGCAACTGCTGTGGAGTAAAAGCTACAGCTGTGGAATAGAAGTTGGAAAAAAAAATTTGCTATGCTGCCAAAGTCCAGCTACAAGTATTACCAAACACCTTAGTAGCTAGGTTTTGACAGCCTAAATACCTCACCACACCCCCAAACGGGCTAAATGTTAGCTAGTTGCAAGAAGCCAGTATTTATAACCTGCCATGATGTGTAACCTAATGCATCTAAGGACTCATTTAGGCTTGAACACACTGACCCAGATATCTACTTCCAAAAAGTAGAATTATCACCACCTGCATTTTCAGACGAAAAAACTACAGGAGCTCTTTCTAGGTGATATAATTCATAAGACGTTAAGAGGAAGGGCCGGAGGACTCTAATTACTTCTGCCCTTGAGCAACATAAGTAACTTGGACAAGTTTAAAATTGATAATCGGACAATTTCTTAAAAGTAATTTCTTCCTTCTGCTTGCATTAGAGACAAATGAAGGTAAGGAAAGCTGTAAAATTAGAAGAAAAACTAACCAAAATTCTGCCATTTCACTTGTTGGTATCTGTTTTGACAACGATTCATAGAATATCCTCAAGGGCTCTCTCTGTCAAAATAAAATTATGAGCAAATGAATAACGGTAAACTAAATTACCTTATTCATGTTTAAAAAGAAGAAAGACAAAAACTATTATTCATCCATAACCACAACCTCTTCGGGAGGATCAAATTTCTGTCCGGGCAATGTGAACACTTTCTTCTCTCTCACTTTTGTGGTTGTTTTTGTAATAGTTTTTGATGAGCTTGAAGTCGTTTTCGACTTTACCTTCACAGATGAGCAAAACAAAACGGAATTCATCGCAAAGAGAAAGAACCCAGATCAATCGTAGCAATTAGACAAACTTCGTTAATCACAAACCCAGATCAATCAATACAGCGCAAAACATTCATATCAACTATCACTATTATCAAATCAAAATTAGCCAATTCAAAATTAGCCACTTAATTCACATTCTAAAAACAATATTCCACCTACCAAAATCACCAAATTGTCAAACCAAACCAAAAAAAAAAAGTAACTTTTTTTGTTATAAATAAGAAAAAAGCTACCAAATTTGAGATGGGTACCTCTGTTTTTGTGAGCGCAGATGAAGATTTTGGCGGCTGTTTGATCGAGCTATCAATCTTCTTCTTGTTCAAAGAAGAAGAATCAGGCTTCCCCTTTGAAGAACTAGCTTGATTGCTTGACTTCACCTTCCCGACACTCGCCTTGCTCTCTGTAGCCATCACTCTCTTAACCTCTATCCTTCAAATCAAACCTTTGCTATTAATCTGTAATTTTTCTTCTTAATTTTTCTAATTTCCAACAAAATATAGAAATTAATGTTTTAAAATTTTTAAGATGCTGGTTACTACCGTTTAACGGCTTTTAACTAAGGTTGTCTTGTCTAATGTAATAGGCTGAATGCATCTTGAAGTTTGTGCAGGAAAGTACAGATTTGACCTTGCGATCTGACGTGGACGTAAATTGAAGATGGAGGATAGAATAGGAGCAAACTGTTAGGTGCTCGGACGAGAATGGTTATGGTACGAGCACCCTCACAGTAAGCTTATTATTGGATTTCTTCTAGGAGAATGATAGTGTAATTGGATTACTCCAAAGGAAGATGATTGTAACTTTATAAGGAAGCATATAATCTGACGGTTGAAAGAGAGAGCTTTAGCCACTTATTGTGATCTTTCGCGTGATAAGGGCTTGCTTCCTCTTCTTGTTTATTTTAACATTGTATTTCTCCTACACTGATTTTCAAGTAACTTTAGTGAAAAATGTGAAAAAGATGGGCGGGCCTATTTCACTCGCTACACTTCATTTTTTATTAATCCATTATAAAAATTTAAAATTATAGTTTTACTGTACAAACCCTTTTATACCCTCTTTATGTATTTACTTTATTTTCTATTTATATTATAGATAAGGATTTTGCTTATTTCCCAACTATCTTTATGGTTTCAAATTAAAAAAAAAAATCTATAACTTTTAGGACTATTAAAACAAATACAACATGCATTGCAGAGAGGATAGGGATTTATATAAAAATAAGAGAAAGAGAAATAGTAATTAGAATAGTCCTTTGTTATGAAAAGTTCCTCGGCTCTCACATTATACTCCTTTGAGCGTAGTCCCTTCGTTATGTATACATACTTTGATGAGTAAATGTTTGTTCGATTCCTATATTTTAAGTGAAATGTTAGTTTAGTTTTTATATTTTAAAAAATAACTCAAGACACTTTTGTTGTTAAAACATGTAATACGTTGTCTTTATTTTTCTTTACCATTACAATAATAATACCCTTACTTCAATCTTGAGAGCATTAATTGATTTATCCATAAAAAAGTTTAATTAGCAAATTGACTAATAACAATTAATCTAAAAGGATTAGTATTTTTCATACTCTTGCAATAATCTTTCTAATTATTATTTATAAATAAATTAGTACCAGTTAACTTAAAGCTACATTTAATAATTTGTTGTCTTGTTAATAACTATCAATCAAAATTTAAGGTACCAAATTAACCCTAAAATCAAAATAATAATTAAAAAATTTACTTTAATTCTTATTTTATTTTTAGTGTTAAATAATAAGAAGAAGATTTACTTCAAATTTTGATATTAACATTTTTTCTTAGAGTGGGACTATTGGCACCCCTCTAAATATCTCTCAACACCTCTTTTCTTTATTAACTTCATTAAAATATTTAAAAATATTATAAAATTCTTTTCACATCCCTTTAATGACAAAAATACGCTTAATTTAAATTTATTAGTATAGACCCCATTGTTTAATTTTTGATCCCTTGATTGTGGATAAAATTTAATTTTTGATCCCTTGTTTAATTTATTAGTATAAAATTGTCTATTACTATCATTGACTAGCTAGATCAATTGTTTCTTATGCGGTAACTTTAAACACTAAATCCTTAAAAGTGCTTATATTAGTTTTGTATGGTGTTGCCAAGCCACATGGTTCATAATACTTGATCCAACCATTCGCAATAGGAGGAATAGGTGAAGCTGGAAGCATGAACACCTGCAGAAAAAAGCCATAGAAAAATTAGTCCAATAATAAAGATATTGCAGTATAATTTGAATTTCCAAAGTTTTACATATCTATATGAAATTACTTCTATTAACAAATCTAATAGTAATGATTTTATGAGAAGAGCGTGATAATGGAACAAATCTAAGAGGAATGATGATTTTATGTCAATGATAATAGCAATGGTTCTATTAACAAATCCAATAGCAATAAGGAATTTTTAAGAGGAAAAATTATTTGATTTTGAGTGGGGGTTTAATTAGAAATTGTCTTATTATGTAATTTTAATAAAGGTTAAAATTATAAAATAATTAAAGGGGTGTTATGAGGTATTTAGAAGGGTGTCAATAATCCCACTCTTTTTCTTAATGACAGTTGTAGGGAATTATTATAAAAACAATAAAAAAGACTAGAATCTCATATATTTAATAATAAGTGTGTTTTTAAATATTTTTAAAAATATGACGATTAAACAAATACTTAACTTAAAATAAAAGTACTAAACAATCATTTACCTAGGGATGGCAATGGGGAGGGGAGGGGAGGGGATCAATCTCCCCGTACCCATCCCCGATATTTTGCGTATGTCCCCGTCCCCGTCAAAATTATTTAAGAGAATCTCCATCCCCTCCCCGAATAATAACAAGGGATCCCCAAGGGTCCCCGATCCCCGAATAACTAATATATTTTTTTTGTTTTCGATTTTGAGTTAATCATATTAAAATAAAAAATTTAAATAAAAGTAAAGTTCGAAATATATCTTATATTAATATCCATTACAAAAGTCACATACATTAAATTAGTAAGTAACGCAGCATGCAAGGGATACAAACTATCATGAACAAATTAATAGCATAATACAAAATTGTTACAAATAAAATCAAATTTAAATTTAAAATTAACTTTGGGAACTTTATAAATGTGGACTACTCCCTTTACAGCACAATAGTTAAGTCAAAGCAAATCAAGAGCAAATATTAGATTAGATTAGATATTAAAATTGTGATTTGCTGTGGGCAATTATAACATCTAAAAATAAATAAAAAATAGATTTAAGTTTAAAATATTTAATGAATATTAAAATTAAAACAAAAGTTTTGGGCTAATAAAATCTGTCCGGTCTTTTTAATGTCCTAAATAAAAATTTAGGACTTTAATTAGTTAATTAGGCCTAAAAGTTTAATAATATAAATATTTTGATATTTTTATTTTTACCAAGACTTATAATTTTATAATTCAAATTTTATTATTTATTTACTAGTAATTTTAAAAAATAAAAATTAAATAAAAAATTAAAATGGGGAAATGGGTAGGGGATGGGGATTCCACCTCATCCCCGTCCCCTCCCCGAATAAGATATTGGGTAAAAAAATTTTCCCGTTCCTTCCTTGAATAAGAAATTAGGTATGAAATTATCCTCATACTCTCCCCGAATGGGAAAAATCTCCGAGGGTACCCATCGCCATGGAGATTTTTGACATCTGTTAGAGTGCAATTTATGCACTAGTTTTGCATTGTTTACTTCCCTTAATATCGATGTTTTGCACTTAATAATAATGTTTTACTTGTGTTTTACTTTTGTAGGTGCAATTCTATTGATTGATGATAAAATTGAGCTAAAAGATGATGTTTAAGGAGGATTGTTCTCTTGGAGAAATTTCTGAGCGTCAGAAGAACTTTGTTGATAAGGCGTGGGCGCGTGCTGTCAACTGCGGACCTGCAGTTTTTAGTTTAACGTGTTTTGTATTTTTGGTTATTTTTGTAATTACGAATTTAATATTTCAGATATTAGTATTTTATTTTAAATAGAATTCTAAAAGAGAAGAGAGAGAGAGTATTTAAGGGAGGAATCTATTGTGAAAAAGGGGGATTTTGGATTGGAGAAAAAGAAACCCTAGATCTAATTTTTCTCTTCTCTCTATGAGGAACTAAACCAATTTTTCTGGTTGAAGGTTAATGAAACTTTGATTCATCACTACTGTGAGATCTTTCTTGTGCTTTAATTGTTTTATTACTTTTTGGGTATTTGTTTATTCTCTGAATTATTTTCATGATTATGTTTGTTAATTAGGTAATTGGCCACTATTTAATTATCAACTTAATCTATTGTCAATTAAAGGATTCATCGTATGAAGAATTTAATGTTTGTGACAAATAACATAGCAGAGAGTTGTGTTGTGAGAATAAACAATCTAATTTAAATGAATCATCATATGTGTTGATTAGGATTTGGGTCTCTCTGGTTTTTCAGGCTGTCAATTGATTAAATTCTATGATCGTATCTAGGGTTGTCTATTGATTAGGGAAATAACCAACGGTCGTACCTTGGTTATCGACTAGTTAAGGAGAGATTGGCTATTAGAGGGTCTCAGTAGCTATAACCGGTCTATTCATGAGTAATAATAATCTATATTTGAATCAATGATCAGTAGTCGAATCAAGCTGAGTTAATTCCTTCAACCAGAGCTTTCTCCAATTTGAATTACAACTTTAATTTACATTCTTGTTATTTTAATTTGATTTTTATTATTGTCAACAATTCCCCTATTTTACGTTTTACGTTTCAAAAGGATTTAATTAATTACCGATCTCTGTGGACACGACCCTGCTCAATCACTATACACAATTTATTTAGAGTAGGAATTTATTTTTGTTGGCTTCGACACCCATCAACATCCCTACATTTACCCCATTTTAACTTATTTTTCTATAATTTTCTTTCTTATTTTATTTATCTTTCTGCAGTTGTTCTTCCCTTAAACGATAAAAAGCTACTACATATTCACATCCACATCAGTAGTCACAAAAGCGCCCCTACAAAAACTAATAAACCGAACCATACAAATAGTTTCGTTAGCTGTTCAACACGATGAATCTTTTTTTTTTTTTCTTCCTTGGAAAAAAAGAGAAAAGCTATGAAACTTAAAACAGTTGGACACAAGTCACGTTCACCACATGAATCAAATAAAAAATTAGCCATAAGAATTTAATAACTTCAAAATTATAGGCTTTTAACAAGACACGAACAGAAAGGCATATGCATACAGCAAAAATAACTCCTTTCATTCAATCTATATACAACAAATATCTGCTGTAGCTAATATTACAACAAAATTTCCTAATATTAACCCATTCATTTCATCTTCTTTCACTTCCCCAATTAAGGCTTCTTTCAAAATACCTCCAACTATACAAATTTGTTTAACTTGCAACTTATTGTCGTTACCTGGCTCTTGCTAGGAAAACTCTATTATACCAAATTGAATGGAGTATCATATGAAAGATATCATATTTAACAGGCCGAGGATGCCAAAGAAAATGCTGTTGTACCTTTTTGACCATCATCTGCATCTTACGGTATCTCTTCTCTGAGATGGAAAGGAGTATGTTCTTCAAATTTGGAATATCCTTCTCCAAGACAAAAACAGCAAAGGATTCCCAGTTTAGTATCTCAAAAAATGGAGGCACAAAATTGTCGGATATGATTACTGGAACGCATTCGTAGAAAATGGCCTCCACTACTCGGGGACTGTGGACTTCATAACCTTTTGCACATATACAATATTTGCTGCTCTTCATATGTTGGATGTAATCCATTTTGCCCTTCCGCTTGCCCCTACCCTTAGCCTTGGGCATTTGACCAAATATTTTCATGTCAGGATCTTTATTTTCCCAGTGGTGTAATAGAATGGGGCGAAGATAGCCGTGCATGCTTCCAGCAAAGAAAGCCAGGATCGATCTCTGTGAGGCAGGTTTTCCGCCAATCGCCCAAAGAGGGTTCTGAGGTGAGAGCACATTTGTCTCCGGAAGAGATACATCCTTGCCAAATACAAAGCCTTGTTTTACATCAGAGTTGCAGAGTGCTCTAATGCAGTTGGCCATGATTATCCTTGTTTCAGCTGGGGCCTGCAAATAGGCAATTACTAGAAAAAGCAAGTTAAGGGGAATGAGTCCTGGAAACACTAAAATAAACATCATTTCATTTAAATATGCGAAGCATTTGAAGTTACATGTTCATCTTTTGAATAAAGTCATTACTCACAACCCAAGAAGTAAGCATCATTCACTTATCCTAGTTACAAATTTTCTCGTTTAATTAAGTCATTGAATGCAATTGCAAACTAAACTGATAAATTATCAACACAAGTAATGAAGAGTAGTAACATGCAAGAATTCAGATCCCAGATGCACCTAACCAACGTATACTTAGTACAATTCAAACACGAAAAACATACCCAATCATGGCAAGCAACGAGGAAATGATCTGCTCCTTCAGTTCTATTCCAGAAATTATGTTTGGCTGAAATCAGGTTGACATAGTTCCTCAAATATTGAATAAGGTTCTTATGATTATGAGAATTTTGCACATATAAGGTTTCTTCTAACATCCGAGAACTAAAAGGTAAGTAAAACAGGTGAGCTTTTCTCGAATCTTTAGTAACAAATTGTTTGTTAGCTTCTAGCTGCTTCATGAACCATCCCTCTGAAGCATATATTCCCTTCAGCACTGGCTCATGTAATATGGGTCTTTGTCCTTCTTTGTAAACATAAACT
Organism: Citrus x clementina; assembly: GCF_000493195.1. Classification (NCBI taxonomy): domain Eukaryota; kingdom Viridiplantae; phylum Streptophyta; class Magnoliopsida; order Sapindales; family Rutaceae; genus Citrus; species Citrus x clementina. The sequence continues at coordinate 3,126,955 of NW_006263303.1, read as the reverse complement.
TTGAGTGTTTCTTCCATCAATTCATAGCTCCTGCAAATTGCATTATAAAATCTAAACTAATTAATTAGTCCTACACATTGAAGTTGTAATGGATATTTATACTCTGCATTAAACTTTAGCAGCGCAAATTATTTGGAAATCAAAGAACAGAGGAGATTGTGTATCTTTGAAGAAATAAAACGAATATCACCAATTATAAACAATGATTAATAGCAGGTATTAACGCATTAATTTGCAATAATAAGTATATCAAATATAAGATAAATAATCAATGGAAACAGAATTATGCAATAACAGGTAAGTAAAAAAGAATGGTGATAAGATTTCAGTGGATTTTGTGGTACCTTTTGAACCTGGAAACATTCCGATAAAGAGGAGCATAAAGTTCATGATCATTCTTTAATAGGGGTGCATTCTCAATCTGTGATCTAGCATATAACATCTCTTGGTCAACGGCTGAGGACAATCTTGGACTCTATAAACAACAGAGAAACATAAACGTAGGTAAAAGTAACTTGAATACAGAACTTAAATCTCCAAACATAAAATTAGAAGCTTTACGCATACCATTGATCGATATGAAGCACGATTTTGTAGCAGCATATTTTTCATCTCAGCGATAGTGATTACTGCAGGGGTTGGAATCTCAGGCTTTTTATTCTCCTTAGGAACATCGACCCCGGAAGAATTCTCCCCCAATGTGTTCAAACTACTTTGTGCTGGTTTTTCGATCTTGTCTAAAGCGGGTGTTGCATCCTTGTCCGTTGAAGATGAGTTAGAATGAATTGTAATAGGAGTGCTAATATTTGCACCTTGTAGGGTAATATTAGATGATAAATCCATCACTGGGGACACAGGAATAGGTGAAAGACCAGCCCCGCCTGAATCATTTCTTTGAATAAAGCTCTGTTCTGATTCTCTGCCCTTTTCTGGTCCAGGCCCATTACCTGCATTCTGGACAGTATCCACAGTGGAATTTTTATTTAGCTCCTCCAATTTCTCAGTCATAGGCTCCTCATGATTATCTTCGCCATCATAAAAATCATCTTGTAGATTTGCATCCTCTGCTTTGGAGGTTCTAGTATCATTAGCCATCTCGTGCACATTATGTGTACCAGTAGAATTCAAGCCATTTGCAGTATCACTGGCTATCTCAGACTTAGATTCCGGACCGCCAGTCACCAAGCTATTGTTTTCCACTGCGGGTGCTGGAACCTTACCAGTAGAAAATACCGATGATAAAACATGATCATAGGGAAGTTCAAAATATTGGAACGCCACAATCACCGTAAGCATAATTCCCATAAGCCATAGTAATCTCTTCGTTTCCCCTTGAAACAAGGATCGAATTTCATAACCCATTCAGATAATTGGACTGTCGGTTGACTTCCAACCAAAATTCTCATCACTGCACAGCCAAAATCCAATTTCAGCCAAAAATGCCTTCTAGTCACTTGGTGTTATGAATCCAATTTTAAATAAAAGCATAACTCATTATTTATGCTCAAAGTTTCACATGCAACTGCATTGATTAACAACACTCAAACAAACAAGAAACATAAACAACAAAAAAAGAAAAAGAAAAAAAAGCCAAAAGCAGGATCTTCAACCATCAATAGCATGCAAATTTATAGAAGCAAGATCTCATGTGATCATGAAACAAGCACTGCAGTAATCAAATTTCCAGCAGAATGAATTAAAATCAAACAGACATGCAATTCAGAAACCAACAACCAACTCTAAATGCTATTGAAAAATTACCAAGAAATAACGTGAAGGGCCTTCTTGCTGTTGGTTGCCACGAAAATATACGAAACCACTACAAGGGAAACGATTCTTTCCCTTATTTAGTCGTTTTAAAGATTCTGAGCAACCAGACAGTCATTTGCTTTAATGAAATATAATTATTAAAATTAAGATGAGCACCGGAGTTCGTTCTATCCTATATGGTAGCTTCCACGCACTTCTGTTCTGTTTGCCTGTTTGGTGTTTATTGACTGTTTTTGGGCTTGACTAAGATGTAGGAACCTGTGTATTATTTTATTTAATTATATTGTTCACTAGTTCATCAATTATGAAATGCCAAATTCCTAAGTTACTCACGCGCACTTCGGCGAGTGTATATTCTCAACCATGTGTATTTGGTATATGCATTTCAACAACGTGATGGTAAATTATTTTTATTCCATTCAAGTGGACATAAGTTTAAGTAGTGTGCATTTTCAGAGTGATTTTATTATAAATATTTTTAAAAGGTATTATAAAAAAAATTTAAAAGGTAGTTAAATTCTTCTTAAGCATAAAAAAATTAATGTTTAAATAATTAAATCTAATTTAATGAAAACCATCATGTACCCCACGCGAAACGAAGAGCGTGAGCTCTCGCTTCATTCAATTAGGGAAAAGAAAAAAGGATCAAATCAAAATGATGACGCACAAAGCTATGTAATAGCTTTATTCTTCTCGTAGATCAATCAAATGACCGATGATGCTATTGGCAAATTACACGTGTAAAACTCTGACGACAGACTTGAAGACTTGGACTTTTTGTCATAATGTCTTAAAAGGACTGAAGCGGTGGGCCGTGGCTGAACTCATTTATAATGCATTTATTATATGTAAATTTTGTTTTAATTACGCCCTTTTTCTTATGCATTGGGACAGACAGAGTCCAGCAGCATGCAAATTCAATCACAATCACGGGTCTCATTGAGTTTTGAAATAAATTAGCATTAAATAATGAATTATTTTTATTTTGGAAGGAAAAAGATTTTTGGGTGAAAATAGCTTCTTTTTTGTTTGGGGTGACCAATCTATAAAAATACAGTTCACTTATCAATTTTTTTTTTAATTTTTAATCATAATTTTGAGATGAAAATTTTAGATACTTACGGTAATTTTTCAATATGTGTACACTGGATAATTGACTACAAAATATAAAATACTTGTGAATGTGTGGAGTTGCATAATGTTGTTGCTGACATAAAAGGAGAAATTTTGTAATATATTAAAATAATGTGTCAGTCATATAATAAGTAAATAATAATACGGCATATGCGTATTTATTTTAAAAAATCATCATACAAGTGGTAATTATATTAAATTCAATTACATATATTATACATGCGTCAATTAATTGTATTATCTCTGATATATTTTAAAATTTCTCAGAATAGAAAGAGAGTGGACATTGACATGCCGTATATATACTGGATCTCATAAAGTGTGTGTGATCTGTTTCTTTGTATTTATAATTTTTTCTTATTTTTGGGTGTATATGTGGCAGTGATATTGGCGACAAATTAATGGGTCAAAGCCAAACTTTTTCAAGCCCAAGCTTAAGTCCATGTTAGGGGAAATAGATCCAGGCCCTCGAGAAGCTCATCCAAGTTTGGAGGCTAAGCACAGACCGTGCCCATCCCGAGCATAGGCTTCAATAGTTTTTTTTTTTTTAAATTGTTATAAATTTGTAATCGGGAATAATCAACAACAAATTTTAAAAATTGTCTCAAAATGAAATAAATAAAAGCTTATCGATTTAATTTTCTAGAAGTGATTTCAGTTCAAACATCCTTTTAATTAATTAATACTGCCTCCTAAATAATAATAATAAAATAAACTAAATAAAGTCTAAAGATCTTAAATTAATTGATTTTTAAATAATTAAACCTGATAGAAAAATGCAAAATGATTGTAAATTGATTTATTATTTTAATTTATACGTTTAAATTCATTTTTTAAAAAAATATATAAAAAATCGGACTTAATTATAATTTTTTTTTTCTTAAACCTTTGTCTAGACCCTCCCACAGCAGATTTACAATTTTTTGGCTAATGTCCAAACTCTCATGCCGGGGACCGACGAAGACATTCTGGCCAAAGCCCATAGAGTGAGGTTATGGCTGGTTCTATTTTTGCAGCTTCTACTCCTACGACTTTCATTGAAATATTTTTGCTCTTTTCGAAAGGATACAAGAAAGATGCACCATCATGCATCCCATTAATGAAAGAGATATCGTGCATGGTAAATCAAAAATCATGATACGAAGCTATTGACGGCTTTATTCTCGTAATCTAAGGATCAATAATGCTACATGCAAATTACATCGTATTTATATATTAATTAACAAATCTCTTCATTATTACAAGCACGTCATTATGTAGAATGTGACAACGGTACCCCCATAATATGAGTTACCGTCAAATAATCAAAATATATTGATTTTTTTTAAAAAATCATCTAAAACTAACAAATTGTGGATTACAATACCTAAGGGCAGCCAGTTGCACCAATTATTTGATTATTTATTTATTTAATGACTTTAATTTAATGTAAATTGTTTAAACTTGAAAATATTGTTAGCTTAATTTAATTTTATTGTTGATTGAATTTTTTTCTGGTTAATAACTTAGTATTGTGTTTAATTTTTTATTATATTTAATGAGTTATTAGTGTAATCTACTGGAAATTTGTTTAAATTTGAAAATGTTACTGGCTTAATTTAATGGTTGTATACTTGAATTTAGTTATGTTTTTTATTTATGTATTTTAATGGTTATGCACTTGAATTTAATTTAATTTTTTATGTTTGATTTATGTTGTGATATTTTTATTTTGTGGATTTATATTTTATAATGATGTTGTATGTTATTTATGTTAAATTGTTAATCGTTGGATTATAATTAATTTTATTTGTTATTATTAATTAAATTGTTGAATTTTTAAATTATATTTTTAAGTATTTAAATTTAAGTTTGCGGATCCAGATATACGCCTGATCCAGTGCGGATTTTACGTATCTGGATCCACAAAAAATTTACGGATCCAGATATGATAATGGATATGCGGATCCGGATCTGGATTTTACCAACCCACGACAACCGTTTTCTTTAACATCAAAGGAGAAAATAGAACAAAAAGAGACTGCCGAACTAGAGTTGGCTGCAATACCCGCGGGCCCCCAAACCCGTGGGGCCCCGATTAATTTGGGGCGGGTATAGGATCCCAAAAAAATCTAAAAATCAATTCGGGTCAGTTTCGGGTATAGGTCTAAGCTCCAAAAAGTTGTCAGGTCTGGATTTGGAGGTTTTTTCGGGTCCCCTAACCCGACCCGAACATAAAAAGAACACAAAAAGAATTTTGCAAAAACCAGAACGCAGTCCCTAGTTCCCCTTCCTCTTTCTTGACTTCTTTATCGTGAAAGAGAGAACGACACACACCTGCGCCCACGCTGCAGCCGCTGCCGCCGTCGCTAACTAACGCCGACGCCGACTCCCGAGCCTACGGTCTAGTTTCTCTAACCCTAAGCTAACAAAACAATCCGAGGATAACAGGTTAGTGGAAACACCATATGTATATTTTTGTCTTTTTAAAGTTTTTTATTAGTATTTTCGATGCGATTGTTGGTATGATGAAGCAGTTTTGAAGCAAAATTGGATTCAATCAATTTCCTCGACCCTTTGAAACGATTGAAACTAACAAGTTGAGATAATGTTGATTCGCCAAAGATTTGGTGGATTGGGATTCTCCTTGCTTCATTGTGATCTTTTGATTTATCGGGAATGGCAGCTGAACCCTAATTGCAAAACCCTGAAATCAGTTTTACACACAGCTTCCTCGATTTTGCAAAATTTGAAGTTAATTATCATTAAATACTGTGCATTGGGTAAGAGCAGGAGAAATGGAGGTCGATAGAGCTGATGGGCGTAACCCTAATCAATTGAGACCACTTGCTTGCTCTTGCAGCATCCTTCACCGTGCACATGGCTCTGCCAGTTGGTCTCAAGGTTTCCGCTTCATTCAAACCTCTCATTTTTACCATTTTAATTTATTTGTTTTCACTTCAAAATGCTATTTTTGTTATTGGGTTGGTTCAGGAGACACAAAAGTGCTGGCTGCTGTTTACGGACCCAAAGCTGGAACAAAGAAGAATGAAAATCCTGAGAAGGCTAGCATTGAAGTCATTTGGAAACCTAGAACTGGACAGATTGGTAATTTTCTTTTCATTTTTCCTTTTAAGTATTTCCCAGTGAGACCATATGAATTCTACATTATTGTACTGTTTGGTCCAAGCAACGGCTTTGTATGAAATTTTTGCTAGCTAAATTTGCAAAATTGCCCCTTTATATTAGGGAAACCGGAAAAAGAGTACGAGATAATATTGAAGCGGACTTTGCAGAGCATATGCATTTTGACTATCAATCCAAATACCACAACCTCAGTTATAATTCAGGTGTGGGAATTTCTTTTTAATTGTAAATACCTTATGGGTTATGGCCTCTTATCTGTGTCTTGCAGCTTGTAATTTTATAAATGGATATTTTAATGGTTTTTTTGCAGGTCGTCCATGATGACGGTGCTGTATCCTTGATAATAAATGCATTTTTGTATAACATTTTTTTTTTTTTGCTTCCACCAATAAAATGCAATGTGAATTGACTATGTATCCTATGGAAATGACTTTACTTCTTTGGTTTTACTTTGACCCGCAATGGTTGTTTCTTGACTGCACCTTGTATAGCTTCTACCTTGTGCCATAAATGCAGCATGTGCTGCCCTTGTGGATGCTGGAATTCCTATGAAGCATCTTGCTGGTAGTTTATTATGAAGACTTATGGTAATTTTTCAATATGTTTACACTTGATAATTGATCGCAGACTTTCTAATACTGGTTTGTGCAGTTGCAATATGTTGTTGCTCGGCAGAGAGTGGATATTGTATACTGGATCCCACTAAGTTAGAAGAGCAGGTAATAATAATTTCTTTTCTTATGATTATAATGTCTTTTTGCGGGCATGAGTGAGGCTACGGAATTATCTTTGTTAAACTGAGCGAAGTTTTATGTAATTTCATAGTCTGCTTTACATTAATCAGCTTACTCAGAAGGCATGCAGAATTTGAAGGGGGAAAAAAAAAGATGGAAAATCTAAGTTTTACAAAACTGTCAAACCTTACCCATGTAGAGAGATAAATCGTTTGGTACATCATTGTTTTCAAAAGTGATAAGAAATGTACTGGTACATTGTGCATTGTAGAAGGTATAAAATTTCTATCACTTAACATGATGTCTCCTAATGGCAGAAAATGAAGGCCTTTGCTTATTTAGTCTTTCCAAACTCAATACTCTCGGTCCTTCCGGAAGGGTCATCACTTGTGCAAGGTGAACCCATGGAACATGGGATCATTACATCTGTTACCCATGGTGCAATGTCAGGTAATCTGTCAACTCTACGAGTATCTGTATCTCATCTCTGATTTCTGTGACATGCCTTTTGATTCTTGCCTCTGGGGAAGTATATATGATTTCAAAAGTTTTATACTTCTAGAAATTAGGGTAGCCATTGGATGCAATGTATTGTTTTCCCTTGTTTGTGATATCTGCTTACATATATCCCACAGCCAAGAAACATACTATTTCTCACCATCAAATAAAGTTACAGCCTGTACTAGAGCCTTTACAAATACACCCTGCATGATTGTCGTAAATGATCTAATAGATATGGTTTATGCGTAACATCAGATGAGATTCATTTACTCTCTGATCTCTTTGCTATGAGTCGAACTTTCATCTGAAATCTTCTTGATTAAGAGTTTATAAGCTGAGCTGCTAGATTAATATCTCTTTTTCTTGAAGCAATATTTTGTACTTACTTTCCCTTATAAAGCAAGTTGAATCTTGTGTTGGCACAGTAAATTTCATATATATATGTAGTAGCTATTGGCACTGAAATTTTATTGTAACTTTTTATATTGAGACCTAAGGTCGTAGCGCTGGTTATTATTTTAATAATGTTTCTTGTATAAACTTCCACTCTAGTGGACGACTATTTTCACTGTCTAGAAAGGGGCCGAGCTGCAAGTGCTAAATTGTCTGATTTTCTGAGGAGGAGCTTGCAGTCAAAATTACCAGGAGATTTATCCAAAGCAGGATGATTTCAAAGTTATATATTTGGGAATATTGCCCTTAATATTCCATCTAGTTGGATTAGCTGGTGGATTGTATGTAGAGAGTAATGTAACATCAGATGGTACCAAAACCTGTTGTACACTGTAGATTTTGATCCTACAAATAGCTGGTCTCATCAAATTGTATTAGGAAGCACTTTTTGATATATTGCACAGCTTTCATTCTCGGCCCTGTTTGTTGCCGAATGGAAATAATTTCTTTTCTTCTTGTGTTTTCTACTTTTTCATATTTAATTATTGATAAACAGGTAGGCTCAAAAAGATTTGGAAAAACTTTTCAGTAACTTTTACGTTGTATTGAAACTTGAATGCATTCAACCATGGAGTGATAATTTCAGAATTGGCTTCTGTTAAGGACCATAGTTCCTAAAAGCTCAAAATTGCATGGCATTCAACGTCTCTTACCAATGTCGAGGTTGTGCTATATTGTTTTCCTATTTGATGGAAGTTCTAATTGTGTGTCCACTTTGAGTAACGAGAATGAGAATTAAGGATTGGAATCAGTAATTTGTCTACTTCCAAAATAGGGAGAGGGAATGAGAATCAAAATAGTGTGGGATCCATTAATTTGGGAATGACTTCTAGACTTCTGATTGGTATTTGATTTCTAAGGGAGTTTAAGAATCAAAACTCTATTCTTAGGAATAACCAAATGACACATTTAAATTTTATAATTCTCATTTTATCCTTCATTAAATATTTGAAAGATAAAAAAAATCAGACCGAGCACTGCACACAATCGATCTTATTGCTGTTGTTGCTCACCGATGTCGTCGCTGAGCATCCGCTGGTCGTCGTCACTATTATTGCTACTTGTCATTGTTACTATTGATTGCTATTGTCGCTGCTCATGCCAATTGTCTGTGCTGTTGCTTCACTACTACCGGTTCTTGCTGCCGATGATGATGTGATTGAGTATTGTTGTTGTTGTTGTTACTGTTATTTTTATTAAAATTTTTGTGATTAAAAGTTCTTATAATAATAATAATTATCATAATTATCATGATAAATAATAATAACAATAATAATAATAATAATAATTCATTAAGGATATTTTAATAATTTAATACAATTCTTTCCAATTTCAAGGAAAAAATAAAAACACATATTGCATTCTGATTCCTACAATTTAAGTAAATATTTTATTCTTATTCTTATTCTTTATTCTCATTTCAACCTGATTTTGATTCTTACAGTTTAAATAAATATTTTATTTCATTGTAGCTCATTCGAAGTCCACATTAGGTGTATATAATGTTGAATTATTAAAACAGCCTTTCCGCATTTTAAAGTCAACACTACTTGACGTTGCTAACCGTCGAGGCTGCTTTTTTTTTTTTTTTTCCATTGTTTCTGGAGGTCTACTTGGTCTGCAAGTGTGCAATTTTGATCATCAAATCAATATTCGAAAGCTTTCAATACTTTCATGGCGTGTTTACGTATGGGATAGAATCGGAATCTAAAATAAAAATAATTAATAGTATTTAATTATTAAAATAAAAAAGAGGAATACATTTTATTCAAATTCTTAAATAAATTAAAATCATAAATGAGAATAAAGTCCATTTCAATTTCTCAATTCAAGTAATTAAATAAAGGCACATATTAACAAAGCCAAATCAGGTTTCAATAACCCATAGCATTTCTCCAGCGACAGCATAAAAAGATGCCTTTTTTAGTACAACAAATCTTCACTCTCATTAGATCTTCTGTCCAGTTGTTTGCCATAAATCTTCTTAACATCATCCGAAATTTTTATCATCTCTTTGCTGGCATCAGTCCACGCTTAAGTGGGCAATAAATATTAACCTTAGCTCTTTCTTTTTCCATTTTTGGTCTCACAGACCTAGTGTAGCCATAAGCAACCCTGAAACTGAGATAAAGATACATACTGGTACAAGCACTTAGCCTCAATCTACTTTGTATGCATATATAGCATTTGAAAATTTGCCATTATTATTTGAAAAGAGAAATGCAATCTTCATATTTGAAGCTGCAAGTTAATTGCAGTCTTCAGAAACCTTCCATCTCACACAACTTTGATCATTTCAAGAGCAGACTCTCCTCTGCTTTCAAGGTAAGTTTTCATATCTCTCTCTCTTTAGACAACTTACTGCTTAAAGTTGTACTGCCGTTAACACGGATCCCTCACTATGAGTAGCCATTGCTGGGAGAGTTGCAGCAACTTTCCTTGAGGATATCAGTTCCCAAAACCATAAAGAACTCGTTTGTGAAGTTGCTTGATGTGTTGGTTGATCAGATGTTTGAATTTGTTGATCAGCCTCTGCTCCCATCTCAGGTACCATTGATGGGCACTCTTCCCACCAAGCCTGTGTACATGCATGTATGGTATAAAGAGTTGAGTTATTTATTAATTGTTCTTTGAGCATTTTCACAGAGAAATTTTGCTCCAGTTGATGCATTGAGAGAAGCTGTGCTTGTCACCAACATTGACGGAGAAATTCCTGAAGATTTTCCAGAAGGTGTTTATATAAGAAATGGTTGGTACCTCAATCTTATTGTTTTATATTGATTTATCATCTATGTGATTATGAAAGAAAAAGATATGAAGAGTTCTCTTTTATATATGATCGTGATTTATGCCTTCAAGTTGAAACCTTCTTTAGTCACTGCTAATCCGGCAAGGCAAAAAGGCAATAGATGAGAACAAAAATTGAGAGGCTTACAATGTAATGGGGGTTACTTCCAAGAGACAGTGAACAAGACATAGGTTAAGATGTCCGTATGATTATTGTCTAATTCAAGGCTTCAAGACATAAAAGTTGAATACATTAACATACAGATTAGGACCAACCAAAGAAAAGTCTCATGGATGCAAATTGACCATTGTCAGATTTCATTTTCTGGCAAAGTCTTAAAACAAAAAACAAAAATAGTCAGTCGGCTCAACATCCTCAGGTGGATTATTTTCAATGATATCTTTAGGTTAGAATCATTGTCATATTCAACAAACTGACTTAAACCATGCGTTGAATAGAAAATTAAGTTAAATTTTATCATTAGAAGTCAACCACCCCATGTAAATACAACAGGGGGAATCATATTGGCTTTTCATCAGCGGGGTTCTTCTCATAACAATCCAAAAAATTAAACTGAGTAACATTCTTTGCAAGGTCCAAAAGACCAGCGACTCTTCGATTATTTTATACTTGTTCCTTTTTCTGACGCAAAGCAATTGGTGACGACGACTTTTTCCCAAGAAACAAACTGATTGTTTAGAGAACCATGCCAAGTTTGTCCACTTATGTAAAGAATCTGGGTCTAACTGGTAGATGTTAACGTGACTGCAGGACCAAATCCTCTTTTCGGAGGACTGAAGTCAACGAAGTCAATGTTTGGGAGTTCAAATCACATTTGGGTTGAAGGAGAAGGAATGCTTCATGCTTTGTATTTTAAAAAAGAAACTGATGGGAGCTGGAATGTTGTTTACATGAACAGACATGTTGAGTCGGAAACATTCAAGCAAGAAAAACAAAGAAACAGGTCTTCTTTTCTTCCTGCAATCGAAGGCGATTCGCTGGCCATTCTGTCAGCTTACTTGCTAAATTTGGTGGGCATTCCAAAATCAGTTAGCTCATAGCCAAAATTTTTTCTAAAAGCCAAGAGCAAAAGAAAAGACGTTGCAATTATTCTGACCAAAAATATTAAGAATTATAAGGCTAGGAACTGGATACCTTTGAAAATTCAGATATGGGCTGTTTAAGACTCAAAGGCAGGAAATTTTGTAGTAATTAAGCCTTAGAACTTGTACGATAACCCAACACCTGAGTATTTCTTCTTATTTTCATTTCTTCAGCTGAGATTTGGCAAGATAAACAAATACATAAGCAATACCAATATTTTTGAGCATGCGGGAAAGTTTTACTCAGTTGCAGAAAATCACATGCCACAAGAGATTTACATCTTCACACTAGAAACCTTAGGTAATTGGGATGTCAATGGAGCTTGGAATCGACCTTTTACCAGTCATCCAAAGGTTATTTTTCATATCTCAGCAGACAAGCTACTATCCATTTCTGTTTTAATTACTGTAGTTTTATATAATTCACTAATTTCAATTTAGCTTTCAACAGAAAGCTTCGGGTACTGGGGAACTGGTTATAATGGGGGTGGACGCAACTAAACCTTTTGTTGAAATAGGAGTAATATCTGGTAAGCTGCTCATTTCATGAACAACTTTGGATCAAGATTTGCACATAATCTTGTAAGTCATGCAACATTCTAATGTATATGCTTTCAGCTGATGGAGATAAATTAGTTCACAAAGTGGACCTCAAACTCAGTAGGTGCTCCCTTTGCCATGAAATCGGCATTACACAGAGGTATTTAGTGATCTTTTCTCCTTATTTTAACTTGTAAATATCTACAAATGTAATTCAGAATCAAAATTCTGATTAAAACTATCATGGATTTTCTGTAAGCAGATATAATGTTTTCCTGGATTATCCACTGTCTATAGACTTAACCAGACTTGCATTTGGAGGCCCGTGAGTGCACATCCTTTAACTTCGAGTGTAGACAGCTTTTGATCTATCGATGGTTTCATGAATATTCTCAAAATCGGTTTTCAAATTTACTTGAGAAACTACATATACTATGCAGATTAATAAAGTACGAACACGAAGGATATGCTAAGATTGGCATAATGCCTCGGTATGGTGATGCAGATTCAGTCAAGTGGTTTGATGTGGAACCAAATTGTACGTTTCACATTATCAACTGTTTTGAGGATGGTGATGAGGTATAGCTTGTAACAATAGTTTCTTAAATTTTTGCTGAACTTTCACTATCAAATTATTGATATATATTCTAGAATTCCTAATATTAGTGAACAGGTCATTGTGTGGGGATGTAGAGCTCTTGAATCAATCATTCCAGGACCTGATCTGGGTTTAAATAAATTTGAGTGGTTTTCGAAAAAATTTAGGCATGCAGAGTTAGCCGATGAAAGTGTCGATACAAGCCCTGACGACGTACCATTATTCTCTCGTGTATATGAATGGAGATTAAATATGCAAAATGGAGATGTTAAGGAAACAAATCTCTCTGGAACTAAAGTCTCTATGGATTTTCCTATGATAAATGGAGGCTATACCGGTATCAAAAATAAATATGGCTACACACAGATTGTTGATTCCATTGCAAGTTCTGCATCAGGTAATTACAGAATGAATCTATCTAGATGTCACTCAAAACTTTCATCTTATAAGGTATAAATGGCTATTTCTCTGTAGTAGTAATGTGGTTCTGAATTTGATTGTTTTAGGCATGCCAAAATATGGAGGTCTAGCCAAGTTATCCTTTGAAGAGCCTGATAATACTGAATCTGAAGAGCTGATAAAGGTGGAATATCACAAGTTCGAGGAGAACATTTTTTGCACAGGAGGTGCCTTTGTCCCTAAAGGAAGAGGAGTTGAAGAAGATGACGGTTGGATCATCACTTTTCTTCACAATGAAGATACCAACATATCTCAGGTGAGTCATCCTCTGCTGATGAAAACACTTTTAATAATAATAATGGAGATGGGTATTTAAGGTTGCATTTGTTTTAGCTTTCCTTTGCAGCTTAGCTTTCAAAGCCAATAGCTGGGTTGTTTCCAATGTTAACAAATAATTTTTACTCGACAACCAGTGATGTTTACTAAATACTCATTTGCTTCTGTTCTACAGTAGTTGTAGCATAAAAGCCTCAAAACCAAAAATACCAAATGATGGAGCCTGAATGTTCTTTCTTATTCATTACAGGTTTATATAATTGATACAAAGAAGTTTACAGATGAGCCAGTTGCCAAAATTACACTGTCACACAGAGTACCATACGGCTTCCATGGAGCTTTCATGTCAATCCCAGTGCAAACTCAGAAAGCATCACGGAATGAGAGTTGAGAAATCTCACCCTTTTAAAATGTAAAGAAATTTTCTTCTTCCCAATTATTACTTGGGTATATATAGATTTACAAGTTGTAAAAATGAGACGCTATAAATAACGGAGTGCAGGCTTTGTCATTATGTTCTATTGTACCTCGGCCCCTGGCAGAGAAGAAGTACAGGCCATGAAGCCTCGTGCAACTAATGAATTTGTGTGTCATATTGTAATTATTCTTTTTTATACTAATTACACATCAGATTACTGTATTACAGTACAATGATATAACTGAAACTTACATTATTATATTAATTTTATGAAGTACATGTACAGACATATAACCTTCGCATTTTGCAAGAGAAAAAAACTTATAAATTAACTCCACACAATTTTTTGCTTAATTGAGAGGCTGAACTTATGAAGATTCGAACCACCGCAAGTGAGAAAGACTTACAAATTAACTCCACACAATTTTTTACTTAATTAAAGAAGATTAAGCTTACCAAAACTCAAACCATTGCTCTCTTAATTCTACTTAACTTTGAGAGTAGTGGTTATGAGAATAGTCACCACTGGAGCAAATCTCAAGTGGGATATTCTAATTACCTTTAATGTGCTTTGAACGTGGAAATAACTTTTTGTTTTTCACTTTTTCAGCCAATTAATGTTGGCGAGACAAGGGAATGTATTAATAAAGACAAATTAACACTTAATTAGAGAACATAATGAATTTTACTCTTATCAGAAATTCTAGAACACGTGCATGCAGCATAAACGTATTGAGAATAAAACTTTGAAGCTTGGGTCTCTTTTTCCCATTATCTGAAATTGCGTCCATATGTAAATGAGTATAAATACTGATTTCTCCTTGAATCAAAGTGATTTGTAACACTCAAAAAATTTATCCATGAAAACACAAGGGTAAAATTAAAATGAAATCTCATATCATTTATTCTTATTAATAAATTTCAAGATAGACAACCATTATTCATATTCCACTTGAATCCTTACATAAATAATCTGAAATAAAGTCTTCAAAAAAAAATCTCTAATCCAAAATAAAAAGTCTAGCCAAATTTAATCTTTAAAACAACTCCAAAGATCCACTAAGAAAAATTCTTCATCTAAGAACCCAAGCCACATCTCTAATCAATCTACAAAATATTGGAGACGAGGGGTGAGCCGTCAACTCGGTAAGCAAATCCATGTACAATATTTGAAAACCTTTGTCATTTTACCTTTAAACATTTATAACAACATCTTCATTTAGCATAAGGGGGTGGATTCATGTAAAAGCATTAAAAACATTAAAACATAAACATTGGTAGCTCATGCCTCGTAGTCATCATTATTCCTCATTTATCATTCATCATTTAGGGTATTATACCACGCTTTATTCCTCATTCAGGATACTATACCCCACATTGTTCATAACATTCTTGTGCACAAGATCATCATCATATCAGCAAGCTGGCCATAGCATAACATAACATCATCACATTTGCATTGTATACATTACTACGGACTATGAACCAAAACATTTTTAAATACACCTTACATCCTTTCATAAATAGCATTTAAAGTCTTTTAAAACATTTAAGAACTTTTCTTTGAACATTTAATTCTTTTAGAAAATTCTTTAAGAAAACATTTACTTTAAGAAAACTAATTTCTTAAGATAATTCATTTTTATAAATTCATTTAAAAGTGTTTTTATTTTACAAAATTCATTTAAATATTTTAGAAACATAAAATTTATTTATTATAAAGCATATCATGCATGAATCTACTTACCTCAATCTGCAGTAATCAACTCAATACCTTAAGAATAAACCAACGAGCTCACCCACGTTCTATAATCATCATAAAAATATCCTTATTAATATCATCTCTAACTTTAAACATAATCCCGATCATCCTTAATTCATAGGCACTTATACTAGCTCAATATCTATTCATATTCTAGACATAAGTACAAGTATCTTACACATGCTGATTTTTAATAACCTATACACATGTCAGAAAACCATGAAAATTTACAGAGGTATTGTGAACGTGCATAGCATTGCATACAAAATTTTCACAAAAATCAACATAAGTGAAAATCAAGTCAAAATATCAATCTTTCACCAAAGTAACAAAACTGTCCAGCATTGACCAAGTCAGACCTTTATCACTTACGAAATTCATGAAATATTCTTTAGTACTCGAAATGATATGTTTCTTTTTTCTAATTACAGAAGACACATTCAGAAAGCATATAATTAAAATTCAAAATTTTTGGACGCCTGAAACTATTTTAAAAACGTTTTATTTCTGAGAACATCTAACCTGTCCAGAAAATTCCAGAATTTAAAACAGAATTTCAAAAATTCATATCTTCTATTTTACAAGTCCAAAAATCGAGATTCCAGATTTTAAAGACAGAGGAAAGATTGAAATTTCATTATAAAACCCTAACATCATGTAATATCCATAAATTAGCCCAAACGGTTACACGTTTCAGCTTCTATAATTTCTGGAAAACAGTTTCCAGATCTGCAGCAGCCGCATGTTACGATTTTTAATAATTTAATCAGAAAGAATAAAACTACGAAATTAAACATGCAAGCATAGGAGACCTAGATCTGTTGATACAAAAATCGCCATAATTTTAAAGGATGTGTAACCTTACAGAAAAATTTCCAGAATTGAGAACCGCTGCTGAAAATTGGAATTTTCCAGCACCGGTAACCCAAGTTCGAAAACCCATGACAATTTGCATACTCAAACGATTTCAACACAAAACCTATCAATGGAAAGCTTAGGATGTCTAGTTCCATGATATGTAAGCATATTCACGTGATTCTAAATAAAGAAAACGATTTCAAGCAAGGAATAGAGACTGTTCATATCATCACAACATTACAAACACACATATATTACCCAAATCAAACTACAAGTAATTAAAGGCAAACAATTCATAAAAATAAATCATATAAGTCAAAGAAATACTTAATATCTTAAGGCAAACACTAAGAAAAGAAGTTATAAAACTTTCTTTTCCTTCTCCAAAGACTTATGTTTCTTTTTTTTTTTTTTTTTTAGGATTTGTAACGGTGTAGAAAACAAAAGACGGCTTCCTCTTAAAAAGATGGCTTCTTCTTAAATACTTGGTAATTAATAAATATTTTTTTTTATAAAAACTAATAACTTATGTTAACTTACTTAAAGCAATTTGATAAATTTTACTCCCACACAAACACTCAATAATAACTATCCTACTCAATTTAATAAGGGTAAAAGAGGAAAAAAATAAATAAAAGTGGGCGTTACACGATCAGCTAATAAAAGCGGAGTACCATAAGTTTACGGAAAACAACTTGTACAGTATCAGTGTTTGTGGGTAGAGGTTCTGAAGAAGATGATGGCTCACTTGTTTCTTTTGTCCACAATGAGGATACTAATGTGTCTCAGGCAAGGTCATTGCTTGAAGCAAAGCAGCTCAGCCATCCTCATAAATTATGTTAGTAGGGACTCTTTTATTTCGTATTCATTTAATTGATGCAAAGAATAGAAAAGTGCTAAGTACAGAAAGAGAAATAGTGAAGAAAAGGGTAGAGAGAGTGTAGGTGGATAGAGAGAGAATGGATTAATTTCTCTTGATGTTCTCTCAGCTTTCTCTCTACTTAACATGTCGAGGACATTTAGATTGTAAGTGTTGATCAGCTGAAATAATTTCAAATAGGCTGGTTCACAAAACAATCATTATCCAGTGTCTTCCACTCTCTGTTGAAAATTTTAAATTCTCATTTAGATTTCAATTTTTTTGTTACTTACCCCAAATTATTGATATATTATGTACTAACTAAGAATTTTAGGCATTTAATAGAGGGTGTAGACTGCAACCGGCAGCAATTGTACTGAGCATGTTGTCCTTAATTTTTAGTAGTGAAAACATTGAGTTAGGTTCAATTGATATTTTAGCTCAAAAAATAGTCAGTTCAAAATCTTCCGAACCCATTCTGAATACAAAATACATCCATTGATTTTTTTTCACTTGTATTTTTCTAGCCGAACCGAACTCAAATCAAAGCATGTACTGATTTTCAGAGTTAAAGTTGACCCGATAATCATAACCAAACCAAACCGATTTTCAAAAGCAAACCAAGCCGTCCTGAATTTTTCTTGTTACTAGCCGCATGTTCACAACCTGATTGCCATGAAATTACTAACGTATTTCTGTTCTCGGAATCTTTTATGCTAATAATAACAAACTTTTTTCTCAAGGAAGACAACATTGTCCATTGACAAAGAAAATGACTCAAGTCATTCAAACCAACAAAAAATTTTACACCAATTAATTAAGGATTCAACGATATTTGGCCTGCAAGGCTTGGAAAGTCTTGTAACTTTTTCCTGAGAACTTTCAACCCTCCATTCGCAAACAAGGCACCATGTTTGTGGACTAATTTTAGGCACAGGGGATAAGGTTCGGTTAAAAGAGCTGATGTAAAGCACAAAAGAAGCTTAAAGAATCTTTCGTTCTTACAGGACAAATAGTCCTTTAAATTTAAATAAACTATTTGATATGAAAAATTGAATATAAAGATCACAGGTCAGCATTGTTTATCTATCTATTTAGGACAAACAGAAAGATCCCTTTCTGGGGACCAATTGGAAGTTTAAAAAACAAATTTAAAAAAATCGGTGAGTGCATATGTTGACAAACCCTTTTGTAATATTGTTTATTGTTAACATATAGTTAATTTTGTGCAGGATCTTCAATAGAGAAGTGTAGAAATTCAACAGAAGTTTCAAGCACGAAGTGTGATCATTTAGGCATGAGTCAATTTTTTGTGCTTATTGTGATATTTTTTTGCTTTTTCTTTCATGTTAAAGCTCAAGAAACATCAAATTCTGAGCCAGATTCTCTCCATCCACTCCACCCGAATATTGCAGTAGTTATTGGGGTCCTCTCAATTGCGTTCTCTTTGTTATTTCTTGTACTTGCCTACGCAAAATTCTGTCAATCAAACCATTCAAATTTTGCCGACGGCGATCCCCATCATCGAAATCTTCAGGAACTTGTACGTTCAAGATCTAGGTTTTCCGGTATTGATAAAGCAGTGATTGAGTCACTTCCACTTTTTAGGTTTGCTTCACTGCGGGGATCCAAAGAAGGCCTGGAGTGTGCTGTTTACTTATCAAAATTTGAAGATACTGAAATTCTCCGATTATTGGCCAAATGTAGGCATGCATTTCACATGAGCTGCATTGATCAGTGGCTTGAAGGTCACGCTAGCTGCCCTCTCTGCAGGTACAAGTTCGACGGGAGAGACCACGGAAGCTTCTCTTACTCGAACAGCTTGAGATTCTTGAGGATCCCATCAAATCTAACAGAGGAACCAAATCTTGAAATTTTCGTCCAAAGAGAGCAAAGCCATCAAGGCTCTTCAAGGTTTAACCTCAGAAGCAGCTTTCGAAAGATTGAGCTAAATAAGAAACAAGAAGAGCTGCTAATTGAAGGAGGTAGTAGAAGTTATGGTGACCAAAAACTCCTTCACAAGTTCAAGCACAAGATCATTGTGGCTGATGTTGTTATCAAGAACCGATGGAGTGATGTTAACTCCTCGGACTTATTGTCCTTGAACTCAGAAATGCTCAGTGTTATGTCAATCAATAGATTCTTACCTTCGAATTCCAAGAGTGGAAGATTTGATAATGTTTTCTCCGTGAATGATAATATGGTCAAGATCAAAGAAGATATAGAGAGGAAGAGATTATATGAGTCCAGGTTCAGTGGAATTGAAAAAAGTCACTCAGTCTCAGGTTCAAGCATTAGCTCTTCCTATTATAATGATGAAAATTCATCGAAACTTTTAAATGGTACAGAGAAGAGATCAATGTCTGAGATCACCAACTTTGCAAGGTTTAGAGAATTCAATATAAGTAAAAAAATTAGAGAAACTTCAGCTGGGGACGAAAGTAGAAAGGAGGAGAGGCTAAGGAGGGTTTGGTTGCCAATGGTGCAGAGAACGGTTCAGTGGTTTTCCGGTCGAGAAAGAAACTTCCAGGAATTAGAGCACAAAAGACAAGATTTGAACGTGTGATTGTGACGCTGACAATGACTCCGAATTGTATTCCAAGCAAATTTTTGGAGACATGTTGCATGCATTTCCGAGTTACTTATTTAGTCTTCAATTATGCGTTTCCAAAATCTTTACAAGTTGTTTGTTCTATTATCCGACTTTACGCTACTAAAGAAAGCAAATACTTGTTGCTCTCAACTAGCATCATCTACAGTTATGATTTTCTGTCAGTTTTCCATTGATTGTTCTATTAAATAAGCTATAACATGTATTTTAAATTAATTTCTAATCGTAATGCCGTCATCGATTCTTGTCCTCATCAGAGAGAGAATCCATACACCATTTTTATGGGGGTAAGTGCACTGATATTCCTGTTTATTTCATGTGTACATGCGTGCTTGTGGATAAATAGTCCGGAGCTGTCATCCACATTCCCAGTTGGGAATTGGATCCAATTCGACCTTGCAGAAAGAGAGCACTCTGTTTTCGAAATGGATTAGTGCCAGGTACTTACCTGCAGGGCTGTACCCTTTGGTGACATTTGTAACTCGTAACTGATACCGTACAAAATGGCTTTCATTTTTGCATTAACTTACATTAAAATACATAAAAGACTGAAAAGTGCACGGGACTGGACTACCCAGTGTGCTATCTGATAATATTAAGGCTACGTAAGTTAGCAATGCTCAAGAAGTGACAGAATCCCTGTATATCCCTTGTTCTCTAGTACAGATGGTAACCTGCTCCGTAAGAGTTATCAAATTCCGAATCACTAGATTTGTACCTCTCTTTCTGCATCATCTGCGTCCCTGCAATCAGGGTAATGCTCCTATCAGGGCTTCTATATTTATCTAAGATTTTCCTTGATTTCCTTATTCTAAGCAAATGCTGTTAGAAAAACAATTCAGTGAGATAGATAACAAAGCAAAACCAGAAGAGAGATGAAACCGAAATGAAAAATAAAATTGGAACCCGAGGCCTGCACAAAAACAGTCTCCTTAAAACAGATTTACCACCTATTCGGAGTGCTTAAGGTATGTTGGTATTTGTTTCCCAGGATGCAACGGGTACGAACCTCCAGTCAAGCACAGGCTGGAAATTCCGGCGAACCACAACAGTGAACTCAATTAGAGAAAGACGAAGAAGAATGAAGGAAAAACAATTGTGTTTTATGCTCGTTTTTGCCAATTAAAAAAAAACAAAAGTGAAGGTGCCTTTTTATACTCAAGGGAGGATGTAACAGCTTTTGTATTGAATTTTCGAATTCAATACATTTTAATTAATTGTTATAACAGCCAAATCAATTTAATGAATTGATTTCAATATTGAATAAAAAAAAACGTGGCTGTTACCAATTCTTTGAATTCACATGAACTGTTACAGTAAAAAAAAATTCAAAAGGAATTAAAAACGTGCCTTGCTTGCATGGATGATTTTGGGCTGACATTCGTGTACGCAGGACGCGCGGGCGCACACGAGTTCAACCAAATCGGGCTTGGATTCGCACCACCCCCTGCGCACGCGCGTGTGGAGAGAGCCTCTATCTTTATAATTCTTACTCATGCATGGTTAAGTGTTTATATTTAAACACTAATTCCTATGCTTCTTTTTCCCATGTGGGATAAGACTCATTTCCTTTCAAATTTTCAACTTCAAGGGTGAACTTTGAGAGACAATTTCTCATTCACCCAAGCACTATTTTGAGAAAATAAAATTATACTATTGAAGTATTAACGAAGTAGAATTCGAACCTCACAATATTTTTCACATTTGTTAAGTGAGACCCACTCAAAATGTGCTCTCAAAATAGCATGTTATGCTATTTTTTCAACAAATGCCTCACTGACAATACCATCAGGCCTGTAAATATGGCCAATGTGCACACACCCCCTATGGAAACTAAAACCACCAATACCCAAACCATCCCTCTCCCATGTGGCAAAATTGTCCATAAGGCAGCAATATAAGCTGCCGCCATTAATGATATCGACAGCCACATCAATTTGTGCATCATTGCCAATAATTTCATTAGCGATTTTCGTCCAACAGGAATATTGCTAACTAGTAAAATCACTATGCCTAGGGACATGAACAATGCCAAGATGTTGCAGACCATGAACACCTTAAAGGATGTCTGCTTACCCATAATGCTTTTCCCAGTGTCCTGCTCATATCCCCCCGGGGGATTTATTGTATGAAAAACAAACCAATGAGATAACAAATTAAACAGTAGCTAACCAACGAAAACCAGCTTTTGGAAATTTCAAATGAAATAACAGAAAGCAAAATCAGAAGAGAGATGAAACCAAAACGATAAAAATAAATGGAACCCGAGGCCTGCACAAGACAGTCTCCTTAAAACAGATTTACCACCTCTTCGGAGTGCTTAAGGTCTGCTGGTATCTGTTTCCCAGGCTGCAACGGGTACGATTTTCCAGTCAAGCACAGGCTGGAAATTCCGGCAAACCACAACAGCGAACTCGATTAGAGAAAGACGAAGAAGGATGAAGGAAAAAATAAGTGTGCTTTGTGCTGGTTTTTTCAGGTGTCCTAAAAACAGAAGAGGAGATGCTTTTTATAATCATGTGAGGATCTAACAGCTCATTTGTATTGAATTTCCGAATTCAATATGTTTCATTTAATTGTTATAACAGCCAAATCAATTTAATGAATTGATTTCAAAATTGAATTAAAAAAAACGTGAATAATTGTAAAAGCTGTTACTAATTCTTTGAATTCACATGAACTGTTACAATAAAAAAATTCAAAAGGAATTAAAAATAGGCCTAGCTTGCATGGATGATTTTGGGCTGACATTCGCGTACGCAGGACGCGTGGGCGCACACGAGTTCAACCAAATCGGTCTTGGATTCGCACCCCCCCTATGCACGCGCGTGTGGAGAGAGCCTCCATCCTTATAATTCTTACCCATGCATGGTTAAATGTTTATATTTAAACACTAATTCCTAGCCTTCTTTTTTCCATGTGGGATAAGTCTCATTTCCTTTCAAATTTCCAACTTCAAGGGTGAACTTTGAGAAACAATTTCTCATTCACCCAAGCATCATTTTGAGAAAATAAGATTATACTTTTGAAGTATGAACGGAGTAGAATTTGAATCTCACAATATTTTTCACTTTCGTTAAGTGGGACCCACTCAAAATGTGCCCTCAAAATAGCATGTTATGCTATTTTTTCAACATTTATGCCAGCTGCAAACGTCACTGTGGCTATTAAAACTGCCACAACTATAATTGTTTTAAGTGCATTTCTTAAATCCTCCTTTTCGACTTCGATATGCTTTTCCAGGTTACTTAGGTGCCAGTGGGGGTGATTTCCGGACGAAGATTTAGGTACTTTTTTAGGCATTGAAAATCTTATGCTCTGGCCGGTATCATCTAGGGGTTGAATTTGAATATCTGGGGACACTAGTGGCAACTGATCACAATTCTTAGCTCTTGCTTCTTGTAATGCGGATACAATTAGAAAAGCATCTCTATTACTTGCATCACGCTCAACTATATCTAGAGCAGTGAAACCATTTCGATTTATTGCATTTACTTGTACGCCAAGCTTCAGTAAGTATATGACCATCTACGTCAAGCCAAAAGACAGAGGGAAGCAAAAGAGAGAGAGGAGAAAAAAGAAAAAGAAAACATTAATTTCAGCTATAGAGTCGACTTGAATGCCAAATTCTTCAATGAAATACGGCTAGAACTAAGAACTTACACTAGTAAACTTTCCGGCAGTTGCGAGATGCAAGATGGTGTTGCCATCATTATCTGGCGTGTTCACAAGTTTTGTCATGAGAATCTAGTGCAATCATCAATGAAAGCACATAAACCAACAAAGTATTGGCTCCACTGGCAATGGAGTCCCCTTAAGTGGCTTGACTGGGTTTGCTCCCCAGTTCGAGTCGTAGGGAAGTCGCCTTTGTTGGGAGAACATGTGCCTCTTGGTTCGAGCGGAGACTTCTAGTCTGGGTTGTGGTACGGGCTTAAAGGTGCCTCCCACAGTTGGGGCCCTCCCCAGGATACCTCGTGGTCAAAAAAAAAAAAAAAAAAATCAATGAAAGCACATAAAATCTAAAGTTTTGATTGGAATTAACTAGGGCAAGACCCCATAAATCACAATGAACTTTTTGTAATGGAAATTCTGATATTTTATTAGACAAATTAAATAGAAGTTTACAACTTTTTCCTAATTGACATGAAGCACAAATACTAGGTATTTTATTCAAACTAAAAAAGTTGATCTCCTTCCTTGATTTTAAAATACGTAAAACTTCAAGACTTGGATGTCCAAGCCGTTTGTACCAAAGTTCTATTGTATTAAAATTTCCTTTTATTGCATTTAATGCTTTCTGATTGCTTTCCTCCAAAACTTAGAGATTGCTGCTTCTACTGCCTTTCGCCAGCACCTTGTTCTGTTTATTCTTAACAATAAAGCCGTTAGCATCAAATTCAAGAGAACAAGGAAAATCATTAGTAAGTTGGGCCACAAAGAGTAAATTCTTTTTCAATTGAGGGACAACAAGTACATCTTTTAGTAATAAAGGGCCATATTTAGTTTTTATAGAAATGTTTCCAATATGTGATATATCAAGTTTTTGTCTGTTACTTACAAAAATCTTATCATGGCCTTTATAATAAAAATTTTGTCGAGTTTACCTGGATCATTGACCATGTGTGCAGAAGCCCCCAAGTCCACATACAAATGTTGATTGTTTGATTTATTGAAGTTCATCGCAGCAAGGGCTTGTGGCACTTCTTCTTGATCCAAATATTCATATCGGCTCCAACATACAGCAGCACTGTGGGCCTTTTTTCCACATATTTGGCAAATAATTATGTCTTCTTTTTCTTGATGGTTGGCAATGCTTTTTGGAGCAGTTTGAGCATTTGAGGCAGTTTGTCTTTTTCAAGAATTAATGACTTTGTTTTTGTTTTGATATGAATGGCTTCCATTTTTGTTTGGGCCCCCACCATTTTGCACAAAACCTCTTCCACGACCACCGTTTCTACCTCCTCTTTGGTTTCTTCCCCTTCCTCTAGCACCAAAGAACGCCTGATTTTGATTAACAAGCGTAACATCTTCTTGTTTTTGTACCATTATGGTTTGTTCATGATTCTGAAGGGCAAGGATGAAGTGCTTTAAAGTTGGATATGGAGGCTTAGTTAGCATGGCAGTCTTGAAATCCGCGTACTTAGGCCCGATTGTGTAAGTTGGAAGACTTTGTCTTCATCAGAAATTGGTTTCTCAATTGCTGTCAAGTTGTCGCACAATGATTTGAATTTCTTAAGAAATTCTTCGAGCTTGGTATTTCCCTTTTTAAGGGAGTAGAGGCTATCCTTCAACCAAGATTCTTGTTCCTTGGTGGTTGGAAGCATCTGCTCTTCAATGGAGAGCCATACTTCACAAGCGGTTTGGCCTTCTACAATCAAGCTCAGAACATCTTCAACCATCATCCCTCTAAGCCATGTCATCAATAATCCATCATTATTCATCCATTGGATAAATTCCGGATTTATTATTTCTTTCCCATCTTGTGTAACCATCTTCGTTGGAGTCTTGTCTTTTGCAATATGATGCTCCATCTCAGGGCTTTTGATTAAAGGAAGGACTTGAGACTTCCATAGAAGATAATTATTTGATGTGAGTTTAATAGAAACATGACTGGCACATTGATGAAAGGATTGAATGGTGAGTTTTGGTTCTGCAAAATTTTCAGCCATCTGCTCTGATACCATAAAAGATAATTTGATATAGATTAAATAGCTGAAGGAAAATATTATTTCTTCTTCACTTCTTTTCTTTAGATGATCCTATACAATTTATACAATGATAAGGAGGTATTTTAGAACTATGTTAGGACTTGACATAGGAGAATTTCCTATTATATCCACGAAGATTGTGATTTGAGAAAGTTTAGGCTAAAACTAATACTAGCCGTTGTTGTTAAGTCTTGAACTTGGTAAGCCTTTAGCTGGAAAATTTATTCCTTCCTTTTGTAGAGTTCATGATTGCCTTGCTGTCATTGTCTTGATTGTGGTTGATTTGAAATTGATTCTTATCACGGTTTAAAAATACAAATTATTAAACCTAACAAGTACCACCACCAAGTTAGCAAAAAGTACCTAAATGCCCAGCTGAAGCTGCAACATGGAGAGAGGTGGTCATGCGTGCTTGTGGATAAATAGTCCCGAGCTGTTATTCACATTCCCAGTTGGGAATTGGATCCAATCCAACCTTGCAGAAAGAGAGCACTCTGTTTTCAAAATGGATTAGTGCCAGGTACTTAACTGCGGTCATGTACCCTTTGGTAGCATTTGTAACTCGTAACTGATACCGTACAAAATGGCTTTCATTTTTGCTATAACTTACATTAAAATACATAAAAGACTGAAAAGTGCACGGGACTGGACTACCCAGCATGCTATCTGATAATATTAACGATACGTAAGTTAGCAATGCTCAAGAAGTCACTGAATCCCAGTACATCCCTTATACATCTAGTACAGAGCGTAAACTGCTTCGTAAGAGTTATCAAATTCCGAATCACTAGATTCGTAGCTCTCTTTCTGCATCATCTGCCTCTCTGCAACCAGGCTAGTGCTACTATCAGGGATTCCATATTTATCTAAGATTTTCCTTGATTTCCTTATTCTAAGCAAATGCCTCACTGACAATGCCATCAGCCCTGCAAATATGGCCAATGTGCACACTCCCCCTACGGAAACTAAAACCACCAACTCCCAAACCATCCCTCTCCCATGTGGCATAATTGTCCATAAGGCAGCAACATAAGCTGCCGCCATTAATGATATAGACAGCCACATCAATTTGTGCATCACCGCCAATAATTTCATTAGTGATTTTCGTCCAACATGAATATTGCTAACTAGTAAAATCACTATGCCTAGGGACAGGAACAATGCCAAGATGTTGCAGACCATGAACACCTTAAAGGAGATTTGCTTACCCACAATGCTTTTCCCAGTAACTTGGTTATATCCCCCTGGGGGATTTATGCCAGCTGCAAACGTCACTGTGGCTATTAAAACTGCCACAACAATAATTGTTTTACGTGCATTTCTTAAACCCTCCTTTTCGACTTCAATCTGCTTTTCCAGGTTACTTAGGTGCCAGTGGGGGTGATTTCCGGACGAATATTTAGGTACTTTTTTAGGCATTGAAAATCTTATGCTCTGGCTGGTATCATCTAGGGGTTGAATTTGAATATCTGGGGACACTGGTGGCAACTGATCACAATTCTTAGCTCCTGCTTCTTGTAATGCGGATACTATTAGAAAAGCATCTCTATTACTTGCATCACGCTCAACTATATCTAGAGCAGTGAAACCATTCCGATTTATTGCATTTACTTGTACGCCAAGCTTCAGTAAGTATATGACCATCTACGTCAAGCCAAAAGACAGAGGGAAGCAAAAGAGAGAGAGGAGAAAAAAGAAAAAGAAAACATTAATTTCAGCTATAGAGTCGACCTGAATGCCAAATTCTTCAATGAAATACGGCTAGAACTAAGAACTTACACTAGTAAACTTTCCGGCAGTTGCGAGATGTAAGATTGTGTTGCCATCATTATCTGGCGTGTTCACAAGTTTTGTGGTGTTCAAAGTCTCCATCAAGTGCTTTACGGCTTCATATTGATTGTTCTTGACTCCAAGATGCAGAACTGTCTCTCCGTGTAATGTTCTAATCTCAGAGGACTCAAGGTTCACAGAGAGTATTTCGTCAATAATGTTTACCCTGCCTTTGATGGTAGCCCAATGCAGTGGTGTTCGACCTTCATTGTCTTGCGAAGAAGAAAGGTCAGGATCCATCTTTAGCAGCTCTCTGGTTATCTCTAGATGGCCTTTGCTGCTACACAGGGTCAACGGTGTACGGCCGTTGGGGTCTTTTTTCCATGTGAATTCTGGCCGCGCCTCTAGAAGTTCGTTCACAATTTCTACAAGGTATGCATGATAGGAACTCGGTCATGGCTACTAGAAAAGCCAAGATGCCAAATTTTGACGGCGATGCGGATATCAATACGGTACAACAACAGCTAAATAACGTCGGTGATGCCTAAATTGATAACTGTTTAACAAAGGGAATGACTCTTTCTATGTTTTAATCGTGTTCAATTTTTACTTAATTTAGCTTTATATGGTGTTTGATTAAAGGATCGTTTCATATTTTAGATCACTATCATGTAACATACTTGGAAGTTAAAAGAGAAGTTTATGGATGCCTGTATAGAAGACTTTTCACGTATCTTTGTAGTAAGTATATTTTCTTAAAATTGTTGTGGACAACGACTTCTGAAATGGTAAATGATCATAGTATAATGTTGTTTAGTACAGCGGCTTCCCCTCCCCATAAAAAATCTCCTCCATTTTTTAAGTCTTTTCAATATTGAAACCTAAATTTTCATTCCTCACTCCAATACAAGAAATATTATGTATAATATTGTGTAAAACTTATACTGTGGTAAGAAAAATTTTCTTTGTGTAATGAAAAACAAAAATATGAATTGAAGAGGTCTTATATCAAATAATGTTGAATTAAAACTATGTACTCTTTAAAACACATCCAAAGGAAAAAGAGTATTGATATTTAAATCGAAGATTCTAACACGCTAACAACAAACAACTATAAAATCATATAGGGTTATAGGATTAAGTTAGAAATCAGCATTCTTTTTCATTTAACACTAACAACATTATACGATTTTACCATTATTTCTATTGCGATTATGTCTCCCTTAGGACTCTTTTTTTGGGGGGGGGGGGGGGGGGAGATTGAAGAAGAGTAACACGTGAGAAGACATAGAGGCCCACCGTTAGATTTATTTGGTCAAACTTTGGTATAAAAATACAAATTATTAAACCTAACAGTTACCACCACGAAGTTAGCAAAAGTACCTAAATGCCCAGCTGAAGCTGCAACATGAAGAGAAGTGGTCAATCCATCATCCATCTCGAGCAGCGACACCGATGGATAGTTGAGCAGCTGCTTGACAACATCAAGCCTCCCTCTCTCACACGCCACATAAAGCGCACTCTCCTTGTTTCTATTCATCTTGTGAACCACCCAAGAATCAGTCTCCAGAAAGAGCCTCACAATGTGTAGCCTCCCTTCTCTGCATGCTTCATGCACTGGAGTCTCCAATTTTTCATTCGTTGCCGCCAACATCTCCGGACACAACTTCAAAATCTCCAACGCCAACTCTTCGTGCCCATAACGTGCTGCTAAGTGTAGGACTGTGTTCAAAGATCCAGGAACAGTTTGTTTGATTATTTCCTCATCTTTTTGAACCAGATTCAGAAAATTTGGTGTCTCCCCTTTGAGTACGGTCTCAAAGAGGCGTTCGTCCATTTCTCAATAACAGAAGTTGCAGCTAGCGAGCTACCGGGAATTGGGTTGATGAGAGGAGAATTTAAATATTTAATTATAAAGAGACAGCAAGGCTTTGTTTTGACTTCGACAGACTACGAAATTTCCCTGTCATTGCATAGGCACTAGTAGTGGGGTCTTTTTAGATTTCTCCGAAAAACAAATAACTTTAATATCTAAACAGGAAAAATCAAAATTTCAGGCTTGACTACTGAGTCACTGTTCGCAATTGAGACGCGAACAAATGAGAGGAGGCACCATGAAATTTCTCCATGATTGCACACGTTTTAATTTAGGAGTCATCTTAATTTTGTCATGATCCAACCTAAACCTAACAAGATATCATCCACTTTGGGCCTTAACAAAAGCTGCATGGTTTTGTTTTCAAGGTGTCCATACATCCCAAAACGCGTCTTGCCAATTAAGGTGTGGATCACCCCTTATAAAATCAGCATCTCTCTCATGTTTTGCCGATGTGGGATTCACCTAGGATGTTACATTTCGCTCAAGAGGATACGAGGAGCTGCTCTGATACCATAATGTCATGACCCAACCTAAACCTGGCAAGATATTGTCTGCTTTGGGCCTTAATAAGACCCGCATGGTTTTGTTTCCAAGGCATCCATACACACCAAAATGTGTCTTGCCAATTAAGGTATGGATCACCCCTTATAAACTCAGCATCTCTATCGTGCCTTACCGATGTGGAATTTGCCTAGGATGTTACAAATTTCGTTAGAAAGTAATATTTTACATATCTCTAGTCCTACATTTATAATATAGTCAATAGTGAACCGGAATAACAAAAAGAGTAGTGCAATTAGCACCCTAAAAATCCTCAGAAAAATCACTTTTAAGGGTATTTTCGAAAATGCACATTAAGTTTTCAATCAAATAATATATTTCTTTGTCTTTCTCACTCTAACTCTTTTTCTCTCTCTATATCTAAGATCTCAAACTCTGTACACTATTTACAAGTATTTGGTTTTTTATCTACCACCATCTTTTTTGTTGCTTGTTTTCTTTATAAACAAAACCTAATATTGTTTCTTTATTTAGTTTCTTAAGATTTGAAAATTCACCAAACATACACAAGTTTAATGGTTTCCACTCTCTTAAATGGGAATATTGAAAATAAATATGGCTATAATAAGGATATGCAAAATTAAGGAGCTAGCTTTTTTATTTTATTTTTTACAAATGCAAGTTTTACAATCACAGAGAAGATATATCTAAATGGGGTGTAAATAGTTTTAGATAAGAAAGAGATTATGCCTTAGTTAAGGATAAATAAATAAAAATAAATAAAACATAATTTTATAAAGTATTATGGGTGTCAATAGCACCACGTATAATAAAATTTCAGACTTGAATATTCTTGAGAGACACCATTCACATTGTGCGGCCACATATGTTTTTTGTTCACTCTTAACTTTTAAAATGAAAAAAAAAATCTATTAACTGATTGTATATAAATGCCTTCAATGACTCAGATTGAAAACATTTGACATGGATAGCAATCATATTGTATTTGCTTCAACTAGTTAATTATAAGTTTAGCGTATTCAGGTTTTGAAATCTCTTTGAGCCACTTTTTTATTTGTGACTCATGATTCACCATTTTTATTCATGTCAAATCAACCAGTTAACGACACAAAACTATTTAAAAAAATTATTTTTTATAGTTTTATTTCTTGTTTAACTTTTGAAAGTGTAGTTAAGACTGTTTTGTAGTAATCGCTGATGTAAAAGAGTTTTTATTTGTTATTTTATTGTTCAATTTGTTTTTAGGTGGTATTGTATTTCACTTGTTAAATTAAATTTAGATTGGTGTTAAACGAATTGGATCCAATGATTAATGGGTTAAATAAAGTAATCCTCTCTAATATTGTAAGGTAGTCAAATTAGTTGTAATGATTCAGGTTAAAATATAAAACATATATAATAATCACGTCGTGTATGTCTAATGACAGAAATGAGTTAGAGATTGTCAACCCGAAACCAACGCGATTGGAAAAATCAACACAAAAATAAAAATGGAAGCCCAATTTGAACTCAATTAGTGTTTTAAAAGAAATGCAGACCTAAACACCATGCAGAGCTGACTCGTTAGGAATCATTTGTCATCCTTAGTAATAATGACAATGAAGAGAAAATATATATATATATATATATACACACATACATACGTACATACATACATATACTCTAATTTAGAATTTTAAAGTGCAAAAAAATTTAAGAAAAGGTATAAACCGCATGGTCTTTAAGTTTCAAATTTCTTAAACACCATAATTTTAAAGTTTTATCAAAATTTCCATCACTTTAAAATTCTAAATAAGATCAGGATCAATATTTACAAGCTTTGTATTATACAAATAGTAAATTAAATTAACTTAACTTATAAGCCAACTAATGCTTATCATATACTTTAATACTGTAACTTTTAATTAAATTACATTGCTCAAATTTAAAACCAAATATGACTTTAAGATTTTTGCTATGACTCCACAAACTCGGAGCCACTGTGAAGTCATGGACTTAGAGAAGATGAACGACACACCATTTAGCGAAATGTCTTCAATTCGACAAATGATGAAAAAAAAAAGGGTCCTCGACTTGGAATTAACCCTTAAACTAAAATTATGTAAAGTTTCTTTTTGTCTTTTTTTTTTCTTTTTTGGCCATTGGAAAAATGAAAAAGAGAAGGGAATATATATATATCGAAATGTCCTTAATTTCATGACTAACGAAAATAATGTTCGGAATTTGATGAATGTTGAAACATGT
The DNA here is from genome assembly GCF_000493195.1 of Citrus x clementina. Classification (NCBI taxonomy): domain Eukaryota; kingdom Viridiplantae; phylum Streptophyta; class Magnoliopsida; order Sapindales; family Rutaceae; genus Citrus; species Citrus x clementina. Next base: position 3,094,842 of record NW_006263303.1, on the reverse strand, counting down.
ATCCTCGTGTAAAAATTAACCTGAAACTTATAAGAAACTTACTCTTTGATTTTTAGAATTGCCATCTTTCTGGAGGCAATTAATTCCGCTATCCCATCGAAATATCGTCTCCCTCTAATAGTTAGTTGAAGATGATTACGCTTTTGCGTATTTATCTTTCCTAGGCTCATCATGTCATTTTCATATAATTAAATTAGAGAATGCACCAATCACCATCCGAGAATGAATATGAGAAACTACCTTTGCGGACTTATTAAATTACTAAAGAAACGGGGTGTACGTAGGAACTGGCCTACAAGTCGTAGCAAGAGTAGGCCCCCAGTGAATATTATCGAACAAGAAAGTCAGAAAAATACAGCTACGCCATTCGCCCGTAACCTGAATCTTGGTGACGAACGACCTGACTTCATAACTCATCGAGTCTTTTTTTTTTTTTTAATTTCCCTTGAAAAAATTCTCTATCCATTTTCTTTATTTATTTATTGGGCTGACCTTGCTCTGCTTCGAGCCCAATTGTTGGCATTAGAAAAAGCATAATTTCTCAGACCTTTGTTGTCGTTCCGAAATCAAATCAGCCTATACCTACCCCAGCTGCAGGTCAGCTAAAATTCATTATTAGCTCACAAGCAGTATCCCTAAACAAAGCACGAAGCTGACCTTCCTGATCAATTTGCACTTAATGCATAACCACCATCATCAATGCGACCCTCCATTTTTTTTTTTTTTTCAATTTAGCATCTTCACTCTTTTATTCCTACAGTAACATAATCTAGCTATTTATAGAATATCAACAACCAAGTGTTGTTCTTGAGATAAATATAGAATCCAAGAACCTCTGCACATGTACGTGGTTACATAACGTTTTTATGTCGTCTTTTGATCCACTCAATTCATTGAGATTTGATTATTTTACCCATACAACATAGGAACCATCAAATTGTTTTAAAAACAAACACTAAATACATATAATCTGCTTCTAGTTAGAAATGTAGTTACACTATTGTAAAAGTAAAATGCTCTTTTTTCCCTTATTTTTTATGTCGTCGTAAACCAACGCACCCCAACCTTTAATCAATTAAGTCTGAGATTCCCAGGTTAATTAGAAAACTTTCGTTAAACACAAGTCATAACACAGTGTATATAATTATAGAAAGAGTACAAAAATTACTAGTAAAAATGGTCCCTATGTATCTGTTATTTCGTATCGTAAGTGCTGATAATCGCATTTCGCAAATTCACATGGAATATTTCCGCGAATGATATTGCTATGCCTTTGCTACAAGTATAAACTGTCTGATTTTGATCACACGCAGATTTAAGAAGGTTGTTGGGTTAAAACTTTTAAAATTTGTTTGACGATTCACATGCAGATTTTGATCACGTTCATTGTCATGCGAAGAAGAAAGGTCAGGATCCATCTTTAGCAGCTCTCCGGTTATCTCTAGATGGCCTTTGCTGCTACACAGGTGCAACGGTGTACGGCCGTTGGGGTCTTTTTTCCATGTGAATTCTGGCCGCGCCTCTAGAAGTTCGTTCACAATTTCTACAAGGTATGCATGATAGGAACACGGTCATGGCTACTAGAAAAGCCAAGATGCCAAATTTTGACGTTGACGCGGATATCAAAACGGTATAACAACAGCTAAATAACGTTGGTGACGCCTAAATTGGTATATGTTTAACAAAGGGAATGACTCTTTCTATGGTGTAGTTGTTGTGCACGGAATGCGGAATCAAGCGCACCAAATAATTACTGAAAAATAAAGGACACAAGAATTTATGTGGTTCGGTAATTAAACCTACATCCACAAAGGTAAAAAAGAATAATTGTTTATTTAACAATTAATAGAATACAATATTTGAGTAACGAATCTCACTTCCCAGAAACCCAAATATACCCAGTACTCTCACACTCTGCAGGAAAGATAAATTCCACAGACACACTTCTCTCACTTCTCTCAAAAGCTTAGAAACTTATAAGCTTAACAATTTTGGGATGATTTAGAATGGAAGAAGTGCCATCTATTTATAGGGAAAATAATGGCACTATTACACCAACCCCTTTACTATTTCACCTAACCTAAGCCAATAGTTAATGGTGTCCATTTGGCAAATTTGACAAATTTGCCAACTTTCCATTTTTTCTTCAAATGTTTGGTAGCCATTTGAAATTTTGCATTCATTTTGAATTTCAATGTCGCGTGCATGACTTTTCAATAATTCTCCACCTCGGCGAAAATTTGTCCAAATCTGAGCCGACTACCAACGAACCCTCATCCCCAAAGTGATCCTTCAATAAGGATCCAGAATGGCTGTGTCGTTTTGACTGCCTACGTACCCAAAATTTGGGATCAAGCCAACCATAGTTCAAAATTCCCAAAGGACATATCTTTAACACAATCGAAGGATTTGAATTAATTTCAAGCAATGTTGAAACTTAACTCCAGAAACTACCTTCGTCAACATATCTGATGGATTATCTTTGGTATCGATATTTCTCAACAACACAACACCGCTCTCGATAATCTCTCTCACATAATGATATTTCACATCTATGTGCTTCGTCCGAGCGTGATATGTTTGATTCTTCGCAAGGAATATCGCACTTTGATTATCACAGAAGACCGTAATGTTCTCCTGGATTACTCCCAAATCACCTAACAAGCCTTTCAACCAGATAGCTTCCTTTACAGCTTCAGTTGCTGCCATGTACTCTGCTTCCGTAGTGGACAGAGCAATTGTCGATTGCAAAATTGACCTCCAGCTAACCGGACCTCCACCCAATGTGAATACGTAGCCCGTTGTTGATCTTCGCTTGTCAATGTCTCCAGCGAAATCAGAATCACAATACCCAACACATTATTGACCACAATCCTTCTTGAACAATAACCCAACATCAATTGTCCCATACGGATATCGAAGAATCCACTTTACTGCAAGCCAGTGACTTTTACCCGGATCGTGCATGTATCTACTAACCATGCTTACTGCTTGAGATATATCGGGCCTTGTACATACCATAGCATACATAAGACTACCCACAACACTAGCATATGGAACACGAGCCATGTAATCGCGCTCCTCTTGAGATTTAGGACATGAAGAAGAGCCTAATTTGAAATGAGGAGCTAGAGGTGTACATACCGGTTTAGTTTTGTCATCCATACCGAATCTTTCTAGTACTTTCTTCAAATAAGACTTTTGAGTCAACCATACGCTCCCATTCTTCTTGTCTCTACAAATCTCCATCCCAAGTATTCTCTGTACATCACCCAAGTCTTTCAGCTCGAACTCAGAAGCCAGTTGCTTCTTTAATCTTTCGATCTCATCTATATTCTTCGAAGCTATAAGCATATTGTCGACATAGAGTAGCAAATAGATAAAAGCTTTATCTGGTAGTCTTCTAAAGTAAATACAATGATCGTGTTCACTTCTGGTGAATTTCTGCCATTGTATAAATTGATCAAATCTTTTGTACCACTGCCTTGGCGATTGCTTCAGTCCGTACAAAGATTTAATCAACCTACACACATGATTCTCATTTCCAGCAACTCTGAAACCACAAGGCTGAATCGTATAGATTTTCTCCTCCAAATCTCCATGTAAGAACGCCGTTTTAACATCCAACTGAGCCAACTCTAACTCATATTCTGCAACTAAGGCAAGTAGGATACGAATGGAAGTATGTTTTACAACTGGAGAGAAAACTTCATTGTAGTCAATACCTTCCTTTTGAGCAAAACCTTTTGCCACGAGCCTTGCCTTGTATCGAGGAGTTGTTTGATTCGGAGATCCTTGCTTTTTGGTGTAGACCCATTTATTGTCAATAGCCCTTTTCCCCTTTGGTAACTTTACAAGTTCCCAAGTTTGGTTTTGAATGAGAGATTTCATCTCTTCCTCCATGGCTAGCTTCCACTGATCACTTTCACCACTGCGTAATGCTTCACCGAAAGTGTTGGGGATGTCATCATCAATAACTGGAAGTGCATAGGCTACCACCATATCTTTAGTAAGCTATCCGGGTTTCTTTATCTCTTTTTTTGGCCTCCTTGTTGCTATAAAATCATCATTATCTACATCATCAATTGTTTCTTCATTTTGTGGGACATCAGAAGAAACAACCTCTTCTTCAACTCTAGGTGTCACATCCATAGTTGAACCATTCATTGATGTAGAACTAACTGGTACATATGGAGTTGCATCAAACTCCACCCGCTGCAATACCTCTGTGGTCTTGTTCTCCACCTGCTGAGAACTTGAAGCTTTTATCATTGAAACTTCATCAAATGTGACATCTCTGCTACACACAAACTTTTTGTCTTCGAGATCTCAAAGCTTGAAGCCCTTTACTCTACCTTTGAATCCCACAAAGATAGATTTTCTAGCACGAGGATCCAGTTTACCATCTTTGACATGATAATAAGCTGGACACCCGAATACACGAAGGGAATCATAGTCTTGTGCATGCTTTCCAGACCACATTTCCATAGGAGTTTTACCTCCAATTGCAGCAGAAGGTAACTGATTTACCAAGTGACTTGCGTAGCTCACAGCTTCAACCCAAAACTTTTTATCTAAACCAGCATTAGATAATATACACCGTACCTTCTCCAGTAAAGTACGATTCATACGCTCAGCCACACCGTTCTGTTGCGGAGTATGTCTCACCGTGAAATGTCTTTTAATACCCTCGTTCTGGCATACTTGCAAGAATGAATCAGAAGTATATTCACCCCCATTATCAGATCGTAATACTTTGATCTTTTTGCTAGTCTGAGTCTTCACCAATTTCTTCCATTTCACGAAAATCTCTAGAACCTCATCCTTTACTCGCATGGTGTACACCCACACACGTCTAGAGAAATCATCAACAAATATAACAAAATAATGGCTTCCACCAATTGATGTAGTCTTGGTTGGTCCCCATACATCACTATGAACATATTCAAGGATCTCACGAGTATCGTGATTAGCTGTACCAAACTTGACCCTTGTTTTCTTGCCTACTACACAATGCTCACAGAAATTTAATTTACAGGTTTTGGTACCTTTTAAGAGTCCATGCCTCATCAGAATTTGCAAAGACTTCTCTCCTGCATGTCCCAGTCGTACATGCCATAGCTTGGTGGTATCACTGTGCGCCTCAACAACATTTGCTTCATCAGTTGTACCTCCCTTCAAATAGTACAGATTGTGACGCCGAACCCCTTGCAGAATCACCATAACCCCATGTGTAAACTTCATTGTGCCATCTTCAATGGTAACTTTGTAACCTTTAGCTTCCAAAGCACCCACAGAAATTAGATTTTTCTTTATCTCTGGAACAAATCTAACCTCTTTGAGTTCTCTGACCATTCCATCAAACATTTTGAGCCGAATTGTTCCTATCCCCATTGTGCGACAAGGTTGATTATTCCCCATCATAACTGCACCGGATTCCAGATTACGAAAATCCGTAAACCATTCCTTAATAGGACACAAATGATAGGTTGCTCTAGTATCAAGTATCCACTCACTCGAACTAGCCACGTATGCTGCAGGAGTAATACTTAGTGAATAATCAGAGTTCTCATCTTTCCGTGCCATATTTGCTGTTGCTGGTTTCTTCCTATCTCTCTTTTGAGCCTTTGGACAATTTTTTCTCCAATGACCCTTTTCATGACAAAAGGCACACTCATCTCAAGCTATATTTCTGCTTCTCGATTTGGATCGAGAATTCTTTCCACCACGCTTCTTTTATTTCTCCATCGCCCAATCTCTACTCACCAAAACTTCAGACGATGCTCGTTCAGAATTTTTATCATTATTCTGAATCTCCAAACTAGTCAATGCTGTGCAAACATCTTTAAAGACGATCACACTCTTCCCATATATCAAAGTAGTCACAAAATGGCTATATTCCTCTGGTAGTGAGTGTAACAGAATCATAGCCTTGACTTCATCTTTAATATCTTCATCAAGATTCTTCAAATCAGCAAGTAACTTTTCAAATCTTGAAACATGATCGTGCATTGACACCCCAGACTTCATTCGAAAGCCATATACTTGGCTCATTGCATGAAGACGATTTTCAGGACTTTCACCAGGTACTTCTCTTCCAATGTACGCCACAAAGTCACTGCACACTCCTCATCTTTCACCAAGTATTTCACCTCCTTGGTCAAACAAGATCTGATCTGACCACAGGCTTTCTCGTTCATACGATCCCAAATTTCTTCATCATACAAGTGTCTTTTATTTTTCAGAACAACATCGAGATCGATTTGAATAAAGGCATCCATAACTTCGCGTCTCCACATGCTGAAGTTGATTTTCCCATCAAACTTTTCAACATCGATCTTCTAGCCTCCTATAACAGGTGCTGAATAGCGATTTGACAAATCTCGCCTCCCACCTGAAGTGTCTCCTGAAATAGTCTCAGTAGATCTCTCCCCAATTCTGGAAGTTTCACCTTCTACCATTTTTCTCAACGAACTATTTCCACTTGAAAAACAGCCTTTATGATGTTAATTTCGCGTGAATAAATGCACCAGAAAAGTTCCCAGGAAACTGGACGGGAACTCGGTCCCAATTAAAAACCAGAATCCTTAGACTCTTATCGCCTTTTTTGACAGAACTTTCCTAGACATGCAAAAATACACACTACTTACAATAGACTGTCTCCCAAGTACAAATGGCCGTCTCCATCGTATTCGTGAATAGTACCGTATACGTGAACAGTACCATATATGTGAACAGTACTGTATCCCCCCAAGTACGAACCGTCGGCTCTGATACCACTTGTTGTGCACGGAATGCGGAATCAAGCGCACCAAATAATTACTGAAAAATAAAGGACACAAGAATTTACGTGGTTCGGTAATTAAATCTACATCCACGAAGGTAAGAAAGAATAATTGTTTATTTAACAATTAATAGAATACAATATTTGAGTAACGAATCTCACTTCCCAGAAACCCAAATATACCCAGTACTCTCACACTCTGCGGGAAAGATAAATTCCACAGACACACTTCTCTCACTTCTCTCAAAAGCTTAGAAACTTATAAGCTTAACAATTTTGGGATGATTTATAATGGAAGAAGTGTCATCTATTTATAGGGAAAATAATGGCACTATTACACCAACCCCTTTACTATTTCACCTAACCTAAGCCAATAGTCAATGGTGTCCATTTGGCAAATTTGACAAATTTGCCAACTTTCCATTTTTTCTTCAAATGTTTGGTAGCCATTTGAAATTTTGCATTCATTTTGAATTTCAATGTCACGTGCATGACTTTTCAACAGTAGTTGTGTTTAATTTATGCTTAATTTAGCTTTACATGGTGTTTGATTGAAGGATTGTTTCACGTTTTAGATCACAATCATGTAACATACTTGAGAGAGAAGTTTATAGATGCTTGTATAGAATACTTTTCACGCATCTTGATAGTAAGCATATTTTCTCAAAATTGTTGCGGACAACGTCTTCTTAAATGGTAAATGATTGCGGTATAATGTTGTTTAGTACGTGGCTTCCCCTCCCTCAAAAATCTCCATTTTTTAAGTCTTTTCATTATTGACCACCCAAATTTTCATTCCTAGACCCAATATATGAAATATTATGTGTAATGAAAAACAAATAATTTTATATGAATTGAAGAGGTCTTATATCAACAGTGTTGAATTAGAACTATATACTCTTCAAATATATCCAAAGAAAAAAGAGTATTAATATTTAAACCGAAATCAGCATCATTTTTCAATTAACACTATAACATTATACGATTTTACCCTTGTTTCTATCGTCATTATGCCTCCCTTAGGATTATTTATTACCGTTGTTTCTATCGTCATTATGCCTCCCTTAGGATTCTTTATTATTTTGAAGAAAGAATTGGGGGCAAAGTGAAGGAGTGTAATGCGTGGGAAGATATATAGGCCCACCCTTAGATTTATTATTGGTCAAAATTTGGTATTAAAATACAAATTATTAAACCTAACAAGTACCCACCACCAAGTTAGCAAAAGTACCTAAATGCCCAGCTGAAGCTGCAACATGAAGAGAAGTGGTCAATCCATCATCCATCTCGAGCAGCGACACCGATGGATAGTTGAGCAGCTGCTTGACAACATCATGCCTCCCTCTCTCATACGCCACATAAAGCGCACTCTCCTTGTTTCTATTCATCATATGGACCACCCAAGAATCAGTCTCCAGAAAGAACCGCACAATGTGTAGCCTCCCTTCTCTTCATGCTTCATGCACTGGAGTCTCAAATTTGTCATTCGGTGCCGCCAACATCTCCGGACACAGCTTCAAAATCTCCAACGCCAACTCTTCGTGCTCATGACGAGATGCTAAGTGTAGGATTGTGTTCGAAGATCCTGGAACAGTTTGCTTGATTATTGCTTCATCTTCATGAACCAGATTCAGAAAATTTGGTACGTCCCCTTTGAGTATGGTCTCAAACAGGCGTTCGTCCATTTGTCAATAACTGAAGTTGCAGCTAGCAAGCTACGAGGAATTGGCTTGATAAGAGGGGAATTTAAATATTTAATGATAAAGAGACAGCAAGGCTTTGTTTTAATTTCCAACAGATTACGAAATTTCTCTGTGATTGCATAGGCACTAGCAGTAGGGTCTTTTTAAATTTCTCCAAAAAATAAATAATTTTAGGGTTTGGCTACGATGGAGTTGCTCTAAGGTATAACACTTCTTCGTAACTATACGATTAAGGTTATAATGAATTTTTTATTATTTATTATTTTATGTGTGTCGTTGAGATTCATACTCTACCGTAAATTTACTCCAACACAGCCATAACCATAATTTTAATATCTCTTGACCATTGGAGTCACTGTTCACAATTGAGACGAGAACAACAACAATTTTTTCTCTTTCTTTTGGGGTTAATAACCATTTGAGAGACAAAAGAGTTGACAAATAGAAGTTGTTCCAAAACTAAACCGGAGGCCTAAAGGGCATGCAAATAGCAATATTATATATGTCCATCAGTGTGTGCATTTAAAAGCTCCTTGCCAAATTATCAGAGTCCTTGAACGCAATTTGCTTTGCTATAATATTTAGAAGCATCCTGTAAGAATATATTTTTTCATGCAATTTTTTAAAGTTCCTTAAGAAATTTCTTACATATGCTTAATTATCTGCAATGTATTCTTTTTCTTATTGAATATTATATTAACACAACATCAATGTTTAAGCCCAAAAGGAGCTGTTAAGCCTCCAAAATAATAAAAAAATGTTCACCTAAAAAAAATAATTTACCACTTACAAAGAGTGATTCCCCTATGTTTTCTTATTTCTAGAGCAAAATCCATTATTCCCCATTTAATCTCTACTCTTGTGACTTCTGTATAACTAAGTGAGAATAAGACGACAAGCCCCAGTTCCCAAATATGTCGAAGCCCAACAATAAGCATTAAGCACAGCCGACTCAAATTTTCTTATACTTCACTGTTGAGCGAAAGGAGAATCAAAGCCGTCAGATTCAAAATCTCGTAAAAAGTTATTACAACTTTTTAACTATTGAACAGCCTCCGGAGACCCACCCTTCAAGAAGCAGAGCACTCTGTTTCACCCCAGCTGTATCAGTACTTCTTTACTGTACAAAACGGCTTTAAAACTTTATGGGGAGATTAAAAAAATTTCCACAAACGACCGTCAACGAAATGAAAAGTCCATTAGACTACCCAATATTCTAATTAATAACATCAATGATACAAATATTTCAGAAAGCTATGTAAATCTGTAAAATCTAATACAAATGGTAACCTCCTTGATCAGAGCTATCAAGATCCGAATTACTAGATTCGTGACTGGTTTTCTTCATCATCCGCAGCTCTTCAACCCTGCTAATGCTACTGTTAGGGCTTCTATTTTTCTCTTTCATTTTCCTCCATTCCCATTTTCTAAGCCAATGCCTTGCTAACAATACCCCCAGGCCTGTGAAAATGGCCAATGTGAACCCTCCCCCAAGAGACACCACTGCCGCAGATACCCAAACCATCCCTCTCCCACGTGGCAAAATAGTCCATATGGCGGCAATATAGGCTGCCGCCAAAAATGACACGGACAGCCACATCACTCTATGTGTCACCACCAATAGTTGCATCATTGATTTTCGCTGAAAAGGGATAATGCTGACTAGGAAGATGACTATGCCTAGTGACAGGAACAATGCCACAATGTTGCAAACCATGAAGACTTTAAAGGAAGTTTGCTTACCCACAAGGCTTTTCCCACTAACTTGGTTAAAGCCCCCAGGTGGGTTTATGCCAGCAGCAAACGTAACCGTAGCAATCAAAACCGCTACAATTATAATGGTCTTGCGCGCATTTCTTAAACCCTCGGTTTGGAGCTCAATCTGCTTTTCTCGGCGACGACGGTTGCGGCGGCGGTGATGTCGAGATGGAGATTCTCGGGGAGCCCTTCTTGGTATTGAAGATTGTGCGCTGATTGGGCTAGTGTCGCCTATGGGTTGAATATCGTGTGGCGACATTGGGGGCAACTGGTCACATCTCCTAGCCCCTGCTTCTTCTAATGCAGGTACAATTTGAAGAGCACCTGAATTACTTGCATCAGACTCCACTACGTCAAGAGCAGTGTAACCCTTTCTGTTTATTGCATTTACATCCACGCCAAGCTTCAGTAAGTAGATGACCATCTGTCTCAAAGGAAGGGAAAATTAGTTTAATCTTCAACGAAATATGGCTAGCCCAAATCAGCAATGGGTAAAAATGCCTAAGAGAACTAATGAAGAGAATCAACACGTAAAGAACTTACCGTAGTAAGCTTTCCAGCAGTTGCAAGATGCAATATTGTGTTGCCATCATTATCTGGCATGTTGGCCAGTTTTGTGATGTTCAGAGTCTCCATCAAGTACTTAACGGCTTCATACTGATTATTTTTCACAGTAAGATGGAGAACTGTCTCGCCATGTATGGTTCTCATCTCAGCTGACTGGAGGTTCAGTGAAAGTATCTCATCAATAATGTTGATTCGGCCTTTAATCGCAGCCCAGTGGAGTGGTGTTCGACCTTCGTTGTCTGGCAAAGAAGAGAGGTCAGGGTCCAGCTTTAGCAGCTCTCGGGTTATTTCTAGATGGCCTTTGCTGCAGGACAGGTGCAAAGGCGTGTGCCCATTCAAGTCCTTTTTCCATGCGAATTCCTGACGCGCCTCTAGAAGTTCCTTCACAATATCTGCAACATGCATCCTACAACTCAGTCATGGCCACTTGAACCAAGAAAGTTCAGAAACTTCTAAATCATTTCGTTGGATGGAGTCATCACCATCGCATCAGCACTCCACCATCCAAATACATTTCACCATATATATAAACCATGAATAAAATTAATTATTATGATTTTGAATTGCAACTAGGCATTAGTGACTGGTAATGTGTTGACGTAGTAGTGATGGACTGATGACACCACTTTCTATATGTTATGTATATGATTATTTATTTTAACTACTAATTAATTTAATTAATTGGTTTAACAATTTCTAAAAATAAATTTGTTGGATCCCAAATGTTACAGTACTTATTAGGGTTGTCAACTACGTTTATAAAAGCCGCTAATATATTCTATTAAATTAAAAGAGCAGGCATCAAAACTGTCGGTGATGCTTAAATTGACTGCTAATCACCAAATCAAACGAAAGAGTCCTTTACCTATGTCATAGTCCTCTTCAATTTAGGCTCAACTATTTTCCTACGGTGAAGTACTATTTGTAACTTATATAATTAGCAGCTAACTCATTATTAAGATTTTGTGACTTAATTATAATAATACAGTGACACCCACAACTATTATCTTGTCATTATTCAGTGACTAGTAATTAACCGGTCAACTTTGGTGTGCGGAACTGCCAAATATAAATAGCACAAATTCTCAAAATTTGCAGAAGCTACCATTACCATTTTACCAAGCTTTAGCAGATAGCGAATATTAAAGTTACCTAAATGGCCAGCCATAGCTGAAACATGAAGAGAAGTAGTCAATCCATCGACCTCCAATATCAAAAGCGATGAATAATTCAACAACTGCTTCGCAACATCAAGCCTCCCTCTCTCACAGGCCACATAAAGCACACTCTCGTTGTCTCTATTCAACTTATAAATAACCGAAGGATCAATCCCCACAAACAGCTTCACAAAGTTTAGCCTCCCTTCTCTACATGCCTCATGCAATGGAGTCTCCATTTTTTCATTCTCCGCCGCCACCATTTCCGGACACAGCTTCAAAATCTCTGAGGCCAACTCTTCGTGCCCAAAACGAGCTGTTAAGTGAAGGATTGTGTTCAAAGATCCTGGAACAGTTTGCTTGATTTTAGCTTCATCTTGCTGAATGAGACTAAGAAATGCTTGTGTGTCTCCTCTAAGAATGGTTTCAAAGAGGTGTCTTTCCATGTATGGATTAATGGCTTCGATTTCCATGTTTAGATTAATGGCTAAAGGCAATAGTAATTGGAGAGGCTGCTATGGAGAGATGTATATAAAGATTGATGTGAGAGAAGATATAGCGAGACAGGAGGCTTTGTTTTTCCACAAAGTGTAGGCACCATGAAATTTCTCCATGATTGCACACGTATTAATTTAGGGGTCATCTTAATTTCCTCGGAAAGTAATATTTTACATATCAATTTTATGAATCTTCTGGTCCTACATATATCTATACATATGGTCAACAGTGAACCGGAATAATAAAAAGAGCATTGCAATTAGCACCCCCAAAAAATCCTTTAAAAAAATCACTTTTAAGAGTATTTTCGAAAATGCACATTAATTTTTCGGGGCCGCCTATGTTGCAACAGTTGCAACATACCACTATTTTTGTCATTTTGTAATTTAACCATTAGATCCAAGGTAAGAATGACAAAAACAACTCCAACGGCATGGATGTATTTATTTAGGTTATTTTCATTGCAATCCTCTTGTTTTCTGAAATGTTAGGAAAAAATATAATTATTATTATTTTATTTATTGACTTAGTTGTTAAACGATATGAATAAGAAAGAAGGAAATTTTAAGAGGACTTTTATTATTGATATTAAGCAATTACAATGCATGATTCAATACTTGTTTATAAGAGCCACAACCCGTTATATATAAAATAAAGCTTATGTTTGCGTCCTAACTTCAGAAAGATAAATAAGTTTATTTATTTCATAAATTCATAAATATTTCATAACTATTTAATTATTACTATCATTTCTGGATCTACTCTCATTATTTAAATTTATTATTAATTATATTTAATTATTATTTTTATATTAATTATTAATATAATATGATATAATAAAATCATATTATAAAATAATTTATTTTTAATATTATAATTATTATAGTAAAAATAAAATATAATTTAAATATATTTAATGTTTCAATTAAGGCAAAAGTTAGCACATTGTAGTGAATTATATAATTGACCACAATCTATCTTTCAAAACTTCCAAACATAGGTAAGCAATATATTAATGTGAACAATATTATAACAATATACAATATTATGTTCCAAACACATTCTAATTGTGCATTTATTAAATAAGAATCGAAATGAGCTAGAATCGTAATAAAAAATTTGAATCAGAATAAGTTATTTACTTGAGTTGTAGAAATCGGAATCGGAATGAACAACATTCCCATTGATGTGTTTACTTTATTTTATAATTGAAATAGACTATTATAAGTTATTAAAATACCCTTTATTAATTGTGTCCCTAATATTATTTGTATATATTATAACTAAAACAATAATAATAATAATAATAATAAAAACTAAAAATAATAATTATGACAATAATGTTAATTAAAAAAATTAATAAAATTTAACAATAATAATAATAACAACAACAACAAAATTAACTGAAATAATAATAATAATAATGATAATAATAAAAATAATAAAAATTATTAATAAGTTTTAATAATAATTGTTAATATATATGTTTCCATAATGTTGATTTTGATGATAACAAACAAGATTAAGAATGATTAATCTTTTAAGCTCAAATTATTTTTTATACATTTTAAATAAATCATCATTTTTACATTATAAATGTTTTATATTTAATGGAAAAATGATTTATGAAATTAGTTGTTTTTCAAGTTTATGATTTAATTGAAAGAGTTTTGAAAACTTTGAAATCAACAAGTATTACTTGAAATTTTGGAGGACTTGTTGAAAATTTTTTATAGCATTTTGGGCTATATCATAATTTCAGAAAGTTTTAGGAATAGCAAGCATTGTTTAGAGATTCTGAAATTGGACCTATTTGCAAAATAATATAATATTTTGGGTCATAATACAGTTTTATAAAATTTTAGGATCAAACTGTAATTTTGAAAAATAGTGCACTGTACCGGTTACTGTAGCAAGCGGTTAACCGGATGTGACAAACGGGTAGCCAGATTTTGGGCAGTAAGCTTCTGGAATGAAAGCGGCTATCTGGATTTCGAAAGCAACTAACCGAATTTCAAAAGCGGATAATTGGATATAAAAAGCGGCATGCCAGATATTCTGAAATTCAAATTTTTATTGTAACAGTAACATAAAAGTAGTTAACCGGATTCCATAAACGGTAAACCGGTTATCACCAAAATGTGCATAACGACTAGTTTTTGAGTTCAAACTAGATAAACTCAAATCCAATTCATTTTTGGTAATCTTTGCAAGCATAAACAAGTGCACACAACTTATATTGAGCTTCAAATTCGAAAATCATCATAGATTAAATTTTCATTGAACTATCATTTGTATATCCACTCTTAAAGAGAGTTTTATTGTTGTAATTTTTATTTCTCATCAAATTGTGAGTGTACAAGTGTGAGAAACACTTGGGGTGAAGAGATTAGGGAGATAATCTCTTGATTGTAAAGGTTCATTGACATCTTGAAAGTCAATTGTAAAAACTTAAAGCCTTAGGAGACTTGGATAGTGAAATCCTCAAGCGGGTGAGCTTGGAGGTGTGGACGTAGGAGGGGATTGCCGAACCACGTAAAAATTCTTGTGTTTGTTTTCTCTTCCCTTACTCTTTTAATATTGTGCATGATTGAATTTATTGTTCTCTATTCCATTAAGGCGTTAGATTGATTTGTTATGCGAATTGTATTGCATAATTTTTAAAATCTCAATTCACCTCCCTCTTGGGTTGCCTAGTTAGTATTTTAATAATATTATTAATAAAAATAATGACAACAATAAATAATAATAATTAAAATAATAAAGTTAATATATTTTAAAAATAACAATAATTTTAATCATATCAAGATAAATATTAATAATAATGAATTAATTACGGTATAATAACAATTAAAATAATAAAAGTAATAAATTTTAATAATAATAATGACAGTAATATACATAAATAATAATAATTAAAATAAATAAAATAATAAAATTTAATAGCAATAATCTTATATAATAATAATAATAAATTAAAATTCTTTTCAAATGCCATTTTATCCTAAAAATGGACTTATATGTAAAAGTCTGTAACTTTTAGTGCCTATTGAATTTTATAGAAAATATAAAGTAGTGTAGTGTAATCAAACATAAAAAACAAAAGTCGTTGTATACTGTAACTGTTGCAATATAGGCGGACCCTAATTTTTCAATCAAATAGTATATTTCTTTATCTTTCTCACTCTAACTTTTTTTTTCTCTCTATCTCTAAGATCTCAAACTCTGTACACTGTCTCCAAGTATTTGGTTTTTTTATCTACCACCATTTTTTTTGTTGCTTGTTTTCTTTAAAAACAAAACCCCATATTGTTTCTTTATTTAGTTTCTTAAACTTTGAAAATACACCAAACATACGAAAGTTTAATGGTTTCCACTTTCCACTCTCTTAAATGGGAATATTGAAAAAAAATATGGCTATAATAAGGATATGCAAAATTAAGGATTAGCTAGCTTTTTTATTTTTTATTTTTTCAAATGCAAGTTTTACAATTACATAGAAGATATATCTAAATAGGGTGTGAATTGTTCTAGATAAGAAAGAGATTATGCCTTAATTAAGGATAAATAAATAAAAATAAAAAATAAAAAATTTATAAAAGTAATAGGGGTGTCAATAGAGCCACTTATAATAAAATTTCAAACTTTTTTTTTTCAGACTTGAATATTATTGAGAGATACCATTCACATTGTGCGGCCACATATGTTATTTGTTCACCCTTAACTTTTAAATGAAAAAAAAACTATTAACTGATTGTATATAAATGCCTTCAATGACTTAGGTAGAAAACATTTGACATGAATAATAATCATATTGTATTTGCTTTAACCATATAACAATTTTAGCGTATTCAGGTTTTGAATTCTCTTTAACCCACTTTTTTATTTGTGACACATGATTAATCATTTTTATTCATGTCAAATCAACCAGTTAGCGACACAAATCTATTTTTTTAAAAATTATTTTTTACAGTTTTATTTCTTTTTAACTTTTAGAAGTGTAGTTGAGGCTGTTTTGTAGTTATCGCTGATGTAAAAGAGTTTTGATTTGTTACTTTATTGTTCAATTTGTTTTTAGGTGGTATTGTATTTCAATTTTCAAATTAAATTTAGGCTGAGGTTAAACAAATTGGATTTCATGATTAATGAGTTAAATAAAGTAATCCTCCCTAATTGTGTGAGGGAGTCAAATCGGTCGTATTTATTCATGTTAAAATATAAATTTATGAACATACATAATAATCGTGTCGTGTCCAAGGATAGAAACGAGTTAGAGATTGTCAACCCCAACTCAACATGATTAGAAAAATCAACACAAAAATAAAAATGGAAGCCCAATCTTAACTCAATTATTGTTTTAAAAGAAATGCAGACCTAAACATCAGCCAGAGCGGACTCATTATGAATCATTTGTCATGAGCTCAACTTAGAAAAATAAATCAAATTAAAATTAAAATCTTTGAAGCATAAAAAACCAGGAAACTTTTAGGTTTGCAATGGGGAAGAATTCCAACCTGGATTTTTAATCCTCATTAAGAATAAAGCCAGTACAAAATTTTCAGATTTACCTTTCGCCCTGCAAAACTTATCCGAACTAGCTTTTTGTCCATTCTTAGTAAAATCAGCAGACACAGAAAATTTTTAGGTCGCTTCTCTAATTGGTACCAAAATTTGCATCGGCAATAGGAGTTGAGAAAAAATTCGTTTACTTGGGGAATAGGACATGAGAGAGCTTGGTATCTTTAGAATAAAAGCTTCGATAGTCGAAATCCTGAAAAACAATAGACCCATCAATGGTGGTCGGGGGTATTATCGGCATAAATACTCTAATGATGAAGTCAAATATCGAGAGTGACATGATATCAAATGTATAACTTTGATATCTGTATTTTTGGGTGGTGACCTCTTTATATAAGAGAGATAATCAAGAGTATAATTGAATTAGGAAAACTTATCTATTATCTCGCTAAATTCAAGTTGACGAGGATTACGACTTATACTATTCATTCCTCTTTAGATTAGAATATGTTATAGATTTGGATTATGGGCTCGAGGTTGGTAAAAATATAGGTATAATAGCATTCATTACTAAATCTTTAAAAGGTTGGGCATTTGGATGGTACTGGTAGCGGCAGCAAAAGGCTTTGTAAATCGCAGGGGGAGCAGCAACAATGCTGCGCCGTTGTACTAGTTAAGCGTTGTTCGATATTGAGTTGCTGTAGAGTTATAGTTATTATGGAAAAAGACAATAACTATGAAATTAGAGTTAATTCTGTGTAGTAAATATGATTTTTTGAATAATAATTTTGATAAAAATAATAAAATATTATAAGCTTTTCCTTATATAAATGGAAGATTAAATCAACTTAACTTTTAAGTTAATTAGTGTTTACCAAGTATTTTAATACTTATATAAAAAATAATAATTTAATACTATAACTTTTAATTAAATTACAATTGTTCAACTTCAAAATAAAAAATGGCCTTAAGATTTTTGCAATGGCTCCATAAACTCGGAGCTACATGGAGTCGTGGACTTGGAGAAGATGGACGACGCAACGCGGCTTAGCAAAATGTCCTCAATTTCACTATTGCCCCCTCCCAAAAAAAAAAAACAGTGTCCTCGACTTGGAATTATCCCTTAAACTAAAATTATGTAAAGTTTCTTTCTTTCTTTTTTTATTTTGGCCTTTGAAAAAATGGAAAAAAAAAGAAAGAAAAAAGAAAAAGAGAAGGGAAGGAAAAAAAAATGAATTTCTGATTCTATCCTTTAATTGCTAACTTTTGACGGCTGCATTAACGAAATGTCCTCAATTTCATGAGTTACGAAAATAATGTTCGGAATTTGATGAATGTTGAAATATGAGCAAAAACTAGCCCGAAACTTATAAGAAACTTGCTCTTTGATTTTTAGAATTGTCGTCTTTCTAGAGATAATTAATTCCATTATCCCGTCGAAATATCGTCTCCCTCTAATAGTTGGTTAAAGATGATTACGCTTTTGCATATTTATCCTTTAATTTCCCAGGCCAGGTTCATCATATCATTTTCATATAATTAAATTAAGGCTAATGCTAAGTTACATGCATGTACCTTACACCCCTCTCACATAAATAGTGAATGATGTGGGTCCATTTATTATTTATGTAAAAAGGGTGTAAAGTACATGCATGTAACTTAGAAGGATCCTTAAATTAAAGAATGCACCAGTCACCATCCGAGAATGAATATGAGAAACCACCTTTTACGGACTGATGAAATTAATAAAGAAACGTGGCGTACGAAGCTACTAGCCTACGAGTACCAGCAAGAGTAGGCCCCAAGTGAATATTATTGAACAAGAAAGTCAGAAAAATACAGCTATTCGCCCGTAACCTGACTCTTGATGACGAACGACCTGACTTCATTCATAACTCATCGAGTCTTCCTTTTTTTTTTTTTTTTAATTTCCCTTGAAAAAATTCTCTAATCGATTTTCTTTATTTATTTATTGGGCTGACCTTGCTATGCTGAGAGCCCAATTGGTTTGCATTAGTAAAAACATAATTTCTCAGACTTTTGCTGTTGTTCCGAATTCAAATCAGCCTACACCCACCCCAGTTGCAGATTAGCTAAAATTTATTATTAGCTCACAAGTAGTGTCCCTAAACAAAGCACGAAGCTGATCTTCCTGATCAATTCTGCACTTAATCCATAACCACCATCATCAATGTGACCCTCCATTTTTTTTCCCCCTCAATTGAGCACCTTCACTCTTTTATTCCTAGAGTAACAGTATCTAGCTATTTATAGAATACCAACAACCAAGTGTTGTTCTTGAGATAAATATAGAATCCAAGAACCTCCACACATGTACGTGGTTACATTTTGTTTTCACGTTGTCTTTTGATCCACTCAATTCATTGAGATTTGATTATTTTACCCATACAACATAGGAACCATCAAATTGTTTCAAAATCAAGTACTAAATACAGATAATCAGCTTCTAGTTAGAAAATAGAAATGTAGTTACAACACAATGTATATAATTATAGAAAAAATACACCAATTACTCGTAAAAATGGTCCCTATGTATCTGTTATTTCGTATCGTAAGTATATTGATAATCACATTTCACAAATTCACATGGAATATTTCCGCTAATGATTGCTGTGCCTTTGCTGCTATGCCAAGTATAACCTGTCTGATTTTGATCACATGCAGATTTAAGAAGGTTGTTGGGTTAAAACTTATAAAATTTTGTTGACGATTCACATGTGCTAGTTAATATGTTACGCGTTTGATTATATCTACAGATGATACAACAGCAGCTCTAGCTCTCCAATTAAAATCTCTGACTGTTTTTATTATATTACCAAGTTGTCATTGTTGATTTTTCATTATACCCCAAAGGTTTTATTGTTGTTGATATCTCAAATTTATTTTACAATACTATAGAAATATATATATCATAAACTAGAAATCACGAATGAGAACTATAGAATCAGTAACGAAATAAACTTGATATTTTAATTGTAACGTAATCAGTTTTGCCTCACTGTGATGTAGTTGATGGAACATTATGATGAAAAAAAAAAAAAAATCCGTGCAGCTAGCTTTCATTTCCATTCCTGGTGTGTCCTTAAATGTGGCAAATTAACAAACAACATATCAAATTTGAGTTCTCAATTACATAACTGGCCAACCTAACCGCATCAATGTGTTCTTAAAGACACCATCCATCCAATCAATTTTCATATAAATTAATCTATAATATAGAAATTTTATACTAGCCTAAACACATCACTCTAGCTTTGCTACATAATTCTCCTAATTTTGAATTTTTCTTCGTCTCAACTGCCATGGAATTCTATGGCAATAGGAAAAGTCTCTTTGGCTTCATGGATGAAGAAAGAAACTCAATCCAATCACCTGCTCGTCTTTCTACCAGAAGCCATCAAGAAATGTGCGAGCAAGACCTTGTACTCAGCCCTCCAAGGCCTTCTAGTACTTCCATGGTGTCGCTATTGCCCCCACCTAGCCCGGAGTCACCATGGACGCTTTCTCCTCTACAAACCCCATCACCTTCCATCCTCTACAGCTGCATTGCCTCGCTTCATCGCCACGAAGGCAACATCTACTCAATCGCAGTCGCCAAGGGCATGGTCTTCACTGGCTCCAGTAGTACCCGTATTCGTGTATGGAGGCAACCGGACTGCGTTGAGCGTGGCTTCATCAAGGCAAGGCATGGAGAAGTTCGTGCCATTTTAGCTCACGGTAACATGCTTTTCACCACACATAAGGATTGCAAAATACGAATTTGGAACTTCACGGTTTCGGACAATTT
This sequence comes from Citrus x clementina, assembly GCF_000493195.1. NCBI lineage: Eukaryota > Viridiplantae > Streptophyta > Magnoliopsida > Sapindales > Rutaceae > Citrus > Citrus x clementina. Next base: position 3,074,049 of record NW_006263303.1, on the reverse strand, counting down.
TCGAACCAAAAAGGTCACAACCTTGCCCAGAAGAAGCTCATTTCTTTCCTTCTCCAAATCAAACACCCAACAACAACACAGAGATTACGTATCTTGCATGGCATTTTACCACGCAGAGGGGCTCTTATACACCGGCTCGTTTGACAAAACAGTGAAAGCTTGGAGGGTTTTGGACAAAAGATGTACATGTGTCGACTCATTTGTTGCACATGAAAGTAATGTCAATGCAATAGTAGTGAACCAAGATGATGGGTTTGTTTTCACTTGCTCTTCTGATGGGTCGGTGAAAATATGGAGGCGTGTGTACAGAGAAAATTCTCATACGCTCACAATGACGCTAAAATTCCAGCAATCCTCAGTTAACGCCTTAGCATTAAGCTCATTTTTCGACAATTATTTCCTCTACTCAGGTTCTTCAGATGGTTCGATAAACTTTTGGGAGAAAGACAAAATGTCTGGTGGATTTAACCATGGAGGGTTCTTACAAGGCCATCGTTTTGCGGTTCTGTGCTTAGTGGCTATTGAGAAGTTGATATTCAGCGGCTCAGAGGATACAACGATTAGGGTTTGGAGGAGAGCTGAAGGAGGTTGCTACCATGAATGTCTTGCGGTGTTAGATGGGCATAGAGGGCCTGTGAGGTGCTTGGCTGCTAGCTTGGAAATGGAGAAAGTTGTTATGGGGTTTTTAGTTTATAGTTCAAGTTTAGATCAAACTTTTAAAGTATGGAGAGTTAAGGTTATGCCTGATCAGGAGAAAACAATGTGCTTGGATTATTCCGACTATCACAGTAACTCGAAGACGACCACTACAAAAATGGACTACGAGATGAGTCCTGTGTTGTCTCCTTCATGGGTTGAGAAGAAGATGAAAGCCAGTAATTATTTTCAATAAATCAATACGATCATTATCTAGTTCAGTTCCTCGCCAATTAGCAACGTCTTGTAAAAATTGAACAACTGAGTTTCATTTATTTGCTCAGCTTATTTGAAGTACTCCATTTAAATCTTTGATTTATCTTAATTACTTATAATTAATAAGTTGTTATTAGTGACCTAACTTGCTTAATTTTCAACTAGTTTTATTTGGCCAGTTACTTAAGTTTGAATTCCGAAGACAAAATTAATGTAGACTTTGTCCACCCATTTATATTTGTAAATTAAAAAATATATATCTTAATTACTTTTTAAAGAAAAGAAATCCTAACAGAGATAGATGATTAAAAAAATTGATTTGAATTTTGTTCACCTCTCTATGTTTTTGAGAATACTATTATAACAATTTAAACGTAAAGAGTAAATAAAAGGAAGACAAAATTAATTGTAACAACATATAATGAATGTAACAAAAACGATTACACAATACTATGTTATAATTTATTCTGTCTTCATTCAATATCTTTAGCTTTTTTTTTTTTAAAGAAAGAAAAAAGTCTTAGTTACTTATAAAAATATGCGGAAATGGTACTGTTAGTTGCAGCTCATTATCCCCAATTTGTTAGGGCATTATGGCATCTCTGTCTTTGGTGGCTCTTAATAGCTAAAATTGAGTACATTGTTAATGCATGCTTGAATTGATATTAATTTTCTGTTATTTACGAAGTACGGCTCCAATATGCTTGGTTGGCCCATCAATACCCCTATGTTAGAGCAATTCAATTTTCAAACCTAACCGATTTAATATTTTGATTCACAAATTGCTTATAATTTACAAGTTGGCATATTTCTAATTAGATTTCTGAAGCTCTATCTAACTCTACCAAAATGCAAATTTAGGCTCCATGGTTATTTAGATGTTGTAACTAAAAATTGAAATACTAAATATAATGTATTATGCTTTTAATTAATCATATAAAATAATAAGACATACTGTCAAAATTAAACTGTACGTGTTTACTAAACACATTGGCTATATAACCTACAAAGATGCAAAGGAATTTCATTATCCTTTTTTTTATCTTTTGTAATTAAAGAATTTCATTGTCCTGATTATAAATATGTAATGCCACTTCTAAAAGGTCACGTCTTTCTTCTTGCTCCTTACGAAGGTTCCTGCAGTTGATCGATTTAGAGTGTGTTTGGGAGTGAGGTGCTGTAACTTTTAAGCTACAGCTACTGTGGAGTAAAAACTACAACTGTAGAGTAGAAATTGGGAAAAAAAAATTTGCTAAACTGTCAAAACTCAGGTACAAGCGTTACCAAACACCTTAGTAGTTAGACTTTGGCAGCCCAACTACCTCACCACACTCCCAACCGGGCTATTAGAAGATCAAGTGCAATTTCATCTAATCAACTTTTGGGGAGAGGGAGATTAATCACAAAATTAGAACAGAGCAGCCAAAATGACAGCAGCCAAAAAAGTTCTCGGATCAATTAACAAGACCTGCACCGAGACTAAAAGTACACCAAGAGAGAAACAGCAGCTTGTAATATTACAGGATTCATACACATAAGACACACGTGGTACATCATTCACTTAATTTAACAAAATAGTGACCCACAGATAACACCATGGTCCATCACGCCATTGGATTCGGTTAGTTAATTAAAATCTGGCTTCCTCGTACGGAATGGGAACATGAGACCTGACGATGAAGAACTGTTCATAAATGAAGCCAGCAAGCCCACCTCCAATGAGAGGGCCAACCCAGTAAACCCAATGATCGGTCCAGTCTCCGCTGACCAAAGCCGGTCCGAAGGATCGTGCCGGGTTCATTGAGGCCCCGGAGAAAGGTCCACCGGCCAAGATGTTTGCCCCCACCACAAACCCAGTAAGCAATGGGCCAAGCCCATCAATTGATCCCTTCTTGGGGTCCACGATAGTGGCATAGACGGTAAATAGCAAGGAGAATGTCAGAATAATCTCCCATATGATCCCTTGAAAATAGCCTACGCCGCTAGCCAGAGTGTGGACTGGTGTACTCTGAACAAAGCAAAGAAGAAATTAAAAAATAGAACCACTGAAAAGTTGTGTACAATGACCAAAAGCCCACTTGTTCCCACTTAACTTGCTTGCATCCTATTAGATTATGAAACAATCTTATCACTGGCTCTTAATTTAAAATCTTTTAAGTATACTGATAAAAAATAAAATCTTGTTTAAGTATATTTTGGACTTACCAATCCACCAGTGAGATAACTGAGGAGAAAACAAGCTGCTGAAGAAGCTAACAATTGATCAATCCAATAAAGGATGGATCGGAAGAAGGTGATGTGGCCACCGAAAAGGAGGCCAAGAGTAACTGCCGGGTTAAGGTGACCACCGGAAATGTGGCCGGCGGAGATCATGACGGCCACCACAAAAGCATGAGCCACGGCCACAAAGAACAATCCCACTAGAGCATTTCCCACAAGCTTATCTGTCCGTTGAAATATTGAAACATACAATAGAAAGCTCATAATTATACGTGTTTCTTCGAAGCAAGTTTTTTTAACATAATGAAACTAATAAATTATGAGTACCTGCAGCCATGGCAGATCCAACTCCGACGAAAACAAAAAGGAAGGTGGTGATGAACTCAACGACGAGGGCCTTAATGCAGTCGGGCTGCGTGGCCTCTCGGTGGCTCCCTAGGGCTATTTTTGCCATGATCGCCGGACGATTAATCGGAGACTATAAGTATCTAATCCGCGATTAATTGCCTAGAACGAATGTTCAGCTATCTTGGTTTGGCTTGGCTAGAACGAACCTTATAGTGTTATATTTATAACCATTTATGAACTACATTTCTGTACTTAAAACTTATTTATACTTAGTTTAGCATGTTTCGTAAAATCGTTTTTAAATTATTTATATTTAATTGGATACCTGAGTTTTTGAGTTTAAATCTTGAGAAAGGTTAAAAAAAAAAAAAAAAAAGCTTAGCATGTAATATATATATAATTTTTTTTTTTTTTTGGGCCAAAAATAATACTTGGATACATGATAGTAGTTGACTTGAATGTAACAGGTGGATCCGGACAAATAATGAATAAATAAAAAATGAGTGTTATTTGAAACGCTTGTCTTGGAAATTAATTTAGATATATGGTAAAAATACGCAATAGGAAAGCCGCATGCATGTATACACGCGCGCGCGCGCGCCGTGAATGCATAAATTAGGTATGCTATGGTTGTCCAAGAACGTCAGTTTATATAAAATCAAAATTTAAGTACAATAATTAGTTAAGCTGTGAATGTAAATGGCGAGATATTGGTCTTTATTATTGTCACCTCTCACTAGTTGCAATGTTTAAGGTATTTTATATTAACTTTAATTTATATATATTATTAATCATTTTGCAAACCGTGGCTATGCACGTCAGTCGTCGAGTCAATTGCTATAAAGTCTATGTATCTGCCCAAATTAAAAACTTTATACACCTTAAAACACAATTGTTTAGTTAAGACAAAGAAATTGATCTTTTGGTAAAAATAAAAGAATCAATATATATATATATACATGTCGAGGAATTTAAAAGAGTGAATAAAGAAACAAATGTATGGCCGGCCTTCTCATGAATTGGTCTTAATCTTGATATTCCTTATAGATACTAGTAGGAGTGAAAATTTGAATGACATTTCTCAAGTTGTATCTCAACTTCTCCAATCTCTAATAAAGGTGGGATGAAGCAATAAATATTTTTTTTAGAATATATGAAATCAATCATTAAATAAATGAATTTTACATCAACATTAGGAATGAAAATATTACGGTTAAGAATTTAATTTTTTTATATTTAAAATAGGCTACGTAATATACACATAATCTAAAAGATAATGGTCGTTGTAAGATGTTGTAAATAATTCATGAGTAAATATGACAACTATTACTAATAACTTAATTCTATTGAAGGTATCATCGTAGTATTAGTGAACTTTTTTATTATGATAAATTAACGGGATGATATCTTTAAATTTAATTTGTATCCATAAATTAATACGACTCATTTTAGTAAATGATCATATCAAATAAAATTTTCTTTAGAGTTTTCTATAATTTTCTCTTTTAACTCCTTTACTTCCTTACATTTTCTTTTCACCTTTCTCAACAACCAAACACCCTAAATTGGGAAGAAAATAATCATTGAAAATAAAACCTCCTTCAATAATTATGTCAATGGATCGCCACAAACAAAAGCTGTCAATACGTTCGTGGATCATAGAAATGTCATACTTGTTGGTCAACTACTCAAGCCCCACGAACCCTTTGTGAATCTTCTCCTCCTCATTCTTTTCGCCTTTTATTTTCCATTTTAAAGTGGATAGTTTGGGTTTAATCATTCACCGTCTATGCTTTTACGTACAAACGCTAGCCGATCAATTAATGGTTGATTGCTTGTGATATGCTGAGTGGGTTTGATACTTCAACTTGTGATGTATATAAATTGATGTTAAAGAAATTGTCATATTCAAATGAATGTGTTCTTGGCCTTTTGAGTGTGGACTTTAGTGTTGTCTCTGTCATTTCCTCTGTCCAGGATAACTTTTTTGTACATGTTTTATGTCCATTTGACTTTAAAATAGTGGGTAATCCAGCAAAAGATTCTCTTTACACAACTTGAAAATTCAGTGAACGCGATTAATTTTAGATGGAAGTGTATGTTGTTATTGTAGCCATGCCCACATTCTTAATCATGTTCCTCAACAAATTAAGTATATGTATATATATCTATGGAGTATTGAGGTGATCAATACGAGCTAGGGTTTCGGCAAATTATTTTGTTATTGACTAAACCTCGAGCTCGATATGTTTTTAAAAATATTCACCCACCTTCCATCTCATCCCATATAAAATTTAATCATTTTTCCAAGTTTAAGACTGCGACAGAGTCAAACCATTAATCTCAAATAAAATTAATTATTTTTCTACTATTAAGAGTAAGGTAGATTCAACCCAAATTTCGTATGATCGAGTAATTTTTAAATAACTTTATTTAGTTGGTTATTTGAATTTATATTATAGGAGAATTAAATTAAAAAAATTAATTGAACTAAGCCAAAAATGATTATTGAAAATCGAACTCAAGACCTAAATTTTAAGAAAACAATTTCTTACTATTAGAGCTAAACCTTAACATCTAAATGACTCTTGCATACTTAAAACTGTTTTTATTTTTACTCTCTTTAAATTAGAATTAAAAAAAGGGGGTCAATTAGATTGAAATGATGCTTGTTACAATGAACTCGACCTTGTCTTTAGACTTGAGCTCAACTTTTATAAAAATAAGTTTGACGTTCGAAAAATAGTGAGCTATGATGATTGATGATTTATTCATTTTCTTTATGTTACTTTTCAAATCCTTTCGTGATGAACAAGAGGGAAGAACATTAAAATTAAAAAAAAAAAGATATCGTTCATGAATTATTTGATTGTTGTAAGAAAGTAGTGGGCACTTTTGTTTTCTAGTTCATGATGAATCCACCCTATAGTGCATAGTGTATGACACAATAATTTTAGAAGACAAAAGAGAATACTATTTAATGAGTTTTAAAGCAAAGTCATGCACGTTCCAATCGCTCGATTGGCTGATTTATTCTTTGTACTCACTCACAGATGCTCGGATCCATAATTGCTTATTTATGGATAATAACATATGACCCCTGCATTATTACTTTTAATCGAAGAAAGGCATGGGTTTTCTATTTTGATTAATTACGTCCTAACTGCAATTATTATTTTTTTTAAAAAAAAAGCGAATAGAAATGTCCTTAATCAACAATTACGCAGTGCATAATACATTAAATACCCATAAAAATTAGGATTATTTTTTCAAAATATTTTACAGTAGCCTCATTCGGTCTACTGTAATTTTACGCTTCACCGAATAAATATCTTCAATTAGCTCTTTTACATTATTATCTGCCACCACCATATTTGACTCTTTCAATTATTGCCAATTGAAACGAAGCTTTCACCGGTTGGTCGCTGCTATGCTTTTTAAACGAATTTTTTAAAAAAAATTTGATTCAATTGGGAGCTTGATAGACATTTATTAAAACGCAGGTAATCTGTTGATGATGAATTATATTTGATGTTGCAAAAAAAAAAGGTATTTTTAAAGTAGTATTAATTTCTGTTGAACTAATGGCTGTTATAGAAGTTGTGAAAGTAGTAAACGTTCTTCTATTCACTTAAATTATTTTGGGTTCGGGTCAATCTATAGAACTCAAACAGTCTCAAATTTAGAAGCTGATTGCTACCTATATTCGCTTTGATATTTTCAGCCCATTAGAATTCGGGTCACCAGATAATCCGACAACAATAAAAGTGATTGAAGAGCAATGTTACATTGCTAAATTAAATATATTAAAATATTCTGTCTTTAACTATTGCGATATTCATTCGTGAATAATGTTATAATTTATTTTTTTAAATAGGATACAGTACAGCTAAGATATTTAAATAAGAATTCAATCGAAAGAATAGTGCTATGTTTAAATATTGCAAAAACTTCACAAATTATAAAATTTTATAATCCAATATAAGAAATGATATATCATTAATATAAAATCTCATAAAATATTACTTACATAATGTAGAATTTTTTATGATTTAATTCAACTCATCATTATATTTTCATAGAATAACATAGATATTACATATTTGACGACAAATTTATCAGGACTCTATTGAGATAGATTTGTTATGATGCAATGTAAGTATCTAGTTGCGTGATAAACCAAACTTATCTCCAAATAATTGAAATAAATCTACATAAAGAATTTGAACCTCTAATCACGTGTGGAAATGGAAATAATTTACCATTCCCCCCCCCCCCCCCCCCCCACCCCCAAAAAAAACGATGTTTAGTTATATATATATAACAACAACAACAAGAACATACACAATATAAATTGCATTACGGAAGACCTATAGTCCAATAGATAAAATCTTAGCAAAAGATTGTAGTTTTTTTAAATTTTTACTTAATTTTTAAATTAAATTTAAAGTGTTAGTATAAAAAACCACATTTAAACCAAAGTTAGTTAGTGTGAGTGGTTCGACACTCTCACTCCTTAAGAGAGGTCAGTGGTTCAAACCTCGCTCTCGTATGAAGTCACCACTTTGGCGAGCACTTTATTCTTTACGGGCCGACCTGGTACGAGCGGGGATTAATCTAGGTTATGGTACGGGCTTAAATGTGCCTCCCACAGTTGGGATCCACTTAGAACCACCTCGTGGTTTTAATTAAAAAAAAAATCACTTTTATCTGATTGTGATTGTAGATTAAAATTCATAATAAGAGGATCTTACATATTTTTTTGAAAGAAATCATCTTAAATATCTAATAGTCAAATAATAAATAACCTCTTTTTCCATATTAGTGGGTTGGTGTAAGTGTTCGATTCCCTCCTTGTACATTACTAGGTTTGTATCAACTCAAGTAAATTCGACTTGTTTTAAGAATAAAGAGATTGCGTCAATTGTAAAATTTACGTAAGAGGTTCAGTTATTATAAATAAATGGGCCTAGTAGACTAATAGTTTCGTTGTATGGGCCCAATAGCCCAATAAGATATTTTCATACAGCCCATTAGAGATCCAATCACGCATATTGCATCATCCAATGGCATTTGACAGATTGACACCTGATGATAAACTGAATCAAAGGAAGCAAATAAACTGCAGGCACAGAGAGAGACACTCACGAGAGGCAAAGAAAATGCTGAGAACATTACCAATTGCTTCACCTTCTTCTCTCACAGTTTCCACGTACAATAAAACTTCTCTTCCTTCACAATCCTCATTGAAATTATCTCCTTTCTGCGTTAACAATGATGGCGGTAACAACATCTCTTGCTGTTACAGTACTTCTCGGAGACTCGCTCTCTTTCAGCTCGGTGCTGGTAAGCACCCCGCACCTCTTTTATCTTATTTTCCATGCTTATAACCCTTTAGTGAAAATGCCCATGTTTCCCATTTTGGTTATTTTTATGGCTTGTCATATTGTTTCTTGTAGTTTTGGATTTTATCTTTTGGGGTTTTTGTCTTTGCATTTGAAAATGTATGTAGTAGGAACGGGTTCTCATTTAATGACTAATTATCGTTTCAAAATTGCATTTTTATTAATCAGTAGCAACCAGTGCAAGGTATGTGCAGAATTGTTTGAGAACAAGTAGTTCATAGAATTACAAGAAATTAAATTAGTTAATGTTTAGTACTCTCTAGTATGGCAAATTTGTGGTCTTGGTTTTTGTGGCAATGTAATATGAATGCAAGCTCTTATAGAAACTGATTTGGCAGTGTTGATAAGCGATATGTGTCACATTTTGAAAAGAGTCAAAGAAAATTAATAGTGTAGGACATGTTGCAATAATATGACATTGTCACATGAGTTTTTGTATAGGTTGTATAGGAGTTTTTATTCCTTGTATTATTGTTTAGGTGATCAGAAAATCAAACCTGCTGACTGCCACTGATTTCTGCTTTACATATTCGTTAATTGAAGGTGTCAAATTGGATTTTTTCTTCTCTGCTAATGAACTTTATGTGGTTGTGTAGCTATCCCGCAGTCACATTTGTTTGGTGCAAAAGCATTGAAGTTGTTGAGAGCAGAAGGAAGTACAATAGAAGCCAGCACGTCTGGGAATATGGCACCAACAAGCAACACTGTTACTGAGCAAAATGTGTTAGATTGGGTTAAAAGTGATAAGAGAAGAATGCTTCATGTTGTTTATCGTGTAGGAGATTTGGATAAAACTATTAAGTATGGCGACTTGCTTTAATTCTATATTTCAGTATTTACTGTTTCCTGATGTTGGATTTATGAAGAATAGAAATAGTTCATTAGGTTGTGGATATTGCAGATTTTACACTGAATGCTTGGGGATGAAGCTGTTAAGAAAACGTGACATACCAGAAGATAGATATACCAATGCATTTCTTGGATATGGACCTGAAGATTCCCATTTTGTTGTTGAACTTACGTACAGTAAGTAATCTTCTCAGCAAGGAAGGGGGGTGGGGGTGGGGGAAGTAATCTTTCAATGTCAGTGTCTTAATGTTCAAGTGAATCCTGTCCGACAATGAAAGTGAGCAAAATTTATGGTAGTCTTTCGTTTTATTTTTTTCAGTAATATAATTTGGTGATACTTTCGCAGACTATGGAGTCGATAAATATGACATCGGAACTGGATTTGGCCATTTTGGTATTGCAGTGGAGGATGTGAGTTTTCCTCTTCTTATATAATAGCTTTCTATGTGAAGTCAGACTATGATACATGCTTCTTTATACTGCAGTTCTGTATTTCAAACATTGTTGTGTAGGTTTCAAAAACAGTAGATCTTGTAAAGGCAAAAGGGGGAAAAGTGACCAGGGAACCTGGTCCTGTTAAAGGTGGCAATACAGTCATTGCTTTTATTGAAGATCCAGATGGTTACAAGTTTGAGCTTTTGGAGAGAGGGCCAACACCTGAGCCCCTATGTCAAGTAATGCTTAGAGTGGGTGATCTTGATCGTGCTATAAATTTCTACAAGAAGGTGAGCAGTATTCCTTATAATACAGTCATAGAAATTGTCATTAAAACTTCAAAGTTTTAGCTGCTTATTAATCTCCTTTCACTGTAAATTGCTTGGTGTGGTTTCGTGCATACTTAAAGGCTTTTGGCATGGAACTTCTGCGGAAAAGAGATAACCCTGATTACAAGGTAAATTCATATCTACTGCCCCCTAACAAACTTCAATAGCTGTCTAGTCTGTAGATGTTTCTTTATCATAAGAATAAATGTACATATGTTGATCCCACTACATTGGTCTCTTCATGAATCATGACCAATGCTTATTGCTGACATAAAGGGATGTTGCAAAACATGAATCTTATATAACATCTTTCATTTCCACAATTATTTGTTACTGATGCTCTATGTATTTGGATTTGTTTGATTTTGATGGACTCAGTATTAGTTTGTTTCTTAGTTCCTGATTTAGGATGCAGTCCTTTGTTTCTTTATTCAGACCAACTCCTTTTTTCAGAAAACATTATCTACTGTGCATGTATCGCACAGCTCTTTACGTGCTAATGCCAATGGTTCTTGGTTGCTTTAGGTATAATTTTTGTGTAATTTGATGTCATCTCTGAGTTAGTAAATGATTTTTAAATACATAAAGCTAATTATTTGAAACGAAGGAATTTAGTTCTGTGACAAAATGATATAGCTGTTTTAATAATTGCCTCATTTTCCAATAACCTTGCTCCCAGTCTCAGCATTCTTGACGTGAGAAATTCGTATCAGAAAAAGAGCATTACTGCTTTTCATCTCGTCATTTCTAGGTACTGTGCACAAGTTGGTGATCTGTTTGATTTTTGCTGTGCTTGCTTTTCAGTATACAATAGCTATGATGGGCTATGGTCCTGAAGATAAAAATACTGTGCTGGAACTGACATATAACTGTGGAGTCACAGAATATGACAAAGGAAATGGTTACGCTCAGGTAAATTCTTCCTTCACCATTTACTGCTGTATTTTAGTATTTGAATTCGAGCAGTGTGCGTGTAATTCTTGGTAATTCTTGGTAACTTCGCTTGTTTTAATCAGAATCCATTTCGGACCCTTAAAAAAGTTTTTCTTGACCATTATTATAGGGAGACTGAGTTTTCAAATTTTAACAGATTGCAATAGGCACAGGTGATGTTTACAAGACAGCTGAAGCAATCAAACTGAGTGGTGGAAAGATTACCCGTGAACCCGGGCCCCTGCCTGGTATCAACACAAAGATTACTGCTTGCTTGGATCCTGATGGCTGGAAATCGGTATGGCTTCTTATATCTGGCTCTTTTTCCCCTTCAGATCTTTTAGGAGGTCATAGTAAAAAGGATACAGTAACTGAGATGTATAAATACTATGACTCTGAAAATATTAGTGTTTTGAAAATTAAGGATATGTAGTATTCAGGAAAGGAACTGTAATGAGAAGAAAATTATATTGTGGTATAGAGACAAGTCTGCAGAGGAATTTTCTTGCAGACTAACTAGTTTCTTGAATCTAACATAAATTGTTTTTTGTCTCACTGATGAATTTCTCCTTGGAAACTTTATGCTGACTCTAAACTAATCTGGATTTCTTGTTATTGGTTTCAATATAAATAGTCGGTGCTAGACTTTAGTGTCAACCCATAACTGTGAAACTTGAAATTCTGGAAGTTTATGCAGAAATAGTGATACAATAGCTTAAGCAACACATATTTTGGAGGTTATGTTTATTTACAGTATGTGATCTTGCATATTTCATTTTGCTTACATTTTTCTCTCCCCATCCTGCAGGTCTTTGTCGATAATCTTGACTTTCTCAAGGAGCTAGAATGACCAAGACATCATTGTAGCACCCACACCACTTGTTGAATCTAAAAGGATTCATGACAATTTTGTCTATTAAAAAGTTCCTTCTGCTAGACTTTCTATGTTTATAATCCCCCATGACAGAATGCTACTTATCCCAATTCATAGAATTCTTTCTGTAACAGATTGTTGTAAGTATATTCTTACCTTTTAGTCAATATGTGCACAATAGTTCTGAAACACATTCAATTCAACAGGTATGCAAGATTCAAAACATAATCTTCCATCCAAATATTAGCTTTTGTCTCAGAATTATCTTAAGTTGGCACAGCAATTCAAAATATGCTGGATTCCATCAACCCACATCTGTTTGTCACCTTTGTCTCTGCACTCAAATTCAATTACTCTATCAGCTGTTTTTATCCCAAAGTAAGCTCTCTGCTCGCTGTCGTCTTCACTCTCCCTTGGAGGCCATCTTGGGATGTCACATATGACTGCAGAGACTATACCTGCAACGACAACAATTCTTAAGTTGTTGATGAGCTGAATCAACAAGATGCATGGGTAATTGTTCAATTATTCGCTATAAGACTTAGCTTACACTTTTTCTTTTTTGTGAATGCTCCTGCCATGTGCTTGCTTTTCAGTTTGGCTACCACCTGTTTTTTTGAAAATTGAAATCATTTTGTTAGTGAAAAATAGTAATATTATTCACAAAGAAAGAAAGAAAGAAAGAAATGCTTCATGGTGAAATCTAGATAGAAAGCTCCTAATTTCAGTCGGATTTGGCTGTCATCACATTCATTTCTTAAGTTCTCCAAATATCATTGCATAGATCTGTTGGTATCTTCTTAATCTTACTTGCAGATTTGAATTAATGTTGAAAGAAACTTGCTTCCAGTGTAAAGCTCCTGCCAACCACATTTTACAATAATTTAGTTAATAAGTTTTTTAAATATTATTACAATATATGAGGTTACAAATTTAGTATCTTAGTGGATGTATACCCTTCCTTGTGCGTTTGAGAAGTTCTCCCCCTTTGGAGACAAGATTCAATGCTGCTGAAATGTTTGATTCTTTGCCTTCATGCCCCTTTTCCTCGGCCAAAGAAATGGTTGTCATCCCGTACCCCTTCTGCAGCCTTGCTCTTAAGGTTGCAGCTCCTCGTAAGGCTGCATAAACAAGCGTCTGATTAATTAGACAGTGCTCTAAAACCATTTAAGAATTCATTTTGAAGTTTCAGAGGTGTCCCTCCGAAGCTGCACTTTTCTGCAGCGAGAATGAGCATTCTCATTCTATTTCGTCAACTTTAGATTGATTGAATTAGAAAGAGTCTTTAGAAGCAACTGAAGAAGTATTTTTATACCTGTTGCTGCCCCAGCGGTTAGGGTCATGATATCCCCGTTAGTCCTTGCATTAACTGCTGAGTTGACAACAGTTAGGATTTGATCATGATCAGCCCCCATGTCCTCTGCAATCTCGATGCAATGAGATGCTACCAAAGCTGCTGCTGATGCAACTGCAGCTGATGTTTTGCAAGATGACTTCTGTTGGACGGTTGTCATTTCTTGTGAGGTTGTAGTGGCGGCAGTGATTGCTGCAATGGCAGCAGCAACCCCCACCACAGATACAGCTGCGTGTAGTTGAGCGTTATGGGCTCTGATCTCCTGCTTCTTCCTCTCCTTCTGATCTTTTAACCATCTGCCCATTGTTCGCCCTCTCATTATACTCTTGTATAGCTGCCGGAGAGCACAGAGACATATAAGGATTACTAAGATGATGGGCTAATTGATGAGCAAGATAATGTTGGATGAGATACCCCATTTTTGAGCAGCGGTTGACTGGAAAGGAATTCTGGGTGGAGTGCTTGGTGAAGTACAAATATTTCCTGTACAGAGTATGCTAATGACTAACTTATTACCAAGCAAATGCATGCTGCTTGCACAAAGAAAGAAAGCGTAGGAGACAAGATACCCTCATTTCTTCACTGTCTCTGGGAGAAATTGGAGCGCTACCCTCATTAGCTACCTGCTGATGTGAAGCAAGCTGCTTTTACAATCTTTGGGTATTAGACGTGCAAGAATAACACCAAAAACAAGTTGAAATACAGAAAGAAGAACATAATGGGTCTTAAGTCTTACAGATTCTGTCAAGGCTGTGGAGCTTGCACCACAAGCCTCAACGTCAGAAGACGGAGGTGTCTTGTCAATGTCAGGACTGTTTAAAGATACATGAGTGGTTGATAGAGCTGTGGAGAGCTCCATAGCCGAGAGGCTCCATGATCTTGCCAGGAACTCCATGGACTCTGTAGGAGTTTCAGGTGGAGCACATGATAACGGCAGCCACTTTGCAGGACCATTTTCGTCTATATTTTCCAGCTTTTGCGATGAGCTTTTCATCATGCATGAGCTCACTGCTAACACCAAAACATCATATAAATTAGTTCAAGTTTGCTCTTCTAGTCTATTAAGAATCTCTTTAAAAGATGAAGCTTACAATCACACAAAAGCTTACTTTCAAACTGCCCCAACTTTCTCTCGGTTGAGTTGGAATCTCAAAACACGCAATAAAGAGTTGCCGAAGCAGAAGAAACAGTTCGGTATTTAACCTGGAAAGCTCCATGAGTCCATGTTAAAAAATAATAATAAAATAAAATAAAAAAGTGAAGTTACATTTAGGTGCGGTACAAGAATTCTGAGGACTTGAATCTCACTCTCGCTTGTAGATAGATTTAGATTATATTCATTTAAAGAAAAGAACATGATACAGGAAATATCCCTTATTAAAGCCAGTTTAGACTTTTATCTTTGTCCTCGACTAAGCAGAGAATGTAGCGTTGGTTTTGCTTTCATTTGCGCTTTATACATAAAGGTGCTGAAGGCCACTTTTTTGAGCGGCGAGATCATCATGATTTTGATTCTCCTTTGTCACCATTAACACTGTCTAAAGCGAGAACACGGGGCCCTCGCTGCATATCCTCAGGGCCATTCACTACACGACACACTGTTTAAGAGAATTTTCACTAAGTGCTCTGAAAAATATGAGAGAAAATATATTTATTTTTTTAATTTTCTTTCCCAGAAAAGACGTTTATCATGTTTCTGATTCCGAGTGATTGCAGAGTTTGGTCAGAAGTCTTGGCAATGCATGCAGTTGGTACAGCTCCAGTTTAACTTTGCATTATTGCACCTTTAGCTAAAGGGCTTCAAAATTTTCCCTTGTTTTCGTCTTTTCATGATTTTTTTTTTTTTTAAAAAAAAAAGGTCAAAAAAAAAAAGCATTAAAAGATGGGACATGTACGCACAGAAGAAATATGCAAAAGACTGAAGCAATGGCAATTTTTGAAGCTCACCTCTGTCCCACAAAACGCCCTGTTTTGGTCTTTGCCAGTTTTTACTAGTTACCAAAAAGAAATGCAATTTGCGAAGCTTCCCACTTCCACTCTCCGCAAAACAAGATATAAAAATATCAGTTTATCCTCATTTATCATTAAGAATTTCTTTTTTTTTTTCATCAATTTATCCCTAATTACCCAACTTTTAAATGGTAAATGAGGATAAATATTACAACAGAATTGGCAATTTAATTCTTTGAGGAGCCACATATGATCGCTAGTGCGTTTTATAGCACTCAATTGAAATCTGTTGTTGGGGGACACCGAGAATAAAAAGCCTCTGGAGACGGAGACTGAGTAGTCCTTCTTTCTTCTTTATGGACACTTATAGCGTTTTCCTTTGAGACGACCCCATGGGACTCGAAAATCGAAGCCTCCGAAGAATTTTTCTAGTGAAAGTCTTTTTCGCGTCAACTCTTTTATCGTCCTCCGAAGGAGTGCACTCCAAATCTTTACTACTAGATCCCATTTCCACAGTCCAGTTGAAGATATTTAATCATGAAATGATTGAGTTAACCCAAGTCCTTAAAGATGAGCTTATAGACTTCCGAGGTTGATTACCTCAATATTATAAGCTTACAAAGGCTAGATTCTAGAAAGACTACGATCGATAGTTATAATGACTTGTATAATTTTATAAGTTGGCTTGGCTTGGCCATCAACAAAATTAACAATTTTTATAAGCTCCTACAGAGTCTTATCTAAGAAAAAGAAAAAAATCTTGTCTGCTCATAATGTGCTGCACCCCTCCACTAGCGGTGTGTGTATTATTATAACACTTTGCCATGATTACCAGCAAAATGCACCAAAGACGTACTCAAGATTCTCAAACGTTTAAGTTTTTACACCCATTGCTTAGTGCTCGAACAATTGGGTTCACCGTGAACGTTCATCTGACGTTCAGAGAAAAGTGGAGACTGAAGAGGCCAATTCGAGACCCCAGCCTCTATTGAGGCTCTTTTCTCTTTCCAGAATAGTAAAATGTCGTTTGTGGGAGTAAATTTCCGAACAAGTATCAATTAAATTTCTGAGTCATTCTATAAATATATGTACCTGGAATCCACCCCAACTTATAATATACATGAAGATTAAGAAAATAGGGCTGCAAAAGCATGAAAGCCAAGTACTACAAACATAACAAAGTCGAACACAAATCATCCTGCATTGTAGTTAACGCCTTAAAAAAGATAGCTTGGAAGATAAGAGATCGACGAACTCCAGTAATCCTTTATTGGAGAAATTAATCAATTATATATAGATCCACACACAAATACCTGAGCTGAAAGGACTCTTAATGCTATTCAGAAGCTAAGACTGCAACCCAATAAGAATAGAAAGCTAGTTACCATTTTGTTATCTTTTTTTCCATTTTTCTTTTGTCACTTTTAATTTTTCATTTCTCCATCATTAATCCCTGATTCCGTTGATGACTACACCTCTTGGCTCTGGTAGTCTCTTACAACTCGTTCAACCAAAGTACTGTGAATCAGCATTTAATGTGGATATATTAAAAACCTTTAGTCACTATGTCCCATGACCAGTGGTATCTAATAACACAGGTTGTCTTCCAAGTGTGAACTTGAGGGTTTTCTCATCTTTGCTAAGCAGAAAGAATTGACTGAGGCCAACAGCGCAAAAAGGGGTTCAAAAAGGTAACCTCTTGATCTGCAACAGATGGAGTAATATCAAAACTTGCCGGCTTTTCTCCAGTCCCCAAGTGGTAACTCAGGGCAAGTATACTATGGCTTCATTGATCTACTTCAGCAATCTCCTTGAAGCTGAAGCTTCTACAAAGAGCCAAGGCACGTGATAAGCTTTGATTTAGTGTCTCTGGATGCCTTAGCTGTTTGTTGCCTCTTTTTATGAGTTCTTTGACCCTGCAACACTGACAAACATCGACTCGTATGAGCAGCAAACTCATAAATAGAGAAAAATCAGATCATGCTTAATGCAAATTAAACTGAACATGAACATGGGGTAACAAACAGAAAAAGACATTCATTATCAAAATGCTCTTCAATTCAAACCGATAAGAGTGTTTCTTGCACAAACCTTTCTCATTTGGTGTTATGAAACATCAACAGAAGTCAAGGGTTTATTGACAACTTGCCAATACCCAGTTTTCCCTAAAAGTTACACTAAACTAACATGAATCAATTACCAAATAACAACTGTGGCTTCATTGACAACTTCCCATAACCAGTATTCCCAAAATACAGAATAACATGGATCTGACACTTCTTTACAATTGAAAGGAATGAACTTCTCTTCCCAAAAAGTCACTACATTGACAAGACGCCCTCTTCTTGTTACAAACTGTTTTTCAATTGTCAAATTAAACCAAGAAAATCTGTAACACAAAGCAGAACAGATAACAACCCATTGGAGTTCTGGTGTTCTGGAATTTGAGGATCAAGGCCTGAATACCAATTACCACCTTTACCGAGCATAGGATTGCATGTCCTCAATAATCAGAAATCTATCCCATCCAATTTCAAAGATCAAACTTTCCAATTAATAACAAGTTATACGGCCACAAGATACTCATTAATAATCAGTGATCTACCAAGCAAGCAAAGATCAGTTGAATAAAACAAGTATTTTTATTTTTATTTTTATTTTTTGGGAAATGACGAGCAATTTTCAGTTAAATGCTCCACAATGGCAAGTAACATATTTCTGATTATTACAAAAACAACAATGCCACAGATGCAATACCAATAAGAAGAAGAACAAAGCATAGGACAGCAATACCTGAAAGTATTTACAACATAAGGTTCCCTACATCCAGACACCAAGTAAACATGGTGGCTTACAGGCCATCTTGATTTCACATTAATAACTCTGGTGACTCTTCTCATTCATCAATTAAACCCTTCACTCACAAAAAATCTGTATCATATAATATCAAATCTCGTAAATAATGCCCAGAACAGAAGACATCTCTTCATTATCCAGTATAACAATAATAGTGAAAAAATCCATAAGAAAGATAATCTGGTACCTGAGACACTAGATTAGTCCTTTTTTCAAATTCTGAAGGACGTGGGTACCTAGATTCAAACTGATCCAGGTAAACATCCAAGATTTTATTTCAAAAGCCATAAAGCAACAATATGAGAGTTAGAGAATCCTGAATTGGATAAGACAGTTTATCAAGAACAGCATGTAACACAAAAGACTTCTTATCATCGATTAACATGAGAATGGAAGAAACACTCTACATATAATCCATTGAATAAATGAAACCACGGTTTGATGGGCCAGATCATGGCAGCATCCAATCTGCTTGTGCTTGTAGTCACCTTATAAAAAATTACATCATATGATCCAGCAAATCTTGCAGCAAAGAATTCAAGCTAGCCAAACTTCCTGACACTTGCAACATAGATTTTCCAGATTCCTTCAAAACCTGCAGCTGGAAATATACCTTGCAAGCCTTAGTAAATGATGAATGAATAACAGAGTTTACAGCCAAAATGGAACTTAACCATCGGCAATAAGAATGTCAGCACAACAGAAACACATAGAATTGCTCAGCAAGATGTAAAGTTCCAATACCTAGTTCAGAAGAAGAAATTCATTGTTACAATGGCATCCAACTGCTTGAAGCACCGGTTTTATTCCCATGTCCACGACCAATATTTGCAGCTTCATCTGGTCCCTCGGGTTTCTGAAAATTTCGATTGAAGGTACTGGGCAGAACAAATGAAGCAGACGGAATTGATGCATTGCCCATACTCTGCAACAATCATAACATTTGGTGTTATTTACATTGAACAGTTATACTGTGATACTGAATAACAACAAAACTTTTACACACCCATAAAGAAAATATTATGCAAACAAATAGGCAGATTCTAAGTAGTTGGAGAGGGTAAAGAGTAGAAGCGAATGAACCATGATATGACTACAGTGTACTATGACTTGGACTTAGATCCTCTCCTAACCTCCTTTTTCCTAGGCTTTTATTTTAAGCTTCTCATGACATGTGGCATTCCAAAGACTTATTTTACTCAGTTTTCTATCATTTTTTTCTTGATAACTATCAAAAAACAATGTTTTGACTTAGGCTAATCTACTTTATAAGCAACTCCTGGTTCATTCAAATATAAAACCGAAAAAAAGATCACCTCAAACAACAATCTTCAAACAAATTTTCTTTAAATCACTATTAAACAATGACTTTCACAGCATGAGGGAAAATATAATGCAAAATATATCTTAATACTGTAAAATAATATAAATGCCACATGTCAAGATGCATTCTAGCTTCCAAAAATTAAGGTTAGGTGGAGATCTTTGTCCTATATGACTTACATGTTTCCCAAAATGATGATCAGAACTCATTTTCTCAGCTACTGATGGCCTATGCTGCATATCTGCATCTGGGCGAGCGCGATTATATGATCCTCTGCACTCCAGAACCTCTGCTGAACAAGAAGCGTCATTGACTCCTAAAATCCAAAAATGAACATAAGGCATAGTGTGGTTTATAAAAGAGCATTTAGTCACCTAGAATTAATGCATACCGGCCAAATATAAAAATTACATAACAAATTATATCCATACTGAAATGAATACAAATTAATGGACAAAGGTAGGAAATAATCTTTTCACATCAAACCCCACATCCAGAATTACACAAATGAATTTTATTTTAGATGTTGTCTTTAGGTTTTGGATTGGTTTGGTTTATGCTGCAGGGGAAATCCTAGTGAAGCAATGGTCTAGTCAGTTAGGGGCATCATCATTGTCAAATAGAACATGCAAATTACTCCAGCGTAATGGAGATAAAATTTTAAGCAAGTGATCAATTGAAGGGTCTCAGATCTTTATTTTGTTCATCATGATTGAAGAGTCTCATATCTTTATTTTGTTAATCATGATCAGTAATTGGCATTTTGCGAGTACCAATTGGAAAAATAAATGACCCATTAACAAAGTAACCCCAAAGCTTACCTTTAAGCTTATCAGTGCGCATTGGCATTACCCGACTGTTAGTCACTCTAGAAGCTGGCAGCAAATCCTGAAGAAATCCATGTGCAAAGAACAAAATCACATGAGAACAAAAGCAAGTGCAACTTGATTTAAATAAATGCTTCGTCTGATCTATGCATCTATCAATGATCCAAAATCATTTTTTTTAAAAAAAAGGGAAAACAAAAAGGAGAGGGTTAAGAAGAAAACATCATAGAAACTTGGATGGAATGCTATCCATCCATACAAGTCTTAGAAGGTAATTGATTGGAAACTAATAAACAGATCATAATGGAAATAATAAAAGATTAAAGAACCTGTGACTTCGTCTTTTGTGTCTGCTGGTACTTGAGAATGGTCCAGTCAAACACAAAATCAAAATCATATCCTGCCAGATATGGGAATAATATACAAATCAAAAGTGTATCTATGGCAATGAGCTATGAAATAAAGTCTAAAAAGGTCTACAAGAACACGAAAATATATATCTATGCCAATGTATAGAAGACAAAAGAGCTAACACAACCACAAATTCTCCAATTTTCATCAACATTATTTGCAAACTCACTGAACATGTATATAGAAAGCTCCTGACAGCCTAAGTTGAACTCGGGTTTTGTATTTGTACCTTGATGTTAGGTGACTACAAGGTCATGACTAAAGATATTTATGCTAATATATAAAAGGAAAAAATACTAAAATAACCACATATGCTTCAGTTTTCAACTTTTCATCAACACTATTTACATGCTTGCTCAATATGTACAAAGAAAGCTCTAGCTCCAGCCTAGGTGGAACTCAAGTTGAATTCTTTTATACTCAATTAGATAAAAAACCATCCTCTTGAAGCACAATGTATAAGGGAAATAAGTTTGAGCTTCAAATTGCATGAAGCCCCATTCCAATGAGATCAATGAGGCTTCTCAAAAAAAAAAAGAAAAAAAGAAAGAAAGAAAGGCAATATAAAGAAGGTCAATTAATTTGTATAACACATCAAATCATCAGTGATGTATCATATTCCTCTACATACATTGAAATGAAAAACTTTTTTTATGTTTATAATATTCGTTTGAAAAGTGATTGAATGAAGAGAACAATAAGACATGATAAATTGAAGTAGCAGACTACCTTCTCGAGAAAACAAGTCACGGAACAAACGCTTCAAGAATCCATAATCAGGCCGCTGGTCAAAGGTTAAAGATTGGCAATAATGGAAATAAGATGCAAATTCCGCAGGATGAGACTTGCATAGGACCTGGAAGAAATAAATGAGATGTCACATGGGAAATTGCACAAGTCTATGTAGAGGAAAAGAATTGCCAGAAACCATTGCAGTTCAGAGTATAACAACGTAAAAGGGACACTGCTCTTAATAATACAAATAAAGTTTTATTCGAGAAAGAATCACACAACATTTCCAAAGAAAAAAGGTGAAAAATATTACCCATTAGCTGTTAATATTATTGGAATCACTTCATGTTATTGCATTTTTTGACATTTATATAAATTTTAAAGCTGATGAGTTGATGAATATAACAACTGGATGATTATTGCTGAGCGAATTTGGAAGAAAAAAGATCAGTTTCAAGGAAAGAAAATGTAGAGTTTAAAATCTTATTAATAAGTAATATGAGTTCTCGAATTGCAACCAGAAATAAAAACCAACATACCTCAATAGGTGTTGATACCTTCTTCTCACATATTTTGTCATACTTTTGCTTTTTTGTGGCAGCTTTTAGACCCTGCCAAGGGAGGCTAAATGCAGAAATCATTCAACTAGTGTCATACAGTCCGAATCACATTCCAGTTATAACATCGCAATCCTTCAAAGCTAATTAAATCACAGTGGTAGAAACAAATAGATAGGATTCCTGGTACTGGAACAGCAATGAATGCAGAAGTGCATACCTTCCTCGTAAAAAATACAACAGAACATAGCCAAGAGACTCTAAATCATCCCGACGGCTTTGCTCTGGAGAGACAAAGCAGAAAATTAGAAATGCCACAGGGATCTATCAAATATATGAAAACAGAATAAGAAATATCTCTACTTACCAATTCCTAGATGCGTATTACAACTTGCGTATCGAGCAGTCCCTGTTAAGTTTTTGTTCTCCCTGTATGCATTTATAAAGGGAAGGAAAACAAAGAATATTTAGCCTATTATGGCATGAATATTTAAATTAACTAGAAAAATGCAGAAGAAAGAGCTAAAAGCTAAGACCACCAACTATTTCACAGGAACTTGGTAATTGAATTCATACCTGTAAGGAATATGCCGGTTTGTTGTGGGGTCCCGATACTTTTTTGCAAGTCCAAAATCAATAATGTAGACCTAATGATAACAGATAAAGAAGGAGAGAAAAAAAAAGGAGATAATAGAATACATGTGTAATTAAGATAATATAGAAGGACCTCAAGGAAGAATCATTACCTGATTTGCTTTCCTACCAAGACCCATGAGAAAGTTATCAGGTTTGATGTCTCTATGCAGAAACCCTCTAGAATGTACGTATTCTATTCTTGCAATCTGCAATTAAGTAAATCCAATAAATTCAAGTACCCCAGTATACTTGCCTTGTTTTTCGTCTATTTCTTATTCTCCTCTTCATCTAACTTTAATAGAAAAAAAGTTTTATCTCGCTTTCTACGATACTAAAATGTACAAAAAATTTGTCAAAGATAGATTACCTATAAAAATAAATAAAAATCACTGATAGCAATGATGAATATATTAGCTAAATACCATTTGATCAGCCAACATCAAGACAGTTTTCAAGGAAAACTTCCTCCTGCAGTAGACAAATAAATCTTCAAGACTTGGACCCAGCAGGTCAAGTACGAGAACATTGTCCTCCCCGTCTACACCATACCACTTAATATTCGGAATACCACCTAAAGTAGAAGAAAAAATGATAGTTAAAGTATGAATAATAACATGGACAACATGGAAAACCACTAGTCTTATCTTACTTCCTCCTTGAAGAATCTTATAAACCTTGGCTTCATAAAGCAGTTGCGGATGTTTTGTCCCGCTGTTTTCCTGTGAACCAAATGGAAAAAACAAATGTAGCCAATATCCAACTTCTCCAAAACGACTATACATTTCTCTTTATCCAAATTAAAATAGCATGCATAATTCGGCAAAATTAAACATTTATGAATTAGTATAAAACGGTTAATAGCGGTAAAATATTTGAAAATTTACATTAACACAACCCATTGTGTTGTTCATACTTACAATCTTGACCGCCACAATTTCATTGGTGTCGACGTGGCTCGCTGAAACAAATTTTCAAATAATGAACGAAAAAGTATCAGCATCGTCCAATGGATATTCATTGATTGTGGAAAAATTAGAAATTTACATACGCACCAAGAAATATTTCACCAAATGATCCGCTCCCAATTTTGCGACCTAACTTATACTTCACTCCAATAATTCTCTCCATCTCTTTCTCTCTTTGATCTGAAAGTCTAAATTGGCTTGAAATTTTGAGAGAGGGATTAGGGTTTCTGTCTGAGGATTTTAGATGGACAGAGGATTGTTAGAGAGGAATCGGGAAGACGGAAGAAAGCGCGGCGCGGGGTAAGTTTTGTAATTTTGAAGAACACTGCTGGTAGAGACAAAACGAGCGGGGTAAAGGGGGGGAAATTAGAGATTCGAGAAAAGTGAGGAGGCTTTTGTCATTTATGAAAAATATAATGAGATTAACGTGACCTCGTAGTTCACATTTCACGATTGCCTTTTTGAAAAATCACGGGGTATCAAGACGGTTACATTGATTTAGAGGAAGAAAGACGGCGCAATTTATTTTCAATGTAGTAAGAAACAACAACAGATTTAAGTAAAATTGCATCAAAAGCAAACTAACTGAAATCAAGACTGATGTTCTTTGATCTCAGTGCCCTTTTGACGGCATTTGAAATTACATCACTCCATGCTTTCATTTGATACGATCTAACATGCTATTATGGAATCGAAGAATGCAGCTGTTCAGACTAGAAAGTAAGATATGGAAACTAAACAAACTACAAATAAGCCAACATATAAGCTCTTAAAAATCCATAAGACACATTGCCCTTCAGACAAACATCATTAACTCGGGCCTGCTATATACGTTACTCTGCTCATCAGCCAGGGTAGGATAAGCCGCCACAAGTGCGTCTTGCGCACCAATATACAGTGAGTTGTAAATCTTCCAGTACACTTCTCTAACCTTCCTTGCAGGATGGAAAAGCCCCTGTAGGCAGTAGTTTAGCACAACAGCAGCACCCAGGGCAACCCTCATCCCTTCAATAGCTTCCATGACTGCATTTATTACGTGAGGGGAAGTCTCAAAAATGTTAGGCCACACATAGTTCAGCAAGTGGACGAGAGCATCCTCACAACCCAAACCAGCAACTCCCAAAGCCATGTGCTTAACTGCAGAAGCTGCAGTCTGCCTATGAACCAAATCTCTATCCATCAGGGCATCTTCAAGCAATGGAGTCACTGCATAGATATAGTCTTTGCCCATTTCACCTATATACTCGAAAAGGAAGGAGAGAGACTTCAAAACACCATTCTGCACATTAAGCTCTGGCACACGGTACTCGTTCATTAGGGCTGGCAAAACGGTGAAAGGTGAACATGTTTCAGCAACAATTGCAATTGCCACGGTCGTGCAAACACGGTTTTGACGTTCCTGAACCTTGAGATTGTTCAAAAGAGTAGCCAGCACATCTTGTGGCCCAATGGCTTTAGCAATGTACCCAAATGTGTTCACAGTAGCTCGTCGAATACCCTTCTTGTGGGCTTTAAGCATCTCAAGAAGCTCAAAGCAAATCCTCATCCACTCTCTAGCAGGCACAAACTCAGCTCCACGATCAGCAATCCGACCAACAAGATCAATGCAGTTCTCCTGGACTTTCTCATGTCTATTCTTCAAAATTGGAGTCAATCTAGGAAGCAAATCCTTGATAGGTGGGGTCATCTTTGTCATACCAATAACATTAACAATGGCCTTCAGGGCTCCCAAAATTGAACCCAGAACTTCAGGATATTCTTCTCCCAAGTACTCGTACAATACAACACCAAGGTGACCCATCAATTGCTCCTCGTGGCACTGCTTCATTACCACAGCAATCCTTGAAATAAGATCAGCTGCCTGCTGCCTCACCTTAGCACTTTTGTTATTCAAACGCCACTTTATGGTACCACAAATCTGCGGAAGGTAAGGTTTCACTCTCTGCCCAAGAGAATTTACAACTGCACCAAAACCATTAAGCATCACATTGGCATCATCACTGGTCTGCTCTTGGAAGGCATACAGAATTCCATCAATAAGGAGCTCTTCCAACCTAGCATCAATATCAGATGCGCCCAAGTTTGCAACCACCTTCTCAATTGTTTCCATAACCATTCGCCTGTAAGGTTCACTCTCATCTTTCAGATCCTCAACAATTCTCCCTACTATATCAGCAACACCAACCTTGTTTGCAATCTCCACAGTAGTCTCCACAAGCTGCTTATAATTTCTCCTATCTAAAGCCATCCTTCTAACCCAGAAATTGCGAAAGAACTCTGGAAGAATATCACTTCGAATATAATCCGCTTCCACACCCTCAGTACTCACACACTGCTTCACAACTTTCAACACAATTTTCTTCATTTCTTCATCAGGAGACTGGAACTCACGAATTAGAATAAACATGACTTCCTTAGTATAGTAGCTGGCATACAGTGCATCCATAAGAGGAATGATAAAACCAATAGCCTTCAAAAATGCAGCCAAGACCTTACCACGGTGGGACCTGATACCCTTCCACAATGGCTTCAAGACTGAGTCAAAGCTCTCAATACCATATGGGGCAGCCGCCTCGGCAAGAGCAGCTAGAGACAAGGCCGTAATCGTCCTGACCTTCTGATTTTCATCATTAAGACCATGTTCTATAATCTCCACAAGAGACCTAAGATGCGGAAGGACAGCACAGCCAATCAAGATAGCAATCTGCTGAACAATCTTAATTCCAGTGTGTCGTGCTTGCCAAGATTTCTTACTTTGGCAAACGGCTTTCAAAAAGGGTAACAGAGCAGGAATCCCAAGAGCCGAAGCAACAACACTGAAAGCCCTAGCAGTTGTGTTCCTAACATACTCATCAATATTATCAATATCTGGACGCATAGCAGCAATCATTGTTGCCAACCCCGCAGCCTTACTCAGATTGGATATAATTTCTCTTCCCTCCACACGGGCATAATAGTCCTCATCAATCAACAAAGGCTCAATAACGACAAGAATCTTATGCACATAAGGCCTAACCAACTCATCTAACTTATACAGCACCCTATCAATAACCTTAACCAAAAGATGCCTCTCCTGATCTTCTAAAGTGGGTTGCATAAGTAAAGGTAGAATACGATTAAACAACGGACCTGCACCAAACTCTCTTGCCTTGTCAGTAAGCTGTCTCAAAGCAGTCTTCCTCTGTGGAGGAGTGCCATTCTTAACCTTCAACAAAAGCTTCATAATCTTTCTCTCTTTCTGCTCATCCGGCGACAACTCCTCCTCCTCATCCTCATTCAGCAAAGCCCCAAAGTACTGATAATCCTCCGGCTTCATAAACGGCAAGCCGCCAGGCGCCTCTTTAGGCACATCAAACTGCTGCCCACGATTCTCCTCAGGAATTTGGTACAGCGGTGTCCCTAATGGTGTAGGAGTTGCTAACAATTTCCTGGCTGGAGTCCTTATTGGCACATAGGATGGTGGTGGATCCAAAATCTTATACCCTTCTTGAGGAAACATAGCATCAAGCTCTTCATCAGTTAACGGCCGGTTTCTTTCTTCAATATCCTTCTCCCATCTCATTAAATTATATTGCTCAGGCGTAAGTGCTCCACGAAGATTAATAGCACTGGGCGTTGGAGTTGCCACGTCAACTGCACCCACAGGAGTGACACCAGGAGTATAAGCAGCCGCAGGCGTGGCTCCAGCCATAGGGGTGGCACTGCCCATGGTGGCAGGGGTCTCATCCCACCTAGAACGCTGCCGCTTTGGCGTAGGCGTGGCTAAGCCTTTAGGAGTAGCGTCCCAAGTCATACCAGCAGGAGTGGCCCCCGGAGTGACACCCCCGGCTGGGGTACCATCCGAATCAGCCACCCTTCCAGGTGTCGGTGTCTCATCCCATCTGTTTCGTCTCCCAGCAGACGGAGTCGCATCAGACACTCTTCCAGGCGTGGGAGTTGCGTCCCATCGACCACTCACACCTGGTGTCGAATCCGGTAAGTCCCAATCCGATGAGGCTGCTTCTGGTTTAGCCTTCTTGGCAGGTGCTGGAACGGCCTCATCCTGGGACTGATCCCACCTATTCCTTCTTTTGGACCCACTTTCAGCTTTGGCAGCTTCTTCCTCTTCCTTCTTCTTCTGAGCAATCTGTTTCAAAGTTTCCTCCCTCTCTCTCATATGAGCTTGCTCTCTCATCACTTCAACATATGTCCTCACACTCGGATCAGGCGTCTTCTCCCCCGCGGCAAACGCGTCATGCCTCTCCGGCGAAATCACGCGCTGCAACCTCCGTCTCCTATACTCATCCTCACGGTCAATAATCCTGCCCGGCTTCTTAAACCCTAAGTTATCATTACTACCATCGTCGTCGCCTCCACGTGGCATCTCATTTAAGAGAGACTTGGGGGCTGTGTAAGACGCGAGTTTCCGAGCAACCTCAGAATCAATGGAGTCGACATTGGCATCGTCCTCGTCGTTGACAGGAATCGAACTGACGTAAGCATCGCGGTCGGTCCCGCCGTAGAGATCGCGATCGAAGGTCAAAGAGGTAAGTGATGCGAGCTCTTGCTCCATTCGTC
The DNA here is from genome assembly GCF_000493195.1 of Citrus x clementina. NCBI lineage: Eukaryota > Viridiplantae > Streptophyta > Magnoliopsida > Sapindales > Rutaceae > Citrus > Citrus x clementina. Next base: position 3,045,575 of record NW_006263303.1, on the reverse strand, counting down.
GTCGTTCTTCTTGCGTCTTCGCGATTTCTGGGTCCATGATTCTTGATTTAATTTCTCAAAGACTAGAGCAGAAGTGAAATTAAGAAAGGAACAAAACCTTATAAAGATTTATCTAAATGACAGGGCTATCTAGTGGTATTTCTGGTTCTACTTCTTTCTACTTTCTAGGGTTTGAGGGGCAGATTAAAGCTGAAGATAATCGGCCATTGGGGGGACTCTTAATGGGCTTCAGGCAGCATGTTAACCGTCTTAAGGAGGTCGGTGTCGTTTTATAAATGGGCCACTTGGGCTGTTCTTCGGCCCAACTTCATGTATTAAAAAGCCCAAAAACAAATTAATTTGTCTGAAGTGGCGATATTTGTTGTCCCCTTCTTTTTAAATCTCATCAGCCTTTTTTTCTCGTTAACTGCATTTATTTCCCAAATTACCTTCATTAGAAAACAATTAAACCTTCTTTTCCCTAATCTCTCTTATTTGCTCTCTTCTAAATTTCCTGGATTAGGAATGAATCGCAGCAAATCTGTCATCTGGGAACCTCTCACTTCCACCTTGACTGCATTGCCTTCATCATTCTTCTTTTCTTTTCTTTTTTCTCTATCATTTTCTTCTAATTAGACGAAGGTCATATGTTTTTAGTATTCCAAGAGCTCTCTATGCTGTACATCTTGAGTGACAAATCGGCATACCTAGGAGTTGGACACAATAATGAGGACCACTGGCACGGGCTAATTAATCCTCATTCTTTGATCAAATTAATAATCCAACAGAAGAGAGGGAGAGCAAATGAGAAAGAAGTTTATAAAAATAAAAAAAAAATCACTATTTTTTTTAATAAAAGTAAATTCAGAAATAAATAGATTTTAAATAGAAAGGGACTGCTGCTGAGATAAGTAGGCAAATCGAATATCACTAGAGTCGCCATATACTGGAACCGCATCTCGCATAATCGTGAGTGCTGCTGCCTTTCCGCTTGGCTAAAAGTGATAAGACAGGTTTCTTTGTAAGCTCCACGTTTAATTAGTTAATTGTTAGCATCAATCTTTCACTTTGTATCAGAGATAACCAGTTAACCACATGTTAGCAGGCCAGGGGTGAGTAACATTCGGCCTGGCTGACCGGTTTTCTGGACTCCCAATGTTACATATACCGAGTTCCTTCAGTCGGTGGTGAGTGGCAACATTTTCTTTCTAGTACTTATCACTCCGAAGTCCGAATATATAATAGTCTCTAGTCTCTACAAACAGAGAGTGAAGAATCAAATGGAACGTCCTTCAGATGAAAAGAAAATGGTCAGAGAGACCCTATTGATCAACAAAAACCCAAAGGGTGGTCTTAGAACCTTGCCTTTCATCATTGGTAATTATAAGCTAGCCCCCAATACCCACTTTTATCTGTGCACATGTGTTTTTATATTCTTTGATCAATTGTGTTTTTTTTTTTTTTCCCTCTTTTGGTTCTCCTCTTGGACAGCTAACGAAGCATTTGAGAACATGGCGAGTAACGGACTGATGCCAAACATGATACTGTATCTGTGTAGAGAATATAACATGGAAACAACTGCAGCAACAAACGTACTCTTCATCTGGACAGCTGTGACTAATTTTGTCCCTATTCTTGGGGCCTTTCTTGCCGATTCTTGTATGGGTCGGTACCCGATGATCGGTTTCGGATGCATCATTAGCCTTTTGGTAATCTTTCACTGCCAAATTATACAAAATCCTTATATAAAATATAGATTAAAGGAATAAATGATCGGTTAGACGTGTTGCTGTCGTATACCAGGGGATAGTTCTTTTGTGGTTTACGACAATTTTCCCACAAGCAAAGCCTCCAGTTTGTGACCAAATGAGAAGCGGTTCTGAATCCGCTACAGCGTCCCAATTGATGCCTTTGTATTCGGCTTTTGGTCTCATGTCACTTGGAGGCGGCAGCATACGGGCATCCTTTAGTATTTGGTACTGATCAATTGGACAAGGGAAACGGCGCCAAAAATGCAGGTGCCTTGCAGAGCTACTTTAGCTGGTATTATGTCTCAACGGCTGCTGCTTCCATGCTTTCTGCAACTTTTATTGTTTATATTCAAGATAACTTGGGTTGGAAGGTAGGGTTTGGAATTCCTGCTGTGATAATGTTGTTATCGGCTCTTTCTTTCTTCACGGCCTCTTCTTTTTATGTCAAGCCGAAAGCTAACACAAGCTTGATATCTGGATTAATTCAAGTCATTGTGGCCTCGTATAAAAATCGAAATATGAAGTTGTCATCTCAAGCCACAGAAGAAATGTACCATAAGAGAAAAGGATCGATGCTTCTCGTGCCAAGTGAAAATTTAAGGTACCAGTTGCTTTGAGGTGCTACTAAAAAGTGAGTGAAATAATTTACTTTGTAATACACAACTCTTTTGTGCATTTCTAACCTAAATTTTCTTTAATTTCCAGGTATTTGAACAAAGCTTGTATCATCGATCAGGCATCCCGAAGAAGACTCGACCACAATGCCCTGGAGTCTTCGTACGGTTGATCAAGTGGAGGAGTTAAAAGCATTGATCAAGATAATTCCAATGTGGTCTACAGGAATAATTCTTGCCGGGACCATGAGTCAGAGTTCATTTCTTGTACTCCAGGCAAGCTCCATGGACCGACACATTTCTCCTAACTTCGAAATCCCTTCAGGCTCCTTCATTATATTTCCAGTTATCACCGTAACATTATGGATTGGTTTCTACGATCGTATCCTTCTGCCTTTAGCTTCGAAAATCAAAGGAAAACCGTGTCAATTAACCGTGAAACAGAGACTGGGGATTGGATTACTTTGTTGTACTGCATCAATGGCAGCATGGGCAATTGTAGAGGGTATACGCCGCGAAACTGCAATCAGTGAGGGCATTTCAGATGACCCGCGAGGTGTGGTGAAAATGTCGGCAATGTGGCTGTTACCTTATCTCGTGCTCTGCGGATTGGCTGCAGCTTTCAACGCGATTGGGCAGACAGAATTCTATTACATTGAATTGCCTAAAAGCATGTCTAGCATAGCTTCCACACTTCTTGGAGTGGGGATGTCAGTGGCGAGCTTGGTAGCGAGTTTTGTAATGAACACAGTCGATGATATTACAAAGAGAGGAGGAAACGGGGGCTGGATTCCTAGCAACATCAACAAGGGTCATTATGATTACTACTACTGGCTTCTTGCTGGTTTGAACATGGCTAATTTTATATATTTTCTTGAGTGCTGCAAGGCTTATGGTCCTTGTAAGGGACTTGTCAGTAAACCGTTAGGTGAGAAGGATGGCACGGATGAGGAGGGGTGATTCGTGTAACATAATTTCACAAATGATAGCTAGTCTCGTGTACATGATATAAAGAAGTGATCTGTTATCGAGCTACTCCCTTGGGAATAATTACAAGAGTGTCTCTGAATACTCAGAAATTTTATATCTATCCGAAGCGAGTTTTCAAGAAACCACGCTAGTTTTAGCAGAAGCTGCTCTCCAAAGCCGTGTCGATTGGCTGTGAAATTTATCAAATGTTTGATAACTCGGTCTCTGTTTGTTTGCCAAGACACCGGAGAGAGTTTGAGAGAAAATTCTTTGATTCTTATTTCTCTAGTTGTTAGTGAATCTGATTAATTGTGATGAAGCAGAGGAAGTGAGCACCTGATTGTTAATGTGTGTTGTACTGTAGCAGATTAGCTCCCTGGCTCAGTTTGTTATAGCTAGCTAGCTGACGTGGCTCTATCTGTTATTTTGGTTATAAGAGCCACTACGTGCATGTGTAACAAATCATTAACAAGGAATTGATACTTGTTATATAAGTGTGTAAATACGTTGACTGATAGATAAGAAGAATAAAGTCTTCAGTTTATCAATATTTTCTTTCTCTTTCATTTTAACTTTCTCGTTTACCAAACACAAACTCTGTTTATCGTTTACCAAACACAAACTCTGTTTTCTTTCATTAGTGAACTTTGAACACTTTATAACCAATGTCTATATATAGCAAATCACTGGAGTTAAACAATATTTGGGCTGCAACTGAACAATGACTTTTTTTTCTCACTTGCCGAGCTCACATATTTGCACTCACTTTCACTGCTTGATCATTTTATTGTTAGTACAAATTATCAATACAATTTGACACAAATCGCCATCAAAATTATCAAATTTCACACAGCAACTTATTCACAAATACATTCTACTTCAACCAAATTTCTCGATTTTTTTTTCTTTTTAAGTAAAAATTCATGAGTTTACTCTCTCTATATTTAGGATAACAAGTGTTTAACTAGGGATGGCAAAAATCCCCACGGGGACGGGTACCCTCGGGGATTTTCCCCATTCGGGGAGGGTACGGGGAAAATTTTTTACCCAATTTTTTATTCGGGGAGGGGACGGGGATGAGGTGGAATCCACATCCCCTACCCATTTCCCCATTTTAATTTTTAATTTTATTTTTATTTTTAAAATTACTAATAAATAAATAACAAAATTATAAATATTGTTAAAAATAATAAATATCAAAATAGTTGTATGTTGGGAAAGTGGTCACCCTTTGCCGGGAATTAGTTGAAGAGTATTAATTGAAGTTTTCACCAACTGTTTATTGCTTTGATTATACTGGTAGTAGTTCTTCTACTAGATCTACAGGGGATTCTTATAAGAAAGCAACCAAATGGATGATAGGTTTTGATGATTATGTAAACAATGGAGATTGTGCAGTTGTTGCAGATGAATTAGATTCATATTTGGATGAGAAAGTTATACCTCGGATGGAAGATTTTAATATTTTGAGTTGGTGGAAGACAAATGCTAATAGGTATCCTACATTAGCTCGAATTGCTAGAGATATTTTGGCAATTCCAATTACAACAGTTGCTTCTGAATCAGCTTTTAACACTAGTGGTAGAGTTGTGAGCCCATACCATAACAAACTTCATCCAAGCACATTGGAGGCCTTAATGTGCTGTCAAAGTTGGTTACGAGCTTACAATAGCGGTATGAGTTTATTTTAATATGATTAATTTAAAATCGAAAATAAAAAAAATGTATTAGACTATTAATTATTCGGGGACCGGGGACCCTCGGGGATCCCCTATTATTATTCGGGGAGGGGATGGGGATTCTCTCAAGCAATTCTGACGGGGACGGGGAGGGGACGGGGACATATGTAAAATATCGGGGATGGGTATGGGGAGATTGGTCCCCTCCCCTCCCCTCCCCATTGCCATCCCTATGTTTAACTCTACAAAAATAATAAAAATATAAACTTTTGTATAAAATTTTTATGTACAAATTGACATGTCCTTACACTATTGATTAGATTGACTAGAATTGCGCCATATGAAAATTGTGTATTTTGATAGAAAAAATTGTACCGCGTATACTAGAGTCGGTGTTGCCAAAAGTACCCGATTCCAAAATCGTAGCTGACATTATTTGACCTGCTTCATCGGTAGACATTTGCGAAATTATGATAGAAGGCTAGAAGCTCATTCACATGTATTGTAAGTATGCAAAAATTCATAATTTAATCCATCCTACTTCTAAAATCTGAAACACATATCAAACATCAAAACTGCATAATAATCATTTAAAGAAAACTCAAACTATATTCTTACCTCCTGACTCGGCAATGGGATATCTATGATGGTTTGAATTCTCAACTTAAAAAATAAAATGAGAAAAACTCAATAAATGATATGTAAAATAACTATATTAATTCCAAAGATAAAATCATTTAAAAATATGAATTTTGACACACAGAAGGAGAGATGAGGAAACTGTGTTGAATTTGACAATAACATGTAGTAAATTTTTAAATATGGTAGTTGTTAGAGACTGGTCAATGACTCAAAAACCTTGGATGGATATAAAAGTATATATATAAATATTTTAATTCAGGATCTTCAACTTTGATTAAAGTCTAAGAAAGTTATTAAGCCACTAAAGTGTATTTTTTTTATTTTCTTTCCCTTATTTTTTTCATTTCTTTGACTTTTAATTTCTTTTGCTTTTACTAGAAAAAAATTTGGGTCAGTTCCAAGAAGTTTTTTTTTTTTGTCTAATTTATTTTCTTTTCTTTATTTTTGATAGGGGTGAGCATTTACTTTGGTAAAGCCAAATCGAACTGAAATTAATCAATTCAGTTTGGTTTGATTCTAAGACAAAAAACTGAATAGTTTAGAAATTTAAAAATTAATTGGTTCTCACTCGATGCGGTTCAAAATCGAATCGAACTAAAAAATAGATCAATTTACAGTTTAAAATTAAAACTATTATTTATCTATAAACAACAACATTTATTTATTATAAAATTATTTTACATTGATATTTTTGTTTAAATCATGAATTGTAGTGGTTACAATTGAATTTAGTTAAAATGGTAGAAATCCACGTTAATCCCTATATTTTAAAATTTAAAGGATGTGGCTATTTGAACCCACCAAACTACTCATTAAACCCATTTAAAAAAAATATTAAAATACCCTTAAATAATATTACAATTATGGACATTAAAATCTAGTAAAAAAAGGAAAAAAAAAAACATAATTTTTACTCTTTGAACCCATCTTTACATTCAACATAATTTTGTTAAACCCTAATCATATTTTTGTCAAACCCTAATCAACTAGAGACATGATTTTTCTTCCAAACTACATATTTTTGTTAATTAGGCTCATGTGATTAGATTCAGGATAATAAAGTTGGTGGTTACATCTTTGTTTTCGTTTGACAGTGGGCAACAATCAATGACAAGTAGTGTTGTTGAAAAACTTCTCTAAACCACTTCTATGCACTTCAGCCCCTGTCGCCATCAAAAGTTGCAGTGAAATATTGAGAAGGTAAGAACGCTGAATATGCAGGGGAAGAAGGAAAAAAGGGAGGGTCTCTTGGTTGCTAGGCCAAATTACAAGAAAGCCTACATGACTCTGAAGAATCCAGTATCTTCTGCCATTGACATGCCTTTTTCAGAGCCTAAGGGATCTTAAATAAATGGAAATTTAAAGTACATAAAATGTCATATATTTCTATTGAAGAGATTGTATTTACACATTTTAAGCAATAGTCGGCAACATTGATCATTTTTGAATTTCTAAAAACTGGAGTGTGACAACAAGAGTAATGAGTAATTACAAAAAAAAGACAAATAGTGTTGTATACAGCCATAAAGCGATTCTTATTTTTGCCATAAAGCAATTCTTTTTTATGTTGGTGATTACTGCACAAGCAATGATAGATATTGTTTGTTTGTTGCCTCCATGAAGAATTTGTATAATTTTCATCTTGAATCAAAGGTTGAGACATTGTTAAATGGTGTAAAATAGGTTGAAAAAGGTCTAGTAGTTACTAATTGTGCTGTAATAAACTTCTTTTTGAAAAAAAAAAAAAAGATGAATATGTGTTGTAACTATTTTTTTAGAATCATATTCATAAAGAAAATCTTCAGTTTAATGGGAAAAAAAGAAACATTTATTAAGGGTTTATAAATGAATTTAATGGGTTTAATAAGTAAAAATAGTATTATTATAAAAAAAAGGGTTTAAGAAGAGTGTATTGGGTATTTATATAGGTTTATTGAGTAAAATTTAAAATGTTAAAATTTAAATGTGGGTTTATTTAGTAAATGAGTTTAATGAGTAATTTAGTGGCTTCAAATAGCCTCACCCTAATTTAAAACATAATTTACGACGCCCCTATTATTAAATATATTACGTTCCTACCCTTAATTTTTCTTTTTTTTTTACAATAATATCCTTACAACGGTATTTTTGGGATATTAGTATTCAACGATATTTTTATGTCAATATTTTTGAGATAATATTATCATGGTCGTTGACGAGATTTGTACCATTTTCAAGTTGTTGAATACTGAATCTAAAAACATTTATTAAATAAAAACTTAATTTAATTATTTTAATAAAATTTGTTTCAATAACACCTTAACTAACCTTTTTCTTAAATGCTTCTATATTTTATTTTCATATAGCACAATATAAAAGATTTTACCATCTCAATTAGATAAAACTCACAGCCGATTTTGCTTTAGCTTCCCCCTTTATTTCTTTTTTTAATAAAAATATCATTTCAAATAAATTTATTTATCTTCACATCTATCCTCAATGATATTAAAAGAAGAAGAAATTAATTATTAAATATGGGTAGGTGTAACAAAATGTGCAAGTTAGGTATTTCGTTGCTGACAAACTGACAGTTCCAATGAGCCTCTCTCCTACTCCGACCGCTCCGTCGCGACTTGCTTGTCACATTTTGCCTTCATTCTAATTTGCCTTCCTGGAAGCATAAGGAAAAGGTAAACATTATGATAACAACGCCGGGGTATTTGGTAACAACATAATGGTCGATTAAAGTAGAAATGAATCGATCGATACACTGGTTATAAATTATTTAAGGGTTAGGAACAACTTTGTTCGAGCACTACTATCAATTGAAAGCGATAGAACCAAGAATGGGTAATGGAAGAATAGTATGAGAAATTCATGTCGAAACAGTAGTTTTGGATTGATAGAAATTGAAGAACCAAAAATGTTTTGAATGAGAATATGAGATTAGAGGCTCTCTCTAAAAATTGAAGTTACCAGTGGATGTAAGTGACCCAAGAAATAATGTCAGCCGTTAGATGAAACAATCTAACATCGAACGGGTTTTGTCAAATACAGAAAAAGAAAAAATGTAGTGCGGTGCAACGGTTGCAGCAACAGCCAGATTTGCATGCGGTATCATATATAAATATGATGATGACTCCAGCAACTCCTGCAGTCCGGCTAGCTAGTTATGTACTTTTTCACAAAGGCAATCGCTACCGTGGAGCTGTTCCGTCGTTGATTAATAACGATGACCGTCAGATTACATTAATAAGCACATATTTAATATTTATATTTAGGGAAATTTGTAACCTACCCCCAAATAAATTGACATTTTGCACCGCGTCCCCAACAAATTTGACTTGTTGCACTGCGCACCCAAAAAAATTGACATTTTTGCACCACGCCCCCAATTCCGTTATTTTCTAAGTTAAGTTTAACGGCTCCGTTTAACTTTTGATTGAATGACAAAAATGCCCCTCTATGTAAAAAAACAAAATTTTTAGCTCATTTAATTTTTTAAAGTTTTTTTTTTCAATTGCAATAAAAAAAAAACAATTCTTCTTACATGTTCATTGTCACCACTATTATTTTTTCTTTAATTTTTTAAAGATTTTTTTTCAATTTTAATAAAAAAAATTCTTGTTACATGTACATTTGTCACCACTATTATTTTCCTTTAATTTTTTTAAAGATCTTTATTTCAATTGCAATAAAAAAAATTTCTTGTTACACGTACATTGTCACCACTATTATTTTTTCTTTAATTTTTTAAAGATTTTTATTTCAATTTTAATAAAAAAAATTCTTGTTACATGTACATTTATCACCACTATTATTTTCCTTTAATTTTTTAAAGATTTTTATTTTAATTGTAATAAAAAAATTTCTTGTTACATGTACATTGTCACCACTATTATTTTTCCTTTAATTTTTTAAAGATTTTTATTTTAATTACAATAAAGAGAATTCCCATTAAAATTAATTTAAGGAATAAACTTCCAATTTTACCCCTCCACCGTTAAACTTAACTGAGAAAATAACGGAATTGGGGCCGTGGTGCAAAAATGTCAATTTTTTTGGGTGCGCAGTGCAACAAGTCAAATTTGTTGGGGACGCGGTGTAAAATGTCAATTTATTTGGGGGTAGGTTACAAATTTCCCTTATATTTATGATCGTATGACTATCAGCAGTATTCCACCGTGGAATAGTTCCAACAAAACTGAACCCTTTCATGAATACTTATGTACTGAAAATAACAAAAAATTAAATATAAAATGAATACTTAATTAAAAAATTCTATATTATAATGAATTTTTATTTGTCTTGTAATTTTTTTTTGGGTAGTGTGCTATTTTTTATACATATATCACTATTGAGGAGGAAAATCATAACAAATTAACATTTACTAAGATTAGTTCCTGTACGAACAACTTATTGAACTTTAAACTCAACAACTCTTTAACCAATTTTAGGACTAAGGCTAGTGCCTACACCAACAACTTATTGAAACTTACTTAAACTCAGCTAACTCTTTAATTATTTTTAGGACTAAGATTATTTCCTATACTAACAACTTATTGAACTATCTCAACCACTCTTAACTATTTTTTGGACTAATTCAACGAACACCAAAAATAACAACTTAATACAAGCCGCAATATTGGTTCTTGTCCTTTCTTCGAACAATTCATGGTATCACGCTTCTCCTTTCTGTAGAGGTTTTTTCTTTGATTTCTGTTTTTTTGTGCTCATTCTTCTACAAGACTGGTATGTAACGTAATGATAAAAACTTTATAGAGGAAGAAGCCGACACATGCCAATTGGTAAGCAGGGGCAGGGCAAATTCTGAATTAAAAAATTATGACATTTTAGTTTAAGACGTGGCTATTTGAAACCATAAATATACTCACCAAACCCATAATTTAATAAAAATTTATATTACAAATACACCAATCAGACGAAATTACTATTAGATACATGATAAATCACTATAATTTTCATTTATTTAATGTATACACAATTTATCTTTTAAACCCATCTTTTTAAATGATTCCCATGAAATTAAAATGTATAAATAGAATTTCTCGATGATGTTGCATGAGTTTTTACAATATTAATAATAGGATTGTTTAAGCCTGTGGACCTGACCTGAGTGTTTTGATCTTTATCATCCATTTTATATTGTAGATAAATAAATAATTAATTAAAAAGTAACATATAATCTTTTGATTGCAAGTAAATGTAGTTTTTTTTTAGTTTTTTCATTAATTAGAAAAGAAAAATAACATTGAAATAAATGTACTTAACTGTTTCAACAATACTTTAGACAAAGATATTCCTTAAGTCTTATAAAAGTTTTATATTGTACGAATAAAATAGCAAAATCATTAATGCTTAAACATTAATGATCATAGAAAGCATTGTGTAATAAATTATTTTATTTATAATATTAATGATATTATATAAGTCAAGAGTTAGCGAGAAGTTTTTTAATCAACAACCATATTTAAAAAATATATGTGCATATAATTACATGATGACTTGGACATATATTTTTAAGGAAGATCTATTCTATTTTAACTTAATTTTTTTGTACAAAAATTAAAGTATTATTTCACGTAATTTAATGGTGAATGATTTAAGTTCAAAATATTACTTTGATTTTCAATATTAACCATTAGATTGTGAGAGATTAATAGCTCTTTTGTGACAAAATTTTAAGTTAAAATAGCCCAAATCATATTTTTGTAATGAAAGTGAAAATGAAAATGAACAGAGATTTTTTTTATATAATATTTCTTTGAAGGTAGGTTTATTTGAACTCTAAAAATAATTTAGGATTCATTTACTTTAACCATTCATTAACAAAATTTAGATAATCAAATTTTACTTTGAACATTCTTTCAAACGCCAAATTGGCCCTTCACAAACACTTCTATTCGATTAATTACTTTGTTTCTTTTTACACCCGCAAAAATATTCCACAAAAATAATCCAACAAACCTATAATATGTTTGCACCTTTCTTTTCCATTATTGGTTTCTTTCTCGTTAGTTCTTCTTTAATTTGTCTTGTTCTTATCTTCATATGTGTTGATGACTGCAAAGCTAGAATTATTTTTGTTTGTCGTATCCATGGATAAGAGAAATCAATTAAAAAAAATTGAAATTCAAACACCAAGTTTTGATTGGTGTAATTTATTGTTTTTTGTGATTTGTTTAGGCTTTCAAGCCAAATCTTTTTCTCTTCCTCTCTCTTCTTCTTCTTCTTCTTCTTGACTTTTTTTTTTTAATAAAGTAATGGTATGCTTTTTGTATACTCACTTTTAATAATTTATGACATTCATTTAAATGAATGTAATTAGTTATGTTCTTTATTAATATTACACAACATATAAATTTTACACTTACAATTTATATATTTAATTTGGGTTAGATAATATATTAGATATCATATCTTACATTATATATTTAATTTGGGTTAGATAATATATTAGATATCATATCTTACATACATAGCATTGCAAATTAAAAAGAGGGTTGAAAAATGATTTCTAAATGAAACATATTATTCAAGTGAAATTATTTCAAACTATAAGGGTGGTTACAATTACTTTATAAAAATTATCCACCTCAGTAAAGAAACCTTTTAGAATAACTATTAAGTAATTTACCTTTTTTAATATAAATATTGTGAACCATTGATTGAAAAAAATGATACAGAATTGTTAGATTATTGATGTTGTATAAAAATTAGGGCATCATAGAGTAACTTGTTTAAATATACATTAAAGATTTTAGGATGATTAAGGTTTGAATCCTTTAAACAATGGGTATAGGGGGTTCGAACTTTCACATCTAAGGGAAACATCCATCTTGGAAAATTTTTATAAAACCTAAATTCAGGTTATTAGTGAAAAAAAGAGGAATAAAACTCATTTTCAAAAAATTAGTGCGAGAGAAAAGAAAAAAAACTAAAAGAAACTATATCTAACTAATGATTCAATGGGAGTATGCAATCAATGTAGAAAATTCCTTTTTAGTTCATAGTGATTTTTTGTCTTCTTTATTTTCAAGTTTAGATCGAATTTACAGAAAGTAATAAAAAGAATGAAGGAAGGAAAAAACATTTTGGTGTTTGATTTTTATGTTGCTGTGAAGAATGATAGAGAAAGAAGAAGTATTCATTTTATTATTGCATAAGATTTTTTTATTTAACGAAAATGAAAATCAAGAGAATGAACATTTAATTATGGTTAATTAGAAATTATGAGAGGTTTATAAAATAAAATGTCATTGTTTGAATTTTAGTAATGGGTGTATTAAATAAATAGGTTTATTGAAGAATTTATGAGTTTAAATAACGTCACCATTTTTAATTTATGCTTTCTAGCCACTGCCCATAAATCCTAAAGTTAGTGACCAATTTACCCCTCTAAAAATTACCCTTTGAGAAAATTTGTATCTAACATATTGAAAAAAAAAAAAAGAAATCATACATAATTATTGTCGTTGAAAGTTGCCCCGGTAAGTTAAATTACTGGCTCCTTCGCTAATGGAGTAGTAACATTTACCTAGACACCAAGAGCATGTTTCATACAAACACACCAAATGTATTATTTACTAGAATAATATAAAAATTAGAGGGACCTAGTTGTTATTTTCTCATTTTATGTTGGGTGATGATATTTCCGCACTGTAAACTCACCCCACTTAAAAAAAAAATTATAATAAATTTATATTATTTTTAATAATTTCAAATAATGAACAGATTTTTTCTTTATTTTAAAATATAATGTAAAATTGTTATATAATTTTTTTTAAAAGGTGTCGAATCCACATAAACTATGGGATAAAAATATTCTATCCCATTTATTCCACTTTTCTCCTTTTTTTAAAAAATAAAGAGGATGGTAAAGTACAAATTCAATTTTTGATCCTTTATTTTCTTTAAGATTCAAATTCAGTAACCAACTAAATAAACTTAGTTGAAAACTATTCAACTACACTCTTGGATTTTTTTCATGTAACTTCCCACTTTCCACAGTATAACTTCCACGTTTAACGGTTAACAACTCAAATCACCCCCATCTCATCATCTAATCACAGATTGTTTCCTAATCTTTTTGATTACCGCTATTATTATTATTAGAAGATATTTTCCCCATGCGCAAGCATATTCAATTATTCATTATTAAATCAGTAACATCACCGATATGCTTTCACTTTCTTCTGTAAGTGCCGTCCGCATGCACGTTAGCATTTCCCATTTTCGGTGACTACTGCCAAAACTCTCTCACCACTCACTAGTACTTATTATTTCTCTCTGAGTCAAGCAAACACCAAAAAAAAAAAAAAAAGAATCAAAATGGGAACTCATTCAGAGGAAAAGAACATGATAACAGAGCCACTCTTGATCAACAAAAACCCAAAGGGTGGCCTCAGAACCTTGCCTTTCATCATAGGTAAGTATTTCATTTAATTTAAACCCACATAAACATTCCCTTTTTTTTTAAAAAAAAAAAATATTTTTGCTAAATATGCGTATACTATATGCATGCATGTCCTTACACTTTAATTGATCCATAGTGACAGTGTGTGTGTTTTTTCTTCCCCTTCTTTTGAATAATTTTTGTGGACAGCAAATGAAGCATTTGAGAGGATGGCGAGCATGGGGCTGATGCCAAACATGATCCTGTATCTGTGCGGAGAGTACAACATGGAAACAACCGCGGGAACAAACGTACTCCTCATCTGGACAGCTGCTACTAATTTTCTCCCGATTATTGGGGCATTTCTTGCCGATTCTTGTGTGGGTCGGTACCCAATGATCGGCTTCGGTTGCATCACTTGCCTTTTGGTATGGTGATCTTTCTCCTTCTCGGTTCACATCCATGCTTGCGCTTTCAATTTTAGTGGCCCATGATGTGATGTTAGCCTAAAGATTATAAATTTTTGTATAACGTGTCTTTCTTTATTATGGGTGTTGGTATTTTTTTTAAATATAGATTCAAAATTTTACAATATTATAAAAGTATTCGAGCTTTTAAAGTATTATTAAAGCTTTTTACAATATAATCTTGTAGAATGATTTTTTACAATTTAATATTATCAAACACCCAATTTATATTTTAAAAAATAATAACGTCTGTATCTAGAAATGATTATTTGTATAATAGGATCATTTTTGTTTTTTGTTTTTTTGTTCGTATCTTTCCTAAGTTTTTGTCAATAGGCCTACCCCCTCAATGTGCTTATCCTCAATAAGACAGATATTTGGGGCGGTAAAATTTATGTTTATTGCCTTCATTGTAATATAGCACCAAGTAGCTATCAACTTTAATTAAATTATGCTTTGTTGATTAATCGTTATTAAAATACTACTTTAATTCTTTCTTATGGTCTGCTGCAATTACGTACTCTGCCCGTCACCCACTTGACTCTTGGACTAAGGGTGGCAAAAATACCCGCCCGGTCCGGACCTAGGCGTTGTGGGCTGGGTATTACTAGGCTCGGGTATGAAGCCGGACTGGTTTTGAGCATCACTTGATAAACCCGAAATCTGAATTTTATTAAAAAAATAATAAAATATATATTATTTTAAATATTTATATTTATTTGACTCATTTATTATACATATATAAAATTTTAAACACTTAAAGTTTATATTTTTATGTCAAATTTTATTAAATAAATTTAAAACTTATAAAATTACCAAAAAAATAAAAAAAATACACATATAATACTAAAAAATATAAAATCCGGGTACCCGAATTAAAACCCGACCCGGGCATCTAAAAATTACATCCAGGCCGAGTCCGGGCGTCGGGGTTTTGCCAAACCTATCCTGAACTAAGATCCTTACAGTATCAAGGGTTCGATATTAACTGATAAGAGTATTGGACTAGGTAGCTGGTGTATGTTAACAAATTAACATGAATAAAGATTAAAAGGACTAAATGTTTGATTAACACTTAACAGGGGGTGGTTCTGTTATGGCTGACAACAATTTTATCCCAAGCACAGCCTCCGGCTTGTGACCAACTAAGAAGCGATTGTGAATCCGCTACATGGTCTCAGTTGATGCTCTTGTATTCAGCTCTTGGGCTCATGTCACTTGGAGGCGGTGGCATACGGTCTTCCTCTTTAGCCTTTGGTGCTGAACAGTTGGAGAAGGGAGACGAAACCAAAAGTAAAGGTGCCTTACAGAGTTACTTCAGCTGGTACTATGTTTCTGTCTTGGCTTCATCTATGGTTGCCGTAACTTGTATTGTTTACATTCAAGATAACTTGGGTTGGAAGGTAGGGTTTGGAGTTCCTGCTGTGATGACGTTGTTATCAGCTCTATCTTTCTTTCTGGCTTCTCCCTTTTATGTCCAGTCGAAGGCTAACACAAGTTTGCTAACTGGACTAATTCAAGTCCTTGTGGCCTCATATAAGAATCGACATATAAAATTATCATCTCAGACCACCGAAGAAATGTACCATCCCAGAAAGGGATCAATGCTTCTCGTTCCCAGTGAGAATTTAAGGTATCAGTTGTTTTCAGGTGCTGCTGATAATGAATGAGATAATCAATTAGGATTCTTACATGCAATTTTTTTCTTTTTTTTCCCTTCTTCTGTCTAGGTGTTTGAACAAAGCTTGTATAATCAAACATCCTGGACAAGACTTGACTCCAGATAGAAGAGCCTCAAATCCATGGAGTCTTTGTACAGTTGATCAAGTAGAGGAGTTAAAAGCATTGATCAAGGTAATTCCTCTATGGTCTACTGGGATAATGATTGCTGTGACCATCAGCCAAAGTTCATTTCCAGTGCTCCAGGCAAGCACCATGGACCGACACATTACTCCCAACTTTGAAATCCCATCGGGCTCATTCGGAATATTTACGATTATCACTGTAATATTATGGATCGGTTTCTATGATCGTATCCTTCAACCTATAGCATCAAAAATCAGAGGAAAACCGTGCCAACTAAGGTTGAAACAGAGGATGGGGATAGGACTGCTTTTCTCTACTGCATCAATGGCAGCATGGGCAATTACAGAGACTGTTCGCCGCAATATTGCAATCAACGAAGGAATTTCAGATGACCCGCGAGCTGTGGTTAAAATGTCAGCAATGTGGGTACTACCTTATCATGTGCTCAGCGGCTTGGCCATGGCTTTCAACATGATTGGGCAGATTGAGTTCTATTACTCTGAATTGCCGAGAAGCATGTCTAGCATAGCCTCCGCACTTCACGGATTGGGGATGTCAGTGGCAAGCTTGGTAGCGAGTTTTATAATGAATGCAGTCGATGAGATTACAAAAAGAGGAGGAAAGGAGGGCTGGATTCCCAGCAACATCAACAAGGGTCGTTATGATTACTATTACTGGCTTCTTGCCGGGTTAAACATGGCTAGTTTTATATATTTTCTTGCTTGCTGCAAGGCTTATGGTCCATGCAGAGAAGAAGCGAGTGAGGCCTTAGATGAAAAGGACGGCATGGAGGAGGAATGTTAGTTCATGAATCACAATTGCTCGACAATGTCTAAAATTATAGTAAGTTCAAATACAAATAGGATGAGCCCAAACTCACTGAGTAAATGCAAATAGGACCAGCATTGTTATGTTTTGTAATCAATTTTGTGTGTGTGTGTGTGTGTGTGTGTGTTTAGTCAGTTGACTTTATCTTTAACCTTCCTACTTGCAATTCTCTTTTATCCTTGGTGCCATCATAATCGTTGCTGTAACCCCGGCCTATTTAAAAATCTCCCAACTTACAATGCCATTAAATGGCATAAAGTTCAGAAATGAAAAGCTTTAATCTTCTTGGACTAATAAATGTAGAGAAACGTGTAAAATGCACAGCAGAACTGTTTTCAATGCTGCACTTCAGAATACAGGACAATGTTTGAACTATTCAGCGGCTGTAAACTTAAATCTTAAGGCAACAAGCCTTTCAATCGAATGGCTCATATCAAATGGCCCTTGGAAGGACAGTCCCATGATTCCTTATTCATCTTGATGACTCATCTGACATATCAGCAACTCTTCCAGTCTTCCTGCTAGGATAATAGTCATTCCAAGGTCATCATCTGACTCAATGATGATAATTTGTTAATCGACAATAGGTCGAACAACTAATTCATTCTAAGTTCAAACAAACTCTTTGCTCCGTCTGGTACTCAGATTTCAGTTTACTCCGATCTGCAACTGCATACATGTCAATATACACATGAAGGAGATAAACCTCTACTTGTTTAAGACTAATCGTCTCTCTCTCTCTCTCTCTCTCTATATATATATATATATAATTTTGATCTGCTGTACCGCGGCCCGTCGCGCACTGTATCAGCCATATAGGGGCCAACTGTGCGTAATACCTTAGTCCTCCCAAGCCCCAGCCAAGCTGTTCATGTTCACTTTCTCAAGGCTGCCAGTTTTATGAGAGGATTGGAATTTTAGTCTAAACAAAAGCAGAAGGACTATACTTGCCATACTTACCCAAACGACGAAGCCAATAGAAATGCGATAACAGGAACCATGTTAAGGAATGCACGTAAGAATGTAGCCGAGGCAACAAGTATTGTGTCATTGTTAGCCCTCAAATGGATCAACATTTTTCATTTATCATCAGCGATCATAACCATTTAAAATGAACAAATTAATCGGGGGAACCCCAATAATTGTGGATATTAGTACTAACCAAATTATGTAAGTAAAATAATTTTGGTGATTTTAATTATTTCATTTGCGAATTTATAGGAGAGAGAAAAGAAGAAAGAGAATTAAACATTAAAGAGAGGAGAGAGAAAAATATTAATGAAATTAATGACGTGTCGTTTAATTTTGACCCTTCATTTTAATCTAATCTAATGGTTGAAAAATTAGTTTTAAACTTGTATTTAAAAGTATGTCTGTTAAACATACCTCATATATAGTCATTTTTTAATGAAGGCATCACACTTTGTTAAAGTGAAAATGTCACTAACAAATGAAAAAGACACAAATTTAATATACGGTATATATATATATATTATTTTCTTTTTAATTGTGGGTCTTTAGTCTCAATGGGTAGGTGGGTACAGTCAATATGTATATTATTCTACGGTATTTTCATTTTTAAAAACTGAATTTTTAATATAGTTTTAATAAAATTTTAAATACTGTTTTAAAAACTGTATTTTCATTTTTAAACACTGTTTTAACAATATTATAAACTGATTTTTCAATTATAATTTACAACGTTATACAATCCTGAATATATAATTAAAAAATAAAAATACCTGAGAATAATATACATATTGACGGTACTCGCCTACCCATTCAGACCAAGGACCCACAATTAAAAATAAAATAAAAAATAAAAATAGTAATATTTCTCTTATCGTTTTCATATGGAAACGTACCATCTTTTGTGCATTAATGTTAAAATGTGTTTTTTTTTCCCTTTTACAAGATATGCCATATGGGGGGATTCTTTAATACTCTACCTGCTAACTTGGATGACTGAATAGATAAATAAAAACCATTTAAGCCCAAAAGATTTTTGTAAGTTGGGAAACACTATTACCACCTTGCCTGTTGGTTCGTTGAGATCTAAGGAAATACATCGAACAAGTATATGAAAAATCACATGCTCCTTTTGGTTAATAACATTCAGTCAAGGAACTGAAAAGCCCAGAAAGAAGTGTTTGCTTCTGGAGGAGAACGCTAACGATAGTTGATAGGCATGTTTGTTTACTGCAGATTCCAAATATACCTTCGTGCTTCTCAAGGTATCATCACCACCTTCGACTAAAAAACATAACAGTAGTAGTGGGATCTAAATGTTGTTTCCTCTTTTTTTTTTTTTCTTTCAAAATCCGTTCTGTGCGATCTGAAATCTTTTGAGATTTTACGTTCAGACATTTATATTACAGGCAGCACAGAGGTCTACTTAATATGTACGGAGAAATTCATCTTTATTTAAAGAAAATAAACTCTATGGAGATCAAACTCATTCTCTAAATATATGTCAAATATATGAGGCCATGATTATCTTGGAGCTGCTCTAAGATAGAGCATGAATCATAGTCAAACACGCAAAGTGATAGATACTAAAATATACGTTATAATTTTAATTATATGGTTACGAATGGGTGCTCTACCTTAAAGCAGTTCTAAGATAATCGGACTCAATATATGAATACCATTGGGTTACATGTCCAAATAAGAATTTATGCTTTATATGTAATGGCGGAGTCACATAGGGAGCAACGAGGACAATCTGATTCTGAAACTTTTTTTTTTTTTTTCAACTAAAAATTTAATTTTCCCCTAATAAAAAATTTAATTTGGCCCCCTAACTTTAAATAATACAAAGAAAAGGTTAAAATTTATATTTTCATTCCCAAATCATTTTAGATGAGTATGTTGAATCTAAAATAAAATAAAAACACTTGGAAAAAAATCAAATTCCTTTTATAATATTAAATTCCTACATTCCTCAAAGTAAACTCCACATCAAATGGTTAAGATTTAAAAACTCAGCATTTGTTTTCTTGTTTTATTCTGAACTCGGCATCACCCCCACTAATGACAGATTATTTACTAATACAATTAGTCTTTCTATTTACTAATATTTAATCCTTAAAAAAAACCATTTGATTACAGTTGTTATTATAATAAAATAATTCTAAAGCCTCAAATTAATTATTATTCAATTAACAGCATTAACTTCCTACATTCCACCGAGTAGGCTCCCCATCTAATGGATAAGACTAGAGATTTAAAAACTCAGCATTTATTTTTTTTTGGCTTTATTTTGTTTTCAAGATAACAACTTGGCATCAACCCTACTATAATGACATTTTGCTAACGCTTAATCTTTTAAGTTACTAATATTTAATCCTTTCAAAGGAAAACACCTTTTAATTAAAGTGGGGCACTGATCAATTCGATATGGTTCAGTTCTGAATAGAACCAAAATGATCAATTTTTATTTAAATTCAAATATATAAACGAAACTAAATTGAGCCATACCGAAGTGATTTGGTTCTCAGTTTAGTTCGTTTTTCTTTTATTTTAAAACCATAAAATTCTTTGTGTTTTGTGATTTTTTTTTAATTTTCATTTTTTAATGAACCGATCAATCTTTGTTAATTTCTTAAATCGAACTGAATTACTAGTTTGATTCGATTTTTTTTTTTGTAAAAACTGATTTTTTTCCCACCCCTATTTTTTTATTACCATTATTATAATAATATTATGTGGCCACAAATTAATTATTATTTAAAGGGAATTCCTAAGTTACATATAATGCATCTTACAATTTTTGTTTTATTCTTCTTGGCTAATTTCATATAGATCCTTTTAATTTTATCTATTTCTAAATTTTATAGTTATGGATGCATTTGTCTTCTTCCATCTCTTATACATCTATTTTTTATTCTTTCTAGAGTTTTATTTATTTCTTTAAGTAATAATAAATGATTATCAAATTCGTATAAGTCCATAAATTCGGAATAAATGTTTGGTCCTAAATTTATCAATCCTATCATTTCATCCTCTAACAAATCTATTTTCTGGTTTATCAAATTTATATATGCATTTACTGTATTTTCTCATCCTAAGAGTAAATGATCTATACAGCTTGCCAGTCCTTGTATTGTATTAACAGCCTGCTGATTCATAATGTTTCTGTTTTATACCAATATATTAAAAAGTTTATAAGTTTATCTATAAATTTCATTTTCTTTTCTATTAAAATTTCACCACCTGTTGTGTCTATAAATCTTTCTCTAAGTTTCTCGGTTAATTCAAGTTCTATATTTCTTATATTATTTTTATCAGTTTTTAATGCTTTTATCAAATTTTTTATTTCTTCTTTATTATATACCTTTAGTGTATATAAACTGTTAACTATTCCTTGTATAGGATCCATGTTTTATCTTTAGTGTACTGGCTCTGATACCATTTTCGGGTGTACCATGTATAAAAAACAAAACAAACAAAATTACATACAAAAACAAAATTACAGAAAAACAAAATTACAGGTTTATAACAAAATCTCAACAAAACACAGATATAGTATACTTTATTTACAATAAAATTCAATGCTTAAAATTAAATTAAGAGTGCAGTACAAATTTTATTATTAATTCAACAAACTAATATATATATGATTAACATATCTGTGTATATCCAGTATGTCTTATGAATATGTTTTTATGTACTTTAATTTTTTATAGAAACGTACGTGGCGTTGTTCTACCTCTAGGTACAACTATCAAAAGTAGCACTTTGGACCAGTAGCCCGCAACCCGAAGAGGTTTCCAGCCGATATACTTTTCATACTTCTGAGGTTATATTTCAAATTCTCCGTTATCTGAATCATAGATATATGAAGGTTCAGCTTTATAAATTTTTTGCTCTAAATAGGCTTTTGCTATATCTAGTCCTTCTTCTATTGTTAACATAATTATATTATGTTTTAAGTTATCTATTTCAATATCGTTTATAATTTTTCTTTTTATTTCATGGGGTAATTTAAGTGAATCTACTGCTAGTAAGTCTTCTGTCCTAACAAGTTCTTGTTTACTAAACAGATACGAGCTCTGTTTAAATGATCCTAAATTAAAATCTATTATCATCATGTATTCATTATATGTTATTTTTGTAGTTGGATTTATCATATATTCTTTAGATTCTCCTAAATAAAATCTGTGATTCATGTTATAAATTAAAAGTTTGTTCCATGATTAAGAATTTGCTCTTCCTCCATAAATCATTCCATCAACAACCTCCACCAAGAGATAAAAGTTGAGTATTATTACCTAAAATATCTTTCCTTCTTTCCCTTCCGATCTCCTTCCAGTGACCTTCAGCCTGGTTGTCCTGTTCCCTCAACGGCCTCCTGCCTCAACGGGATATGTGGACTCAGATGGCTTTACTGTGTGGATTTTGATCGTTTTAGTAAAGAAGTATTAGATAGATTTAGGTTTCTCTTCTTTTTCTCTGATGATGTTTGTTTTTTGATCGATGATGTTCTGATTTAGGAGTTTGAGCAATAGGTGTTTAGAGATTCATTATTGAGAGAGTTTTTGAATTATGTGGAATGTTTGCGAGATCGGTCTCGCTTTATTTTTTCTTTTCTTATTTATAAGAGAAAAGTTTTACATTATTGGTCTATGACGTTAGTGCTTACATCATTTCTATATTAACGTCATTGCTTACATCATTTACATTATTAAAATATTTGACACCGGTTCTCCTTTTTTCTGTTGCCAGCCATATGTCTCTTCTTATCTACCACAGGCTTCTATCTGTCGTGCATCTTCTTTTTATCATGTCTGCCACGAGCTTTTATTTGTCGGGCATCTTCTTTTTATCATGTCTGCCACGAGCTTTTATCTGTCGAGCATCTTTATCTCCATGAGCTGATAAGCTTGTTGTAGAGTTTCACTACTACTTGGGAATCTCATGGTGCTTATTTCATTGATGAATTCCAAAAGGATGTTTGGGGGTGTATGACAATCTTCTGAAGTAATAAGGATGTAATTTTGAAAACGGATAATTATTCTATAATTCCTTTTATAAAGGTCCTTGGCAATACTCCATATGGCTTTGATTCCTCGAGCTCTATGAGTTCTGATCCATGTACTGGTTATTTGAGGAACATTTGTATATTCAGTTCCTACTTCCAGTTGGAAATTTTTTGTCATATGTCCCACTGAAATCATATAATATGCTTGGTATTCAATATTTTGATGGTATTCTGGACTAATGGTGTAGAATTTTAGATATATGGATCTTTTTTGGGCAAATTTAGAAACTTCTTTGATTAATAACTCATCTAAACTGGCTTTGCTACCATTATATGTCTGGATATACTAAATCTAGGTATCCGTATTTTGCTATTTTTCCAACGAGGAGAGGATCTGATCCTTTTATGACTATCATTCTGGGGTATATATTTTTTCCTGGGGCTTTAAAAATGGTATTGTTGTGGGAACAAGTAGAATATATCCAAGTAGAAAACTGTTTATATTCTTCTTCTCTTGGATTTAGAGGAGAAGGTTTTTCTTCTTCTAAGGGAGTATTGTTTATTTTGATGAACTTTTTTGAAGAAGTTGATTTTGGTGATTCGATTTCTATGGATATGGTTCGGCTAAATGATGGGTTAGAGACTGGTTCTTGTTGTGGGAGTGGTCCACTACTGCTTCCTATATTTATTGGGCTACTGTTTATGGAAAGCTTTTTTGTTAGGTCGTTTATATATGACTCCAACAAATGTATTCCCTTCTCATGAGCCTCTGCGACTTCCTTCATGTAATTTATGACATCGAGCATGTCAGATGCTTCAGTTTTGAGGCTTTGTATTTCTGTATTTATTGCAGATATGGTTTTATTTACTTCTGTATTCATTCTCCAAATTCTATGTTCCTGCTTAAGAAATCTACAAGGAAATTGTTAGTTCCTTTTATATGTATAATTTTAAAATTATAATAAGATAAATAAACTTGCCATCTATATAATCTCCTGTTTTGGGGTTCATTTGGTAAAATTCTACTAATAAGTGAACTTACTTGGGAATTATCTATTTCTACAATAAACTGTTTTTGGAGTAGGAATAATGAGAACTTTTTTATTCCTTTATATATACCAAGGAGTTCTTTTTCATGAACAGGGTAATTAACTTGAGCCTGATTAAATATTCCACTTGTATACCGACATATTTCATTTATATCAATTTTAAGTATTGCTCCCCAATATAAATCAGATGCATCAGTTTGTATTATTAACTTATCATTTTCTTCTGGTAATCTTAATGCTGGAAGGTTTTTACATTCTTCTTTTAGATTTTTTACAGTTTCTGTATGTTCTTCACTCCATCCTCTAGTATTATTTTTCCTTAATAATTTTTGAAGTATATTTCTCTTTTTTGCTAAGTCTTTTATAAATCCTTCTGCATAATTTAAACATCCTAAAAATTTTTGTATTTGTTGTTTATTTTCCAATTTATTTGGGAATTCTATAATCTTTCTGCCTATATGACTCTGAAGTCTTATTCCTTTTTTTATCAAGAATCATTCCTAAAAATTCTATTTTCTTGTGTTCTATGACCGCTTTTCTTTCTGATAGCACTATTCCTTCTCTAATACATACATTAACAAATTCTTTTAAATGGTTTCTATGGTCTTCTAATGTTTCTGAGGCAATTAATATATCATCAACATAAACTATGATATATTTATAATCTCTAAATATTTTATTCATTCGGCTTTGGAAAATTTGAGGGGCATTTTTTAGTCTAAAGGGCATTACTAACCATTCATAATGTCATTGTAGGGTGCTAAAAGTTGTATAAGGAATAATGTGTTCTTCCATTTTTATTTGCCAAAATCCTGATTTACAATTAAATTTTGAATAATATGTTTTATTCTTTACAAGATTTATTAATACTTCTTTATTTGGGAGAAAATATCCATCAAATTTTGTATATTTATTTAGTTCCTTATAATTTATTACCATTCTTGCTTTTCCTCTTACTTGTTCTGCTCTTTTCCTAACCATAAAGGCTGGGCTATTGTGTGGACTATTACTAGTTCTAATTAATTTTAGATTTAATAACTCTTTTATTTGGATTTTAAACTCTTCTCTATCTTCTTCAGTGTACATCATAGGTTTAAATCTTATTATCCTATTTTCAATCAATTCTATTTTTGCTCTAGGGTGGTCTGGTTTCCATAATGCTAATGGGTTATCTTTATAAACTTGTTCAAGTTGCGACTTTATTGTTTCTAATTGTATACTATAACTTTATCCTTTTTGGATTAAATAATGTTTTTCATAAATAAACTTATCACCACGCTGAGCTGGCTGAACTCTGTAAAGTTTAAATTCTCGAGGGATACGAAAAATATGATTACAAGGTGTTTTTAGGGTGATCATATAGGTTGTTTGTTGATAATATTGGAACTGTTGTATAAAATCATTTCCTAAGAGTATATCACAATCCATTTGGTCATATTGGAATATTTAATTAATATGTACGATTTTACTTCCTAATAATATTTCAAAATTTAGTAAAGATTGATTTACTTGTTGTTTATCTCCTGTTATTCCAATAATTTTTAATTTTCCATTTAATTTCCATTGATTGGATAAAAAGGATTTCATAATTGTTATTTCACTACCAGTGTCTATTAAGGCACATGTATCTATATCTTTTTCTGTTATATTTATTTGTATATAGATGGACATATGGTATTTTATATAAGCTTGTTTTAACATGTTTCACATATTATCTTTCGTCCTTCTATTTGTAGGGTTATTTTATGCTTTTCAATTTTATAATATTCTAAATCATTTAAAAAGCTATTTCCTAGTACTATATGTTTTTCTGGATCTGTAGTCATGAAGGAGTCTATGTAACAAGATACTATTATCCTAAATCCTTCTATAATTATAGGGACTTTGAATTCTTGTTTACAAATATGTTTATTACCATTGAAATCAGTATATTCATACGAGATTTCTTTTTCTTTTACCAAGAGTCCTTTATTTTTAGTGTGATTCATATTATTATGACTCGTACCGGTGTCTACTAATATAGGTATTTTTGTTGTATAATCTATTCCATTAAAATATTGTCCAAGTATTTTTATTACATTATTAGTTGTTATGGATTTCACTATTTGTTTATCGGTACTTAATCTTCTAGATGAACTTTCTCTAACTAAAGTTCTTCCTGCAAAGCTTATAGGTATGATGGAGTTTTCATTATTATTATCTAAAAATTGTTTTCTATCATCTATACTTAATTCATAACTTATAGGGATTTTGTAGTCTTGGATTGTAGGTTCTATAAACGTTGCTATGTCTTCACATTCTTTATTTATTTCTATATAAGGTTTATTTCCATATATTTCTCCGTAATTTGAGTTACAAAAGCTATATAATGCAGAGTAATGTATTGTCATTAATCTATTTCCTTCTTTCATTAGGTTCTTTTTTAATAGTTTAAAGTGTCTTCTTTCATTAGGTTCCTTTTTAATAGTTTAAAGTGCAAACTTAGTGTCTCATCTATATTTTTATCTTTTATGTGCACACAATATCTAGGGTGACAGGTAAATAATAATTTGGTATAACATAAATTTCCTTCTATTGTTCCTAAATGTCCTATACTAGGATCAGTAAATCTTTGGTCATGTAGTGATAAGACTATGGGGCTATCTATTCCTTCCTTAAAAAGAGATTTTATTAGGATTGTAATTTCTGCCAGATATACATATTGAATCTTTTCTTTTGTTAATTCATTTTTTATTTTCCTTAATGCTAAATCTATAGACCTTTTATTTATTAAACTAAATCTAATATTTCCTTCAGCTTGTGTGATTGTTACAGCTTTTTCTTGTTCATAGTATTCATACAATACTATTCGTTTTCTTTTGAATATATCTCTAAGCCGATGTATTATTCCATATTCTGGTTTTTTCCATATTTTATTTTCAAAAGTTTTATTATATTTTTCCTTATTAAAAGTGGCAACAAGACTATATCCACTTTTATTTTCTTCTTTTTCTATTTCTTCAATTTCAATTTCTTTTTTCTCTATAATTTCTTCTTTATTCTGATTCATCTTCTGATTCTATTTCCATATAAACTTCTTTTCCTTCATAATCTGATAAATCACTTATTTCTTCTAAATCATTTCTTACATTTTCAAAATCTTCTATTAAGAGTCTAACTTTCTTTTTTGTGCAGTCTGTACTAATATGTCCCATTTCTCCGCAATTCCAACATTTACATTTAGATTTATCTAGTATTTTTCTTTGATTTTTATACTTTCTTTTATAATACTTCTTTTCTGGTTTTCTGTATTTTCTTTTAAAATTTTGGTATTTTTTATATTTTTTCTCTTTTTTATATAACTTCCTTTTTTGTTTATAAGGTGTATAACATCCCTATTGGGTTGGCATTTTTGTCTTTTCACAACATATTTTCCCTATATTTTTACTCTTTTTCATTAAACTTCTTTGAATACATATTTCACTTAATCTTATATTTAAAAATCTTATTCTAGATCCTAATGTATCTGGGAGTCTATTATTAATAGTACTATATTTTTCATATTCATTAATAAAATATCCATTCCAGGGATATGGTAGTTTGGAATAATATAAATTTTTATAAATATTTTCATCTTCATGACTCATAAATTGAGTATAATAATATTTATTAAATTCACAAGTATATTCTTTTACAAAACACATATTACAGATTGTTAGATTTATTAATTTCATCCTTGCTTCTAATTTGTCATTTTTTGCTTCATTTTCAGAATTCTGTAGCCAGTCTTCCCCTAAGAATTCACTAGCAATATATTCAATTATTCTTTCAATTCCTAATCCTCTATCTCTGCGTAGTGCTATTTTAGTTGAATCTTTTATTAATTTTTGTGTATCTTTACTTAGCCCTTTTCACCAATTGAATACATTCCCTGTGAAGCTTGCTATTAAAATATCAGCAAATATATTTATTTTTTCTTCTTCAGATTCTACATTCCAATCATCTTTAGAACCATTAAATATAAAAAATAACTTCATTTGCATCCCCCATTCTACTAAAGCTTTTCGGGGATCTATTTTACAGTCTAAATCTAAAAATGTTCCTGCATTGCTTATTGGTGTTAGCTTATCATTATTAGGTTGATATTCCTTTTTCCAAGGAGTATTTTTAATAGGTGGATAATATTCAAAAAATGGTCTATTCTTCTTTTTGTTTGTTTCATATCTATGACTTGGTTCTCCAACATTAGGTTTCATCTCTGGACCTCTAGCTGTATTCATTTTTATACAGTATTCTTTTTCAAAATCTTCTAGATCACTAAAGTTTATATCACTAAATTTTTCAGTTAATTCTTCTAATGTATCTTCCATTAATCTGAATCACTGGGAGTTGTTTCTTTTATTTCCAATTTTTATTTTCCCTTTTCTTTATTTTTTAATTCTGCTTTTATTTTTTCTGTTTCTTCTAATATTCTCAGATATTGAGTTTTTATAAACCAATCATCATAGCTTCCTGTTTGTGGTTTTTGTATGGGTTTCTTAAAACTTATTCCAATTATTCCTGATTTTAATAATTCAAAATTTTCCATCTTTTTATTTTTCTTTTGGCTCATCTGTATTACAGATATTTCTATCTTTATTTTTCCTATTTCTTGTTTTATATCCTTTATTTCTTCTTTGAGATTTAAAAGTATTTCTTTTAATTCTATTAATGTGGTTTCCATTAAGTTTAGGGATACCAATAGATATTTTCTCTTTTTGAATGTATGTTTAACTTAGTGTTAGCCTTATTTAAATGGTAGCATAATTCTTGGGCCAAAATTATTTATTATTTAATAAGTAGCATCTTCTACTTTTCTATTAGCGGTGCTCTCCACGTATGCATGTTAATCAGTTAGCATTTCTCACTTTAGCTATTAAATTTGTTTATTGTCTTTGACAACCGTTTGTGGGTCAATTCCAAAGTAGGGATAGCGAAATTAACCGTGAATCAGTAAATTCGCTCAAACCCATCTGTTGTGGGTAATTTTGTAGATTAGTGGCGAGTTTGATATTTTAAATTTAAATTTACCATAAATTATTGGTGGGTTTGGTATCAATAAAATATCTCATGAATACTCTGTGTAAGCATCCACTAACCCACATTCATTATTTTAATTATTTATGCTACTAATTTTAATAACAAAAATTACATAAAAAATTTAATCATAAATATGTGTTAGTTAGAGTTTCTAATTTCTAAACTTAACCTATCACATTGCAACGTACACACACACACACGCATGTACACACACAAAATAATTTTTTAATAAATAGAAATTTTATAATTTTCAAGTTTAATATTACTATATTTTATTTTAAGTTGATTTAATGATTTGAACTTGATGATTGCTTATTAAAGTTGAGTTTTCATTTTTTTTAATTTACTTGTTAATGTTGTTGATAATACTTGTATGTTGATTAAAAGATATAGTAAGGTATTGATATTAGTAATGATGATTTGCCTACAATAGAAATATTTTGTTTTAGATTAATATATTATGTGTATTCATTTTAATGTTGAAATTTTAATTTCTTATTTACATTGATAAAATATACAATTGAGTATTGTATGCAGATTTTTTAGTTTATTGTTATAAGTTTATAGTTTGAATTATATAATTTATGTTTTTATGTACTATTAAAAGTATTTTTTTAATATTTGTGATTTTAAATGAAAAAATCTGTTAAAAAAATTTGTTGATGGTTGCTGGTGAATTTAGTAATCGTTAAAACCCATAGCGGGTGGATTTTTTTTTAAATAAATAAAAACCTATCGCAAGCTGCGGATTGTGAGTGAGTTTGGTTAAATTTTTTTACAAGTGTGGATTTGGTAATGACAAATTCGCAACGGGCGTTACCGATCGCCGATCTCTATTCCAAATGTTGGAAAATGGAGCAATTGATTGTTTTGTTGGGATAAGTTTTTCAAGGGACAGCATTCTTTGGCTGAGATATAAAGAAGGTTCAAATTAACAACGTGCTTTTATTTGTGCTCAAATTGGAGTTTGGTGGGTGTCGCTTGGGGGCCTACCTAATAATTTTCTCAGTGAAAAAACAAAAAAAAAAATGTTATAATATATTATCACAGCCGGTGCTCTCCCCATGCTTGTCGGCATCTCCCACCGTCGAACCTGTCATTCTCTCTAGCTATTACGGGTACCCCATGCTTTTTCTCCGAAGACAGAGTCTCCTTCAACGCGAAGAAATAAAAGAAGACAGTTGTTTCCCCACAAATTTTGATAAATTCCTTCACTAAATAACCCTAGCTAGTTAAAATTATTTAGGGACCGAAACATCTTAGTATTCAATTTACATAATGCTCGCCACCAAGTCCTTGCCTTACATTAATAAAATTGGGATTGCAAGTTCTAGTCGTCGTGTAGACTCAAAATTTTCTTTCTATTCCAGTCTAGTTTCAATAAAATATAATAAGAGGCTTAGTTTTTCAGACAAATAGAAAAAGGTTTTGTGTATCTTTTAAACTATGAAAAAAAAAATTGTAATAATGAAACAAAAATAAATAGTATACAGTAAATATAATTTTTAAATAATAATTTTAATAAAATTAATAAAAATATAATAGATTTTGTTTTATCATACAAATAAAAACTTATATCAATACAGCTTCCAAAGTACAATAGTTAATTTTTACCAAATATTTCAGTACTGTAACTTTTAAACCACAGCTATCCAACCTCAATTCCAAATAAGTTCAAAAGTAATAAATGTTGTTTGTTAATTTACTCATAAAATGGGGATATATATTTCCCCCATTTTTTTTTTGGGGGGGTTTTTTAAGTTTTAACAACACCCCTATTGGTTTACAATTTTTTTGGTCATAATTACTATTCTAACCTCAAGATCTAAGCTGAAGTACTGATTGTTTGTGGAAGAAGATGGCAGAAAAATGGACATATCAATTTTTACAAAGTAATTGCGAAATTAGCTCACTTTTTCAGAAATTTTAACGGGGAGCATTTGAAACTGAGGGTTTCCTTTATCGTTGGTGATTACGCCGCATTACCAGTATTTTTTAATCTTCCGATTACCGTTAATATAATAATATTTTTCATGAGATCATATGCATGACATCATCCATGTTCAACTTTTTTGTCAGTGCTCTCCACGAATGGACCCTTAAACAGCATTTCCCACTCGCACCTCATTTTGAGTGCCAAAGCTGATCTCTACCCAATAATTCGGATTCTCTCCGAATATACCTCCACGTACGCAAAGACAAACTCAACACTATTATTACTGTTAGATTGTTTATTGTATTCAACTTCAACTTCAACTTCAACACACTAATTATTATCATTTATGGAGTAAATTTGAAAAGATTAGGAAAATGAAAGCATGGGATAATTCTTTCCAGAGTCTCGGATAAGGTTTCATTTCGATGGACATCGTTTTTTCACTTTCTTTCTGTTCTTTTTAGAAAAATAAAAGGGGTTGAAGTTAACAACGACGTTTTTTTTGCACTCCATTGAGGGGGGGGGGGGGGGGGGGGGGGGTGGTGGTGGGGTTGGCCTAGGCGCAGACTGACTATCATTTTCAGAATAAATTAATATCTACCAACTAGACCTAGATATGAATTAATTGTCACGGCAGATTATCTCTGCTCCCTACTCAGAAAGAAAGGAACTTGCAAGCAAATCAAAGAGCAGCAACATGATCACAGAACCACTCTTGATCAACAAGAACCCAAAGGGTGGCCTCAGAACCTTGCCTTTCATCATTGGTGAGCAACTAAAACTTAATTTGATCCCACAACAACTACATATGCATGTTAACTTGTTTGCTAATCTGTGTCTGACGGGGGACAGCAAATGAAGCATTTGAGAGGATGGCGACTGTTGGGTTCACGCCAAACATGATACTCTACCTCTGCAGAGAATACAACATGGAAACAACTGCAGCAACGAACATAATCTTCATCTGGACGGCTGCTACCAATTTTCTGCCGATTGTTGGCGCATTGCTTGCCGATTCTTACGTCGGACGCTACCGGATGATCGGCTTCGGTTGCTTCACTTGCCTTTTGGTTGGTAATCCGTAGTCCGATATCTATCACTTTCCCTACTTACTTGCACGTTAGCATTACTATCCGTATTTGATGGCCCCATCTTGCCTTGTGTTGTGTGTAACTGTGTGTCTGCAAGTGGACCTTCCTTTTTCAATCTCTTTCTTTGAGTTTCTTTTGTTGCTTTCTTTCTCTTCCCATTGGTCCAAGGCCTACGTTTTCTTCCCATCAATTAATACAGAAGTTGTCATAGTTAGATATTTATGCTCCTGTGCGCCATAATATTTATGCTTATATCATTTATTAATTATCGCACTTATTGGATTTTTGCATCAGGTAGCTATCAACTAAGAGGATTAAAAGAATAGTAGCTATCAAAATTTTATTATAATCCTTTTTTATTGACAGGTGCAATTACACCAAAAAATAAAAAAGAAAATTAATTGAAAATGGTATCAAAACCACTTCTAACTGAAAGTGTGCAAGTAGTCACACCTAGCGAGGACCCCTAGCTCAAAATCGTGCCATCTACTTAAGAGGATTGACCTTCTTAGACTCCCAAGACTCACTTAATTGGATTAGATTACTGATGTACGTTAGATTAACATTTAGATAAAGGAATAAGTGATTTTTTTTTATATAACTTATCTAATAATCATAAGTACTTATTTAATTTTATAAATTCTTATCAAAATTTAAAGATTAAATAAATTATTTTGCCACTATTAATAAAAGTTTAAATTTTAAATTTTTGTGAGTTTTTATTGGTTGAAAGTTTTTCTTAAATGTTATAATGTTTAGAATATCTTTTACTCATTTAATAATTTTATTTCATTATTTTCATAACATAATTTTAAAAAATTTATCTATTAAAATAATTTTATAATATTTAATAAAAGTTTTCATTAACAACTAAATAATTAATTTTTTTTTTTTTGGTTATAAGTTCTATTTATAAAAGCTCTATTTGAAAAACTATACTAAAGAAAGCCTAAATGTCTAATTAACACTTAACAGGGGATGGTTTTGCTATGGTCGACTACAATTCTACCCGGGGCGAAGCCTCCAGCTTGTGACCAACTAAGAAACGGTTGTGAATCCGCTACATGGTCTCAATTGATGCCCTTGTATTTTGCTTTTGGCCTCATGTCACTCGGAAGCGGGGGCATACGGTCTTCCTCTTTAGCCTTTGGTGCTGAACAGTTGGACAAGGGAGACGGCACCAAAAGTAAAGGTGCCTTACAGAGTTACTTCAGCTGGTACTATGTTTTTGTCTCCGCTTCATCTATCGTTGCCGTGACTTGTATTGTTTACATTCAAGATAACTTGGGTTGGAAGGTAGGGTTTGGAGTTCCTGCTGTGATAATGCTGTTATCAGCTCTTTCTTTTTTTCTGGCTTCTCCCTTTTATGTCAAGTCGAAAGCTAACACGAGCTTGCTACCCGGATTAACTCAAGTCCTTGTGGCATCGTTTAAAAATCGACGGACAAAGTTACCTACTCAAGCCACGGAAGAAATGTACCATCACGGGAAAGGATCAATGCGTCTCATGCCAAGTGAAAATTTAAGGTATCTGGTGCTACGAGATGTTATTGAAAATGAATGATATAATAATACACTACAACTCATTTGCTGCCATGCGTTTCCAGGTTTTTGAACAAAGCTTGCATGGCGAAACATCCTGAGCAAGACTTGACTCCAGATGGAAGAGCCTCAAATCCAAACAGTCTTTGTACCGTAGAACAGGTAGAGGAGTTAAAAGCATTGATCAAGGTAATTCCTATATGGTCTACTGGAATAATGATTGCTGTGACCATCAGCCAAAGTTCATTTCTGGTGCTCCAGGCAAGTTCCATGGACCGACACGTTACTCCCAACTTTGAGATCCCATCTGGCTCCTTCAATATATTTGCGATTTTAACTCTGACCATATGGATCGGTCTCTATGATCGTGCCGTTCTCCCTTTAGCATCAAAAATCAAAGGAAAACCTTGTCAACTAAGCTTGAAACTGAGGATGGGGATTGGACTGCTTTTCTCCACTGCATCAATGACAGCATGGGCAATCGTAGAGGCCGCTCGCCGTAGTATTGCAATCAATGAAGGAATTTCAGATGACCTGCGAGCTGTGGTGCAAATGTCAGCAATGTGGCAACTACCTTATCTCGTGCTCAGCGGCTTGGCCATGGCTTTCAACATGATTGGGCAGACGGAGTTCTACTACACCGAGTTGCCTAAAAGCATGTCTAGCATAGCCTCCACGCTTTCGGGAGCGGGGTTGTCGGCGGCAAACTTGGTAGCGAGTTTGATCATGAATGCAGTCGATGATATTACCAAAAGAGGAGGAAATGGAGGCTGGATTCCTAGTAATATCAACAAGGGTCATTATGATTACTATTACTGGCTTCTCACAGCTTTGAGCATGGCTAATTTTTTATATTATCTTGCTTGCTGCAAGGCTTATGGTCCTTTTAAAGGACGAGTCGGTACTGCGTTCGATGATAAGGACGGCATGGAGGAGGAATGTTAGTTCCCCATTTCTCCGCAAAGTCTAAAATTGTTTGTAGCATGCACATAACTAGGACTCTGCGAACTCTTTTTAAGTAATAGCAAGTACGTCAAATGCACTATAGGACCAGCGCTTTGATGGTTTGTAATAGTATACTCATCGTCATCTTTCCTAATAGAAATTCTGCTATATTGTAATTTTAAGCGATGGTTGTTATTACATTCTCCTATAGATGCTTTACAAAATGCTCCTCCGGGAATCAGGCTACAGACCAGGGGGTTTAAAGAACGGAACAGAACCAAACAAGCCGTCCACGTCAACAGGAACATTAAGAGTGCGTCTAAGAAGCTCTGGTGTAGCAGTCTTAGCTTTCCAAGTATTGAACCATGGTCCTCCTCCAACTTCTAATGCCGCCATGTCACTTGTAACGTCCAATATCATCTACAGTTTTAAACAAGAGAATTGCAAAATAAGCCGAAAAGAAGTTGCATTTCAAAGACCAAATCCTATGAAAGCAGAACACACCTTTCCCTTGGTGCCATCATATCTTCGTTCCCATAGTTGCAATGTTAGCTCACCAAAACAAGTATCTTTACAAGCTGGAGCGAGGCCAGCTTCCGAAGTTGGAGCACGCAATGTTGTGCCTGGATAATTTGTTGTTGCCTTTAGCTCAACCTGACAGACAATAATAAATAAATAAACTTGTCTAAATCAAGACTGAGGCTCAATTCATAGGAAGACTACTACCAAAAATAGGTTTGTATTGTCATCTTTGGGACAATTATATAAGAAGGAAGAACACATAGGCAAGAGATAAAATTACCATATGTGTCTGGTTCTCAGCAGCAAAGTACCAGTAACCCCATTGCGAAATCTCCCAACTTACCACACCATTCCATGGCACAAACTCATATAAAATTCCATCATAGTGTATTCCAATCTGCACAGTGAAGATGTTAACATACGTGTGGAAGAAATTGGTCCCTACTTGTTGGAGACTGAACAGATGACTGGCTCCGAATATATCAAGGCAAAGTTAACTACAATTTGACAACAAACCTAAGTTCAGGCACCTAAGTCCCCTTGACAGTATGGTACACTATTAAGTCAGGTCAGCCACATTAATGTTAACACATCAAAACGTATGTTTGTGCTTATATATCATGTATGCTCCTTAGCTTCTTCTTAGGGGAGACCGTACGTATTCAGAATACAATAAATAGACAGCATCAAAGAAAGAAAGGTACAGAAATTGCCAAGGAAATTACCATTGCAGCATTTTCAAAGCTGTCCAATACAGGTAGTTGCCTCAACCCACCACCTGCTGTCAGAGCAACCTCTCCAGTGGCACCTTCAAAGACATTACACTGGACCTGAAGAATCGCATAGGCAATTAGAATTATAACACACGGGTAGTTAAGCAATCCATCTACAAATCTATCACTGTGAATCTACCAAATAAAAATAGGTTTCACCCAATTAACAACCTAATTGGGCTTCCATGTGAGGAAGGTATGGCTAACTAAAAAAACACTGCAATTGCACGTGGGTAACAAAAAGAAAGAAAGTTATCTTATGCATGGAAAATATATCTTATAATAAAGGACTTCTAAGTGTTCTTGTTGTCTCTTGTTATATCAGTTACAGAATAGCTTGAAAACCTCCTGCCCTCCTTAACCACAATTTCAAATGATCCTATCAGGCGGAAAAGAAAAATGCAAGGGTGAAACTTGTGACTAATGATTCAATTAGTTTCTAAGTTTAACATTACCACATTAACACATAGTGAGCTAAAACATACCCAAAACCACTTTCTAGGGAAGGCTCCACCCCAATTCTTTTCTGAATATGAAGGAGCATCTTGAAATTCAAACCTTTCGCCATCCCACTCTATCCAACCTGTTATTCAAAGTCAAATCTGGAGACAAATCCCACAGCACAGAGATTTCTAATACAAGCCATTCTAAATTTCAGCTAAGGAAAAGTACATAAAAGACCCAGCAAAATGTGTTTGCTTGGGAAAAATAATGATATGTTAACAATTATATTACTACTTTTTTTAAAACCCAAAATTAACAAAATCATCATTAAAAGCAGGAAAATAAACCAATTAATAGAATCTATAAGTTTAAAAAAAGGAGGAGACAATAATGCCTGTTGAAAGTCCGCCTGCCATGCATATTTGCCAATGTGGTTCGAATACTGGAAAAGCTGCTAGCCAGCCTGCTGTTGAATTTTGTTTTGACCCAACATTACCCCATCCATAAACAGGCCGAGTACTGTATTCCCAACGTGCAGATTTCACAGTTTCAGCAAAATTTGTCCTGTAGTCAGAATCAAAGTCACGTCAAAGTAAAACTGGACTGATAACAG
This sequence comes from Citrus x clementina, assembly GCF_000493195.1. Lineage (NCBI taxonomy): Eukaryota > Viridiplantae > Streptophyta > Magnoliopsida > Sapindales > Rutaceae > Citrus > Citrus x clementina. The sequence continues at coordinate 3,008,490 of NW_006263303.1, read as the reverse complement.
AAGAAGGGATGATTTGCCCTGGTGGAGAAAAAGGACTCGTGCTTGTAAGGTGTAAATTTTTTGACAGGAATTTTACAAGAGCCTGTATCTTAAGAATACATGCCACCATGAAGATCTAGTACAAGATTTCAGAAGCGTGAAGAAGGGATTTACCCTGGTGGAGAAAAAAAAAAGATTCATGCTAAAAGGGAAGTATAAAGAAAAACTATACAAGTTATATTTTTGACAGGAAGTTTACAAGGGACTGTATCTTAAAAGCACATGCCATCATAAAGATCTAGTACAAGATTTCAAAAACATGGGATATGTGTAACTGGAGAAGTTACCTTCCATCATCATGAATACAACCTTGGTGCCACAGTGGGGTGACTTGAAAACCTTCCGACACTCTTCTGTTAAATTCCTGCCAAGAGAAACCATGTAAAAGCAGATAAGACCCCCTAACCTGCAAACATACAATGAACGACAACACTTCCTGTGTGTTCTTTTCACTGTGAAGAAATTAATCTCATTTGATGGAGAAGAAAGCAAGAGAGGAACAAGGGCCAACACATAATAATCAGACGAGGAGAATCATTACATTATCAGCAACCCACAGATCACATATATGAATATCATATATTTGGCAAACTTCCAGCACATATAGCAATCAAAATCATTTAGTATCCCAAATAAGGGTTTAATAAATCATAATCATACCAGGAGAATTGCATAATGTCAGTTGCACACAAAAATGGTTATTTAAAAGGAAAACGAGGGCGAAATGAAAATGGTCTTGACATTGCAGTTGAAAGAACAGAATGGGGTAATGTATGTTGTTAACCTGAGGAGGAACCTCCTTAGTTGGAGGCTGTGAACCTTTATCAGCTCTGAAAGTATTCCCCAGCATCAGCTCGTGCCTACCTATGGACAAACAACATGTTAAGTAAACACTGACCACAATGACTTATGGTAAAATGATTGTTTTGATGATAAGAAACCAATGTGATTAGTCCTTCGGCATCAACCCAAATGCTATACCGGTGAGCTACATCCAATGTAAGCCCTGGTTCAAATCATAGCAAGTCATGCACAACCATTCTTCAACATAAACATTAAAAAGGGCAGAAACTTACTTCCCCAAAAGTTTGAAGACTCTTCAGAGTAATGGCACATATACTTGTCATCGGCGCCAAGAATTTGAACCCCAACTCCTGTAAATCTAGGTCCATGCTGTGCAACTTCCAATGACGATAATTTTTTCTTAAATGCAGGATTCTCCACCGAATAAATAATGCAAAAGCTTTGCTTTCGCTCTGGAATTGAGACCCTAAAATACCAACCCTCAAAAAACCTACGAGTACTCCCATCAAAATGGTACCTGATTCAAGTATTCATCAAAGCACATAAAACTTTAATTAAATAAAACATTTTAACAAACCAGTTCCTAATTGTTCAATTGATCAAATACGTAACCTCCTCCAAAACTACATGCCTTTAGTTAATTTAAACTATATATATATAAAAGAAAATTAATAAGAGTGAGGTAAAAAAAATGACCCGCTGTGAGGAGTTCGAAGCTCTCGATTGCGTGGCGTTGGCTTATAAACAGGATTGACGGAGACTCCGCCCACAGTTTGAGCTGAAGAAGCCAACACCAACACTCTGTTGAAATGACGGCGTTTTGTATAAAGCAAGGGTCTAAGAGTAGAGTCGAGGTGCTCTACAGTTCGGAACCCTAAGTTTTGTGAGAAGCAAAGATTTGATTCCATCTGAAAACAGAGAAATGGGAAGTGAAAAAACCGCGGGTACGCTGCTGCTAGTGCGTATGTGTTTATTTCTTTACCCAGTAATTAGGTTCTGTTTATTCTATAACAAATCTAATACTTTTAAACATATATACACACGCAGTGAGGTAGAGGGGAATTTCATTTCGGGCGGCAATTGAAGCAAGTGTCAAACGAGTGGATCAGTTCAGACTTCAGAGGTGGCGTCACGTGGACGACGAGCAACCTGACAAAGAAGACGATGCTATTTGCTACGTAACCCGTTTTCGACTCGATTGTGGGAGTGGGTCCCTTAACTGATCTGTCAATAATTAAGTGGCAGGAGCAGTACCCGACATTGTAATACGGGCCGGGTTATGTGCACAGAAAATTTGTGGGGAAGTTGACCTAAAAATTTTTGTAATTGTAAAATCTTTTACAATTTTTACAATTGGCTCTCTAAAATTTTTCCTATCATAATTAACTAAACACAAAGTTTCTTCCCTAAATTATCTTTATATATTAAATCAAACACAACTTTTCTTCTTCCTCTTTATCAAATCAAGCTCAGCCTTGCACTCTTGAATCATCACTGGCAAATGGCAACGGCAAACGACGACGGCGAATGATAAAAGTAAATTCTGATCAAATACAGCTGAATTCATTCGAATCCAACACCAATCCGATACGATTCTAATAAAGTGAAATAGAGTCCAAAACTTAGGTAAGCTAATTGAAAGCTAATTAAAAAGAAATTAGTTTTGTAAAAATATTGCGTATTAAGTGTTTGATGAAATGTTTCTTAAATTGTTTTTACTTTGTTTTTGCATCACCGAGTGTTAAGAGGTGTTTTGTCAACTTGATTTCGTACGACAATAGAGTTTTAATGCGATTGTATGTTGGTGCGATAGACGCTTGTCACACTAAATTTGTGCGACAGACAACCTGTCGCACCAAAAGTGAGCTGCACCGAAACTGTCTCTTGGTGCGACAGGCTGCCTATCGCACTAACTTCATGTTAAAAATAAAAATGTAACTTAGTGCAATAGTTTGTGCGACAGGCAGCCTATCACACCAAGCGCGTGGGACAGGCGTGAGCAACAAGCCCGAGCAACAGGCGCACGAACTAGTCTGTCGCTCGCGCCTGTCACGCAAATGAGGTGCAACAGGGATGCTTGTCGCCGGGATCATGTGCGACACGCGCGATGCCTCCCGGCACCAAGCTCACGCCAACTTCAATCTTCACCCATGCACCACACCAACAACTTCACCCATGCCATCAACATCACAAACACTTCAATTTTCACTCACCATCACCAATACAACAAGAAAACCACAAACATAAAAAGAAGAATAGAAAATAGAACATGCTTCAAAATCTAGGGTTTTTGAACTAACCTTTTATTTTGGATCTTAACCGAAATTTTGGTGATGTTGGCTGCCAAGGATGGACTTCGGAAAGCCGCCAGCGATGAGTGACTACCTTGGGAGAGAAATTGTTGGTTAGAGAGAAAGAGAACAAGCAGAGAGAGGAAGGTAGGAAAAAGTTTGGAAGGTTATATGTGAAAATTACAAAATAAATTAGGTTATTTTTATAAATTTCCCAAAATTTGTTGAGATTTACTCTCCACCGAAATGCAAACCACTCATAAGAGTACGGTGATTATTAAGTATATAAAAATTAGTATAAAAGATTACTTATTAGCGTTAGAAGATAAAAAGAAAACTTGTTACAAGACAAAAGGAAAAAAAAATTACTCTAAGACAATTTACTTTTGTGTTATTTTTTAGAATAATGATATAGTAACGAACTTATTTTGTACAAACTGATGTATCATGATAATATTGATTGAATTAAATATCACTTGGGCACATGATTTGTTTTTATTATTTTATATTTTCATTCAACCAATGAATTAATGACACGTCAGTTTGTACAAGAATTTGTGGCTGTATCATCATTCTATTTTTTATACTTATATTGCTACAAATATAATTATTCGTTAAGTAATTATTTATTTTGTCTTAATGTTTTCATATTACTAACCATAGTTAAAAATAGTAAGGGGCTATTTTTTTTTACTTAATTTCAATAAGTTAATTTATTATTTTTTTTTGTTTTTTCAACTTAATAATAATTTTCCGCCATTAAGTTATTAAACCGTTTTTTTTTACTTTTTGTTTAATATAAAAAGTTTGAATTATATCATTAAAAGATATTATCTAAAATGTCCCTATCTAAAAGTTAATTTTCACCCGTATCTAAATAAAATTTAATAATTAGCATGATTACCGATCTCTATAACCCGTGATAATATAGTACACTAGTAGGCTATTATTATTCTTATCTTTTTACTTTCTTCAAATTAACATTATTTATCTTCATTATTTTTTCTGAATATTTTTCATATAAAACATTATAAACTACAATAAAATTGATTGACATATACTAATTTAGAATATGAAAGGGTTGTTTCCAATAGAACATAATTTAAGTTATGATACTACATTATTTTATTTATATTTTTTGAGATGTTTATTATTTGTTTAACATTTATAATATGTAACAGCACAAATGTAAAAATATTAATTTTTAAATTTTTTTTATGTTAAAATAACAAACAATATAATATTTATTTTTAGCGATTAAGACAATAAAACAAATATATCATTTAATTTTAGACATTTAATTCTCTTTAAAATTCAGACATTCAATTCTATTTAGAATTCAGACTAATTCAAATGTATTCAAATTTCAGACAAATAAACAAACACCACTAAGACTCCTTAAGTCCTATTTGGCATTAAAGTGCATAGCTTTTAGACTAGAACTGTTGTGGAAAAATTTTATAATTATAAAATAAAAGTTGATAGTGTGTAACAAATATGACTTTTAAATAAATTTTTAACAAAAATAGTAAAAATATTTTATATTTTTCATCATACAAATATGAGATTAAATCAATATTTCAAGTCACAACAATTAGTAATTACTAAATATTTTATTGATGTATCTTTTAAACTATAGTAACCGAATGTCAATACCAAATAACGTCTTAAAAGTTATTTTTAAAATTTTTTTTTTTTTGTACACTACTAGCATTTGGACACTTACAGTATTATTTGACACAATAGTTGGACTGTTGGCATCTCTTCATGAATATCATAAAACTCCTATTATATTATAATTACATTTAAGGACAGATAAAAAAAATAATTCTATTTATATTACTCACAAGATTTAGTATAGTGATTGGTTCACTTATATTTTATCTCTCTTCGATTTGAAAACCAAACGTCACTCGTGGACAACACATTCGACACTGCTGGAATCAGTTTTTTGTGATCTATCCAATGGTGGCTTCATTGGTGTCAAAAGAGCAGAGGGATGCCATAATCGTCGGTCAAGGTTGCGACAACATGATAAAGTTGCTGTTAGATGGTGGCGATTCAAAGTGCACTGCCAACTGAACAGGGAAGCTACTGTGACAAAAGATCCGATTATCTAGGCGATGCATATATTGTAAATCAACACCGTGTAATGGCAACGTTGCCTAGCTTGAGACACAGCCAACTTATTTTTGAATGCTCGGTTTTTAAGTTCCAGGTGGTGTATTTTGGCAACGTTGCCTAGCTTGAACTCATAGTTTGAACTTGAGCGCTAAGCTTTTGTAGCTTAGAAGTAGTTTTCGTCTTCCTCTCATAACTAAACCAGTTATCACATTTTTCATATTCCGGTTTGGACTTATAACTAAATCTTATTGTTAAATTGCTATAAATATGCAAATGATTGAAATTGATATAAGACTAAATAAAATTTATTTATACACAAATTTATATATACATATATACATACATACATATATATATATATACACACACAAAGATATATATGAAATTATAATCAGTATTAAACTGATTCTCAAAATTAAATTTAAAAAAATTATTCATTTCTTATTTTTTTCAAAATATATTGTTGGATGCAGTGATTTTAACAATTTTTCTTTTAAATTAATTTTTAACTTTTTAAAGTTATTTTTAATTCTCCTTAACCAAGCCCTTAGTAAATTACTAAATCACTCATTAGTTGATTGGCAAGCATCCCCTTCACTTCATTTTATTTAGGTCTGTTCTAACAATTTAACTTTACTATTGAGAAATCTTTTTTTATTCTTTTTCTCAAATCAGTATATTTTTATTTTTATTTTTATTTACTGGGCTGCAACAATCTTCACCCCTACGTTAAAACCATTTAAGAGAAATCATTTTTCATTGTAAGAAGAAAACAAATGTAATAAAGAGACAAATATTTCGATTATCCGTGCTAATTCTATTACCAAGCGAAATAGGAGTGGTTTGCCTGCAAATATATTAGTATTAGAAATGAAGTATACATAAGAGAAAATAATAACAGTTGGTTCCCAATTTTGTTGAAAGAGCTCGCGTCCTGCAGCTGATGGCAGCACGGAGAAGCTACGTGAACGGATCGAAGAGGTTCAACATCGTTGAGTGATGACCAGCAGCAGAGTATCGAAGCGGTTCATGGCGCGTCGGGCCTTTACTTTAATATTGGAGGTCGAACGCTGATACCATGGCTGTGCTGCGGAGACAACAGCAATGGCTTGACTCGTCAGCACGCAGAGAATTAAAACAAAACCCAGTTCAAGATTGGCCGCCAGTGTTTGAAAATAGGAAGAAAGTGTCGAATAAGAGAGGCTGTACAAATCAATGACAACGATGGAGACGACTGACACAGAGAATGATAATAACATAGCAATCAAGAGGAGGAGCACAACCACCAGAAGAGCGCACGCAATGAACGTGCCGTGAAGAAACGCCAGAAGAATTAAGTCTAAGTTGGTTGCTGGCGTCCGTGCCATTATCAATTTCTTAGTGAGAGAAATCAAAACGATTTGCTTATTTAGCTTGGAATGGAGAATCAAAGTGCTTTGATGTGAAGAAACAGAGGAGAATAAAGTAACATGTCCCCCCATTCCATGCAAAGAATTAGAATCTGTGAAGGAAATGAAAAAGAGAGACGTCGACAGCAGGATTCGAACCTGCGCAGGCAAAGCCCAACAGATTTCGAGTCTGTCTCCTTAACCACTCGGACATATCGACGCTCGAGTGAGTGTTTTGTTAACCTTTATTCATGATGTTATTTTGACAAATTTATAACGGCCCCGTTGTTTAAAGGGCAAATTTTGGTCTCTCGAAGTAGGGGTTATGCAGTACGACTAGTGTCATTTTCTTCAAGGGGGCATAGCTAGCGAATGAAACTTTTGACTTGAGGCTTGAGTTCAGTGCCACGACTAGAGGAACCAAAATAATCATGTGTCAAAGCTAAGTAAAGCAAATGTAGCTAACACGGTCTTAACCGCGGAAAGGAGATGTCTTATTAGTATTAGCAATTTCAGGATTGTTGCTCCAGCAAGCCAGGACATTGCCAAGACACACATGCTGTCTTATTATTAGTCTAATTCTGTGGTTATTGATGAAGATTTAAAATCTTATCACTATACATTGCCAAGACACATCCGCGACAGCATACGTATTTACTAAGTAAACACTTGAGAGCACCAAATAAATGGTTAAATCGCTTTCAGTTTTACACAAAGTAACAGCTAAAACCAAGAAAACGAGACGGCACTGGACAATTACACAGTTTCCATGCAAAGTTACAATTGGGGACGGTTTGCAGTTCGACCACCCTATCCTTCTGCAAAAATTCATTTGTTCAAACAAACCAGTCAATGCAGACAATCTATCACCCTTGCAACTGTACTGAAATATGTGTGTGCTTTTTCTGCAAACACTTTCAGATGTTTTGGCAAAGAAGGAAAATGAACTAGCCAAATGTTGACATCAACGCGACATCTCAGCAAGGCATCTGCATAAATATGGGGTAAGTTGTACATTGTAACTACTACCTGGATCATCAGTGCTATGACTGTGCTTCTCAATTGATTCCTCCTACAGAACAAACTAAAAGGCAATCAACATGCAAATCCACAGAGGTGGCAATAGGGGATATAGCATATAAATAGACATGTCCATGAAGTATTTCTTGTTTCCATTTGGCAATTAAACATCTAGGAAACGAAAATATATGAACAATTATGAAATTCAACTACTCGAGAATAGTGTAATAGTAAACAGAAACCAAAAAAAAAAAAAAAAAGTCGAAGAATTTGCCATTTACCACTCAATTGATCCCTTTCACATCAAGAACTTCTTGCAAGTGGGGCCATGACATCAAGATTATTCTTCAAGAACCATTTCTGAGGATAGAAGGCATTAGAAGACTCAAGAGGAAGAAGCCATGCCATGATTCTGGAGCACTCCTCCAGCAAACCCTCCATTTGGCTCTCATCTTCCACTATCTGTTCAACAAATGTGCTCGCCTGTATATGAAACTAATTAACTTACTAGTTGAGTCAATCCAAAGGGTGCTGTAAGTAGAGCGACATGTGTCAGAGTAGCCCTTCAGAGCCTACAAAGATACCGTAATCTAAATATTTCCTTTCATGGAAGGAAAAGTTTCACTCTAGCTTCTAGACACTACTGACTAATAAGCTAAGGAGATAAGCTCATCAACTTTCCAAAAACAGAATTGTTTGGAAATATACTCACTCCCTGCCTCTTTTCATTTCCGCAAAGATGAGTGCAAGATAAAAGTTTATTAACAGAAATGATACTGAATAATTGGCCACAACTTTCCTTTTAAGGAAATCTGTTACCTCTTATAAAATCTAAGTCATTAGTGAATTAATTCATGCCACAGACATCAAACTGGTGAGCCAGAAACTGTCGTAGCAAGTTATTGAGTTTCTTGATAAATTACTTGTAATAAAAAGGATATTGTTGCTTTAACATAATACTCGTCTATCATTATAGCTTGATCTCTTTTTATTTGTCTCATTAAATGGTGTCATTTTACCGAAAACAATGAGGATGATGAGCAGCCAAAGATGAATGAAGAGACACTAACTTGGAAACCATCCTTGACCGTATCGACCTGCCTAATAGGTTCAAGGGTTGGTCGATGCCATCGCTTTGGATCCCAGAGTATTGTACTGTTGAAGGCAAATCCCGACATTTCAGCATGGAATCTCCGGAATCTCTCTCTTGGTTCATTTACATGCCATCCAATGACTCGAGTTCCATTACAAATAGGGCCCTCCAAGATTGTATCCATTTTGTTTTCTGATAGTTTGGCCACTGTCCATGTTCCAAACCGCCTGCAAGTCCAAAATAAATGATGTACAGAGGAAAATATATTTATTACTAGTGTATGCGTTGAAAGCACACTAACAATCCATCTGTCATATCATTGCTGTAGAACCTAAAACCAATAAGCAAGTGCCGTAAGCGGAGTGTGCTTAGCTAGGAACCATGCCAAAATAAAGATATATATATAAAAAAAAAAAAGACAGAAAAAGACATAAACAAAAACAAAACAAAACAAAAAAGGGACCCATGGCTTTGAAACATGTGGACAACACATGATTAATTAGAAGAATATGAAAAGGAAAGACTCATATCATTTCTGATAACTTATAAATCAAACAAACATGTCGAACGAGTTCAGATAGATTTGCCACTAGAGCTGAGTATTCATATTATAGAATCTAATTAATATAGAACCAAGATATTGTAGCTCTAAAATTATTTCACCTACCAATAACAATAATGATTATATTGAAGGTTAAAGTCAATCAATCCAAAGACAGTTAACCATCACTGACAAGTAAAAATCAGCATACCTGATCTGTCTTAGTTCCTCAAAAAGATCAGTTAAATAGATGTTATTTTCATCCGCAAAGTAGACAATCCCATCCAGATGGTGATTTTCAATGTGAGACAGTGCCACATTCCTCTGGTGGACTCTTGTATCCTTCACATCAGTTAAATTTTTTTTGCATACAAGGTGCCTGTACATAACCCCTGTTCTCCTAAGTACATCAGCAGTTTCCTCAGATTGGGATGTCATTTCTACAACTATCCACAATAGAGGAGGTTGGACCATTCTTAAAGTGTGCGCCAAACGGTTTAGATAATAAGCTTGAAATGGTTGAGCATCTGTCGGGGTCACAATTATGATAAGTTTCCGAGATACCAAATCTGAATCTTGGGGAAGTGACTGGTTAGCAGAGTAATCATCCGAGAGCACATCTCTTAATTCACGTATCTCTGCTTGTGACTCTAATGTGGCATTATTCTTGATACCGTCATTATCTACAGTTACGTTTCTTGCCATACCATCATATGTTTGAGAATTGCCAAAAGCATAAACCATCTCAAAGGTGAGTGCCTGTTGCTTTGACATGAGATTTGTTGACAAATTCATTGAAACAAAAGGTGTGAGTCCAATGAACACCCCAACCACAAAACAAATCAAGAAATGAAATAGAGCTCTCCGCCAAACTTGAGCCTTTGGTCTTGCCCTCTCAAGAGGCCTCGAAGATCTTGGCGATGAAACACCAAAAATCAAAGCTTGAGAGTCCAACGAACTGTGTAGATAAGATAGCAGTCCACCCGAGGATGCTGGGTGGTTCTGAGTACACGATGAAGACTTGGATAAAGGAGAAGCAACTTGACAAGCTTCCCCATTTAATAAAGTTCCTGCTCTCGGAACTGGAGACATGGTCCGTCTAATAGATGCCATTATAACAAAATCCAATTCAATCTCAATACTCAATATCTCTCACTATCTTAATAAATTAATCAAATCAACACTATGCAATGGCATTCCATAACTACAAAATCTCGAACAAGCTCATACTCAAAAAATGCAAATTTCTCCTCATCTTAACAATGTGTAAAGAATCGAAGAACTTACAGTCAAGTTTTTTACTTAATTCACGGTGAACTTAGAAACAAACCCATCAATGCTACTTCAAATCAACCAAACGACGAGACTCTGGAGCAAAACACTCAAAAGATCCCACTTCAAACGAAATGCGTAGACATATTACCGGGCACTGCATATGGGTTTTTAACGTTGTGAGCAAAGCAGCACGGACGAGACAGAACCTACAGCGCAGTGTTGTCCCCTAGAAGAAACGCCGCCGTTTGGGGATCTATCTTCCCATAAAGTTTGGCAGAAACTTTTGTCAAATCGAGCGAAAAATATAGGAGCTCGAAAAGTGTATTGGAATCTAAAATCGAGTCTTTGAGTAGCGTACAAATAAAAAAAAATAAATAAATATATGGAGAAAGTGACAGTTCATAACACTACCAAAGTCTCTTCCATTTACATACAATAAATCGAACAACACAGAGAAAAAAAACAGTAGATTTTTGTTTTGCTTTATGTCTGGATGATTATGACACCGGCAGTTTCATGGAATTTTGTATACAACCGAGGTCAATGGTTGAGATTTTGAGACCTGTGCGGCACGGCCACCTCTATTTAATAATCTCCCTCCGTTAAAAATAACTATAATTAAATTTATTAATTTTGTAATTTTGCTTGAATAATTAGGCTTAATTTTGGTGTTCAATCACTTTCCACAAAAGCAAAATTAGCCAAGATTGTAATGATGAGGCGACATAAAATTTGTACCAAAAAAGCAAACGCCACGTTTTGACTCAATTTACAATTGTTGGGAATTATACTCATACTGATTTGGTCAAATTTCGTCATTAGTGTACAAATGCGTCATTGGATGACACTAATGTTGCCATTTCTACTGATGATGAGTTTATTTATTTTCCTTTATATACAACGCAATCTATGAAAGATACGTTTTATAATTGATAATGACTGATGAAATAATGTTGACGTTTGATGAAAATACGTGGGACAATTTATACTTTTCTTATATAGGTATTCAAAAAAAGTATAATTTTTTTTTCCTTATAATTGGAAAAAGTATTAGGGAATGGTAATTGTGTAACAGTTACGCAATTATCACAATTAATTGTATATGCTTTTGTTATTTTCTTTCTGTTATGTATAGTTTTCTGATTTTGTTATGAACGGTGAAATAATACAATAACTTATTTTGTAAAAAGCGAAAATTCAAAAAGAACGCTACACTCATAAAGAATGCTACATTTATAAAAGAATATAAAATGCTACATATAAAGAATGTTGCATTCATGAAAATATATAAATTAGGTGGTAGGATAGACAGCACGAACACGAGTTTCATACAAAAATATGTTAGGTTACCATATTATCATAGTATGAATAAACCAATGTTGGGCTCACTTTTTTTTTTAAAGTATAAAAGTCTAAATATATGTGTGTGTGCGCGTCTTTTTTTTGTAAAACAATAACTCAAAAATCTTAAAATTTTCCATCAAAAAGGAAAAAGAGCCCAAAAAACGAATTCTTAACATTACAAAAAAAAAAGTTTCCTTTGTAAGCCCAAATGAATAAATTCTCAAGAATCATTAGCAAAATTCAAATTATTTAACAAACTAACAATAGCTTGTATTCAGTTGCGTTGCAGAAACTTGGACCATAAGTGATGTTTATCAAAACATAAGGGGAGGTTATTATAATATCTCAGAAGTTGAATTAATTTTTTTTAAAGTTTTAATTATTATTAATTTTTTAACCAGAAGCCGGCTTTGATGTAAAGGAAACACAGTTCACTCACAGGTTCTTCTTACAGATTCAAATAATAACAAACTAAACACCTCGTGTTCTCAGATCCGTCTCTCGTCACTGGAGACGCAGAGAGAGATTAGCAATTGCCATCAAACATGGCGATTAGGTTCATAATTTTAACTCTACTATTTTTATCATCATGTACAATCCCTAGCTTATCGCTTTACGAAGATCAAGTCGGTCTCATGGATTGGTAAGCTATCAATTCTTCTCCGTTTATTTATTAAATTTATTCAACGATTGCGTATAACGATGAAACGTTGACGTTTTGATTTGTTCTTTGTTTTTTTCAATAATAATCAATTTAGGCATCAACAGTACATCGGAAAAGTGAAGCACGCTGTGTTTCACACACAAAAGACCGGAAGAAAGCGTGTGGTTGTGTCCACTGAAGAGAACGTTATAGCGTCGCTCGATCTTCGCCATGGAGAAATTTGTTAGTTTATTTTCCTCCTCTGATTGTATTTGAGTTAATTGGTGATGCGTGAATGGAGTTGTAACCGAGGTGTTTTTTGAGTTTTAACAATAACGAAATTGGATTGGCTGGTGCTGTGCAGTTTGGAGACATGTTCTTGGGATCAATGATGTTGTTGACGGAATTGATATCGCATTGGGTAAATGTGAGTAATGGCACGTGGAATTATTGCTTTTATCATGTGCTTAAAATAAATCTATGTTTGCTACTCTTGTTTTATGGTAATTAACTGTCGATACAATTTGATTTTTGTGCTCATAGTTAGTCGGTTAATGCCGGATTTCTTTTAATGACAACATAAGGCATTATCCGCGTAATAGTAAATGTTTTTGTTCTTTTTCGAATGACAATGATACTGAAATTGCCGTCTTGTGCCCATTTATTTTACTCGGTTACATAGTACAAACATAATCATATGTAATTGGCCTTTTTAACCTTTTTGAATTTCGTTAGCCTTGAATATGTACATATATTTTTCCCTTTTTGGCATTAAGTAGAGAAGGGGCCAGTCGAGATATATTGATGAAGTATTCTTGAATGTTTCTTTCAATTCTTTCAGATGTCATCACACTTTCATCGGATGGAAGTACTTTAAGAGCATGGAATCTTCCTGATGGGCAGATGGTGTGGGAATCTTTTCTTCGGGGTTCAAAGCACTCAAAGCCGTTGTTATTGGTGCCAGTGAGTAATAACATCTAGTGACATGTTACATTAACTGGAATATTCTACATTGAACACCTTTCAAATTTCTGCTTGTGGTTTTGTTTTTAACCTCTCTCTCTCTCTCTCTTTTTAAAGAAAAAATTCCAAACTTGAATTGAAATCATTTTTTCATTTACAAAATTACATACTATCCACATCACAGAAAGCTCTTATATTGGACTGGTCTTGCTTCACCTTTCATATTATCTTGATTTCCTCCCTTTTTGAAATTCCCTTTCATTCTCTTGAATCTTCCTCAGGGTAATTTACACAGCTCTGTGACTTTTATAGCAATTCATGCCAATTTTTGACTAAATATGTGGTTAACTGAAGCTGCATTATGCAGACAAATTTGAAAGTTGACAAGGACAGTCTGATCCTTGTTTCCAGTAAAGGGTGTCTCCATGCTGTTTCAAGCATTGATGGTGAAATTCTTTGGACCAGGGATTTTGCAGCTGAAAGGTTTGTCTAATTTGGAATATTGTCTATCAAAAATTTATTTTCTAGTCAAACTTTCTTAACATCGGAGAGCTATTGATACATTGTGGTCTCTCTTTTTGCAGTGTAGAGGTTCAGCAGGTAATTCAGCTTGATGAAAGTGATCAAATATATGTGGTAGGATATGCTGGTTCTTCTCAGTTTCATGCATATCAAATCAATGCTATGAATGGGGAGTTGCTGAATCATGAAACTGCTGCCTTTTCTGGTGGTTTTGTCGGAGATGTTGCATTAGTTTCAAGTGACACACTTGTGACTCTAGATACCACGCGGTCAATTTTGGTAACAGTAAGCTTTAAGAATAGGAAAATTGCCTTTCAAGAAACACACTTATCAAACCTTGGTGAGGATTCTTCGGGGATGGTGGAGATATTACCTTCATCACTGACAGGAATGTTTACTGTAAAGATCAATAACTACAAACTATTTATAAGACTGACCAGTGAAGACAAGTTGGAAGTTGTGCATAAAGTTGATCATGAAACAGTTGTTAGTGATGCTCTTGTATTCTCTGAGGGTAAAGAAGCATTTGCTGTGGTTGAACATGGAGGCAGTAAGGTTGACATTACAGTGAAGCCTGGTCAGGACTGGAACAATAATTTGGTTCAAGAAAGCATTGAAATGGATCACCAAAGAGGGCTTGTCCATAAGGTCTTCATAAACAATTACCTCAGGACAGACAGGTCTCATGGATTTAGGGCTTTGATTGTCATGGAAGATCATTCACTTTTGCTGGTGCAACAAGGTAAGATTGTCTGGAATAGGGAAGATGCTCTTGCCTCAATAATAGATGTGACAACATCAGAGCTCCCCGTGGAGAAGGAAGGTGTATCAGTTGCGAAAGTGGAGCATAGCCTCTTTGAATGGCTTAAGGTATGAGTTTCTGGAAATGGTAAATTGAGATCATGTTGGTAAAGGAAGCACCGATTACATTTACTCTAAATAAATTGTTAATTAATAGTTTTCATATCTGATCTTTAATTTGTTCAGTCAATTCAAAGATAAGTACACCATTTCCGTGCCATCACATAATTTATTGTAGTATGGAGCAGACAAAATTCTTACTACAATATGTGTCTTCTTGGTAAAGCATAAGCTGGTTGGAAGAGTGGCTTTGCAGTATCATTGTCTTCAAATATAATACACTTACTGCTGTCATGCTTCAGTCCAATTTTCAAATATAATACATTTACTGCTGTCATGCTTCAGTCCAATTGAACAAATATAATACATTTACTGCTGTCATGCTTCAGTCCAATTGAACATGCATATCTTTGACTTGATTTCCTTCTGCATTTGGATTTTGACGTTCTTCTGTCGTTCTAAGGGACACATGCTGAAGCTTAAGGGGACCTTAATGCTTGCAAGCCCTGAGGATGTGGCAGCCATACAAGCTATTAGGTTGAAAAGTTCTGAGAAGAGCAAAATGACCCGAGACCACAATGGTTTTAGAAAGTTGCTGATAGTGCTCACTAAAGCTAGGAAAATTTTTGCCTTACACAGTGGAGATGGACGGGTTGTTTGGTCTCTCTTGTTGCATAAGTCAGAAGCATGTGATTCTCCAACTGAGCTGAATCTGTATCAGTGGCAGACACCTCATCATCATGCAATGGATGAGAATCCATCTGTTCTTGTCGTTGGCCGCTGCGGAGTTAGTTCAAAAGCACCAGCTATACTTTCTTTTGTCGATACTTACACTGGAAAGGAGCTTAATTCATTCGATCTTGTTCATTCGGCAGTACAAGTTATGCCACTGCCGTTCACAGATTCAACTGAACAGCGTCTACACCTACTGGTGGATGATGACAGGCGGATTCATTTATACCCGAAAACATCTGAAGCCATAAGTATTTTTCAGCAAGAGTTTTCAAATATATACTGGTACTCTGTTGAGGCTGATAATGGCATTATCAAAGGGCATGCAGTAAAGAGTAAATGCGCTGGTGAGGTTTTGGATGATTTCTGCTTTGAAACCAGGGTTTTGTGGTCAATTATATTTCCAATGGAGTCAGAAAAGATCATTGCAGCTGTTTCAAGAAAGCAGAATGAGGTATATTGTCTAAAACTGTTTTATTTGTTTTAAGGTTTTCTTGTCAAATGTGCAAATGCCAACGCCATTTTCGTGTTCTCCAGGTTGTACATACTCAAGCAAAGGTTACATCAGAGCAGGATGTAATGTATAAATATATATCGAAAAACTTGCTTTTCGTAGCAACTGTTGCTCCAAAAGCCAGTGGTCATATTGGATCTGCTGATCCAGACGAGGCATGGCTGGTTGTATATCTTATAGATACTATAACTGGTCGAATATTGCACCGTATGACTCATCATGGGGCACAGGGTCCTGTCCATGCTGTGAGTTCGCTGCCTGTTTTCTGATTTACCTGTTCATATGTATACGATTTATTGGTTCAATTGTTTTTTCTTTGGGGTGTAGGTTTTGAGTGAAAACTGGGTTGTGTACCACTACTTCAATCTTAGAGCCCACAGATATGAGATGTCAGTCACTGAGATTTATGACCAGTCTAGGGCGGTATGCCTATGAACTTTAATCTTATAGCATTTTTGTTATCTTTGATTGTATGAATTCATCTTTTTTTTAACTGAGTATTCTCACAGGAAAACAAAGATGTTTTGAAGCTTGTTCTTGGGAAGCATAATCTCACTGCACCTGTTTCTTCATATTCACGACCAGAGATTACTACTAAGTCTCAGACTTACTTTTTCACCCATTCAGTGAAAGCAGTTGCAGTAACATCAACTGCCAAGGGTATAACCTCAAAGCAGCTTCTCATTGGTACAATTGGTGATCAGGTTAGTTAAGTTTTTTAGCAAAACCAGATTTTTCTGTGTTGTTGGTTTTTTTTGTTTTTTCAATACATAATTAGACTTTTTTGCTGTTATTTTGTTTTGCAAAGATTGATAGATATATTTGAAATGATGCTCCGTTTCTTTTCTGAACTATCTTATAGGTTCTGGCACTTGATAAGCGTTTCCTGGATCCTCGCCGATCAATTAACCCTACTCAAGCTGAGAAAGAAGAAGGAATTATACCTCTTGCAGATTCATTGCCAATCATTCCTCAGGTCAGTTGCCATATTGTTCTACCCCATCAACTATCAAGCTCTTTGAGATTATTGATTCAATATTCTTTTCTGAAGCAGTTATGACAGTTAATACACTGCTGCTTTAATGAACTGTGGTATGCTATGTTTACCAATTCTTGAACCTTGCGATGCATTTGCAAGCTGTGGGGAGTGTTTAATTGGAGCTTACGATTGGCTGTGTTACTTTTGAGTTTGTCATCCTGCTCGTCATATTTTTTTGCTTCAGCATGTTATTTTGTTAGGAAAATACCCAATTAGGTTAGTAATTATTCTTCATTGAGAGTATGGTACATTGGGGGTGTGTGCACCAATCCAATGGAATCAAATCATATGTATGAAAATGTACCACATACCAAGCGGTTGTCCGTGCATCAAGTGTAGGGAAGTTTTTGAAGTTTGGTTTTTGCTTGCAAGGATATGCTAATTTTGCTTCTTATAACATGATTCTGCACATGCTGATTGGTACAACAAAACACTGATTGTTAATCCATATTGATTCATAATTGCTGCTGCAGTCTTATGTCACACATTCCCTCAAGGTGGAAGGTCTTCGAGGCATACTGACGGTGCCTGCCAAGCTGGAATCAACCACGCTCGTTTTTGCATATGGTGTGGATCTCTTCTACACTCGACTAGCCCCCTCAAGAACCTATGATTCACTCACAGAGGATTTTAGTTATGCCCTACTTCTCCTTACAATAGTTGCACTTGTTGCGGCGATCTTTGTGACATGGGTTTTGTCCGAGAAGAAAGAGCTTCGCGAGAAATGGAGGTGAGATAGTTTCAATTGTAGCAACTACTAGCAAACCTTGTACCCTAACTTTTTTATATTTTTGGGGCATACGTTGGTCTTTAATTGATTTAGATCAGATGATTTACTCCTGACTTGTAAGTTATCTTAAACTGTAGCAATTTTACTCGAAAAGGCAATTTTTTTGGTCACAAGCTTCGGAATGGAATATTTAAATCCAGAGGTCTTTTCCTCAATCTCTTGTAAATCTGGCTTTGCAAAGACTAAAAGCAGTATTTATTTTAGATCCGCCAGTTCCTACTTGTTAAAGCAATGGTTTGAATTTGATGATGCTGTTAATTCGGCTAACAATGCTATCATTCTAGCCATTACCAATGAGTCGAAAATAATTAAGAGCCTTATGAATTCAATGAAAAGTTAAAAACTGAAGCAGAGGATTATGAATACAGACAGCCAAACATGACAACTAAAATGAGCTGCTGCCTCAAAAGCGAGTATCAATCAATCAATCTTCCCGACTGCGACACTGGGCCACCGGCCATGTAAGTCTAATGCCATTCTGGAGTAACAGTTACAGTGTCACGGCGGGTAAATTTTACTCGGTGGCCAGCCTATAATCGCCTCTCCATCATTATCAACTTGGTACAGCAGGAGGAGGAATGCAGGATGGGACATCATGTTTCATTGATTGAAAATGAAACCCATTTAAATTATTATTGTAACGAACAACTGCTGTAGTGGCAGTAGTACTGTCTCACTGAAGGACCCTGCAGTCACCAGCATCTTCAGAGTCACGAGCACCCCATACGCATAACCTTAACCTACCTTCAAACGCACAATATCCTCCTCCTCCTCAGATTTCACCTCCATAATTTTAATGATCTGGCAAGCAAATGAAAAGTCACCACCCGAAGCTCAAAACCCAGCCACGTCCCCTTTTCTCTTGTGGCTTCTTTTGCCACTGCACTCAATCCGTACTCAGCCCGACCAACTCACACTCCCCTCCTCTCCCTCTCACTCCCGAAGAACCCCCGCCTCCGCCTCCGCCTCCTCCTCCACCTCCACCGCCACCACATCAACCAGAATCCTCGTCTTCGTCTTCGTCCACCTCCCAAAGCTTCACCCAATGGAAATTCCCTCTCCCAACTTCCCCACTCCACCCACGGTTCCGAACCGACCCGAAACCCGAACCTGACCTCCCGCCTAAACCTTTACCACCTCCCATTCCCTTCACCAGCCTCCAAGAGCTCTTCCTCCTAGCCGAGCTCCAGCTCAGCTCCGGCTCAGACTCCGACCGGCTCGCCGCCCTATATTTACTCGAACGCTCGCTCTTACCCAACCCGCCGTCGGATCAAGCTTGCCAGCCAGAGCTGATGCGCGGTGTGGTTGGTAATCTGAAAAACAAAGCTGGGGCAAAACCGGCGACGAAAATTCTACTAGCGCTATGCTTGGCGGAGAGCAACCGCCGCGTTGCGGTGGAGGCGGGGGCCGTTGGGGCGGTTATTGAGGTGGTGGCGGAACTGGACGCGGCCGCGGGGGAGAGAGCGTTGGCGGCGCTTGAGCTGATGTGCACGGTGGCTGAAGGGGCGGAGGAGACGCGTGCGCATGCGCTCGCGGTTCCCGTGATGGTCACGATGATGGGGCAGATGGCGGGGAGGGGGAAGGAGTATGCGATTAGCGTTCTTGCCGTGATTTACGGCGGAGGCGATCAACCAGTGCTGGCAGCACCGCCGGAGGAGGTGGCACGTGCGGTTGAGCTGGCGTTGCAAGGGAATTGTACTCCTCGAGGGAGGAGGAAAGGGACCCAGTTACTGAAGTCGCTTAAGGAGTACGGACAACCAGATACGACACAGGATGAGATGAACGGCTGTGATTCGTAGTTGATGATTAATGAACGTATATTATTGTGTGGACTCTTATAAATTATCAAAATTAAGAAAATGTTATGTTATTATTTATGTTTTTATGTTGATAAACTTATTATTACTTTTTGAAAAATTATCATTTGTATACTTTAAATTTACTCTATTAAAAAAATATTATAATAATACATTAACTTAATAAGAATTTCAAGTAAAATAAAGTATAACTCCAAACAACAGAAAAAAGAATTCCTATAAACTAAATTAATCTGGACATTTTATAAATATTGTCACTATCTCATGAAAGAAGTTTATGTTTGTTTCAATTTCACATAAGTGAAATGACATGATAGTGTAAAAACGACGTGTCGTTTTTATAGTTATTTATAGGACGACATGTTGTTTTATATGGAACGACATGTTGTTTTTATGCAGACAATATATTATTTTTTATAGAAGTTTCTTCTATCTTAAAAAGATAAAATTATTCTTATGATATCACTACTTATAAATGGTAGCTGATGAATTAGTGGTCGGTAAGTAATTTTTGTCAACTTAAGTGAATGATTAATACACTCTTAAAATATTATAGTATTTTTAATAATAAAGTAATTTATGATATATGAATAATAATTTCTATTACTTTTTAGTACATGCTTCATAATTATCACCATTAAATCAAAAAAAAAAGCAAATTATTGCTCTAGGTCCAATTTACAAGAAAAAAGATTATTAATGTATGAAAGTCACCAATGACATTTAAATTTGAAAATTGAAAGGAGTGGGTCTGAACTCTGAAGAAACTGTCGTTGCGTAACAGACTCACCTGTGGTGGGGTTCGACATTCGCAGGGCAAATCGTTGTAGCCTTGTAGGATTTCGGTGACTGCCTGAGCCTGACTGGAGACGCCTGATGGGCCCGAGAAGAAGATGATGACTCATAATCGGCCGAATTAATAAGAAGAGAAGTGCTTTCCACACCCATTTAAAATTCTTATAAGACCTCACCTTTGTAATCATAATTCTATTGCTAGAGAAATTACACAAACGGAATGAATAAGAATTTTTTTAATATAATAAGATAAATATGAGTTTAATTAAATTTAAAAAAAATTTATACTTGCAAATCATCAATCCTCTTATCTTATTATAAAAAATTAATATTTAATTAAATTTTATTATAATCTTTCGTGTTTTCCTGTAACCTTTTTTTTTAAAAATCAAAATAGGAGTTTTAAATAAGTGTTAGAAGCTTTACTCTTACAAAAAAAAAAAAAAAAAAGTGAGATGGACCATACGATGAAGTGATGAGACCCAATTGCATTATTTTTGTTGGTCCACTTGCAGCTAACAGACAGGGGCAGTTCAATCAAATTTAGGCGGGCCTTAGGGCAAATTATTTTAGGTTAAACCTTCTTAAAAATTTGGTGAAAAATATATGTATTAATTTCATAATAAATTTTTAATTTTAAATAATTTTTTCTAACTTTTTTATATGTATAACTTTTATATTATGAATTTCACTAATATATCTTAATCGATACTATAGTTAATCTGTTTAATTTTTTTTTTTGAAATAGAGTATTTAAAACTCCATCATGTTAAAAAATTAAGAGATAACAACCTACGAATACTTGATTTTTTTTTAAAATAAGAATAAATTAAACAATTGACGGAGAAAAATAAAACCTAAAATTAACCTTGACTTTAATTACCACCAATCATGAATAGTAGAGAAATAATTTTTTTTTTTTGGCCGGTAAGTAGTGAGTAGAGAAAACCATTAATGTAGATCCCCCCCCAAAAGCACAAAAAAGCGTTGAACGTGTATGGTGCTTTTGTTTTCGGAGTAAACTTATTAACGAATAAGTTAGAGGTTCAAAAGAAATATATAAAGTTTTAATTGTAACGTATTAATTTACAGTAGATAGAGATTTTGTGGGATCAAGAATATTAATTTTAACTTTAATTTGAGATATTTTTGGAGTAAAACAATGAATTATAATGTTAAATAGGTATTTTTGTAGGAAATGGATAGTTCATTTAGGGAAAAATAGTTGTAATGCAATAATACAATAAATGAATATAAAATAATAATTGAGTTGACTCTAAATTTAAGAATTCATTTTCATTGTTTTAATTTTAAAAAAATGAGTTTATCATACATTAGGGACATTCATCAGTAGCGGGGCCTTATACAACCATTTAAGTTGCCTAGGAGAAAATAGCAACTTCTTGCTAATAATGATAAACATTTGATACATTTTATAAATATTATCTTAATCTTAATCATCTAAATTTAGGAATTCATTTTCATTGTTTTAATTTTTAAAAAATGAGTTTATCGTACATTAGGGATATTCATTAGTAGCGGGGCCCTAGACAACCATTTAAGTTGCCTAGGAGAAAAGAAAATAACTACTCTTGCTAATAATGATAAACATTTGATACATTTTATAAATATCATCTTAATCTTAATCATTTTTACAAGAAAAATAATTTGACTATCCAATAAATGAGAATCACCACACCAAAATTTAGATGAAAATATTAAAATAATTTGGTTATATTGACCTAAAAACATTTTTAACTTTGTGTCGCGCCGTGCTTAATAACAAGCTTGTTGGACCGCTTCAAAATTTACAAAATATTATTGCTTGATTATAATATCATTAAGAAGTTTGTTATGTTATTCATACATTATTTTATTTGTTTAATTAAAGATTTTAATGTCATTCCAAAATTTTAAAAAAAATTTATTGGTTTTTGAAATTTAACTTCTTAAAAAAATATATTAATAAATCACGTGAATTCTATCGTGTATTTAATTCAACCAATGATAATATGTCACATCAATTTATACAATATTATTTGTATCATTACTCTTGTCCATATTATAGTGCTTCAAATAAATTATCTACTAAGAATAAAATGTTATTTCTATGTATGATAATTTCTCAATGTATTATGTTTTTGGGTCATTTTCATTGATTCTTGCATGCATCAGGCATAATCCATCATATTCAATAACAATATCTGCTCAAAGCAACACGGACCTCGTCTTGAGCCTATGCTGTGCTCCGACCTTTCAAATGTGCTATCATTTAAAATTTATTTAATTTTTCTTAACATTTTAAAAATCGAATGGCAGGATCGAAAACCTCTTTGTTGTTTAATGTCATTTTTGTTTTTGTATAATATAAATTGTAACTTTTTTTTTTAATTATTGGTGAAAGCATCACATTAACATATTGGTATTGAAAAGGTCTCATGTGGTATCATAATGGCCACTCAATTGCATTATTCTAAAATTAATGATCTATAAATATGTAAGTGGTGGAATGTAATTTGGTAACATTACGTGCTAACACATGGTGGTAATGTTGTCACCTAGAACTTTTTGTATTTCTGTATGGTAAGGATCTAATGAGTCTTTTTCGGAGGCACCGACGACAGCAGAAAATCCAAATAAAATCATAGAAAATTCAAATTATAAAGAACAATAACTATATATATGTTTGTGTATAATCTGCCATTTAATACAAAAATTTTGATTACAGAAATTGCTTTTGCGTATCTCTGCTGTTATATATTATGTTAATTGATTGAAAGTCAAATAAAGAACTCTTTTGACAATGAATTGGTATAATTAGCTGGCTTGATTATATTGAGAATCATGATATGTTAGAGATATTGATACCATTAGCTGGCTTCGTTTTGCAGATCTCTGAAATTTTGGTTCAAATCTTTTTTATCGCCGCCCCAACATTAAACAAGAGTTGCATGTAATTCTCTAAACCCACCACTCGTTTCGGCCACTTATTTGATTTTGTATAAGTAAATCTTTTACAATGTGAACAAACATTCACTAAAAATCAACAATCATGACACATAACTATCATAAATAAATAAATAAATAAATATTATTGTCGTTCGCAAGGCCCCCAATAGCTTGTTCTAGAGTTCAAAGCAACTCTCATTTTTGGCTTCAAAGCATTACCGCCTTCACACATGGTCTCATAAATTTCCATTCATCTAACTCAACAACCAACACGTACAGTCCAAAGCAAAAGATATCTAGATGAATTATTTCTGGAACCTCATAGGCGTCGTGCACGTAGTGATCACATGGGGCTCACTATCAACGATCGAGGCCATGCCGCCGCCCCCGCCGGTTCAATGCAACCAAACCGGCGGCTGCATCCTTAAAAACGCGTACGGTGCATGGGGTGACAGAAAAGATTGCCATGTTTCAAATGTAACGTACCCAACAACCGAAGAAGAGCTCCGTTTGGCCGTGGCGCATGCACATAAAAACAAGCTTAAGGTTAAAACAGTAAGCAAATTCTCGCACACAATACCAAAACTGGCCTGCCCTTGTTCGCAGTCACAAAGCACGTTACTCATAAGCACAGCTAAGCTTGATTCCAATATTGACATCGATGTGGCCAATTTGGCCGTGACTGCAGACGCCGGCGTGCCGTTGCGGCAATTGATTGATAGAGTGGAAGAAGAGAATTTAAGCATAGTGGCAGCGCCGTACTGGGAAGGTGTGAGCGTTGGAGGAGTGATAAGTACGGGGGCACATGGAAGCTCGTGGTGGGGAAAAGGAGGGGCTGTTTATGATCACGTTATTGGGCTGAGTCTTGTTGTTCCGGCGAAAGAAAGCGAAGGGTATGCCAAGATTATCAGAATTGAAGCTAACGATCCTCTTCTTGATGCAGCAAAAGTTTCGTTGGGGTTGTTAGGTGTCATCTCTAAGGTCAGTTATTATTTTTTTTATAAATTTTTTGTTGTGTTATGTTTTGGATTTAACGATGATACTATAATATACTGTTTTTATGGATTGTATAGATAATTATAGTGCTTTATAAAGGGATAAATTATCATTTAATGAATTAATTTTTTTATACAATATTGTCCTCTATTTTTTAAATAATGTTAAATATTTTGTCCGTCCTTCTACCATTTAAATGTTATTTTTAAAAATAAAAAACAGTGAGCAATGATCAAAATGTTTATCATTTCTCATTGAATGTTAGGATTTTTATTTTTATTTTTTTCCACTTAAAAAAGTAACTAATAATAGGAGTATCCCTACCTTCCAAATTATGTTTAAAATATGGGGAGTAAATAATCAAAATGAGGCATAACCCGGCAAAAGGATAATTAATTACCATTCTAAAAGTGGAATCAACCAATGTCCACAATTACAAATATACTTTTTCTTTTTTTCGAAAGTCAATGTCATGTGTTCAAAGTTTGCTTTTTAAAAAACACACCTTTGCTTCCAAGTTAAAAAAAAAAAAAAAAAAAAGGAATCAAATGAACATGGTTATGATTAATACTGCCTAGTGGATTTATTGATTGAATAAATATGCATGTGAAACAAATTACAGGTAAAGCTCTCACTGGAACCGGGATTCAAAAGAGGCATAACATTTAATTTCACAGATGATGCTCACATTGAAGATATATTCATGGACCATGCAAAGAAACATGAATTTGGGGACATCACGTGGTACCCATCTAGACGTACAGCTGTTTACAGATATGACGACAGAGTTACTTTAAATACACGTGGTGATGGAGTAAATGACTTCATTGGCTTTCAAGACACTTCTATTTTGATCTCCAAATCAACTAGGGCTGCAGGTAAGTTCCAGTATTCATCTTCTGTTTAATATCTTACAGTGTACAAGAGAGTCTGATGGTCTAAATTGAACCATTCAATTTAGTTACCCTATGATTAGTCGCTTTTTAAATATATATGTAAGCTTCAAATTTTATCAAATGAGCACATATATAGATGATATGGAACGTCTGTCACAAGTAATAGCTTATATTACATGAGATTGTCTCAATAATACTACCTAATCAAGTCAAACCATGTGACCTAAAATTCTTTTTTCTTAGTTTCATGATTGATCTATTTCTAAAGTGCATGTATAAGTGTCCAAATTTTATTGAATAGGTGCACAGATAATAATGCGGTGCACCTATTTTATGTTTAAATTAATATTAAAATTTTGCATTTGTATGTATATTTTATAATTTAGATTTAAGGATAGATCAATTTGGCCATTTATAAGGGACCTACATTTTAAAATGTGTGAATGTACTGGAGAACTCTTAATTAAAGTTGATATATAGTGTATGTGCTGGCTGTTAATTTGATTATGAAAATGCAGAGAAAGCATTGGAGACAGCCAAAAATGGAAATGGCAAGTGCACACTAGCAGCTACGGTTCTGGGGTTCAAGAAACTAATAGCAAATGGATTCAAGAACAATGCTCTAATCTTCACAGGCTATCCTATAGTGGGTCGCCAAGGAAAATTGCAAACTTCAGGTGCTTGTTTATACTCAAGAAGAGTTGACACCTCTTGTGCTTGGGATCCCAGAATCAATGGCCTCTTCTTTTACGAAACAACTGCAATATTTCCTGCTAACAAGTTTAAAGATTTCATCAGAGACGTAAAGAAGCTGAGAGACCTTAAACCGGAAAATTTTTGCGGGGTTGATAGTTACAATGGGTTCTTGATACGTTTCATCAAAGCTTCAAGTGCATATCTAGGGCAATCTGAGGATTCAATAGTTGTTGATTATAACTATTATCGGGCCGATGACGCTTCAACCCCAAGATTGAATCAAGATGTGTGGGAAGAAGTTGAGCAAATGGCATTCTTCAAGTATGGGGCAAGGCCACATTGGGCTAAGAATAGGAAATTGGCATTCCTGAATGTGCAGCAAAAGTATGCAAACTTTAGCAGGTTTCTTGCTGCGAAGAATCAAATGGATCCACAAAATATGTTCTCCAGCGAATGGTCTGATGAGATATTGTTTGGAACCGAAGCTGCTAAATTCGATGGATGTGCCTTGGAGGGGCAGTGTATTTGTTCAGAAGATAGACATTGTAGCCCAAGCAAAGGGTACTTTTGCAAGCCTGGTTTGGTCTATACTGAGGCCAGAGTCTGCAGGTTTTCACAATCCCCAATGACTAGTATTGTTTGATAAATATGCAGATTTGACGTGGTTACTTTTATTATTTGACATGATAAAAAGTTTCATCTATCATATGTCGTTTGTTTATTTTATTTCTTTGAAAAAAGTTAAAAAAAGAAAAGAAAAGTCAGTTAAATCAACGCAACAAGAAAAATCATAGTTCTTTTTATGTAGTAAAAGATTCATCTTACATTACTTCGAAATCTTTAATTATAAACATATCTAATCGTCTTAATATATCAATATATATATATATAATAAAGATATGAATGAAACGCATTATTTGTTTTGTTGTCGGAATAATATCAACATATGTCAACATAGCTTATGCTTACTGAAAGAGAAAGAACAGAAATGTTTATAATTTATAATAATAAATCAATTGTTCATCTCATCACTGATCTGAGATGACCCATACACATCGATCAACAGTTATCCACAAAAAAACAAATTTTCACGTCATCTCTGGAACATGATTTGGGGAAATGATTTTAGCCATTCACGAAATTTTTGCTCTTATTACGTATTTCAGTTGATTTCAGATGTTACAACAATAAGTGGATAATATAATTAATAGCCATACTGATGCAATGAACAAATAAATACACGCCAATGTAAATGGGATCCATGTGACGAGTAAGCCTGCAGATTGGTATTCATATTTAAGAACACTGCTCCTGCAGAAGACAAAAATAAAGACATGAGCATATAAAGAAACATCACAAATGAAGATGCAAATTAAATTAAATATTTTATACAAATGGATCAGCATGACATGAATTTGTTATAATTGATGCAAAAATTCAAAGACAAGAAGACTCCGTACGTTATAATTGTCTATATATATACTTTCTTTTCAATCATCAGTTCAAACGAATATACAGAAGATTGTCGTTATAACGTGTAAAGCTTTAGTGCATTTGATTGAGCATCGAAAATATATATCATGATGATCAAACGAAACTTAATTTTAATTTATGGTGGGTGGGAGGCCGGATTTAATGAATAAGTTTATTTAGAATAACGAGGAGGTATACGAAAATGTCATGAGGATTCTTCTTTATGAGATCAGGCATGCAGCCACTTAACAGTTTACTTTTCATAAAATGAAATTACAGAAAATATGTAGAGAGAAAACCCATACAAAAAAAGAACAAGAATAATTTTAGGAAAGGATTTTATTTGAAATTTATCCGAAGCTCTTGTAACCCTAGGGTTTTGGTTAATTAATAGTGTTTTACTCACATTCAACTGATCAACTTAATACTGTGCTTTCATCCAGCTGATAGAGAGAAACAGCAGACTCCCTTCATTTTGTCATAAAAGTTTGGAACATATTTCAATCTAATTAAATATAAAAAGTAATAATAAAGCCCTTTTTTTTTCCACAATCAAGTGCTGCAATTCGTGAAACAACAGTCGAGAGAGATTTTACAAGTAAATGCATGGTGGAAACAAGTGTAGAAAGCACCAAACCATGGGCCAATTGGACACATAGAGAGAGAGAGAAGAGAGAGAGCATGCATCTGACTTTGTAGCAACTGGACGGTATATATTTTGATTCTTGAACTTTGTATATCTTTATCATCAGTGACTACCTACCTCTGTTCATTTTTTATTTATTTTTTATTCTTAAATACAAATGTCTGTACTTCAACTTTATATATATGCTCCATTAGCCATTAACCAACCGTGATAATGAGAACAAATTTGTGTACATACGGTTCAAATCCGCTGATGAAATGAGTATCAGAAAAATCAGTCTACGTCGATTTGCGTCACAAAACCGCATCTTCAAAAATAGAATATTTATGTATATAGTGCTGACTTGATCCTGAAACTTTAGAAAAGCTTTTAAATCATATGATTAATTTAATATTATTATACTACAAAATCACGTGATTTAATAACTTTTTTTCAAATTTTAACAAAGTATAGGATTGTATATTGGATCATTTCTATATATGTGTGTGTGTGTTCTAATGCAAAATCCCTAATCATATTAAAATCAAGAATAATTTAAAAAGGCAAAATAAATATAAACTTCAATATAATATATTTTTTCTTGTAGTGTATTAAAATTGAGTAATGATACAGCCACAAACTCTTGTACAAACTTATTTTGAACAAACTGACGTGGCATTAATTCATTGGTGAATGAAAATATAAAATAGTAAAAACAAATCATGTGGGCCAAGTGATATTTAATTCAACCAATCTTATCATGTTACATCAGTTTGTACAAAATAAATTTGTACAAGAGTTTGTGGCTATATCATTACTCATTAAAATTTATATTTTTTTAATCTCCTTATCTTTTTCGCTTATCTCTTATTTTAATATGGTTAGGAATCCATGATTGGAAATATATATATATATATATTCTCTAATGAGGCTATCCACACTTTGTTAAAGTGATGATGCATACTAAAATACAAAAAGTATAAATTTTAATATATTAAAGACTGTTTTTTTATCTGTTAGTGACATACTCATTTTGTTAAAATAATGATGTCCTCATTAGATGATGATGATGATTATTATTATTATTAGTGACGTATTATTTTTTTTTCTAGTGAGGTTATCTTCACTTTCTTAAAGTGAGGAGATGTACAGTAAAATACAAAATAAATATAGATTTTAATAAATTGAAGACTGTATTTTTTTTTATCTATTAATTTATTAAAATATGTATTTTTTTTGTCAACTAATGATATTTTTGCGAGAGAATATATATGTGTATATGTTAATTTTGTATAAAACATTCAAGACAGCTACGCTTGCCAAAACATCTATAATACATTTCCTAAAAGGTATCTTTTAATATTTTTAACCGGGTTTCATCATCAAAACATGGATAAAACATTTTCATACACGTAAATTGACATTGGCATTTGATCGCCCCTTCGAATTTCTAATGAAATAATCATTGTCTTTTAAGCCACAAAAAAAAAAAAAAACCTGAAAAAAGAATTAATCAATGGTCCCCCATTGGTTTAGGAATTTAGCAGCAGTGTCATTTCCATATTCATTTAGGCAATCAATTGAACACCATTTAATCCCATTAAGAATGAAATTCAATTGATATTGAGTAGGATCCGATCTGGGTTTTCTTTTAAGGACAATCCATTGACATCAAACAAATTTTCCAGGATAAAAAATAAATAAATAAATAAATCCGGCAGAAAAATCCCAGAGAGACATCGAAGCAGTATTCTCTGCATATTGGTGCACAATAAAAAAACTTTCATCAAAGGAAAATCACATTAAATAAACCATGAGACCTCTTTTTTTTTTTTTTTGCCCTCTTTGTACTTTTATAATGAAAAAATAAATAATTAAAAAAGATAACCGAGGCAGTCTTATTTCAGCTACAGAATCTCATTCTGCCCTAAGCTCTTGTTTCTTATAAGTCTGTAACATAAAGTTATTATCAACTCCAAGTTTATTGATGGAAATTGAAACACAAGCATCTGCATATAAATATCAGCCGATGCCCCGTGCTTTTGTTTTCCCATTCCCCCTTCCTGCTCAGGGATGGAACTGAAGCACAGAACATTTGCAGTAACAAAACAAGCCTTGTGCGGTAGTAAATCAAGATACAACACCAAAACAAAATTACACACATTTAACTATATTCTGGAATGTCAAGGTGTATGGAAGTATATACAGGCCTCACCCTGCTCCCAGCACATCTTTCGAAGATTGGTTTGGACATTAAAACTGCCCATTATGATTGAAATTGAATACTCCCCATAAAATTATCAGCTTGCACACGGCATAATGCTATTAGCTACATGGTGTTTCAGCACCCTTCTCAGTCGAAATGAAATCTCAAACTTTACCTGCTGACATAAAAATATATAAAATCCTGAGTGTCTTGCAAGAAAAAGGCTTTGTGAATAATTTGGAAGGATGAGTTCTATAATCATCAGTTGAGTAAAGAGGTGAATTTTTAACCTTTCATAGCAGTTAGCTTCTTTTGTCGCTTGCGTCCATCCAATTTGATTAAGCCAGGTCTATTCTCAGAGAAAACTGACTTTCTATATTTTAGGTCTTCACCTCTGATCATGTAAATATTCTCATCTTCTGGCATGCTAAAATCGGCAGGGTTTCTATTAACACTGCATATTTCAGTCTTGGAGCTGCTTTTCGGAGGCAAAACAGTGCTAGTAGTATTGCAGGACTCCAGCTTATGTTTTGTTGCATTTTCAATCTCATGGAATGTCAAAGGGAACACCGCAGGATCTGAAGTGCCAACGAAAATTTTCTGCATGTTAGGTACAGGAATATTTCCTAGACCTCTGCCTGAAACACCAGTTATAAACACCGGTTGATGAGATCTGTTGTCTTTATTTTGTGAAGGTGAATCTGAGGCTTTTGCCTTGTCTCTCTCCTGGCACCTCAGGGATGCTTGACCTGTAGAACCAGTAATCTTCTTGACAACTTTATCATGTTGAAATGAAAACCCAGAAGCACCAACTGTTTGAATAGCAGGAAAACATTCAGGAGAGCTCTGTGAAAGGTGATTTTTACCATAATAATCATATTGTGTAGGCTTCATGGTACTGGTGGTGTTATATGCTCCAGATGACAGGCCAGAGAAGTCCTTAGAATGATGATCATGAGGAAGGGAAGATCTCTTGAGGAACTTACGGTTCCCATCAATGCCAATTGGTGCACCAGACGGCAATTGTGCATCCATGAGGCTAAGTAGATGCATAGCTGGAATGGTTTCATTAGAATACACATCTAGAGGCCTTGATCTGCTATGTTTGCAAGCAAATGGATACTCTGCATGTGGCCTGCTGAGAGATTCAGAGTCGAAGGTCCTACTATGCTTTTCAATATTGGTGACATCAATGTTCCAAAAGTTCAGATCATGATTCCCATCCACATTACCCTTGTGCAGACTAGGACAATGAGAAAGCATGTCTGCATTTGTAGATTGACTGGCATGCTTTTGATGAATATCATATATAAAGGGCGGGATCATGGATGACCAAAGATGAGCAGTTTCTTTACCCTGTTGTGGAACATTCTGGCATGAGTTACAACCTCCCAATGTCTGCAAATTAGTCTGAGAGGTCCTGTGCCCCAATATATTCCCAATCCATTGGCAATTTTGAGAAATACGATGTTTGCTGGAACTTGTATCAGAAAATTTGATTCCATTTGGTAGTTTTCCTTGACAATGAGCAAATGGCATAAATCCTGAAGGGCAATGAGTTTGTTCCAATGGGCTCACGTTAAAATGTTTTCTACCAATATGAGGGAGGCAATCAACTGACTTTCGTTTCCTAGTTCCACCATTTTCAGGTCTTGCAATCTTGCCATTTCTACCAATTTTAGCTAGAGGTTTTGGTTTTTCAGGAGTCTCATTGGACAAAAAACTCAACTTCTCTTTTGCATAAATCGGAGCATTACTGTGGTTGATGGTAGTTTCTAGCATTTTTTCATTTTCAACATCAGGTAGACACCTCTCATACTGATTCTTTGCCATCAGTTCAACAATTTCCATAGGTATGTCGTCTGGAACTCCCTGTTCAGACACTTTATCAGCTTGTTGATCACTAGGTTTCATAGTCAAAGCTGAATGTTCATTCATTTCTGTAGATTTCCCTTTGTTACCTCTACTGCAAAAATCCTGCAAATAGTAGTTATCATTGTCTCAGAACAAAGTGTACCAAAAGCACTGACATGTCATATTCACAGAGACAACAGAAAAATCCAGAAGGGCAACCAAAAATAGATGGGCAAAATTTGCTGACACAAAGCTCAAAAGGGACTCCATAAACATTTTACAGTGCCAAACCACTAAATGTTGAGGCAGTGATGTATTTTTTTTGGTTCATAACTGGGAAAATTTTGCTGATCCAAAGTTTGGGTTTGGTTTGCACTCAACAAGACCTTGTACGCATCATTTCCAATGAACTATTCAATAAAGAAACATAAGACAAAAACTCCCCCAGCATTAATAATATATAGAGCAGGGACTGATCACTATACAACAACATAATATCAAAAAAGGCTAAAGGTGAGCTAAATAAAACTTAAAAAAAAATGAAGCAATTCTCCTTCAACTAAGATGCTAAACAGAAATATAACAGAAACTCAATACAGCAGCACCAAAAAGACAAGGATAGCTCATACCATTGGCTGCATCAGAGAACGACCCCCAGCATCCACCTGAGGAGTGAACTTCTGCTTTTCATTTAGGAAAGACATTCTATAATTTTCCCTACTGAGATCACAATGTACTCCCTTTCGAAGAAATGAAACTGATTCTGATTTAGAATGATAATCGGAATCCCCTACACAGTTTGTCTGGATATCTTTTCCCATGACCCCATTTTCTTTTGAACTACCCCCTTGCCAAGGAAACTGACTGTGTTCTAGTGGAGAAAAATATTTGCTTTCATATCCTTGTGTGGTGAAGCAGCTATTTAGAGAAAGTTGCAGCCCTTTTCCAGTGGTGGCATCTTGTGATGATTGAAACGGAGAAATTGTTGAATGCATCTGCTTGATCTCTACATCTTTTCTTCTTGCTGGACCTTCTTTCAGCATGTCACTACTCCAAGGGATTAGAGGAGCCTGCCATTCATCAAATTGGGTCGTCTTGCTTTTCTTCTTGCACACACTAGAACTTCTCTCTGACTTCTGAGGAGGCAAAGCAAAAGGATACATTCCCCTGCTTATAAATGCAGTTTGTGCCGATTCCAACAAGAAAGAATCAGAAGGACTGTCGTTGTTAGAATCTCCAGTTCTATCTTGCATATCTTCTAGCATATTTCCTCCGGACGGTGCTAAGGACAAAAATTCATCAGCAACCAGGCTCTTATTTCTCTTCTTACCTATAGGACTTCTATCAAACCTGAATTTGTTCAAACGGCTGTTTACACCAATATGTAGGTCTATATCAGCATCTTCTTTTGTATCCAAACTTGCCAGTGCACCAATGGTTTCTGCACTTTCAGTGCAGGTACTATTTTTTCTATGGAAATTATTCGGGGAGCTTTTTTCTAAGGGATCCGGTTCTTCATCATGAGGGAACTTCCTTTTCTTATTTTGATCCAAAGGCCTAATAGAATTTCCTTGGGCAGCCCCCTGGGGATCAGAGAGTATATCTATCCCTGCAGACGAACCAGGAACAGAATTGGAGGGAGAACTTTCAGTCCTGGTTAGATTAGCTTTTACATCCCCATTTTCAGCCAACAACTCAGTCAGCAGACGCACTTTTCTGGTTTTTCTTCGATGTGAACCACTTGAGCTATCATGATGATGGTCCTGCAGATCATGTCCAGACAATGTCTCATCACTATCAGATGGTGCATTATCACACTCATCTAGTTCATGAGAAGGATGTTCAATTGCAAGATCCTTGGCAGCAGCAAGCACCTCATCAACCATACCAACTACTCTGGATGGCCCACAAGCTATCATTAACTTCTTATTTTTTTCCTCCGCAGAAGGTTGTTTACCTGTTTGACAAATTTCAACGGAATTCTTAAACATGTATTTGAGTTTTTCATTAGAAAGCTCCATCTCAGCAGCTTCATGACTTTCACAGTTAGGTTTGCAGTATTTGCAACAAATCCATTGCAATTTGTCTTGAGAGATACTATTTTATAAATCACAACTATTATCATAGCAACAAGTACACTCCCAGCTTCAGTTTAGAAGCTGGTAGTATTATGTAGCATACTTGATTAGCAATTCCAAATAATTTTACCTATTTCAACAGCATGATGTCTTCCTGTCATTAACCCAGAAGTAACAGCTGTTGGGGCACCAGCTGATTCAAGAACTTCATGATTCATCTTATCTTCAGGACAACTCTCATCCACTGGGGGAAAAAAAATTCAAACAGATAATCCAACATAGAGAATAAGTTAGCATAATGGAATGAAACCTTGTATTAAACTATACCTGTGGCAGGAGTGTTAGTGGGTTCAGATTTCTTTCTATTCTTGTCATCGTGTGATGGAAGACAGCAGTCATTGACATTCAGGTCAGTGGCAATACTAGCAGTAGCATCAAATTTTCTTCCAGCAGAAATATTCAGTTTTCGAGCTTGCCCAATAGCTGATTGCAGCATTGCAGCATCCCCAAAGGATGACATATGGGGACAAGTCCCAGTGGATTTAAAACTAGTACTGCTACAATAATTACAGCTATTTCCATAACCATAAGTGTTACCTTCAGAACCCAGTTCCTGTAAGCAGTTTTGGCAACGCCACCATCTGAACTTTGCAACATGTAAGGGAGGAAGTGCATGTGTTTCCTCCTCAGGTTTATTATGATTCCCATCTAAAGCAAATGGCCAACATAACTTCCAGTTTTTCTTCCGAACTTCAGACACAAATCCACTGCACTCAAACAAGGAGAATGTGTAAGGAAATCTTCCAATGTGAATGCTCAAGTCAATATTCTATGTCAAACACAAAACTAACACTTGACAAAATAACTCTCTACACAATTGCAAACTTATATCTGACATGTAATCTCCTTAGCTGTCCAGATTAAATCAGCAACTTATCTGTAATATGAATATTTTCACAACTGTCCTTGCTGCCACCAAATTAGCTTAGGTCTCTCAATTTTTTATTTACACTAAAAAAAAAAATCTCCATTGTTGAAAAATAACATGCTCATATTTCGTCATCAGGTGTATATCAGAAACATACACACTAAAAATTCACAAACAAAAACTACATGCGACTGGATGTGACACAGAAATTCGCTTGAGCCTGCAGTGTTAATGCACAGCACATGCACAACACATAACTGCAAAGAAAACTTTGGAGTCATAGTCATATTAAATTGAGAAAGCTTACCGTATAGAAAAATGCTCACACTTTCCTGCATTAGCTTCATCATTATTAACAAGATCTATGGATATCGAGTCAATCTTAACAGATGATCCCACAGATTTTGAGACAAGATCCGAGTCATCAACCTGATGATTCTCCTCCCCCACAATGTTTCTCTCCATATTATTAGCAACTAATGCGCAACCTGAACCTATTCAATCTGCTACGCACACAAATCCGAATATTATTTAGTTACAACATTACCATATGCTAATATAGGTTAGTAGGCTACAGTTTGATGATATCAGTACACATGGAAAGCAATAGTAAACATCTTGAGTGATCAAGTACACAAAAAGATCTAAGGCAAGGTATCAAACAACAAAGTTTTGAGTCTACCACAAACCAACAATAAGGGAAACAGGTTGAAACGCCAGTATGTAAAGTGATTCGACACATAAAATAGCATCTAGTATAAACAAAGCACTTAATACTCAAAAGGAACAAGATTTGAAACCCTAGTTTTCAATGAAATCAAACGTGAACATGTTTGCAGTCACTAATTGCATGCTTTAATTACATTACTATAACCTATGTAGCTAAACCAAGTCATTATAGATGGAAAGTAAATCAATAAAATAACACAGCTAAGACAAACCCAACTTAGGGTTTCTAAGATGAATCCATAGACTGTGCCTTAAAACAAAAAGTAGTGTTAATACTCTCAACATAAATGATATAAAACAAACCCACTTCAATACCACCTCTAAAAAATTCATTACATGGTAAAATCATTAGCATCAATTCCTAAAGAAATAATTAGGGTTTATTTTAGTTTCAAAATTCACAAACAGTGAACAGTCACTAACATGTTGTAATACGATAAAACAATCGAAACAAAACATAAAATATAGCAGAAGTGAATAGATTCACTAACAAAAACCAAAACCCAGATAAGAAAATACAAAGCAATGGCTGAACTTGACGTACGAAACACAGTGAAATGACCAAAATATCTCAAACAAACGAGCTGGAGCTCGGACGAAACTAATCCGAGTCACCTCGAAACAAATCAGAAACGCGTAAATGGAAACAAAACCGATTAATTGGAGTAAAAAAGTTACCTTTACTGAGTTGACTAGGAGTCAAATCAAACTCACGTCGACTCGGTTCCGATTCTCCACGGCCGGTCATGAAACCAGCACCATCAAATAAAGCATTTGACGGAGAAGAAGAAGAAATGCGTACTGATACGAGATTCGAAGCTTGTTGTGTAGAATTAGAGTGCGAAGTTTCGAGAAACCCTAGCTTTTGAAGCTCGATTCTTTAGAGAGAGAGAGAGAGGTGAGTGTGTGCGTTAAGAAAGAGAGAGAAGGGGGGGAGAGAGAGAGACAGAGAGAATTATATTATCTTTTGTCCAAATAACCATGACATGCCATGTCATAAACTCATATGTCTCCAATTTATTTATTTTTTTATACAAACAACAGATACATACATGTGTAGGTATAGAGAGAGAAACAGCTAAAGTTAGAGCGAGAAAGTGGAAACAGCCTATGGATGCTTGCCACGTTGCAAGAAGGTGCGGTTCTTATCACAATCCATTTAGAAAGGAAACCCTAGAGATGAATAGTTGAGAGCACTATTCACCACGCGTCGTTTACACGCTCTGTTGGGGAGGGGATAAAATTAATAGTATCTTTGCCAAGTTATCTAGGATCAAATATGCTTTAGCACAAAAATTTGTTTTGATTAGATCGTGTAATGCACGAGCGGCGAAGGAGAGTGGAGTTAGTTCGGGCATGAAACCCTAAGTTAATTTTCTGGCAGGTAATGAGAAGCAAATGAAAGGAAATGTAGTAACCCTAGCCGAATTTTTCAAACATAATATAAATAAATGAATAAATATCTAACCCTAAAGCCCTGCCCTGGCCTAGTAAAATACAAGATCAAATTGTGGCCAATCATGGAAATGCCACACTAGCTAAGATAATGAAACTATTTTTTTTTTAATTTTATTTTTGGGTTTTGCCATTTAGTTGTAATAAAAGTGAGTGAGTGAGCGACACAACTCAACACAATTATAATATTGTCATCCCCCAACATTTATATTAATCCACTTAATGCAGTAACTGTTATCATTTAACATCGAAACTTTAAACTCATCATCTTCTCTAAAAAGCATAATCTCTCAGCGTCATATAAATAATAGATCAAGAGGATGATTGCTTCACTTGTCAATATTCTTGTTGATTAATGTGTTTAATTCATGTGAATTATTGGAGTGAACATTGCATTATTTCTTTCTTTTTTTTTGGGTTGGTTATTTGTATGTTAATTAGTTGAATATTTGAAGGATAGAAATTAGAGAGACAGATAAAGAGATCATTCATTAGGCATAGGTAGTAGGGGTCCCTTTGTTACCATTGGATTTGAGCGCCAATGTTCAGGTATCATTCAGCAATAAAAGCTAAGCAAATGAATGGGAGAAAAAAACAACAACAAACGGTTTTCTTGCACAAATCCCAAAAATAATGTCACGTAATTGTTAACAAGAATAATAGCACACACGAATTTCATTTCTGATCATAACATAGGTTTTTTTTTTCCATTGATGGTATGTCAAGAATGTAACATTGTTCGGTACAATAGCGTCTTTCATTCTCCTGGCTGCTTTTCATTGAATATATATTTTTTATTCTTATGGTGTCTTCAATTTTACAATAGCATATATAATTGTAAATTGAGAAATATGAGCGAAAATCTTAGAAGATGAACGTTAAAAAAAAAAATTGTAATAAAAGGTGATTTGTAGTTTAGTCATTCTCTTTTCATAACTCTGATCGCTTTTAATCTTTTTAGAAGATAACATATGTAAAATTGAATGCCACTTCTTTTTTTCCTCTAGCTATTATTGTTTTAAAAGGACCACATCAAGTTCTCCAACAACAACTTCGTTTTAAGAATCGATCGATGCTTTGATAGGGCTCTATGAGAAGCGACAACGAGACTCATTCATTTTATTGAACAATAGAAGAGAACACTTTTAATAAAGTGATGCCCTTGATTCTTCAGACTCAAAAAAAAAAAAAAAAAAAAGAGTACCCTCTTTGCGTTTCATTAGTAGTTGGTACTGCTGCAATAGGGTCAGTGAAGCCATTGAGATCCGTGTTGAATTTGGTGAAATATGTCACGGATCTTTAAAAAATAAAAATAAATTTATAGCATCTAAAATTAGATGAAAGGGATACCTCAACACTTAAGGGCCCTCTACTTTCAGTGTTTGATATCTTGGTGTCATCATGCCCATAGATATCTAACACATCCCAATAGACAATAGAATAATCTCTTTTATAAATTAAAAACAAGTACTTCCATAACCGAAGGCCACTGTCTCCTCCTAAAACTTATCAAATGTTCATGGCTGGTAGGTAGTTGCTGCCCCCCCCAATAAAATGTTTGTACAATTAAACGTGGGTGGAGCGTATTCTCTATTAGCTAGCAACCTTTTTTTGCCTTTTTCTTTTCTCAGATGATTAAGGGTTGAGTAATAAAGTTATTAAAATGTGATTAAAAAAAGATGAACAAAGAATAATATTGTGACAAGCGAGACTTTATTATATGCATCAGTTGTGGTCCACAATATATAGCTATTTATAGTAGTTACATCTAGAAAAAGGTATTACACAAATTGTCAATTACTGAAGCAGCAGGGACGTTGACATGAATAGCGTAAGGAGCTTAATCTCAGCCTCTGTTAACCTAAATCCATTATGTTATTTTACTTTATTAATTAACGGCTAAAATTAAGCAAATAATAAGGAAGAATATATATATATTGAACCTAAACCTGTGGAAAAGCTTAATAACTAAAGTTGTTTTCAGCTATATTTATTGTTCAACCAAATAAATTTAATTTTGGGTGTTAATTCAATATTGTACAAACCCAGCAGGCAATACTCAACAAACGATAGATTAGCTAGTTTCATGGGGGTCAGAATCTCTATTAATTAAACTGCAGCTTCTTATTTTTATGTCCCACGACCAGATCACCCATATGCTTTAATTTAATTACCTTTAGAATCATACAGCAGGATTTGTGTGGTT
This sequence comes from Citrus x clementina, assembly GCF_000493195.1. NCBI lineage: Eukaryota > Viridiplantae > Streptophyta > Magnoliopsida > Sapindales > Rutaceae > Citrus > Citrus x clementina. The sequence goes on along the minus strand of NW_006263303.1, from coordinate 2,968,804 downwards.
ACGTTCTGCTTAATTGATCTTGAAGCATATGACTCGGTCGATGATTGCTTTTTTTTTTTTCAGGGTAGCTGTTGGTATGCATTCGTTCATTTTTACAAATTAGCTTTCTCCATTAATTTTCATTGTTAATCCCCCTCCAATTTTTATTGCGTGATTATTATCAATTATATAGTTGACTTGCAGAAGCTCGATGAACTACATATGAATTAAAGAGAGCTTCTTTGGAGCTTATTACTGACGGTAGTCATCAGATTTCCTGGACATGGAAACGTAATAATTTTGATCATATCATATATGATGGGTATCTCTGAATGATCGTATATATATATATATATATATATATAAAGTATAAACCTTTAATAAAAGAAAAGAAAAGAGACACGTACGCTGATAGACAGATTATAGGAAATTTAGATACATACGTTTCTGATTTTTTTTTTTTTTTTGTTGTAAACCATCCGGTGTCCCGCGATCACATTCGATCTTGACTAATTACGATTATGATATTTGGAGCAAACAAACCCGAAAGAGAGAGAGAGAGCGAGAGAAAGGTGGCAAAAGCAATAGGGGAAAAGTTTTCTCAATGAAAATTCAAACCCAGCCGCAGAAATATCGATTAGTGCGTCATCTGGGTCTGGGTCTTCGTCTGGTTCTGGACATGCAATGATGCAAACAAGCTCCAAGCCAAGCTACGTCGTAATGCAGACGTCAATTAACAAGAATACATATTTGTGATTACGGGAAATCCGGACTTAGTCCAAGACGCTGTTTACAGTTTTGTAAATTGCGAAAAAGACAGTTTACAATGTTGCAAATAAAGTGTTAAATTAACTTTATAAAATTGGAGAATTAAAAGCTAAGTCATATCATATATAAGTAGTAAAACAATTAATTAATCATATAAAACTGTTTCAGCACAGGATTATTCAAAGCTAGTAGCTATCTGTGTACATATAGCTAGCTACCTAGTTAGTCTGAGCCAATATCAAGCCTTCATTTCCGATCATATACGGATAGATAGATCCATGCACAGTGATTTTGCAGCACCTATGAACTTTTGCGGATCTCCTCCTGCATACGAAATCTACACAGTAAACCTCTCCTCTGTGTTTTTGCTTCTCATTTTAATGGTTGCATCTGCATATATATAACTCAATATTAATAACACACGATCTATTCCATAAACAATAAATAAACGATATACCCAGTTTTTATATAAAAAAAATCCACCTTTTCCTTTCTTTTTTTTCTTACTTATCTTTTGATTTCAGTTTCTTTTTTTTTTTATGCCATAAATATGAACAAGAAAACTTTATAGATTAGATCACAGGAGAAAGATCTTTTATGTGGGCTATCAAATTCAGGTGCCGCATACCCTTTGTCCCACACACATCTACTTTAGTTTTGTACCATATATATTTTGCTATTCCAAATACTGTTTCGTCCATCATCTATACATCATGACAGATGAAACATGACTCTCTCTCTCTCTCTATCTTTTTTTTTTTAATTTATTAACATAGTAACATTTACACATACATATCCATCTGGGGCTTTGGGCAGCCGAAATGTCTGGCAAATTTTTTTTTTTTTTTTTTGTGGATAGTATAATTTGGAGGGATAAAATAAGTCTTACTCCTTATCAAATCGATAAAGCAAAGATAAAATAAATTAAAATTGATAATTTGGAAAGCCATTTGCATCATAAAAAAAAGGTAAAGCATCAATTTCTGAAGGAGATGAATCCCACTAAGTAAAATGAGCATATTGCTGACTCAAGCTTGTTAGAACATTAGCCATCATTATATTTTCTCTAAAAGTATATGAGTGATCCGAAAATTTATTCAAGAAAGCTGAAAACAAAAGTTTAACCACCTAATGCATAAGCTAATGCATAAGGACCGATGTCTTTAGCTCTTTTTTTTTTTAAAAAAAAGATAAAACATATATAAAACATGCCGATTGTTGATGAGGAAAAAGTGAAACTCTCATGTTATTTGACTAAACTACTAGAAACTCGTTTAATGTTTTAGAACACATCCAAACCTCCTATAGTGTCAAAATTTTTACTGATCTTACCATTTTACACTTGATAGTTGTTTGATATTAATAATATGAATACCTTTAGTTATTAAATTAATTGAATGATTTTCTTAATCATTATTAATTGATAATTGTAGAAAAAAGAAAGGGAATTGTCATAACTTCTTTAATTAACTCTAAATTTTTTTTAGAATGTAATAAAAAATTAAATATATACACACACACAGAGGATAAAAAGTTGAAGCAACATATATCCTCAACGTATTATTCTCCAAAAGATAGCATATGTATATTTATTTCGAATTTAATTTTTCAAATTCTGAATTAATTAGAAAAATTATGATAATTTCTTTACTTTTCTAATAATTTTGCATTTAAAATTAATTAATTATGCTAAAAATTATTTAATTAATTAAAAAATTAAAAGTATTCATATTCCTAATATCAAACACTACCAAAAGTTAAATGATAAGATCAAAAAAACAAAAAATTTAACACTCGAACGAATTTCAATATATTTTAAAACTTCAAAAGAATTTCGATTAACTTAATCAAACAATTAAATATAGTTATTTTCAATTTCAGCATACTCAAATCCAGACCTCATAAGAGCAAACCATCCATCCAGGGGTTTCAACCAATCCCTCCCTCGTGGGACACATGGGTTTTAATTCTTCTTCTCGTTGTATCTCTTTTATTAGTGCTTGTGCTTGTCATTTGCAGAGTCAAATCCGTACATAAACTCAAGCGCCAAGTTGCGGATATTTGTCACCACAAGTGTACTATAAAACCTTTTATGTGGACACATTAATTTTGTATGATTTGTCGGTTTTTTTTATATTAATTTTCCGTAATTCACGCAAACTTAATGCCTCTGCCAATATAAATGAGAAAATTCATGATGATCAAGAAGATATAATTAATGACTCACCGTCTTGAAAATGTTAAAACTATTAATTGTCTAATATTGCGAAACATTAGTTTGGAACGTATAATATGTGTATATAGGTGTAAGTATGATATGTATAATACCTTTCTTGGCCTTTAATTGATGTGAGTATGATATATAACGCCTTTCTCGGCCTTTGGTTAAGATCAAGTACTGTAAGTATGAGCCACTTCGGCCTTGGTCGAAGTGGTGGGCTGCTGCCGGCTGCCCTCACAAGATCAAGCCCCCACAAAAGGATTGTGGGGGCTAAAACATTTATAACTTTTTTCTTTTTGCGAAATGCAAGTGAAGTAGGGGCATCCCTCGTCTGTAAGGACAATTTATCTGCCCATGTATTTCATAAAATTTAATGTAATCATATATATAAGTCCCAGTTAGGTATATCTTATTGTAAATATCAGTGTACTATTGTGATAACAGTTGTAAATATTTGTAAATATCTGTATAATGCAGTAAACTGGTGTGTAACCAGTATCAAAAAAAAAAATATGTACATTAATGGTGTGTGTGTGTATAGTTGACATCTGTAAAACATATTACAACCAATGTTAAGATTAGTTAAACTCAACAAAACATACTTAAAAATCTAAGAGTAACATATAGAAAAATAAATAAATTAAGCCTGCGAACAATATAAGAAAATATCAATCACAGTGTCACTGAATAACCTAGTGAATCCAGTAAAAGAGATAGTATATATACACACACTATGTTCACTTAAGATTATTCTCGTATTCTAAAACGATCAACTACTAAAAAAGAAAAATTAAACTAAACATTTATAACTTATAAAAAAAAATATTTCATGAATTTTAATTTTAAATATACATTCTTCTAATCATATCATGCCGTATGAATTTGTATACATAGTTTGTGTGTTTGAAAAATCTAATCCAAATAATCTTGCTTAGAAATAGCTTCATAATTTACCCAAATTGAAAGAGCAGAAATTTGATAATTTAATTCAGTAGTAGCCAAGAAAGGGAAATAATTAACATAGAAGAAAATAATTTCCATGTTGATGCAATAGCTACCACATGACACAATTCGAATCTTGCTTTGAATAGCAAATTTAACACAAACAGGAGAAATATTTATGTAATCTCATTGCCTTTACAGATAAGCAAATGGGTATCATTTTGATTCTTCAACATGCCACTTTATATTATAATAGCTGAGATCTTTGTTAGTTGGTCAAAAAAAAAAAAAATTGAAAATGAAATTTTATTGTGGAAAACATATTCCTAATTTATTTTATTCGTGTTTGTACACCTGCATAGGATTAATAATGGTTAGTTGAAAGTCATTTTCTCTGCCATCATACAAAAAGAGACAAAGCGATCGAAGTCATCGAATTTCGTCCTTTTCACCAATCGATGTCGCATTATCACTATGCCATCAACCAGCCAAGATTAAGAGTTTTGTCATAATTAATTCTATATGTTTCGGTTAAATTATTAACAGTTTAACATTGATTTCTCCTCTTTATTGCATACATAAATTACACTTCTTCTGAATTTGGGACTCAAATTGTTTTGGACGTGGTATCTCACATTATTTTTTTTTTATATTTTTATTTTCAATCAAATTATCTAGAATTAACCATGTTCTTAGGATAGAGTTTACAATTTACAATAGTTTTCGTGTAATAATACTTTTTTAGTGAAGTGTTGTCATGTGTATATTTATTTATTTTAAGTATTAATTGCAAGGTATACAATATAAATATATATATACACACACACAGGGGGATGCATTTTAAACTTTCTTAATTCTCACCATATATATATATATATATGTTAATGAATTTGTAACATTATTTATACAAAAGTTTAGTATAGACTAAGTTGGTAGATTAGAACCAATGAATGAATGAATTGATTGGATAAAGGTATCTCATATCTGTTTTCATTCTTCTTAATCAATCCATTCATGACTTTTAAGCTGTCAATTTTAATTTGTAAAAAAAGTTTGTCCAGTTTTGTGACTGTATTATTATTATTATTATTCTATTGGTAGTAATATGGTCGCATAATTTTAAAATATCGAACTACAAAGGAAACTAGAGGTCATTTTTGTAAGTTGCAGTGACGTATTTGTATATGCTTGAATTGAATACCCTTAATCAAAACATTTCATTCTACGTTAAAGCAGTTGATGAAAACTTGAAAAGATGTGTTTAATCATCGAGTATACTGAAATTAAAAATCTCTCACTCTCTATACACACACGCATATATTAATCTTCATACAAAAACTAACATAAAAGTTTAAGTAATTAATTTGTTATCTTTTCGATATGGTAGTAAAGAAAAATGTTAATTAAAAGGTGATTAATTAAGCAAGGATTTAGCACTGGAAAAAAAAATCTTGAGTGCTCCAAGAATATTGTATTGTTTATTTTCCATTCATTGTTGCTAAGGGCAGAGGATGTATATGGTTAATCAGGTTAGAGGGACTCGGAGATTTTGAAGAAATCGTGGGGTTTTTTTTTTTTTTTTTATATATAAAATATGAAAAGTTAGTATAAAAAAAATCTAATTTGGCCATGCAATCCATAAATTTATATATTATATAAAAATGTCATTTTATAACTCCCCTAGCATTAATGTTAAAACAAATTCATTTATTAATAAATAAAAATAATAAAAATTGGCCCTACACCCTTAATCCATGACTTGGATATTTGGAAGTTTGAATTTGATGCACATAGAGTTTTACTCCGGCTCCTAATTATTTCCACTTGGATGCTTCAATAAATAATAAAAATATATGTACACATCTGATAAAAAGTGAATATAAAGTTTTATAGGAGGATAAATAGCTTTTTTGATCTCGAAAACTCTTAAAACACAACCAGCACATGCAACGTCAAAAAATTTCAAAAAGAATTTTTGCGTCTAAATAAACCATAGCAATATTTTACCTTTATCTCTGCATTATTATTTCATTTATATTACATATGATTCATTGAGATGATTTAATATTTTTTAAATAAGTTTCTGTGAGCCAGTCCAGTTGATTTAAAATTTTATAGTAAAGATAAAAAGACAAATGGTTCAATCTCCATTCATACTAACTTGAAATGGGATAAAATTTTAGATTAGAATTCAGTGCTGAGCCTTTTTTTGTTGGTCAGCACTGGATAAATAATCAATATTTATTTTGAACTTTTATTTATTTATTTATTTTTTACTTTACAATTATTGATTTAGTGCTCTGCAAAAACTCAACTCAGTACTGAATCCTTATTCTAAAATTTTATTGAGGTTAAGACCAGTTGGGTGCCTATTAACTTAAAAAAATACTCATCTTCTATGATTTGTTCTTTAATTATAAAACTCTTAAAAGTCTTAGTTATACTTGAAAGTGATTTTTGAATTGATTTTTTTTTTATAAAAAAGGATAAATATCGTTAGACGATGAAAACATTTTGATTGCATACAACGAATTTAATTTAAAGTACATGAATGTATAATTTATTATCTGAGAAGGTTAATATTTTTTTTTTTATAACTATGATCCAATTACAAATAATTATATAAATTAAACTATCAACATAAGTGACAATAAAGGATTAGTAGAAAAAGTAAAATCAATTAATGAAACAAGCGGATTTAGACAGCTGTTTGGGTTTATATTATTATTTAATATTTTTATAATTATTTCTTGCTTTAAGTAATAAGGTCAACTTTTTTTTCCAAGGAAGGTCAACGTTCTATATTCACGTTAATGAGATTTGAAAGGCACACCTATCAAAGAACGAAAAATATCAGGCGGGCTAATGCTGTAAATTATTCCTTAATTTGAGTTATTTTTATAAATTCCTGGGTCAATCCACAAAATGACAAGTGAAGACGGAAGTGCTCAGTCATTAACTTTAATGGGCCCCACGAAAATCCATTCAAACTTCGGAGAGGAGAGACCTAAAAGCTTTGTACATTTCAAAATCGGCCCCAAGCGAATTTCAATTTTGAAAATTTTAACTACACCCTTGCTTCTATCGGATATTCAAAAAGCAGCAGATCTCATCCGTACACGTGTCCCCAAAGCGGAAAATTATATCCTTTTTCTGTTCCATTACCGCCAAATTCCACCCCATCGCTTTCCTAGAATAAAAACCTAAAACCATCTGAATCCAACGGCCAATAAATCCTCAGCAGTCTTTCACTCAATATCATCCGTCAAACAAATTATTTCAATTTCGCCCGTCGGATCATCCACGCCTCGCATCCAACCGTAAAATATTCACCAAATTTCAATTTCAAAGAAAACGAGAGGGAGGGGAGCAACAAACGATAGCCAATAGCCTTTAAGCCTCTCTTCCTCCGATTGTAGATTTCATCAATTTCTATCAAATTTGCGCGCCGCCGTGTTCAGCAAACCGACGCCGTTTCGAAGCTTGATTTGGTTTAAATTTTCGACGTGTATAAGTAAAAATCCTCATTCCGTCGTCCGTACCAATCGGTGCTTACGTTAGATTCAGGTCAGCAGTTTAGCGGCTAGCGTATACAAAACGACATTGTTAAGCTGCCATTTTTTGGAGATAGGATCTCAAGATATTTGAATTTCGTATTTGTTAAATTGAATATTCATTTATGGTTATAAAATTTATTTAAAAAATTAATGGAACAAGGCGAGACGATTTCTGATTTTGCCCCAAAGAAATTGGCGAGGCAATTGGATTTCACCATTTGCCGAGCGTCGGCCAACGGCTTACTGCCGGAGCAGTCGGTAAAGTCACAGTCTTCACAGCCTCAATCACACTCGCCGTTGCAGCCACAGCCGCCAAAATCGCAGCCGCAAGTGCAATCGAAGGTGGCGACCCCGTCACAGTCACAGCCACTTGTACGATTGCAGTTACTGCCACCGTCGTCACAACCACATGTGCAAGCACATATGAGGTCACCGTCACAGGCAATGCCGCAATGGCAAGCACGGCCGCAGCACGTGCGAATGGTGAATCGGGTCCCACATCCAGTGCATAAACTTCCCCTACCGACACTGCCTCCTGGGTAAGTTTTTGAAGCAATTGTGATTTAGGAATTTAAAATTCTAGATGATTGATTTAAGTTTGAAAATAAGCTATTATTGTATGCTTAAGTTATAGACGCTTATGTTAATCTGCTTGTTTGTTTATTGATGGATGATTTATATAACATTTGTTAATAGACGTTGAGTCGTTTTTGAATTTCTGGTATACTTGGGATAAAGTTGAAGGGGATTAGGCTGTAGATGAAATTCATAATCTTGTAGAATATTATCTATAAAATTAATTTTGCCTTGTTAGATATTATACTATAGTAAATTATAATAAAATCTGTTTGGATAACTTAAATGATACTTTGAAGGTCTTAGAAGCACACTTTATATTCAGTTATAATAAGGACATGAAGTTTTTGTGCAAGTTAAGAGGATAATTATGGATACTGAGTATCCAAAAACATTAGATACAGATACTCAAGCTTATTTGTGTCAAAAGAAGTTTGAATTGGGTGTACGCATCTGAACTCATTTTTTTTTTTTCAAATTTCCTTGCCATTCTACTTCTGTGGGCTCTTTGTTGCAATTGGGCCTTTAGCATTTAATATGCACTCATTTTGTGATCCTAAATTTGTTGCCTTTTTTCGCCTGTATATCAATAACATTTGGACCTCTTGGTTTGATAGATATGCTTTTACTTATATATTTTTTCCGCTTAAGTCTAAGCTCACCTTCTGCTGATTATGGTTTTGTTTCTGCATTTAAAGAAGCAAGCTTGAAATTGGTACAGATGTTCCTAGATGCTTATGTATACACTATATTAATGTTTTTTAACTGCTCTTCATTATGTGCTTTGTTTCCCTCAGAAAGCAAGAGTCCCCTAGATCACGACCGCGGGCTAACACTGATGGAAAGGATGGTACTCCAAAGAAACAAAAGCAATGTAATTGCAGAAACTCTCGCTGCTTGAAGTTGTAAGTACATTGCTTGGTTTTCAGCCATGGAGAATGTTTCTGTTTTCCTTTTGTCTTTCCCACTAAATTATAATCGTTGATACCCCACAGAGACTTTGTGGAGATTTGGATCAACATCTATTCCAACACTTCACCAGGGGCACATCTTAACACCCAATTCAAAGATAACTTATTGAAGTAGATTACATCTGGAGCTAAAAGACTTTAGCACTTCAAATTTGTCCTTACGATCTCAACAACCAAATTTTTGCAATTGTTAGGTACTGTGAGTGCTTTGCTGCTGGAATTTATTGCGACGGATGCAATTGTGTAAATTGTCACAATAATGTAGAGCATGAGGTTGCTAGGCAAGAGGCCGTTGGAGCGACATTAGAGCGTAATCCAAATGCATTCAGACCAAAAATTGCTAGCAGTCCTCATGGAGCTCAGGATGCTAGGGTATGTTATCTGACTTGATTGAGTCTTGAAACAGTGTTTCCTAGCATAGTCAAATTGTTAAGTCCTACAGTGCTCTTGTGTTGACGTCATCTGACTGAATTAAGTGCTGAGAACAAGTTCATAATGGAGAATATAGGTTATGTTTTATTATAGAAAATTGCTTCTTTGGATAAAATAAAAGCGAAATGATGAATACATTCATGAAACCTATGTATTGGTTCCTTTGCCCCCTGGTGTTTATGATCTTCAGTAGCATTTAATGTGTCTCAAAACAACTCAGGAAGATGCACGGGAAGCTCAACTGGCAGCGAAGCACAACAAAGGATGTCACTGCAAGAAATCAGGGTGCCTCAAGAAGTATTGTGAATGCTTCCAAGCCAATATTCTATGCTCCGAAAACTGTAGATGTTTAGACTGCAAAAACTTTGAAGGAAGTGAAGAAAGGAGGGCTCTCTTTCATGGAGATCATAATGGTATTGCCTTTATGCAAAGAGCCGCCAATGCTGCGATTATTGGGGCTGTTGGTTCATCTGGATATGGGACTCTTATGACGTCAAATAAGAGAAAAAGTGAGGAACTCTTATTTGGTGTTGCCACCAAAGATCAGTCCGTCATCAGAAATCCACAAAGTCAACAAGTAATTTTTTATTGCATCCTTAGATGTCTGAATATATATGTTTATGGATCAAGATTCAAGACCACCAATTGGATGAATTTTACATATGTAACTTTATGTTTTCAGTGATGCCTTTGTATGTATACATGTGTATATGTACACATATAAATTTTGGCTCATTCTTCTTTTTGGTATGCAGTAGTTTATGTTAGAATTCACAAAATAAATGTGATGGTTGCTGACTGTGATAACTTTCACCCATCAGGGAAACAACGTACAAAATTCTGCGGTCCCTTGTTCCCAGTCTGTCCCTGTTTCTCGGACTGCCAATGCATCAGTACTGGGCTCTACAAAATCAGCCTTAAGGTAATCCATCCCCCTTCTACCCCACTTTCCCCTTTTTCTTGGGTTCATCTTTTTCCTCAGCGGCAAATTTTTCTTTAATTTCCGATCAAACTCTAATTGGCATATTTTCATGACTGAAGATCTCCTTTGGCGGACATCCTCCAACCACAGGACATGAAGGAGCTGTGCTCACTTTTGGTCATGGTTTCATCAGAAGCTACAAAGACACTTACAGGTATTTATCATTACATTCAAATATTTTTTATTGCTTGTTTCTCTGCATAAGTTTGGTTTTAATAGTTCCCAAATATATTGCTGGAATGGCTATAATTTCTCTATTTTTTTTAGGAAGAAAAACAATAATTTCTCTATTACTAAGTCTGTTTTAGAGTGGTTTGGTTTTTAAGTTTGTAACTTTATCTCAATTGCAGCACAATGTGCTATTGCGTAAATTAGTTTTCATTACATGAAAGAATTTGAAATTAACAGTTATTTTCACATGTTCAAGACAATTCGGAAACATTATAATCTACTCTCAAATTAAAAATCATCATCTCTTATCTCGGGAAACCTAGCCAAATTTAACTTGTATTTATATCTTTTAAATATCATTTACAAGTACATTTCCATTGTATAGCAGTATGTCTTGGATGTATTTTGATATGAAATTCTTATTCAATACTGATTTTCTTTAATGCTATGAGTTCTATTTTTCATTTGTTCGTCCAATTTATCGTGATAAAAGATTTGAGAATCTTATATTTTATTTACTCTGTTTGGTATATTTGATTTTCTTTCAAAATGTAGGATTCATGAAATGCAAATATTTGTCGAGGTATGGTGTTTTTCTTCGACCATACCACAAGGTTTCAGTGTAAAATCTAGTATATTTATTTACCATAATTATCTTTTAGTATCCATTATTTATTTATTTATCTTTCAAATTTGGCTGTTGTATCCTGTAAATTAATTGAAAATTTCCAAGTTTTGCTTCTATACTTCCAATATTCTAGGGGCAAGCTGTAAGTATAATGAGTAGGAAATTTTTTATAGACATTAGCACTTCAAAACTCTGCCTTAGGTAATCTGTACATTTCTTAGCCTGCGGTTTGATTATTTGAACATGTTATTGAATTAGTGGTAAAATGGTAAAATATGGTTCATTTGTATCATGTAATATTGTTTGACATCTGTAATTCAAAATCTGCAGAAAAAGTAGGTGCAATGCAAACAGAGAGAGAGGGTTCTAGATCTTCTGTTGCTTCACCCATTCAGGAGGGTGAAGATAGTAGAAAAGGACATGAAGTTCGCAATGGTATCCCTGATGATCGCCAGAGTGGGAATCAAATGGATGTGGATGGAACCAGCGGTTCTGGGTCAGATGGTGGTGATATGCTAAATGAAAGACCATTGTCTCCTGGAACACGTGCATTAATGTGTGATGAAGAGGATTCAGCATTTATGCAAGCTGGGCCACAAACAGGGTTGGCAAGTAAAAGCACGGTCCAGAAATCTAATGCGTATGCATCCACAAGAATCTACGCTGAGCAAGAAAGACTCATCTTGACAAGGTTCCGGGATTTTCTTAACCGACTCATAACTTGTGGGAGCATAAAAGGTAATTGTTTTTTTAAGATTTAAAATTTAAACTTTTAATTTGTAAAGTAGAAAACACTGGGTTTTTTGTGATGGTCGCAAACCCTTTCCCGAAATTGTTGTTTGAAAACTTGCAATTCTCATGTTTTGAATTTTGTTTTGTTTTGTAACTGTAAGAGGCATTTCGATAGTTGTGCTCCGTTTCTAAACATCTCTAGTTTTGGTTGGTTTAAAGAGGCATTAGGCACTTCCATTATTGTGATGTAGCGCTGAAGTGAACGTCTGTCCATAGATGATAGTTACTCGTGTGGTGATATAAAGGAGTGTTTGAAGTTTCGATCATAGAATGGTTTTGAAGTCATATAGAAATGGATGGCATGCCCTTAAATCTTTAAGTCAAATTGTGATACAATCTAATGATGAAGATATAAAGTAAAAAAGGTAGCATATACTATCGCCAACTAGTCCGTCCTCTCTGCAGTGCATTGAATAGATCAAGGGGTGAGAATTTGTGTAAAATTTTAGGTCAAAATTTCAGTGAAGGGAATCAGAGTTCATGGAGTTGAAATTCAAGACTAAATCGAAATTGGGTGCAAGAGAAATTGTCATTTCCTTAATACTATAGACATGGGAAAGATCCTTCCAAAATGGATGTTTTCATTTTCTTCCTAGCACTTGCAGTTGCATATCTTCCATTTTTTTAAACTAAATTGACAAATGATGATATAACTTGTTGCATGTTGCAGAAACAATGTGTTCTCCGCTGGTCAAAAGTGAAACAAGAAGCCAACAAAAAGCTGTAGAAGATGGCACCTCAAGATCTGGAACGGAGGTAAGGGGTTACATGGAGCCTTGTGGCTACGACAGTGCTAAATCTGCAGTTTCAGTGACTCTGGAACCATCTTGTACTACCACTACAGTCGCTTCCAGGCAGAATAATGATCTGCCTATGAAGGTTGGCTTGTCCAATGGACAGAGAGTGGTGGATTCAGAGATTAGGAACCGCAACTGACAACAAAGATACCACCAGAAAAGATGTTCCCTAAAGATGAACTGTTCTTCATGTAGTTAAAAAGGAAGTTTCCCAGGTTCCTACAACTAGAAATGTTCTCGACCTAACACCGCTATTTAATTATTAATAATTATTTTTAGGCCTTTTATCGCTCCTTTCCTGGTGCATATCACTTATGCCAAGTTCCTTGTATAAGGTTTAGTCTTGAGACATTGTCCGCTGATCTGCTTGTTCAGATAATCATATGCCTCAAGTTCGAGTAGTCTGTGACTTTGTAATTTATTTGACGAATCCTATTTGCCTGGCTACCTTTTCATAGGATCGGCCGAAGCGGCAAATAGCATGGCATTATTCGCCTGAACAGATAATGAATGCAGCTTCCTTGAACTTTCCGGAACTGGTTTTTCACTCAGTAATGTTCATTCATGTAGCTTCCTTTTAACCTTCGTTTCCCGTTCATTTTCATTTCAGACAAAACTCGTTTCTGCAACCCTTCTTTCCTATACCGAATGTTGCTCAGATGATGCCAGCGAACCGTACAGAAACGTAATTTTCGACAATAATGGGATTTATTTATTCGTTTTCAATCTAGAACAAGCCAAAACACCAGATAGATGCCCAAACAAAAAAGAAAAGAAAAAAAAAATTAAAGCTCTTCATGTTCACAAACTCTTTTTGAGGAAACTTTATCTGAGAGAAAGAGATACGAGGGGAATGATGAAGCTTCTCCATTCTTATCTTCCGAGTCCAAACAGCGGCACTGCTCCCAGTCCCACATGCATCCCACCATCGACTACGCACGTGCAACCGTTAAAAAGCTGCCCACGTGCTCCGCACGCGCGAATCTACCCGCCAAAAAAAGGCAACAATGAGTGCGCGATCCAAATAATTAAAAACGAAGCGTTCACTGACGCAACTACGCAAAAACAAATGGAAAAAGCAGAGAGTATTCCAATTGACGCTGAGAAGATTCGATGTGAATTTTTCAATTTCTTGCGAAGCAAACGATCTGAAGAAGGTAAAATCTAAATCAATTATTTAAAAAAAGAAAAGAAAAAGAAAAAGAAAAGCGTTCGAGTGCTATGTTTGTTTAGTTTATCAAATTTCGTTTCACTTCAGAAGCACTCGTTCTCGTCAGCCAAACAGCTCGTAGATGTGTTACTTTTGTTAAAGCAAAGTTGATTGTAGTTTTGCATTCTCAGTTCCGTTGACCGTGGAACACGCGCAGCCTGTGTTAAATCCTCTTTATCAGGATGATAAGCCGCCAACCAACAGCGAGGTTATAACTTATATTTTGTTATTAATATTATCGTGATCGATGTTTTGAGGTAGAACTTGTTGAGTATAATTATAATTTATAAATTTCTGAATATTTTTGTAATTTTGATGATTTGCTAGGCTATGGAGTCTTGTCCGAAGGCCAATGTTGAAAATTTTAAGAAATTGCTCAAAGAAGAAAACCTTTACTTATATACCGAGGTATCAAGATCTTAATTCATTATATGCATGCCGAATTTCACCTCAGAAATTAGAGACTTTTAAAAAAATCGCTCAATTTTTTGAATTTATCGGAGCATTAATGCATGGGGGTTGTACGTGTTAATGTTATATGGTTTTTTTTTTTTTTTTTTTATTGCGAAGATAACTATTGCGTGTTGTCAATTTCTTTTATAGCTGGAGAGCAGGGCGCTTGCCGCTATTAATTTTAAGCATGAAAGAAAGTGATAACGAAAATAGGCCTGCTGTTGTTTTTCTGCATAGTACACGTAAGTGCAAAGAGTGGTTGCGGCCATTGCTTGAGGTAGGTAGTTTTCTGAGTTTACTTTGACTTTCTATTGCAGGTAAGACACATTTATTTGTATGACTTTGTCTATTTTGTGTGTTTCAGGCATATGCTTCGAGGGGATACATAGCCATTGGCATTGATTCTCGTTACCATGGTGAACGCGCCAGTAGCAAAACCACTTATCGAGATGTGTGTGCTCTGCCTTTACACTGAACTGATTTCCTGCAGATGTTGTCCATGAATTCATCTTTGAACTGGAAAAGCACGGATTTTTAAATCTTTTTGGCCAAATGAAACTTGTTCATTACTTAGTGGTTGCGTCATATGAGAATCAGAGCAGTCAGACTTGCATCAGTCCAAACTTCTTCTTTTTTTTTTTCATTTAAATTTCATTATCATAATCTCATTATGCCATTCAAATGCAGGCTCTTGTTTCATCATGGAAAAATGGTGATACTATGCCATTCATATTTGATACGGTAATTCCAGTTTTGGATTTTTTGTTTGCCATATCATCTATGTTGACTGTACTGGTTTGTGGTTTCTGAAACATTACCTACTTACAGGAAATTTGGTGAGTCTAGTAGTCGTAATAAATGGTTTTTCTTTGAGTTTTGCGTTTCTTTTATAGCTACTAAAATTGCCTACTTAAAGCTTTGGATCTATTGGTCTAGAATTTATAATATCGTTATTATTCATTGTTCTGAATATCTTTGTCTATGAGAAAGCAACTTAAGCAACTTAGGCTTTAGAATCTTGCAGGCCTGGGACTTGATAAAACTGGCAGATTATCTAACCCAGAGGGAGGACATAGATCCTACCAGGATAGGCATTACTGGCGAATCCCTTGGAGGTTGGTTGAGTTATATTAAAAGGTGGCAAAATTAAACTCCATACTGCAACATGTGGAATTTATGTAGTTATTAACCAATGCAGGAATGCATGCGTGGTATGCTGCTGCTGACACTCGCTATAAGGTGATTGTTCCTATTATTGGCGTTCAGGTGTGTCTATAAACTTGTGAAGGTTAATAAGCAAAAGTGTATAAAATTTTTATTTTTTTTGAATAATGTACTAAACTTCAATGTAATAAACTGTAGGGATTTCGATGGGCCATAGAGAATGATAAGTGGCAAGCTCGAGTTGGCAGTATAAAGGCTGTATTTGAAGGTAATCTTAAATCAGTGTTGTATAAATAATGCAATACATATGTTTGGCGGCAGTTGATTACTATTCGAATATGATAGTTTTCCATATGTAGCTTTTCAAATGTTCTGCCATTTGTTTGTCTGATGCTCTTGGTTTTTTGGTTCAGAAGCAAGGACTGATTTAGGTAAAAGCACAATTGATAAAGAAGTCGTAGAGAAGGTCAGTTACCGTGTTCCTGTACATATTCATGCACATTCTGTGACCTCTTTTCATATGCTGCTATTGTCATATTATAATGTTCATATGACTAGTTATGGCTCAAGCATTAGCAATCTGATGTAGCTGCGTGAATTTGATATTTCCATCTTGTTTTCATGCTTCAGAAGCCAACATTTGGTCGAGTTTTCTTCTTTTACAGTGTGCATCCGAAGTAGGATCTCTGATTGTTTTATCATTGTGAACAGGTCTGGGATAGAATTGCCCCTGGCCTAGCCTCCCAGTTTGATTCACCTTATACAATCCCAGCTATTGCTCCTCGTCCACTGCTGATTATAAACGGTATAATCATTTTATTCACTTCGATCACGAAAATAATTGCTCTTCTGCTTCAGAATCTGTTGGTTTTTTGCATAATTTTTTTATAAACTACAGATTTAGATTTAATGGAAACAAGAATACATTAATATGCTTAAGAAAGCATTAAGAAATCACAGAGAATTGTTTTGATCTTTCTAAGTGATACTTTCAAACTTTTGTACTTACACCTAGCTGTATAAAGTCTTGAGTAAAGGCCAACAATATCAATTGGAGATCTCCAAGTTTAAGCAAATTGTTATTGTTCTCTGTACCTATAAATGTGTTGATAGGCCTAGTTCATCTTTCAGTTTCTTTTCCCTGTCTTTCTTGCTTGATTCAGCCCTTAGCCCATCTTAAGACCAGCAGTCTGCTATGTTATTTCCATTAAATATGATCCTGCAGCTTTCTTCTGGTTTTTTTCGATTGATACTGACTTTTAAATTTAATGTTCACTTGGGTCACAATATTGTTTGGTTTCAAAAATCCAGGTGCAGAAGATCCTCGCTGTCCACTTGCAGGTCTGGAAATTCCCAAAGCCAGAGCGCGCAAGGCTTATGCAGAGGCCAATTGTTCCGATAATTTTAAGGTATGGACATGTGTCATCTGGTAGATACAAGTACTATAATGTCTTACAGTTTCATGGCTAGTTTGCATAATTTATGATTCTTTCATCTGTACACAGGTGGTAGCAGAACCTGGAATCGGGCACCAGATGACGCCTTTTATGGTTAAAGAAGCCAGTGATTGGCTCGACAAGTTCCTCCTCAAGCAGTAATTTGCTTATCCAGCATTTGACCCTTTTTTTTGGGTTATTTGGACCTGCTGCTTTCAGATTGTGCATGGATCCATGTTCATTCATGTACTTAGCTTCCTTCAACCTTCGTTTCCCGTTCATTCTCGATACAATAAAATCTGTTTCTGTTTCCTATATTGTATATTATTTTGTGGATTGTTTTTTTAAAAAAAAACAATATTTGAGAACGAAAACATAAATTTTTTGTCTTCTGTTTGTGATTTGGATTTGGAATTTTGGATCACGTGTATTTAGTTGCAACCTTCATTTTGGCTGGTTTGGTTCGCAAGTGTGCGGAGCTTTTAATACTTGCACGTGCGTAGCAGTCGAAGGAGGTAATAAATGAAGTAAAATGACTAATTTTTGGTGAATTTATTTTGTTGATTGTTTAAAAAAAAAACAATATTTGAGATTGAAAACATAATAACATATTTAGTTGTTTGTTTAGAAATACGAAAAATAATGAAAGGGAGTGATAAATTTTTTTTTTTTGTTAATGTATATAATTAGTGTGTTTTTTTTAAGGGTAATTTTTACTTTCCTCCCTTGAGTTTTGAGTTTTTTGCACTTAGATGGCGAATATCCGTTTATTAGTGAAAACCCCCCTATGAATTGCAAACGTTAGTTCTCTGTTAGTTGGTTGTGGGCACTTTGGTAATCTCATTTGACAAGCAAAAGTTTTACACTTTTTGGTTGACATGAGCCTGTGAGTTGTCAAATCAGTTTAAAAAATTGTGTCTTAATTTATAAAACAAAATTTGTAAAACAATTCAAAGTGGTATTTTCTCTTTTGTGAAGCACGGTTGTGACCTTTTCTGTTTCAACAAGCATGATTAAGAGCTCTGTTTAGAAGGCAATAAAATATTTTTTGTTGTAGAGCAGTATCCATTACTTATGTAAAGTAAATAAGAAGCACAAGACCTACATTATGTATGGCTCTGAATTTCGCTGATGCTCCAGGAATCCAAATCGCTTTGTTGAAGTCGGTAAAAGGTTAGTCTCTTACAATTTTTTTTTTTGGCCTAATTTGGAGCGTTTTGATACTACTCTAAGTGGAAAATATCGAGTGGGTGCTTGATTTCTTGTTAATTGACATGATTTTGATGAGATTTGTAGAACTGTAGAGTAAATTTGTTTACTTTAAAGTAGTAATACTCTTATAATAGCATATGTTATCAAACCACATTACAAGTCCATTAACTGTTAAAGACATTTTCAACTTTTATTTAGAAAGACGAGAAAAAAAAAAACTTATCCAAATGCACTTAGTCATTTATAAAATATTTGTTTCGGAAATCATTTGTTTCACGATTGTTTGTAGAAAATATAAAACTAACTTTGAGAAACAATACTAAACACCCTTGAATATTATTTAATGTTGTAATGTAATTAATGGATTATCTTCTCACTTGTTTTAGGATGATTTGAACATTGATATTATAGTCACATTCTTTGCATTTGGTATTTATTACATTTTAGTTTTTTCTTTAATATATGTATCATTTATTTATGTTGTTTTATGGTATTGCAGTGTGGTGTATTATGATGTTGAAGTAGTATTTTGGTTTATATGATTTATTGTTAGGGTTAAAATTGTCTTTTTATTTATTGAATTCAATTGTAAATAACCCATTTAAGGGGTATAATAGTAATATTATGGTTGTTATAAACTTGGCGCCAAATGTTTCAGATGTGTACAAATCCAACAGGGGCATTTTAGAGTTTTTAACTTCCACTAACAGTCAACCATAAATTAACTGACGGTAGGGGGGTTTTCACTAATAAACGAATTTTTACCATCTAAGTGTAAAAACCCCAAAACTCAAGGGAGGAAAGTAAAAATTACCCTTTTTTTTTTAATATCATTTTTTTATCGATGAAGTAATTGTACGGGCTAAAGTAAGCGTCGGCTAGAATTTGTAACTAGCCCAAAAATCCTAACACGCATGTCAAAATCCATGTGCCATGTAAATATAGGGAGAACAAAAGTGTCACGTGTCAAGCTAATATGAAAGCTCACAGGTTACTTTTTACAAACGAGTGGGCACAAGGAATAAAATACAAGCAAGTTCAAGGCAGAAGATTTCACGGTTAATCAAATCAAGATTGTAACTGTAAAGCAAGCTGCAAAATTTTATGTCATTAAAGGCAGATATCATGAACAATGAGTCAATGAGAGTGACGATGCCAGTCTTCTACATAAAATTAAAACTAGGTCGAAATGGTAAATGCGTGGTACAAAAATGATTAGTGCAAAAATTAAGAAATACATGAGAGCATTCATGCACACAAAGAGGCACATAAAATAAACACACTTCCAAAGCATTTGGAGGATTTGCTCCAGTTTGATCCATCAAAATCTTTCCACTGGAAACTATTTGACGGACTATTCATGTTCCAGTTAGCTAGAACATGATCGAAATTAGGGTGCGTTTGAGAGTAATGTGTGGCAGCTGAATTACTAAAGCTTAGCTGTCCAGGTGTTTGATAATATCTTGTAGTTGGGCCTTGGTAGTTCAACGACTTTTTTTTTTTCTCAATTTCACTACACAACTATAACTTTTATTTTACAGTAGCTTTAATTTAAAAGATACAATACCTTACTCTAAAAGTTACAATACCTTACTTCCAAACGCACCTATAATAATATCTGATATCTAGGTAACCTGCACAATCGCTAACTCGTCTCTAATTGTTTGGTTTTCTACTAGAAGACTTTGGATTTTGATCACTTATACTTTAGTTTTAAGCTCTATGAGATTTGAGCTTAAAATCAGCTCCTTTGTAGCTTGCTTTGGAAATAATAGAAAATTAGGGTAATTTATCGACAAGGAGAATGGTAGAAATTTAGGCTAAAGGAAAAAGGATAGCACACACAGACTAGAGAAGACAATCAAAACATTAACTTTACAAATATCATTGCATTTGTTTATTTCTAGAATTGATGTTTGCAGAAGGCGGAATCTGTTGTGGAAGCTTATCAGAGGGCAAGAAAAGCTGGAACTTCACATCTGGACAAAGCAGAAAACCAGGTGCCACCTAGAAATGTGCTAAAAGTCAATGTTGATGCAGCTGTGAGTACAAAGGATGGACTGGCAGGGCTAGGAGCAGTAATTAAAGACTCTTCTGGCTTCTGGGAAGGTGGTAGCAGTTGGAGTCAAGCAAACTCAGCTCAAGAGAGACGTCAGTTTTGCAGAAGCTGAAGCGGTGGAGTTGGGGTTCAAGGTGGCAAAAGAAGTGGTTGTATCAAGCTTAATCATGGAGACAGATTGTTTAGATGTAGCTGAGCTGATTAACAACACAAAGGGCAGCAGAACAGAAATATTTTGGATAATTTCAGAAATCCAAAAACTGAAAAGGATGTTTCAAAAGCTGTAGTTCAATATGTCCTTAGATGCTGTAATGCTTGTGCCCATTCCTTGGCAAAATTTGCTCTCAAGGAAAATACATTTGCTATCTGGTCGGGAACAATACCAGAAGAAGTGGAAAATGTATTACACAGTGTTGTTTGATTAATGGAAGAATTACCTTCTTTTCAAAAGAATTGATGTTTGCAGGCTACACACACACACACACGTATACATAAGATCGCCAAATAAAAAATAATTACAGCCTCTGACTTTGAGGAAGAGATAGAGCAAATTAAAATACAAACCAAGAAAAACACATAAGATGTTTAGAATGGAAGAAAGAGCAGACTTTATGATCAAATCAAATCAAATCAAAGACCAAAAGACGGAAAAGAAACCCTAACGTGTGCAACTGGGAGGGTCAAAGTAGAAAGAATAATTTTACACACCATATTACACATAAAAAGTGTCCACGACCACCAAATGATAAGAAGTATTCCACTACAAATCCGTTAGAAACAATATCAGAAACCATTTATTTTTCATTTATATCAGTCTCGTATACTTGAATGTGGTGAAAGCATCTACGTAGCTGGCTGGTTTTGTATGTGTAGCTTTCCAATGCTGTTGCCAAGGTTATCATCACAAGCTTTATGAACAATATCCCAATTCTCCTAACGTTTTAAGTAAGGTAGATGAGTAATGATATAGTCACAAACTTTTGTACAAAGGAAAAACTGGCTTAAAGGTGAAGAATTGGGCAATGATAATCAACTCGCTCTTTCCATGCTAGCCAGTACCAGCAGATGCAGATCATGAACGAGTTGTTACTTGTTAGCCAGCCAACACAAGAAAAAAGTCTCTTTGCATCGCATTGCACGGTGGCCCTTTATATCGTCAACCAACTTGTTTGTTTCACCTATCGTCGTTTCAAATCTTAAGACGTTTGAATTTGTTATTGTCTTTTGTTTCATTGATTAAGATAATAATAACATCTCATATAATTACGATCAGCATATCGTACTAGAATTGCGAAATATGCTTTGCTTGTGGTATTTAATTTAAACCCTTATGGCGGATGTTCTCGAAAATAAAAATAATAAAAATAATGTCATGTTTGCAAAATTTGGTGTCCGAAATTTATATCCCATGTGATGTATCATACACATTTAAGATGTAATTATTACCGTCATGAATCCAAAATTTACATCCCATTCGATGTATCATACATACTTAAGGTGTAATTATTACTGTCATGAATTAAATAATAACCTAACGTTTCATTTTCACATGATGAATTGTACAGGACCAAATGTTATAATTTTTACACAATAACCCAGCAGAAGTCCCATTATAGTGCTTGGCACGGTCGACCATATTGAAGACAATTTCTGCATTCCAGTTTTACGCAATGAAAATAGAAAATTAGGGTTCAAAAAGCTTTTGAAAAAAAAAAGAAAAAATCTCTGGATGTAGCCACAGAACCATAGTTGTTCAGTCACAATTATATAACATCACGCTCTCATAATTTATAACACTGAATAGGGCTTCGTCAATCACCCCTTCTTTGGCATTGCCGCAAGTCTAGTGTACATCCTTGCCATGGATTGAAATCCTCTTATATCACCTGAGCGTAAAAGGTTGCCTGTTCACAAGAGGAGAATCCCAATAAAAATAAGTATCATCGATATGAAAGCAACTTCGGACTCAGTTGATTTTACATCAGAAAATAAGAAGTATTAAATTCCCAACTTCGTTGACTAATATGGCAGACTTCAAAGACACCTCATTTTGAATTCAGTTTCCATATCCGTCTTGCAAAAAGGCCACAACTGAAATTTTCTTTCATGTCACAAGGAACTTTAGCAGCCTTTGTGGATTGAAGACAGTTTTAACTTTTAATACCCATGATCACACTGGGATAATAACGTGAAATGAATTCAACGAGCCGATACCAAAATAGTGTCCACATACCTGAATCACAATTTAGTGGACTATCAGGTTCTGGATGCGCCATCAAAGCGATTATAGCCCTACAAACAGACTGAAGCGTCCAAGCTGGGCTCCATGCATTCTTCAATATGTCAAGGCATATCTCTCCTGTCTGTAAGAGAAATAACAAAGCTAACACTTAATTAACCAGTAACCACCTTCCAGAGTAAAGGTAGGTTGTTTAATTTACCAATCGTTCATAACTTCATACTGTAGATAGGACCGAACGTTTCTTCAAATTGAGGATTTAGCACATTCTAACCTCTAATCCCTGGACCACCCCTCAATATGTTTTCACCCCCAATTATTAAAGGATTTCGAATATTTTTATGTATGATGATTAGTTTCATTTCATAATGTTGCACGTCCTTCTCATTCACATATTGCAACTTTTTAATTTCTTCCAATCTTTTCAATTTCCATTTCCCCACTCAATTGCTGTTCAATATTCTCATAAATGTCTCAAATCTTCTCTCTAGTCTCAACTAATCATATGAATATTGGCAACTAAATTATACAGCTCTCTAGTTGATGACACAGAAATTTAATCAAGTGAACAACAATATCAGAACATTACAGTGCAATGGTTCAAAGAACACTGTTCTTCATTGTGAATTTACATTTTTGATAAATCATATTAAGGTTATCTAAGTTGAGAAAGTAACCAAACCAAAAATATTAAAGTTCCAAATCGATTTTGAAAACATCATAGAGGCAAAATCACTAAATTTTTTGACACTAGTAGCAATTTCTCTTCCTTAATTTTGTCAAACAGCAGATCAAAGTGTTATGGTATCATAAAAAGGGACTCACACCTTAAAATGCACATTTGGATGGAATATTTTTGTTAAAAACCGCACTTGTGGAGGTTGCAGAGGATATTGCTCAGGAACAGCAAAAGCAAGCTGGAATACCCCACCCTCATAAGGAGTCTCTGATGGTCCCTACACAGGGAAAAAAGCAAGAAAGGGGAAAGAAGGATTAGACAAAGTCAAGCAACAACACAATGCCCCATTTTTGTCCATCAAAACTGCACCCACCTTAATAAGAGCAGTCCATTTAAATATGTTGGAATCATCACAAACTAATTGAATGTCTGGGTCAGCTGATTTCTCTCGCTGCACTTCTTTGTACTCCTTGAATAACCTTGCCCTAGATGCCTGCAAACAGAGAGCAGCCAATGGTAAAGGTTTACATGAACAATGTAAAACAATCAATGAAACTCAACTAGGCCTCATTTTCAAACTAGTTGAGACCAGCTACATGAATTTCTATTCCTCTATTCCACCCACCTGGTGCCATGTTTAGGACAAGTGATATCATTTGAAACCTTCTAACATTATTTGTATCATGGATACTAATCATAAAATACAAGTTACCCTTGATTTCCTAGTTCCATCGCCAAAACGATGCGAAGAACATACAAAAAGAACCATATAAGCAGAAACTGTCATCAAAGAAAAAATAATCCTGTCGATAGTAGCTAACCTGCATTTTGGATACTGCTTTTGTATCTCAATCTACTTCAATGCAAATATCAAGCTTTGATCCAAGGACTGCAGTTTCCCCTAAAAAAAAAATGTTAAAATACATATAAATAGTATTAGCTCTTACTTCACAATACTGCATTTCAAACCAACGACGTCAAAAGAATCTTCTCATACACGAGAATTACCAAAAATGCCAATTATGCAATTATAATCCATCAAATTTCCTAATCTTAAACTTTTCCACTCTTGCAAGACACAAAGGACTTTGTTTCTGTACTGATGCATAACGTTTTGAGAACAAACAATAATTTGATAAATCTACACACGAAAATAAAAGATATAAATACAAGCTCTTCACCTGACAAAAATTAGAATCCGAGAAACTGATTAAAAAAAAAGGAGGAAATTTTAAAAAATAAATTCGCACATATTCCTTTTACCTTACATTTTCTTGGCAAACAAACAGGTTATTCAATATCGCAAAAACCAAATCAGGAAATAATATCACAAGATCGTCAAGAAAATAATAATTAAATAACCAAAATAAAAGCCGATAAAAGGTAAAGAATGTCCACCTGTTGAAGTTATCTGAGTCGAAACTCGAGAGAGGGAATCGCTTTGCTTGTCTCTGATTTTGACAAAGGAGTTGATGCTCAATGAGGGAATTTTGAGTTTGTTCGACGATTCCTTTTGACCTTTTGAAAAATCAGTGTCCACTGAGCCGTCGATCTCAAGATCAACGGTGACAAACAGCTAGATGTCGTTAGTTGGAAGCAAGGTTCATCTCTGCGTTGTAGATTAAAAAATGTGGACTCGCTTGAAATATAATCCAAACGATACCCTTAAATGCGAAAAGTTAAAACTACAAGTACTCAAATGAAATTTCTCAAAAGCGGCGACGTAAAGATTTTCATTTCATATTCTTTCCCTTTTGTTTCTTTACAAAGATCCAATAAGCGTAACGTCAGAATCAAACAATTCAATGAATCCAATTAAAATCAGATAGATTGAATGGATCAATTTTTTTCAACTCAATTAATAATTGAGTTCAATTTGATTGAGTTAATATTAATAAACCTATATGAGTTAACCTAATCTAAAAACATTAAAAATCATAACAAAGTTAATATAAACTGTTAATATGATTTTTTATTATTTTATAAATGAGATACCTTTCAATTTCGCTTTATTAAATTTGACATTGATTGAATTTTCTTAATTCACAATTTAGAAATCAAACTTGAACTTCCACTATTATGTCATATAATTTTTATACAAAAGTTTTAATTTTTGTTTTGTTTTGTTTAGTAATGGATTATTAGGTACAGTAGACAACAATTAAAGTCATAAATAAATAATTAATTTATCTTATTCTTATTTGAAAATTTTTAATTTTTTTATACATTTAATTTTTAAATAATTTTTTAATCTTTTTTGTAGACATTTAAAATTTAAAATTTTTTAATTTTTATCTAACCAATCAACTCAAAGTGTTGAATTAATTTAAGTTAAACAACTTTATTTAATTAAATTCAATTAATTTTTGCCCAACCCAATTTTGGACTAGATTCATCCGACCCATGTATTGTCCTCCCTAAGTTTGCACACCACGCGCAACTTACGATGTCTTCCGCTTTGTTCTGATAAATTATACAACGTAATAAAAACCCTAGTGATCGTTCAAAACCCGGATAAGAGTTCTCTTCAACAATGGCCGGTTCATCGATTCTCTCAAGATTATCATCATCAACTCGCTTGCCTTCTCTCTCTCTCAAGCTTAGAGCCAACAAATCAACGATACCCACTATTTCTCCATTGAAATCCAGCTCCCTGCCTCAGGTCTCCTCCTCCTCCGTCAAGCGCGTTTCAAGGTCAGATCTTTGATCAAATATAATAACTTTTTCGAGAACCTAAATGACCCATTTTTGGTTTCTGAGAAAATTCAAGGGAAAAAATGATTTTTTTTTATTATATTTGTACACGTTCTGTTTGGTAAGTTGAGTTACTTCAAAGATTTCTGTTCTGTTCTGATGTTTTAGTTGTTTCATTTAGCAAATGCAACATTTACTGAAGTTTGATTTGCGATTTTTGTTTCCCTTTGATTCAATGTTTTGGCAGTAGATTACCAGTGGAATTGAGCTGCTTGATATCGATGTTGCCATCACATAGTGCAATTGCTTCCGCTCGCTTGCAATCGCTAATTTCCACTGATTCTCAGAGCTGGGGTTTGGTACCTCAAGGTCTCTCTCTCACACTCGATCATCTCTCATACGCAAAAACACGCATGTGCATTTGTTTGATCTGTGTAGGCATTTTGTTTATTTGGGTAAAGGTTTTATTAGTAAATTTTTTTTAAATAGAGCTTTTATTAGAAAATGTCTAGTTGTTTGGTTGTTGACGAATGCTTTTATTAAAAATTTATAAAATATTTTAATAGGTAATTTTTTTAGAGTTATATTATAAAAAAATAAAATAAGATTGTTAAATAAATAGAAGATATTTTAATATTTTAAAAAAATTAATTTCTACTCCTAAAAATTTAAATTTTGAGCATTTATTAATAGAAGCAAAATAATTTATTTAAGTTTCAAAAGTTCTAATAAAAAATAAATAAATTATGATAAGAACTTATGAAATTAAATAAGTATTTATGACTATTATATAAGGTATACCAAATAGGCACTTAGTCTGGTGACTTGTAAGAAAATTGTCTGATATCTAATACATACACAACATGACAACAGAACCAATTGACACTTCCATCTTTCCTTTTATTGAGATGGTTGATATGGTGCGGTGATAATCTGATATTTTGAAATTTTTTAATTATCGTCATCACCAGCATTCTTATTTGTATTTTTCATCTTGGCTTATGTTGCAGGAATCTCGATGCCTTTATGACAGACATGCTTTGTTGCCTTCAGCAGAATTTTAATCTTGTTTTTCCGCTTAAATTTGATAAAAGGATAGGTTTGTTAAGGTGTTACCTTTGCTTTGTCCCTTGTCACGGATTTATTCCGTAATAACTACGGATTTAACTTTTCAGATTGAGCTAAATCAGTTTTCTAGTTGAGAGGTATTCCAGTGGAACATTTTTGGAGGAAGATCCTTCTTAGGTATACTTTCAATCTGTTAGCCGCGTAGCTTGTTTGAATGAACTTGAAAGTACCATACTAATAATAGATAAGCAATTGTGAATGATTCCAATGATGTATCGTAACGGTAAGCTCAACCTATGAATGCAATAGCCTCAGTTGAAGAACAATCAAATTTACGTAATAAGGTTACCTTATTTTACTATGATAAAGAATAAGCTACAATTCTATTGCCAGTTAAAGACTGAAAACTGATCAAATATACTAACTTGATTCAACATGGATGGTCAAACGATAAACCGAACCATAGTTTTATGCAAAAGAACAATACGGTATAGTTTACAAACAATACAGATGCCGACTGTCGGCAGTAGAGAATCTTTCCCCGGAACTGAGTACATTATCCCATGGTGTCCTCCTTACAAAAGCTAGCACAAGGCAAGATCATGTACAAGTATTGGCCAAACAACTGACAGAACCAACTACTCTTCAAAATTAGCATAAGAATTCCACAACCAACCTTATTACAGATATAAGCCAACGACAAATAGCAGAACTACACAGATGAGTACTTCAAACTAAATGGCAGCAGTAAAGTGTCCAAATTGGGGGCTAAAATATTGAAAATAAACCAGTCACCGTATTTATGAATTATGAAAAATCAATTCTCCATAGAGGAACACTGAATACGGCTTCCAAGTAGATTGTCAATCTTTTCCATTTTCTCTACTAGCAATGTACAAGAGAATCCAATGCCAAGGCAAGCAACACAAATATGGAGCCAAAATGACCAAAATAGAAGAATATATATATATATTGAATATTACGAAGAAAGAAAGAATTTAAAAGACGGTAGTGAGTTAGCAAAGAAAAATAAACTTAAAAAAAAAAATTCTAAACCAGTCCAGGTTTCACATGCTACCAGCTCTCCCGGGAGTGGATGTGGATTTTGTCGGCTTTATTTTCGCCAAGTCAACAAGGTCTCCAAACAGCTTATCCTCTGGTTTCGAAGCCTTCATTGGTGTACCATAAGAGGAAGTGGAAACCTGATATGAAGAATTTCTCAAGCCGCTATCATCCCTAAGAGATAGCCCATACATTTGCTGCTCGATATACTGAGGCCTTGGTTGCTGACCATAGCCATATCCTGCCATTTGGTTGGCATACATTTGCTGATGATACAGGGCCATTTGGCCAGCTTGCATGTGATGTGGAAGCATGCCTACATACTGCCCTCCCTGAATTTGCTGAGGATGCATGCCTACCAACTGATTGCTCTGACCCAGCTGATTATTCATCGGTGACAAATGATTGCTTGTGATAGGCTGAATATACATACCAACTACCTGTCCATTAACAGATTGAGGCACTTGAGGATATGCACCACTCTGCACCGGCTGCATATGTGTGACAGAAACCTGAGTAACTTGCATTTGTTGAGGATATTGAGCACCAGCTACAGGGCTAGAGTCTGCTGCTTGGGCTTCCCAAGGAGGTGGAGGTAGTGACCCACCGCTTTGCATACCTTTTCACCATATCACACAGTAAGCTTCATGGAAAAAAAAGAAAAAATCACTAGTAATAAGTTTAAAGGTCCTGAATGTAAGCTCTCTACTTCAACTTGGTTACAACATTACCAGAGCAGGGAAAAGAAAACAAATAAGAAACTGATGCTAAACTGGTCACTATTTCCTGAATGAATACATGTTGAAAAGAAGGTGATTCGCTTTAGGTCAGTTTGATTGAGAAAATAGTTCCCCATCATCTCCGTGAATGAAAAAAGGTCAGAGTTATCAAGTATACCATGATTATATCTATATCTATTATATTCAACTCAAAGAACCTGTGCCAACTGCTAAATTTCTATGTACAAAAATGCCTCCTAAGAAGTGGAAGCGCACCATAGGCTGGTGAGGTTGGTTGTGGCAGGGCAAGCTGACCATTCCAGGCAGGACCAGAGCCTTGTGCATATATTGACTGCTCATACCGAGGTGATCCCATGTTCGGGGCAGTTCCATTTTGGTAAAGTCCAGCTTCTGGAGTTTGAAAATTCTGCTGCTGATGGAATTGTGGAGCCAAAGAATTTGGTTGGCCAGCCATATTAGCAGGTTGTGTGTTGATTGAATTTGGAGCATTTGTGGCATCAGAAAACATATCAAAGAGAACAAGGGCATTCTGCTGAGAAGATACAGGAGTGTTCGGTTGTGGTACTCCCACAGGAACCAGAGCCAGTGAAGTATCTTCCTTTGGTGAGCTATAGTCATCACCACTCAGCAGGTCTATTTTAGGATTGACTGCCGCTGGAGGAGATGAACCATTAGCTGCAGCAGGTGCAGGAAGAAGTAACTGATTCAGAGGTTGAGCCCCAGCACCACCATTTGAGGTCGTCCTGCAAAAGCATCCTGCTTCTTAAAGCTCAAAAACAAGCTGCTGTCTAATGAAGGTTTTAAATTTTATTAAAAACTTGAACTTTAGCTTTAATCTTTAGCCATGGACAATCAAACAAATTTGGACTCTAAACTAAAATTCAAGGACATCATTAAACATTCTGAAAATGACCCAATGCTACCTCAAGTACTCCAAAATGTTTAACTTACAGAATCATAAAATGTGAGATTTCTTTTCCGTAATTTTAACGGTGGAACTTTAGAAAAATTTCAGAGATGACTGGAATGAACTTGGAAATCCTTATATAATCAAGTTTTAAAAAGTGTAATAACATACTGACTTGAGCCAAAAGTACAGAAATCCAATTGAAACATTTTTCCAATAGAATATCAATAAGATACCAAGAAATTATTAACCCTAAAACAGGAGAGGCACAACCCCAAATTTTTAATGTAATAATACAAAATGGTCAAATGTTGGAGGTAAACGTGGATAATAATTTTCAGTAAATGAACACCAGTAGCAACAGAAAATATCAATAAATTTAGTAAATATATAGTGTATTAAAATCAATCTAATTACCTCCCATCTGGCTGCTTAGTAGCATCTCCAGTATCAACCAGAGGACCATCAACAGCTACAAGTGCCTCGCTAGATTTAGATTCAGTCTTGGGCTTATCAGTTTGAGCAGTTTGAGCAGATTTTCCTGAAGCAAAGGATTCATGCTTGGCTAGTAGACGCTGCAAGTCGTCATTCAATTGTAAACCTTGACATAGCAGTGACTCATCCCTGCAAGAGGTAGATTTTTTCTTTTTTTTTAGTTTTGACCCAAAGAAATAGATAATAATTACTACACAGATAAGTTGAATGAAGAAACATCTACCAAATGTTTCCCCTCAAGATAGAATTTCAGAGCCGTAGAAATCAACCAGCAAAGTTTCCCTATAACTGATCTAATCTCTTCAAACATTATATGTAACTAACTACAGCAACAGAAATAATTAACACCAATATCATAAAAGGAGATTGGATAAATATTCTGAGTAAACATAGTGAAACCAAACAAAGACTGTGAGTGCCATGCCCATACAGAGAGAGATCCAAATAAAACCTCAATAAACCTATAGAAACTGTCTAGGATCAATCCAAACATCCGTAAGAGCAAAAACATCATCCACTGATTTCAAAAGTCAATACGTTTCGATTTTTGTTTGAGAGAATTCCTGAAGATTTTAATTTATTAAGCTTTCTTGAAAAGCATATCTTCCAAGGAAGATGCCTATGTTGGCAGCCAATCCAACTGTAATGCCTACATGATCCTGATACTCCAGGGCAGTAGTATCACCATACTAAAGCAAATAAAATAGCATGAAGGGAGAATGTTATCCTCAAGGACAATGGCACCATAACACTAAAGCAAATAATAGCACAAAGAGAGAAAATGAGATCCACCGTAATACAACCAAAGCAAGGAAAAGAATGACTTACGCAGTTGAATTAACAAGGTGCACTACTCTTTGCTTGTATGTCCGGCACTGATCAACCAAATCAACAATAACCTCCTGCCTAAGGCCCTGAAAGTTGCAACAAAGGTCTTACAGCATACAACTCTCAAAAGTAAAACTTGATGTAAAAAATATGGTGGAGTAAATAATTGAAAGAGGGTAGAAGTTTTACCAGTAGGCATAGTGATTGTAAGCAGTTTAAAACTTGTATGTAGATATGAAAGAACAAATCCCAGGTTATTATGTTTGAGCATTATCCACCAATTAACAACCCAACCCAACCCAAACAGAGATTTAGTAGCACAGTGCAATTCAGTTGGCAACATATTAAATTGTACCTCTTTGTTGTTTGGATCTAATGCATTCAGCATTTCTGCAAGGACATCCATAATACCACGTGCATTCTGAATTTCTGTCAAGCTAGAAAAACAAACTCTTATCAAAATAAGAAATGCTTCATCCCCAACTAAAGCATAGAAACGAGTAGGAAAAGTTAGCAGAAGAACGTAAACCATCAACATTAAAACAAAACACATAGATATACTTGTTCTAGTTTTCACAACTACAATAATCTGTAGTATATACAAGCCATCAGCAGAGGATGAACTACAGCAAAGCAATCAGATAGAAAAGATATCACATCCATTCCGTCATGTCACCTACAAGATGTTATACCATGATAGAATGTGCTGTACTGAAAATGACATGTAACGGTAGCATACATTCCACTCAAAGACGAGAAAGAGGGTCTATGAAAAGATAGTATATAATCGCAAGAAACTGGAAAATAAAATTTAATTGCAGAGGATATATAGACATGTAAGCTCCAGATAAAAACAAGAAAAAGGGGCCACAGAAATACCTCAAGGTTGGGAACTCAGACTCTGCAGAAGCTTCAGCTGCCTCTTGCTGATGCTCAGGATTTCGAAAATTTTGAGGATAAGAAGTCAAGGGATGTGTTTGAGGTGGTGTGAAAACAGGCGCAGACCTCTCAGACCTCTGAGGGAACACTGCCCCAGCGCGCTGAAAGAAACAAGTGACTTAGTTCAGAGAGCACAAAAGAAAAGGAAAAGGGTCATATATAGCTCCTCTCTATTGATTTAGCTTGGCAATTAACACGCATCAGACCACAACCTCATCCTCCACCACACTTTGGTGAGGGAGATGCCATTAGGTCAAAGGCCATTAGCAAGGCCAGATATAGAGATAGTCATCAGCACCACTTAAAAGAAAAGAACCAGTGTGTCATAAATAAAGGGCAAAGTCATGCTATCTTGATTGTGCCAGAAGAAATGAACTCCCAGAGTGTCAGCATGCCTCATCGAATATAATTTTTCTCTTATAGATAAGAAAACTAAAAATAAAAAACAACTAACTTCCTCAATATACATACCAATAACTCTTGGTATGCCGCATAGTACTGTGGATATCTTGCCCTAGGTCCTCCGAAAGCTTCTTGCCAAGTATCTATTAGAATTAATATCTTCTCTTTGACGTGAGTGTCGGGCTACAATTGAGCATAAAAAATACTATGAACAAGTTTCATCCGTACAATATAGATAGACAAAAAGAATGCTCTACAAACATTCTCACCTTTTTCCTGGCTATTTTCACCATCTCATGAAGAACATTTTTCTCTGCAACATGCATATGGACAATATCCCCACAATTCTTTATAATTGTCTCCAACAGCTAAAATGCAGCCACCAGACCAAAATTTAAGTAAATTTAGTTGTCTGTGCAACAAAGTTGTTCATAATGAAATGTAGATACGATTTTCATTTGTCATTCTGTAGCTGAAGGGAAACATTAGATTTCAAATATGGTTCAGCAGATTTAATAAATCCTTCCATGAAGTATATTTTGAATAAGACACAACAGAATCATCAGATTTGAAAAAAAGCCTGCCTTGTGCTCCCATCAAACCGTGGCACAAATCATTTAAAACTAAGCAAATTTAATCTTAAAATGTTACTATCGGCAATCTGTGTCTTTCAAACATATTAAACATCTCATGACGCTCTGAACTTCAAATATTGATCTGATCCTAACCTAAAAGAATTTCTACTCATTGAGCCAACACAACACTCAAAGTCCAGTAAGCAAACAACAGGCTAATAATAAGATGAAACTGATGAAATAATCTCAGAACAAACAACGATAACCATTGCTTGGTAGTTACTACATCCACACAAGTCAACTTCCATCAATTAACAAGTAGTTGATGACTGGATGCCCATGGCCCAAAAGGAAAGAAAAAAAGAAAAAGAAAAAGGAAACTGTAGCCTTTAAATAAAAGAAAAT
The DNA here is from genome assembly GCF_000493195.1 of Citrus x clementina. Taxonomy (NCBI): domain Eukaryota; kingdom Viridiplantae; phylum Streptophyta; class Magnoliopsida; order Sapindales; family Rutaceae; genus Citrus; species Citrus x clementina. The sequence goes on along the minus strand of NW_006263303.1, from coordinate 2,935,421 downwards.
AAATGATCTATTGCAATGTCCATGGAGGAAAAGGAAAAATTTAAAATTTGACCTTAAAATCAACAGTGAACCCTACAAGGAAGGGGAAAAAAAAAACCAATATAAGCATCAGCCAGTCCCAGAGTGCTTACTGTTAAAGCAAGAAGTTGAACTTTTGAATTCCTACTTCCAATACGCTTTTTAATACCTTTAACAACATCCTTTGCTTGCCTGATAAACCATAATAAAAACACGGACACCAAGTTTAGGTTTCAAAAAATAGATCAGTATTCATCCGCAAAAGCAAAACATATTAAGGAAGTGTAAGTACGGACTTCCAATACCCAAATATTCACAATGAAGCAAAAACTTATAATCATCAAAACTTCAATATCAACAATCCATCCGCAAAACTTTCAATAAGCACAATGAGTTACAATCGAGCCCATAATCCTTATTAGTTCACTACCATTCAATCTCCTGATAATTCCTCAAATTCATAATATTCAACTGATTACTTATCAATCAAACTTACAAACGCCAAAAGTCTCACAGATTTTAAATTGAATAAAAAATTATCAAACAGTGAACAAAGGATTCTCTATTGCACTTATTTCCTAATTTTCGACTTTCATTTTCTGCTAAACAATAGTAATAATTCACAATAGCGCGCTGCAGACTTGTCCAATTATCAAAAAGAAAATACAAATTGTGCAATTAAATTCACCAAATCCATCAAAAGCAGCAAATGTACAAAAATAAATAATAATACTATTATTATGTAAATTTGCGATGCAACACGACTAGAAGAAGCTAAAACGACGACGTACCCAGGGTCGTGATTGAGCATGTCACAGATCTCGATGTTCATGGCCCAATCAGGGCCGATCAACATGTCGCTCGTGGCTCTATCCACCATTGAATTCACCATCTCTGCTCTCTCACTCTCTCCCAACCAAACAAACGAATCAAATCAAACACCTCTCCAAGAAGATCACTCCGATTCCGGCTCCGAGATCGCAACTAATTACCGTTATGCCACCGGATATTCCGGTAACGAAAAGATTTATCTCTTTCTCGATCAATTAAATCGAACAGTATTGATATTATCTCTCTTTTTCTCCCACTTTCTCTCTCTAAAACTCCCACTCTCTCTCCCTTTCAATCTCTTTTTGTTTTTAAATTTTTTTATTTGAATTGTATTTAAAATAAATCAAATAATGATATGGATTCTAATTAACTGTTTGTTGATGACTTTAATTAGTTTGTTTTACTTTACAATTAGATTATTCGTAAGGTGAGATTGATTATGAAAGACCAACGAGGAGATGCCACGTCTCACAGAACGGTGCCGTACTGAGGCGTACTTCTCTCGATACCGTTGGCTTAGTTATAATTTTATCTTTTACGGTGTTCTGTGAGCGTCAATTTTGAGACGAAGACAGTAAAAGACTAAAAGTTACAGAAAACGGTGCCGTGTTGTGAATTTTGAGAGACCAAGATTTTGCTCACCGACTTCAAACCAAACAATGTTAACGGCCGGTTGCATGGCTTACATCATTATTAAAGCAGAAAATACAATTTGATGTTGCAATTTAAAGTTGTTTTTCCATTTCCAAGTCAAAAAAAAAAGAGAGTTGTTTTTCCATTATATAAATATGTTATGACAATCCAATTCAACTAAAAGCAATGATAATAATTTAAAAAAGTAATGCTAATATTACAATTTATAAATTTATATTCTAACTTACGTGAAATATGTGTAATTCTTATCTGATTAACTATGTGATAGTGAAATGATAAATAAATAATCATTTAACCTGTGAGATTTTCTAATAATATTATTGTCATGTCATATTTCATGTTAGTATTAATTTAAATGTTAACCATTCCCCTTCCTACACTTGTCGTATAAGAGTTAACACCCATATTTTCTAACTACGTAGAACTATCTAGACGATAAAATTTTGATTTTATATTGTGATTTAAAAAATTATCATCTATTTATTATCTCACATAAAATAACATTTGCTTTAATTAGTTCATCTCATGAGTCATGTCTAATGCCGTGATGTTCGATGAAATTCCTATATTATGATAACACCTTGTGATTACCTCGAGATAGTATTGATGCCTAACATATTCATATAATCCACAGAATTAAAAATTTGGTAATAAAAAATTAAAGAAAATAATTTAACAAATGAGTATTTAAGAAAAGGCAATGTCTCAAGTCTGAACTCAACACTTTTTAGTTTGCAATTTTTTTTTCTTTTTTCAGTGATATCACAAATACGGGAGAATCTGAAAGCAGACCAGACAGGCAAGAAGTGACTGACAACAATTTCAAGTGCAATGCTTTTTATTCTATGGACAGAGGACGTTTCATGAAATCCAATCTAGCCAGTGAATCGAGTACTTGCCTTGTTTTTGTTTTTTTAATGGGGCTTGGGAATATCTTTACAGCATTGGTAATGGCGAGAAGAAAACAAATACCCCGTCACTTTTTGCAAAGGCAAGTGGCCTAGGTAACAACTATTCCCACATATTTTTTTAGCCTTGTCCATGTATGAGATGTCTCGTTGGCTTTCTTAGACATAATTTCCATGAAAAGAAAAATGACAAATTTTGTCATTTTTTTTAAATACATTGAGGTCTCTAATTTCCATTAAAATATGATATAATAATGTTAGCGGTGTAGTGATTGAGATCCATACAAAAGGGTTCCAACAATTCAGCTGATTGGTGGGCATCTTTACTTTGGCAGTCGCATCTGGGATTAGTGCCTAATTTGTTGTATTATTGACTGTCCATTGTGGTTTCCAATTGGAGCGTCCATTTATATTTTTTATGCAGCGTCCGATGGTAGGCTGAGCATGATTGGCTGGAAGAATGAACGTGTTCCACGGCAAGCAATAAACAAAAGAGCTACAGCGACCAAGCTCCTTTGCAAGACCAGGGGCAAACACACAGAAGCAAAGCTAAAAAATGAAAATCAGTTTTGGCAATCTTTTCCCTTCTTATTATGTGCTTTAGCTCTTATTTGGGATTAAGATATTCTAGTTACAGCTACTTGGAAAAAAATTTGTAATTATGAAATAAAAAATAATAAAAAATAATAAATATAAATTTTAAATAATAATTTTGACAAAATTATTAAAGATATAATAATTTTTTTGTTAAAATTCATATAAACATAACTTCCAACCTATAGAAACTAGTATTTATCAAACACTTTAGTGAAAAATTACAGCGGCCCAACCTCAATCCCAAACGCACTCTCAATTGCCTTCCAGGCAACAAATCGTGCACAGGTTCTTACGTTTCGTTGTAAAAACACACCAAAAAAGTACAACAAACAAAGGCAAGAAATTTAATTTTCTATACTGATTTTCATAATAAACAAGCAACACAGTACAGATTTTGCACTATACTAGTTAACCTATACATGGCTCAAAATTATCAAAGATCATGTGTTGTCCTTATAATTCATATGTTTCACTAGAATGCTTTATCCGTGTAAACACCAACAGAGAGACTACACATCACATGTAAAATGGTTCAATTTACATTTTGGACATTTTTGACACCGGGTATCAGATTGCTTATTTGTATGAACAAATTCAGGTGAATTGCAATAGCATTTGCATGTCAGTCTATCTGCCTAGGCATGTAAAGCACTTTTAGAAGAGCAGCTTTGGTTTTTTGAGCTTTGAAGATTGACATCCAACCTTGCAGCACCGAGAAATGTGGTGATGCTTTTTTTTAGTAAGGAACAGCTACTCTGACTGAAGGGGGGCCAGATTGCATGTCCTCCAATATGAGATCCAACAGAGCCTGAGCTATGGGACCTTCTTTGCCTACAAAGAACATCATTGTAAAATTTGTAAATACTTGAACTAATTAAAATCTACATCGTATAAGTATAATAGATTGGGACATGTACATAGAGGAGGGACATGAAGTCCGTAAAGACAAAAATCAAAAATCCCTAAGCCCAAGAACTGTAAATCCTTTAAGATGTAGTTGGTGTGATGAAAAGTAATTTGAAGCAATGATTTCATCTAAACATAATGAGCTTTAACCCTAAGAGATGGTATCCCATGTAATTTCTTAGTGAAGATTTGTACTGGCTCATCTTGAAAGGGAAAAAAGATCCACTTTGGTAGAAAATTTTGAAAGCGAGCGGATTGAAAGAAACATGTGGCCAAAATGAAAATGAGTGCATCCTTCAAAGCAACATCAGATTAAATGACCAGTCAGTCAATCTATTAGTCAACTTGATATTCTCAAACAGGAGGTTTTTCTTAGGTAAACATCACGTGCTTTCTACTGCAACCTGGTTCTACACTGATATGAAAACAACCGAGGGGGGAAAATTTCATGCAAATTTTGGAAACAAATTGTAGTTTTTAAGGCATAGCATACAACAAAAGAGTTCTTACCATTGCCAATGACTTGTTCATCCCATTGCACTACAGGGCGAACAAGAACTCCGCTACCAAGAAGCATCATCTCCTCTGCTTTCTTACCTTCCTCCACAGTGACATTTCCTACCTTAATTCCATGGAGCTTACCCTCCCTTACCAGTGCCTTGGCAAGAGTCAAAACTCTCTTGGCTGTACACCCACTTAAGATTTTATCAAATTGAGGCATCAGAAGCAACCTTTCCTTTGTAACAAATGCAACATTCATGTTGGGCCCCTCAGCAATGAACCCTTCACCATCTAGCCAAATGGCAGCAAATGCTCCAGTTTCTTCAGCTTCCATTTTTGAAAGCACATTCGGAAGGTAATTTACACTCTTCACTGTGCCAAATTGTGGAGGTTTTATTGGGATAGATGAAGTTATTACTTTAACACCTTTTGAAACAAATGGTGAGTCATCTTGAATTTCAATCACATAGAATGTTGATTGATGGCAGCCAACTGGAGATAATTGGAAATCACCCACTCCAGCTGAAAGCCAGTATCTCAATGACCCTTTTCTACACTTGGAAGCACTCACAGTCTGTATGAGTATTCTCCTTAAACTTTCTCGATCAAAAGGAAGTTGAATTTTGGCCATGGATGCTGACCTTATAATACGATCAAGGTGTTGGTCTAATTCATAGAGGTATCTGAAAAGTGGAATTATCATTATAGAGATAAGATAGTAGCATGATTATAGGTAGCCTAAGAATAAAGAACAACAATACACATATTGAATTGGAATGACAGTTGTTCGTCATTTCTAGAAAATCGATGATCAAAACTAACACATGCTTTTCTTTACATGAACTTGATCAAAACTTTGAATTAGGCATTGTGAAGATGGAACATTTTGAACAAGAATATGTGAACATTATAGAGAGACATTCTGGTGCAACTAAAACGAGGGTATGTCATATGGTTCACTTGCAGAAACAACACATGAAAACATTGGTTGTTATACTAGCTAAAAAATGATTGAAGCAAGATTCACAAATGATTACAACAAAGTTACATGAAAAACTCCAGACACAGTTAGCTCAAAAGTTCAAGTAAAAGTAAAGGATAATTTTTGGTCCATTGTATAACTAATAACATGATTTCACTCGAGTGGAAATTACAACTAAAGGGAAGAAGGCAAAGTTTCAAAATTAGAATAGAATAAATGAAAATCAAATGGCAATACTTGTTTTGACGCAAAATTTACTAACCCATCACATATTGCAGCAGTATCAAAAACACCATGCCCTCTGTGGACCATATGATCGTCCATAGGAATCACCATAGCAGCTGGATCTGTTGTTATTCCTCCAAAAATGCTCGAGTACATGGCTAAAAATTGCTGCTTGCTTTTCTGGTTTGCTTGGGTTGACTTTATTCTTTCAATGGCCTTAACAAACATACATATAGCGGCACTTCAGAAGCACTTACATATAGAGCACTAATTAAAGCATACAAAATTGACTATTCAAAAAGAAAATAAACCTCTGAGCAAGATAGAAGTGGAACATCAGATAATTGAGCACTTGAATCTGTATCAGTTACCACAATAAGAGATTAACAACCCAGAACAATATAAAAAAGAAATGCATTTAATAAAAAACAAGCCAATATGACAAATACGGTAACTAACCAATCAATGCTTCGGTTCGGCCACAACTTCTAATGAATCTCATTTCTCCGAACGACCCAGTTCTTGAAAAGCAAAGATTTGGAGAAAATACAGGCAAGTTCTTGACATGATGAGTGAGTTTAGTGGGAACAGGTTGGTTTTGAGAGATGGTTTTTGCGAGAGAAGCCATGGGATCGGGAGCTGAAAGAAGAACGCTGAGATAGATGAAGATTCAAGCAATCGTTCTATGAGTCATGTTAAATTGTATATTTTGTGTTATCCATAATAATGTAGTGACTCGAAAGATTCCGAAATTAAAAAACAACGCGGGTCAATTGATTGCAGCGGTGCAAAAGTACAAAATTTAGCCGGCGCCGATTGAAGAATTTCATTGGTTACGCTCTTTGGTGGCGCGTGGCGTGGTGTTCCCAAGTGAATATATAACCAGCGAGATTCAAGAGGTCCGTTGCTTGCACTTCGACGGCGCGTACGGTCGTTAGGGCACCTGAACGACGTCAGCCGTCAGGTATAATGTGACTTTTCACAATCGAAACGAAATTATGCATTTGTTTAGTAAAACTAAAAAAAAATTTTGAGAAATTTTTTTTAATATTATTTTAAGTGTCAAGTAATTGAATTGATATCATGATAAATTTTATTAAGAGTATAAAATAAAACATAATGATTGCATAACCTTCAAACATTGCAATTTAGTTAGATGCTAATCTTTGAAATCATTCAATTTTGATTTTGGTTGATAGTAATAACCATCGGTTAGTTTTTTTTTTTAATAAATAAAATAAAATATTACTATGCTTAGTACTAACGTAGCAGACCGGCGGGTTGGCAAGTTACGAACCGTACGGTAATATTGTACGCGCCACTGCACAGGAAGGCCCGCCAAATCCCAGAGAAATGCGTGTAAAGTACTGCAAAAATTGAAAACGACAGTCCACCACTTCTCTCTCATTCTTTCTCTCTTTATCTTCCCACATCCCAATCTCCCGACCCTAGTGATTTCAAATCTCAATTCATTACGGCAAATCGAGACCTTTCACTAAACCCTAATCGTAGTGACCAATTGTTGGAAACCCTAAAATCAGTCACATTCTCCAATTTAATGGTTCTAAGATCAGGCCCATCTTTTCTTGAATCAGCGAGTTCCGATTAGGGTTTCGCATAACGAATAGATTGACTATGGCGATCATTGGAGACGCGCTTCGGCAAGCGTTTATGCCGAAGCACGAGTACGAGAGAATACGAGAGGAAGACAAAGCGTGGGTCAAACTTCAAAGACCGTTCTTGATTTCGGCACTGACCTTAATTTGCATTGTGGTTGCCGTGTGTACAATTGTGAGCTTGAAGATTGTGTTTCCTAGTGATTACGGCAGGAGGCCATTTTGCAGCGACGTCAGGCTACAGCCTTTACAGATTAATGTGAAGGGTGAAGGGGGAGATTCGGATCTGTTTCCGGGCGCGTTTTATTTGACGGATCAGGAGACTGTTGATTATTACTGGATGGTTGTGTTTATTCCTTCCACAATCATTTTCTTGGCCTCTATTGTCTACCTCGTGGCAGGTAATAGATTCTTGACAACTTTAATTGAAATGCATTCTCTACTTATTTATGTAAATTTCGCTGTGGGCATGCGGGCTTTTGTTTCAGGCCAATTTTGTAGCTAAATTTGATTGCTATTGGTAGGTTAGTGTTATTCTAGGTAGCATGGAGAAAGAAATAAAAATTACTTAGAGACTTGTGTAACTCTGGCAACAGGTTTCAAACTCCTTTCAGATAATTTCAAGATTTGCTTTGGTGCAGTTGTCGTTCTTGGAATATCTTTGTATGAAATCAAAAGAAATGGACAAAAGATACATTGTTAATTAGAATGCCCTATCTTTCTTCGATTAAAGTGGATCTAATTAGAGCATTTTCAAATGGAAGATTTTTCTTTTGAACAAAAGCGGTCATAGTTATGCATTAGTTTAGTGAAAAACTTAAATTTGGCAACCAGTTAGGCAAAAGACAATCGTTGGGGGGGGGGAGGGGGGTCACTGTACTTGATGAAGCAATATTTAATAGTGAAAGTGAGGTTCCCTGACCAAGGGAAAACGGGAAGCTGGCTTGATAGGCAGTTCCTTTAGGTGATTTTAAGCTTTTGAAACGAGCATTGCACTCATTTTATGGTCCAGACACATATATTGAGTTCATGTATGGTCTTGAAATTGTTGAATTCGAGCTCGGTACCCGGGCCCCCAACAAAAAAAAACAAAAAAGAGTTTTGCTTGCATCTTGGTCCTGCTTCGGTCGTGAAATTCTCACCAAAGATAATCATTATCCTGAGGTCGTCCTTTGAATCTGTGACTCAATTTTCATTTTAAGTTGCTTGTCTTTGATTTTAGATGAACGTTAACAAGTTTATTCGTTTGATACGCATTTTTATAATGTAGTAATTTGTGATTTGATTTCTTACCGAGAATTTTTGTAATCTTAAAGATGGTCCTCAGTTTGATTTCTTGTTTTTAATATACTTCCTGCTCAATTCACATGGTTTGTCCATGATGCAGGGATTACTGTTGCGTATACTGCTCCACGAAGGCATGGATGCTTAAATGTCGTTGAAAACAATTATTGTGCTTCAAAAAGGGGTACCATTTTTTCTTTGACTTGTGCTTTTATATTGGTCTTCAATTATTTCCTTGCAAAATGTTTTCAGATTACTTGTATTGCAGCCATCCAGAATTTAATGGGTACATTAGTTTTTCCCAATACGGAGGCAATCTATTATTTTTAAATATAATGAAATTGGTGGGTTATGAAATGTCAGTGCTTGAACAACATTAGAAAGCATGTCTCTAAGTGGTGCAAATGTTTTAGATGAGATACTGTTGAAGAAAAAATGGGAGGGACCTCAACTTACTCCAACGATCCCATGGGGGTAAATAACAAATAAAATGGGGAAAAACTGAAAAACTATATTCCTATTATCCTTTTTCTATTTCTGTCAGGGGGTGGTGGTGATTTGGAGTGAGATGGGGTGGAATGAAAGTGGCAAAATTGAATTTGGAAGCTATCTTTAAACTGGATCAGTAGTTTTGTCCTTTGAACTCTAGGTTCTGCGGTTGACGTTTGTGGCCTCAGTTAACATGATTTGTCATTGGCCTCATTAACTGATCAATGATATCTATGATCATTTTAATCAGATGCTATAGTGAATTAAGATGAAAAACTATGTGGTTGATTGATGGATTACTGTTGATGCAGATAACATGAGATTGTCTTAAGCAAAATCCCTGTTTAATTAACAACAGCTGGTTTAGAGAGATAATAGTTAATATGAAAGCAATTTACAGCAGTTGGGTGAATGATATTTACTGTTTTTGCCCTCCAAAAGATAAGAACTCATTAGATTATCATGACCATCTGGTAACATGCCTAAATTAATTGAAAGGTAAACCAAGACAATGAACGTTTTCAATTTTTCTTTTTTCTTTTTTAATTTTTAAATACAAATTGCAATGTCTTTATATGATATGCGTGTGGAGGCTGGTCATGCAATGATTTGTTGGTTATTTGCTTTGAGTGCACCTCTTTAACATTTTTGTCATGCCAAAATCTAGGTGGGGTTCGTTGTCTATCAATTCTGAATGCTGTCTTTGCCATCATCTTTGGTCTTCTTGCATTGTTTCTTGGTTCAAGCCTTTTGACACTAGGTAGCAGTTGCTCTGTACCCCTGTTTTGGTGCTATGAGATTGGATCCTGGGGGCTGGTCATTCTGTATGCAGGAACTGCCTTCTTCTTACGAAGAAAATCAGCTGCAGTTTTTGATGATGGCGACTCTGATGGTCGAAACCTTGGAGTGGAAATGTTGGAAGCAAATCCCTTGGAAGTCACTCCAGATGTGGAAAGGCGTGTTAGTGAAGGTTTCAAGACATGGATGGGGTCATCATTCTTGTCCTCAGATGAAGAAGATGAACCTGATGATTATCTGGAAGCACCGCCACAAATTACTCACACTGCTTCTAACAGGCAACGGGTATGACCTTTGATTAAGTGTTCAGATGTATACAGCTTCTTAGAATCCAATTTTTCCACAACTCAAGCTTCAGAAGACGTTTTAACGACCGAAAGTATCAGAAGAGGATGGAGCTCAATTTTGGATGCTTCAAAGGATACTGTACAACGCCATTGGGTTGTAATTACAAAGCTTGGAATGATGTCCATTCAATTCCCGTCTGTTGTATTTGTCCTCTTGAGTAATCTTTTGTGAATAATATAACCATATGTTCCTTTTATGCATGCTGGGCTCAGGTCATGGTGAAGCATGAGTTTTGTTTTCTTTAATCTTACTCGGTCTTCCCTTTTTATTTTCTTAAAGACGTACCCACCGCTACAATACTACAGAACATACTAATAAAATACCCACCATTAAAGCATGACATGATTATAAATTTTAATGGTGCTTTCAAGGGGTGTTTTGCAAACCCTTTGGTAGTCGAATTTGACTATAATCAAGTTCATCAACATATATTATCGTCTCAAACTTAACACTGTCATTGCGGATGCTTATGAAAACATGAGTGTTTGTTTCCACGTATAAAATTGTAGTCAAATTGATCAATCAACCTGTGTCATTTGATGAATAAAAATCCAGTACTCCTAGTCAAATTGATCAATGTAGTTTTACTTCTTCCAGACATTTTCGTATTTTAGAATCCACCAGTGGGGGCTGAGGCAGTCCTATATCTCTTTTCTTTTAGCATGTAATGGCAGGTGCCACATGAGAGGGGAAAAAAAAATGTAAAACCTAGTCAGCTAGATGCCTTCCCAATTTGACAATTAGTTAATTTTTTTAATCAGTTATTAATTAATAAAACACCGCATATCATGCGGTCATACTTAACCATAACCATGTTCAGAACCTATTCTACGTTAGCCATGAGACTGGATTAGCTCTGGGACTGCGCCTGGTTGGACCGCCAGAGTGGAGTTGCCTTGGAACAGCACCCGCTCTGCTAATGAACTAAGCAGATGATGGCCAGCAGCAGTACCAAGTGTGTGCTGAAATTGCCTTCACCGGAAGGGCTACTCCAAACTTGGCCTTTTTTGTTCTTGTCTACCATTGCCAATCTGCAATAATTCAAAGAGGAAGCTAATTGAGACGATATATAAGCGGTTTCTATCGAGGCAAGAGACTGTTTCAGGTCAGCATTCAAGGAGAGATTGAGAAGCACGGATGGTGAAAGAGTTTGGATGACGACGGGGGAGGAGGATTTTGAGAGGCTAAGAAGAGTCGATATGAAAGCTCCATCAGTTTGTGCTAGCAAGCTCCTGTACTGCGGACTTACCTTGGTGATGCATGGAAGCCAAAGTCTGGAGAGCTTTTTGTTGATCTTCATAAGAGTCTGATTGCGCTCGAGAGACACCATGCATCGATGATGGTTTCATGAACCCCGAGGTGATGACGTGATATCAAAAAAGCAGAATGCAGTGCGAGTCAGGACGTTGTGTAGATATATATATATATATATATATAGTTCCAATGTTTAATTTACAGCTTTGGAAAATCCTTCACGTCTTGGAAATTGGAATGCAAAGTCTTCCCCTCTAATATCGAAGCCCTGGAGTGGAGATTATTTTTTCAGTATTTTATATATTACTTATTCAAAGGCAAATTAATGCACATGTTATTTCAGCCGTCTCATTACTTACAGGCATCCAAATGTTAGGAGCAAACTTCATTCTTGATTTGGTAAAAGAAATTTAATTCTCAATGAACTTTCCCGGTAGGGAGACGATCTATCATTTTTAAATATAATGAAATTGGTGTCTTATGCAATATGTATCAGTGCATGAACAACATTAGAAAGCACATTTTCAAGTGGGATCAGGATTATCTCATTATTTGATTTCTTATTGAGTAAAAATATATGTGAGTGATTACTAATTAATAAATTAATTAAATCCTACACATATATTATCATTTAAAGACACATGACACAAAATCTTTAAAATCTCATGAGAGCTTAAATCAGGAGAGGATTTTTATCCCTGCAAGTGATGTAGATGTTTTAGGCGTTATTTGATATAATTTTTCAAATAAAATTTATTTAAGTAGAGCTTTTATTAGTATGACTTTTATAAGTAGACTTTTCACCAAAAAATATTAATTATTTAGTTGTCAATAAAATTTAAGTTTTTTTAAAGTTATGCAATAAAATGAATGAAAAAAGATTATCACATAAATAAATGATATTTTAGACATGTTAACATTTTAAAAAAAACTTTTCAACCTCTACTCTAAAAAATCCAAAATTTGAGGTTTTACTTCTATTAAACAAAATAATTTATTTAATCTTTAAAAGCTGAACTCAAACAACAACAACATTATTTAAAAAGAGTTTATGACATTAAATAAATACTTACGGTCATTAGATAAGCTATACTAAATAAATACTTAAATGAGAAACTATTGAAGAATAAAAGAAAGAAACCCAAACTCACTCCAACAAACCCAAACTTAGGGATGTCAAAATCCGAATCCGGATCCTTATCCGGATTTGCATTATTTATTGTGGATTCGAATGAGGGTTATATATGTACAGATTCTGAGTATCCAAATTCATACATTTATAATATTTATTTGTAAATTCACAATATTTTAATAATTTAAAAAAAAATCATCTAATACTAAACAAATCTAAGATAATCTTACATAATGTTTTATGGGTACTTGCGTGTATTATGTGTAATGGATTTTTAGTTTAGGGTTTGTATTTTCTTATATAAATTTTAATTTTTATTAATTTATTTAAAAAAATAAATTCGAATATTCGATTTTTAAGATGTAAGTGGATCTGAATCCGCATCCGGATAGGTGTGGATCCCCAATTTCAAGCCTTTTTGACACTAGGCAGCAGCTAGTTCTTAAGTCGAACCTAATGGGTTAAAAGCCCAAAGGCCAACCAATCAAATCCTAATCCAATTGCACATCCGCTCTCTCAGTAAACCCTAATACTCTCTTCTCTCTCTCTCTCTCTTTTCAGTTTCTCACTCTCCATCCCATCTCCTCCTCTACCTCCGCCTTTCCCTTTGTATAGTACACGAATTAAACTCTGATCTATAAGCAATAATGGCGGCGGCTAGTTACGATTACGAAGACGCTCCGGCCGATTACGATGGTTCAGCGGATGCGCGCGCTTCATCCCAAGACCTAGGCTACGACCCTAACTTCGTGCCTGACTCCGTAAAGTCATTCGTTGTTCATCTTTACCGCCACATTCGCGAGAAGAATGTCTACGAGATCCACCAGATGTACGAGACGTCGTTTCAGAGTCTCTCCGACCGCCTCTTCAAGGATACTCCCTGGCCATCCGTTGACGCCGTCGCTCATTATGTTGACAATGATCATGTTTTCTGTCTTCTCTATCGCGAGATGTGGTTCCGCCACTTGTACGCTAGATTGTCGCCTACTCTCAAGCAGAGGATTGATTCTTGGGACAATTATTGTAGCCTGTTTCAGGTAAGCTTATATTATCATCATGAATGATTTTTCCACTAATTTATTTAACAGTTATGTTATTTAGAGAGACTGTTTAATTAAATAACAGTAATGGTTGAAATTTTGGCCGTAGAGAATAATAGTTTGCATAAAGTGATTGAAAATTTGGCCAGGAGAGTAATAGCTTGTGTAACTTTTGAGAGGTTTTAATGTATTTCCTTATTTACGTCTGCGCGTGTGTTATCAGGTGGTGCTGCATGGAGTGGTGAATATGCAGTTGCCAAACCAGTGGTTGTGGGATATGGTGGATGAGTTTGTTTACCAGTTCCAGAGTTTCTGTCAGTACAGAGCCAAGATGAAGAACAAGACAGAGCAGGAGATTGCACTTTTGAGGCAGTATGATCAGGTTTTGTAATGGTTTCATCTCTGTTCTTCTCTTTGGTTGCCATTATGGAATGATTTGAGACGGTGATGGTCTTGCTACAGGCTTGGAATGTTTATGGCGTGCTCAATTTCTTGCAAGCACTCGTGGAGAAGTCGATGATCATTCAGATTTTGGAGCGTGAGAAGGAAGGCCTTGAGCAGTTTACAGCCACTGATGGTTATGATTACAATGGTGGAAGCAATGTGTTGAAAGTTTTGGGGTATTTCAGCATGGTTGGTTTGCTGCGTGTTCACTGTCTTCTGGGTGATTATCATACTGGTCTTAAGTGCTTACAGCCAATTGACATTACTCAACAAGGTGTTTACACCAGTGTTATAGGAAGTCACATTACTACCATTTACCATTATGGGTTTGCCAATCTTATGTTGCGGAGGTATGTTTATCCTCTGGTCTGTTACCTGTTTGTTTTACATTCTTTGTATCTCTCTATGTATGTTCATAAATCGCTCTTCTTTTGAATTTTTATGTGTTTGATAAGTTTATATGTTCGTGATAGTTGATTGCTGAATGATAATTTCCTCTTGCTTAAAAAATTTGTTAAAAGAGTTTGGACCATTACTAGCTTATGGCAAATAATTTTCAGACTATATCCGAGCTGTTCTCCCCCCCCCCCCCCCACCAAAAAAAAAAAAACAGCACATCTCCCACATTCTTTGAAGTCATTGTTCATCCTTACTAACTGTTCTTAATCTTTGTTTCCCTTTGTCGTTGGATCTGGATCTCATAGTATATGGTTTTTCTTTTCTTTTCTCTGAAGGTATGTGGATGCCATTCGTGAATTTAATAAGATTCTCCTGTACATATACAAGACCAAGCAATACCATCAGAAATCTCCACAGTATGAGCAGATACTAAAGAAGAATGAGCAGATGTATGCCTTGCTGGCAATTTGTCTTTCTCTTTGTCCCCAAGTGAAGCATGTTGAGGAGACTGTGAACTCGCAACTACGGGAGAAATATGGGGAGAAGATGATTCGGATGCAAAGATATGATGATGAAGCATTTTCTATCTATGATGAGCTCTTCTCGTATGCATGTCCTAAGTTCATTACTCCCTCTGCTCCGAGCTTTGAGGAGCCTCTTGTAAATTACAACCAGGTATGTGCTTTCTGGGTTATGTGGGCCTGCATGTCATTGACCAGCTAGTGACTAGTTTAATAAAGAAGCATCTAAAAGAAAAGCATTCTATTGTTGTGGAGTTAAATATTGTTCTTGGTAGCTAGCACTGCTGGAGGTCAAAGTAGCACAGAAGTAATGCTTTAATTACTTATGGGTTTTGAGCGTTATGAATGCTGAAGGAGAAAGTATTGGGGAATTGAAAAGTAAAAAGTGAAAGTTGTCAAGTAGATTGGGTTGAGTAATTTTCGATAACATTTAATGGCTTAGGTTTCAATAGCTAAAACATCATGATATTATCCCAAAAGAGCGCCAATGCTATGAAAAATTTGGCTATCTGAAATTCAGTCATTTGTGCTATTGATATGAGAACTTAAACAAGACCCACATGTATTGTTTGGAGGTGCTGTACAATCTGATGTACTCGTGTTGTGAAATTTGATTTATTAAAGCTTCTTAAAGTCAGTTTTTATAATTGCATTAAGACTATGGTGCAGACACAAAGATGTGAATTTCACTCTTAGCTTTGTACATAGTATTTCCTCTGTATTTTTCTTTTCCTTTGGTAATGTAGTGTTAACCAAGTTTTTTGGTAGGTAATTTGGTTTGAGTGTGATATATGGTGTGGCTTATAATTTTGCAGGATGCCTATAGACTCCAGTTGAAGCTTTTCCTTTATGAGGTGAAGCAGCAACAATTATTATCAGGAGTCCGATCTTTCTTGAAAGTGTATTCATCACTGTACCTTTCGGAGCTTGCAACTTACATGGAAGTGGATGAGCCCACTCTTAGGTAGAATTTTGTCTTTTGGTCTGTTCGTCCTTTTGTATTGATCTTATCGAACGTGATTTTCTGAGTTTGTTGCCATAATGTTTTATAGGACTATCCTGATGACATACAAGCACAAGACTCACGCCGTTGATTCTGATGGGAAGATTACTTCTAATGCAGATGTGGATTTCTACATTGATGATGTATGTCAGCTTGCTGTTTTTCCTTTTTTTTTGTGGTTTAATTTTGAGGTCATTTATTTCACTGCATATTCTTTTGGCTTTAAGTTGCAACATTAGATATACGCGAATATTCCTTCATTTGGCTTTCTGTCTGACTGCACTTGTGTTTGTGTGCTGACAGTCACATTTATTCATGCAACTATATGTATGATATGATGTAATGATAAAAGTTTGACAATGATTGCTGGATTAGTTATAGGATATTCTATGTAGAAGTAATTATATGACTAAAATTACTTGCAAAGAATGAGATATCTATTGGAGGTTCTGTGGAAGAATTTCTATGCTGTGGCACTGAAATCATTATCTCCATTGCTGCAGAATATGATTCATGTAGTTGAGTCCAAGCCGGTGAAGCGATATGGTGATTTTTTCTTGCGGCAGATTGCCAAGGTATGCCCATTTTCTTTTCCTGTCATAAACAAACCTTCCTGATTGTAACTTGATATATTATTCTACATGAACTGTTGTTACAATTTTTCCATATCGCTTGTGCAGCTCGAAGGGTTGATTAATGATTTGGACAGGGTAAGGCTGGACTGAGCTGACACCATGCCGGACTTCAACTTCTCTGCTGCTTCCGGTTTCCCCTTCCTTTTTCTATCTATTCGATAAATGACAGAGATTTTGTACTACTTAGTTGGCATTTTCTCGTTTGAATTAGTGAGATGTCTATGTTTAGCTTTGGAATGTAATTCAGTTTCTACATTTTTTTTTAATTTAAAAAATTATTATACATGTATTCTTAGTAGTTGCACCAAAGGAGTTAAAGAAGTTGCTCATTCTGTCGACAACTTTTCAGCTCGCAATTTTGCCGGTAGTTTTGAAATTTTCTAATACGCACCCAGCGTTATGCAGGCGATGCGGAGTTTATATAAAATGGACAGTGTGTTTAAGACAATTTGAAAATTTAAACCTCAAATATAAGTGAGAATGGATTTTTAAACTAACCATGGTAGATTTTTGGGTTGTGGTAGAATAATTCTATCTATTTTAACCATTAAAAAATATATATATGGTATGCAATTTCAACGTGCAATGTTGAGTTGGGTTTGCAGTTCGCAATCTTGATTGGATGAGAAAGAAATTAAGAAGTAAAGGGTACCAGCGGTCTATGTATCGCCATGTTGAAAACGTATGAACGGTAGGTAAAGCATGCACTAAACTTTCAACTGCGCGGTGTTACGCTGTGTCTCTCTTTATATTGTTGAAGGAAAAAAGGACGAGGTTGTAATAAGAGAACAGCAGCAGAACCAAAAATGGTGAGGTGTGCCAGGTGTTGTTTGCAAAAGTCCATAAGGATTGTGAACCTGATAATTCTTCTGTTAGCTATTGGAATGATTATTTACTCCCTGTGGCTTCAAAAGAAATGGAATGGTGGTGTTGCTCAGCTTCCAGCAACTGCATCTTTTCCCAGACCATGGTTTTAGTTTCTATCCTTGTTTGGTTTATTAGCTTCATTCGCTTATTTAGATTTAGAGCCTCCTTTTATTATTATTATTTTTATATCTCTTGATGATGGCTGATGAGATGGGTTATGCTGAAACATAAAACTTTTTGCCCAAGTAGTGGCTGTTTCATTGTGGGTAGCTCACTAGTCGCTCTCTTGGTAGTTGTTCTGGTTGGGGTATGTTTTCTTAATTGATTCCTCTTAAGTTAGTAGATATAAAATTATTTATCCATTATTTCAACAAGTTGTCTATTTGCTCCCGTTCTGTATATGTCATTAATCAGACTACGTTTCTCTAGCTGGGTAGCACGTTGTGCTTCCAAAGCAATGTTTATGCTATTAAAATTGTTTGGTAAACGTACCTGATAGACAGCTGTTTGATGAGTAATCTATATATTATTCTTACTAAAAGTTTACCAAAGCATCTATCTACTTTCACTTGATAACTAGTGTTTCCATTTTACAGTAATTGTGGCTTCGAAGCCATGACACCACAATTCCAAACCGAGCCGTAGTTTCTTAAACATTGTGGAAATTGCAAGCATGTTTTTAATGGAACTAAGAGAACCTGGAAATGAGATAACTGAAATGTCATTCCTACATATGCAACATGTTTCTTCTTCATGCGCAAACAGAGTCTATACACGCATGTTTAGGATTGGAAATTGATTGGCATACATCGTCTTAGGAAATTCACTTTTCACCCTTAATTTATGATTTACCACACTTGTAAAAAAAGTTTCTTTTGTTTGATCACAGGTTTATACTCACATGTTTGGGTGTCGGAATTGCCGCTTGCTTGAGCACAGTCGTTGGTCATATGGTTTCAAATTGTATCAGCCATTCTACTCTTTGTATAGTATCCTTCTGATGAGCTTCTTTACCTCATATCCGGTACCCTTGCTCAGAAATATATTATTAAATGACAATTGAAATTTTCTTTCTGGAGGATTTGGCTTCCACTGCGTGCTTAGTGAGGGAAAAAAAAAAAACCCAATTTATATATACGATGCTGATCATATTTGTTTTCCATTTTACAAGCTGATGCATAAGCTATGATTTTATAGAATTTTATTTGTACTTCTTTTACTATTCCTATTCATTGGCTCATCAAGTTAGTCCTCAACTTGGTTTTAGTACATTGTCACAATCATCTCCCTCCTTTTACTTGAACTTGCTGTGGTTGTTGCAATATTCTTCAGGATGGACTGGAAAATGGTATGCTTTTACAAGATTGTTTCGTTAGGATTGCAGAACTACTCTCATTCTTATCATTAGATTTATTTTTCAAGCATGTGGATTTGTCACAGCTATTTGCCAAGTTAATTGACAAATACCATACAAAGTTCAAGATCTTCTTGCTCTTCCATCTAAAGATGTGTCGGTTCGTTACAATTCTGATTTTGGTGCCACAGGTAACAAATCCTGTATTCCTGATATTGCTTCTACTGATGGAAGTTGATTAGAACCAGATAGAGATGACACGCTCGTATTGTTATTTGATTTGGATAATGACGGAATGCTTGTCTACCAATTTTAGTACCATTTAGTTAATGAAACATTGTTCTCATTTCAAAATAGACTGACATTTTGTGGTATCCATATTTACAGATCAATGTCCTCGCACTAGTAGTTATCAGTCTCTGGGCTATCGGCACTGAGCAAAGAAGGCACAGGAATGATTCAGAACAAGCCTCTATCATTCAGTCATTTTTGGTCAGGCCTAACTCGCCTGTGCCTGATACCTCAAGACACGCTTGCTGCAGCTGTGAAAATTTACCGGAATCCACCTGAATGCCACTGTTAATTGCTTGTTAACATAGTACTTGCATGGATGCCCCATTTTTTGTTATCATTTTTTTTTCCAAATCAGCACTTTATTTATAATACTAAATAAAAAAAAAATTTCAATTCTGCTTTGTGTTTATGAAAACATTCTTGGAGTTCCAGATAGTCCTATCTTTGCGGTAACTTTCAATCTCTTTTGTAATAATTTAAATATGTCTTTCTCTTGCCATCCAGCTAGCTTAATTACTGTATGTTTTTACCCATTTGATTGCTGCGCTGACTGAAGCTAGCTCGCAAACCTGAAATTAAAAGTTGCACCAGTTATATTTTTCATATGTTTTTTGCAGAATGACTACGGGTTTTTTTTATTTAAATATGCCCCATTTGTGTTTAAATACCAAATCTATACCCCATTACAAACATATACCTTCTGAAAGTGTAAAAAGTAAAAAATAATCTAAAAAAACCATCTATTTACGTTTACTTTCTCTCTCATGACTTCTACATAATAACACAACCAAAGTCGAGTATACTCGACTTTTTACCTGATTTAATTAAAAGGAAAATTTTCATTTTAATTTGAGTCGAGTATTCTCAACTAATTACCGAACTTCAATGAAAAGTCAAAAAATTTTGCTGAATGAATATTGGGTAAAGTTAAATTAAAGTAGGGTATTCTCGACTCTTTACTCGACTTACTTGAAAAAATTAAAAAAATTTCAAATAATTTTTTTATTTCAATTGAAGTCGAGTATTCTCGACTATTTACCCGACTAACATGAAAAAGTCAAGAATTTATGCTGAATTACTAATTGTGTATGGTTTGGTTAAATAGTCGAGTATTCTTGACTATTTACTCGACTTATTTGAAAAAATCAACAAAATTTCAGATAATTTTTTTATTTCAATTGAAGTCGAATATTCTCGATTATTTACCCGACTAACATGAAAAAGTCGATAATTTATACTAAATTACTAATTGTGTATGGTTTGGTTGAAGTTGAGTATTCTATACTATTTATCTAACTTCGAGGAGTTGGGTTTAGTTTTATGAGGATCTAATTGTAGTTATTTTTATATATTTTTTAATTTTTTAAAGTATATATGTGTAAAATTTAAGAGTGTTATAATTTTAGGTATATATCAAATATTTTGAAAGAAATGGGTATATCCCACTCAATTCTCCCTTCTTATCAAACAAAGGAAGCTGAAATTTTTAAAAGACTATTCCTGTATATATTTTATTTATGCCTACGCATCATGAAAGTTGCACAATATTTAATGAAAATAGAATCATTATCGACTTATGAATAAGAGTTATAAAAATTAACAACCTAAAAAAAAAAAAAAATCAACCACACACATCGTTTGTGGCTGTATCATTACTCTTTATCTAATTATCGTAGTCTCTCAAGTTCAGCATACAAAATGGAGTCAAAGAATTCTGAAAAAGCAAAGGAATCTGATGGCGATTCTGCTTTTGAACAAGTTGCTCGGGCTGCAGATATTCCCATCTATGCGGTAACTCTCAATTTTCTGTTGTAATATAACATATTTGATCTTTTGCCACCCAGCTAAACTAGCTTACTACATGTTTTATAATTGAAGTTGATTTCGTCGCCACTGTTATTGGTTCCTTTGTGATGCTTTGCTTTTTACAATTTCATGGTGTTTTAGTTTCTTATCATATTGAATTACATTTACATACCCCACAGGTGATGGCTGCTTTCAGAGAAGACCCCAGCCCAATGAAGCTGAATTTAGGCTTTGGCGTTTATCGTACAGAGGTGGGTTTCAGTCTTTACACTTATTTATTTTTGATAAAAAAACAATTTCACTGATTGACTTTGTTCATCAAATTACAGGAAGGAAAGCCACTGCTTCTTAATGCAGTTAGGCAAGCTGAGCAGTTACTAGTTAATGACTTGTAAGGTATTTCTTTCCCTTCTCTCGTAGCAATGGTGTCTTTAAGTGAATTGGTGATTTTAAATTCCCAATTTCCTCGATATTCAGGTCTGCCGATAAGGAGTACTTGCCCATTACGGGTCTTCCAGAATTTAATAAATTGAGTGCCAAGCTTATTTTTGGTGCTGACAGGTACTGTCGACAGAAGTATTGATCTGACAATTTTTTGTATTCTTTGATATTGGAAGTTCATAATGCGGAATGTATTTTGCAAACTTGAATATGGTAAAGCTGTCTCACTACATTTTATGCTCGCCCCGTTTGTATTATCAAACAAATATGAAAACTTTTTTCCTTGTTAAATTGCATATATATTTTTTGGTTTGGAGGCAGCCCTGCTATCAAGGAGAACAGGGTGAGCACTGTCCAGTGCTTATCTGGTAGTGGCTCACTGAGGATTGGAGCTGATTTTTTAGCAAAACATTACTACCAAGTAAATCGTTTACTAAATTTGAGTTTTTTGTATTTCTTCTTTTCAGTTATGCATGCGTATGATTGTATCAGTTGACTCCCTATTTTTGCAGCACACAGTGTACTTGTCCCAGCCAACATATGGAAATCATCCGAATTTTTTTGCTGCAGCAGGGTTAGCTATGAAGACTTACCATTACTATGATCCCAAAACAAATGGGCTGGACTTTCAAGGTTAGAATTCTGTGGGACAAGATCAAAACTACCTGCATCTTAAGGTCTTACCATTCAACTATCATCACCTTCCGTGCTAAATCTCTAGATGGAGCTTTACATTCATATGGTCATACTTATTGTAACCGTCTTAAGTTTGCGTGAATTTTTATCTTGATCTTTGCTTAATATTGATCTGTGATTGCAACAATGCCTTGTTATCATTTAAAGAGCTGCGTGGTCTGTTGAATAATTACCTATAACCAAAAGTGATGATATTTCTCTCAAAGGTCTGTTATGGGGCAGGGTATTTTTTATTTGTTTTCATTGCTTTTAAGTGTCTTATAGCATGTATACTTTGGTGGGTGACAAGGCATGTTGCAAGACCTTGGTGCTGCTCCATCAGGAGCCATTGTGCTTCTCCAAGCATCTGGTCATAATCCTACCGGAATTGATCCAACTGCCCAGCAGTGGGAGCAAATCAGACAGTTGATGAGATTAAAAAGGCTATTACCTTTTTTTGATTGTGCTTATCAGGTAGGCAACTATTTGATTAAAGCTTAAAATTTCAGTTTTCCACTGAGCTTGATAGATATAATGATGGAGTCCGCTCAAACTAGGGTTTTGTCATGAATATGGATGCTGATGCACTGCCTGTTCGCATGTTTGTCGCTGACGGTGGTGAATGTCTAGTAGCTCAGTCTTATTCAAAAACTATGGGACTATATGGGGAACGTGTTGGCGCACTAAGTGTTGTAAGACATTAAGATAATCTCCTTCTGAAGTTACTGTTATCACTGTGTGTCTGTATCGCCTGTGCAAATCCAGTTCTTGACCTGCAAAGTATTCTGAGTAATTTTCTTGTTTTTTTTCTTTCTTTCTTTCTTTTTTCCTGTATAAGACATTGCTTACTTATTAGCATTATTTAATTCTTGTACTCTCATTCTGTCATAGATATTTGCATAGAATCCACTTCTATGGCATGTCATTTGATTACAAGTTTTATTTTATAGGTTTGCAAGACAACTGATGTTGCTAGCCGGGTTGAGAGCCAGCTGAAACTTTTGATTAGACCTATGTACTCGAATCCTCCCATTCATGGTGCATCCATAGTGACTGCTATCTTGAAGGATAGGTATTGAATTTCTCACTAAGTGATTGAGGCATTATGGCTTATGGATTTAGCAATGATACAACATTTTGCTTATCAAACAGCAGATACATTCATGGTGTGTACATTCTGAGTGCCTTACAGGATGGTAGGTAGCAAACTACTCAGTCATTCAGGTGTTTTGGCTTATGGATGTCTGCTGCTTTTATACCAAACAATATTCTATTCATATGACCAAAGTATACAGTATTCCTGTAAATTTAGGCAGTGAATATTGTACACTATATTCTAGAAACAATGTGTTTAAATCTTATATTATATATAAAAACAGGCCTTATGATTTTTTCCCCCTTTTTTCTTTTTTGGTCTCTCTTTTTGAATGGAAATGACCAACACTATATACATGTAGCTGTTAAATCTTGATAGGATGAAATATGGATTGCAAAAATATGCTTTGTTGTTCTTGCTATAGACATTTCCTTATTGATGCTATTCTGGTGTTACCTGTAGGGAAATGTACAGTCAGTGGGTAACTGAGCTGAAGCAATTGACTGATCGAATTGCCACCTTGCGCCAACAATTGCATCTTGCTTTGCTAGATAGAGGTAACACAAGCTATCAATTAAGTTCCGCTGGCCTTAACTACTCAACTAAGCTGGTGAATTTTACTGTCATAATTGGTGGACATACATATCAATGAATAATTAATGTTGCTTGATAATCAAACTGTAATGTAGGTGACTTGAAACTACATAAATTGTGATTGTCTGTGGAAAGATGTTTTGACTTGCTTAATTCTGTGATATTTTAAAATAGAGTACTACTTTTAATTTGGTTACTGACTTGCTGCTAACTGATCAGCTCATGCACCTAGTTTGTGTACAAAGAGGATGTAGTCTGCAGTTTCATCTAAATTTTGGGTTTGTAACATCTCTCAGTTTTGGCAGGTACCCCTGGTGACTGGAGCCATATAACCAGGCAGGTCGGAATGTTTTCTCTAACTGGATTGAACGCAGAGCAAGTTGCCTTCTTGATCAAAGAATACCACATCTATATGTCACCTGATGGGTAGCAACATTTTCTGTTTGTTTTGATATTTTATTGAAACTCTCAAAATCACTATGTTTTCTGTCCATCATCAACACCCTAATTAGAAATGTTACTCGAACTATTCATGCATTCTTCAAGTTCTATCACCTTAATGAAGTAGCTTCGCTTGGCTAACCTAATAAATCTTGGAATTCCCAAAAATGATTTGTATCTTTTATGTTTTTATCTTTAATTTTAATTTGCAGGAGGATTAACATGGCTGGGCTGAGCTCTAAGGCAGTTCCTTATCTTGCTGATGCAATCCATGCAGCTGTCACCCTCGTCTAAATCAGCTCTTTTTTATTTTTTTCCCCAGAACATTATTGTTTGAGTTGGGTGGATTAGCTCTGCACTCAAACTTCTTTGTTGCAATATTGTCACTGGACCAAATTGGAGGTTAAATATTGAGAGTCTTGTGTTATTGAAGAATTTAAATAAGGACAATGAGTCACTCTATATAGATGTTTTAAGCATGGATAGATATACATTTACTAAATTGTCAATAAGTGTTGCTCAAAATTCATCGACTGGCTGGAGCGTGGGTTTGAATTTATTATTTAGCTGCCCAAGAATCTTCCTATCCACACAGACGTTAACGCTTCCAAGAAGTTGACAAAATCTTAATTTAGCCATGCAAGAAGCCACTGCCCCATTCTCGACCCGATTCTCTTCCTGGGACGATTAACGAGTTTATCGTAAAGAGACGGCTACATGGTAGCCTTACGAGCATAGTAATTACTGCGCCTCGACCCGCGCGACACACAAAGCTTTTTCTCACATATCACGAAAATTGCCATCACCACCTCACTCTCCGAGAGGGACGGTGGCAAAGAGGTCCCACCTATCCTATACTGTCAATAGAGCTGATAAAATATGTTATCGAGTTGTGTTTGTGTAGTGTCGAATTCTTATTTTATTTGTGTAGTGTCAAATATAAGTCAGAATCAAATATGATATATTTAATAATTATGATAAAATATTAAAATTTTGATCCAACACAAAATAAATGGGTTATTTAATAATTTGTCTATATGTGTGTATCTACTAATATTTTATATATTTTATACTATTAAAAGTCAAAATTTATATAAAATTTTATAAAAAAATATTGTGTATATATTCATCTTTAAAAAAAATTAAGAAGATAATTATATATAATATTTGAATTTTAATAATTAGAACCTATAAATTAATTCAGGACAGAAAATATAATCATGTTATTATTCTAAAAAATAAATTAAGAATTTTAACCTAACTCAACAAAAATTATATTAATTTAAATTCGATCTATTTAACAATCGTGTCAAATTTAACGATTTATATCCATTTATTCGTTAACTATCAATACATAGGACCTTGCTAAAGTTTCGTAAGCCACACACCCTAATACAAATGGTAAACGTATACGGTATACCATTTGATATATTCACTTCGACGGAAAAAGGTAGTGGGGCCCGTTTTGATCTTATAATAACGTCAGCTAATAACAGACACCAGCACCGTCACCCGCCGCGTAAGCTTTTGTTATCGAAAGCTGAAACTTTTGACCTCACGTCATTTATATAAAAAACGAAAACAAACCCAGCACGCAGTCCCCATCTTCATCATCATCTTCTTTAACACTTTGCCCGAAAAGCGAAAGCGAAATAAATAAAGGAGCTTAGCTGAAAATGTCAAGCGGAGGCCACGGCTCAGCAACTGATCGCAGACTAAACGCTCTGTTCAGACACCTCTCATCGTCTGCGAGGATGGACCCTCAACAACTAAACTCAATCGCAGCTTCCCCAACTTCCGCCAATCAAAACGACTCCGTTTTCTCCCACGTCGTTCGCGCCCCCGAAGATCCCATTCTCGGCGTACGCACCTCTCTCTCTTCTCCCTCCGTTGTAATTAAATAAATATAATTAAAAAATAAATGACGCTTTTTTTTCTTTTCTCTTTCTGTTTGGTGGTAATAGGTGACGGTTGCGTATAACAAGGATCCAAGTCCGTTGAAGTTGAATTTGGGAGTCGGTGCTTATCGAACTGAGGTATTTTTTTGTTGAAGTTTTGAAGAAATTAGAAAAATAACTAAAACATATAATTGATATAAGAAAAATAATGAAATGTGTGTGTGTGTGTATTGTATGTAATAGGAAGGCAAGCCTTTGGTTTTGAATGTTGTGAGAAAAGCGGAGCAGCAGCTTGTTAATGACAGGTAGAATTTCTTTCTTTCTTTTTTTTTAAAAAATTAATTAATTGAATTTGTTTAATATTGCAAAATTTGCACTTTATGAAGTTAAAGTGATTGAGTTTAATTTTATTTGTTTGTTATGTAATATGTAGGTCCCGTGTTAAGGAATATCTTCCTATTGTTGGATTGGCTGAATTCAATAAATTGAGTGCTAAGCTCATTTTGGGTGCTGACAGGTGCTTTCTATTTTATGTAAAATACTTTCATTTGGTTGTTTAAGTAATTTAGTCAAGAGTAATGCTTTTCTTGCTTGTGATATAGCCCTGCTATCCGAGAGAATCGAGTTACTACAGTTCAGTGCTTGTCCGGTACTGGTTCTTTGAGAGTTGGAGCTGAATTTTTGGCTAGACATTATCATCAAGTAAGATACTTTTTTTTTTTCTTTCTTTGGTGGTGTAAACATTACTTGTTATGTTTTGGGTGATTGTTGTATGTTATAATTTCTGGGTTTATTTTGCCCTTTTGTTGCCTATCTTGTTCTTCAGCGCACAATATACATTCCCCAGCCAACATGGGGAAACCACCCGAAAGTTTTCACTTTGGCTGGACTATCTGTGAAATCTTACCGTTACTATGATCCTGCAACACGTGGTCTTAACTTCCAAGGTTGAAACCATTCTCTATATGTCCTTGTTTATTGTTTGTGTTTCCTGCATAATGATCAATAGACTTGAATTTGCTTGTTGGAAATCTGATTGGGACTTGTTTTATTTATATCATTCTTTCCATCATGATTGAATTGTGTCTGCTAATAGGCTTGTTGGAAGACCTTGGTTCTGCCCCAGCTGGTGCTATTGTGCTCCTCCATGCATGTGCTCACAACCCCACTGGTGTGGATCCCACTCTTCAGCAGTGGGAACGAATCAGGCAGCTGATGAGATCTAAGGGGTTGCTACCTTTTTTTGATAGTGCTTATCAGGTATGCACCCAGGTGCAATAAAGCTAATTAGTTTTAGGGGGAAAAAAAAAAGGTGGGGATGTAGTGGCGCAGAGTTGCTATGTAAAAATGGACGTTTGTGTTTCTAAAATAAGCTTAGAGTTGAATTGATTATTGATGTCTGTTCAACCCAACTGATGTGGGACTGAACGTTTTTCTATCATTTTAGGGTTTTGCAAGTGGAAGTCTGGATTCAGATGCGCAATCTGTTCGCATGTTTGTTGCTGATGGTGGTGAATGCTTTATAGCTCAAAGTTATGCAAAGAACTTGGGGCTTTATGGGGAACGTGTTGGGGCTCTAAGCATTGTAAGATCCCAAATACAGTAACTGCTCATAACCTGTTAGATGTTGAAAATCTATTTTCTAGTTTGCGCTATAGTGGATCTCAATGAATAATCTTCTGTTTGATACAATATAATTTCCCTTAGAGAATTGGCATCTATTTATCAATATGATGGAAAGTAGGAATTTTCTAAGCGGACAAATTTTCCTTGTTTATTTGCTGCTTATCTGGATATTCTTATCTTCAGCTTTTCTTTTAACTGAAGTTTACCATAATTTCCAAATGCTCTCTAGGTCTGCAAGACAGCTGATGTGGCAGGCAGGGTTGAGAGCCAGGTGAAACTTGTGATCAGGCCCATGTATTCAAATCCACCCATTCACGGCGCATCTATTGTTGCTGCCATTTTGAGGGACAGGTAAATGTTCCAAACTTTTCTTCATACCTGGCTCAATTAACTTGAAAAAGAAGAGTATGAACTGAGAAGCTAAACTATTGAAAGCAGAATTCTTTATATTCTTTTCTCAAGGGGAGCTTATATTAATCATCAAAACCGATCAAGTTATAGACAGATAATTAACTGGATACAATGTTTTCACTGTGTACATTTTAACTGGATGACAATGGAAAACATCAGTGACATTTTTTCTGGAAATCATGCTTTCTCAAAATATTCCTTGAGTTTTTGACTGCTTCATGATCAGGGACTTGTTCAATGAGTGGACTTTTGAGTTGAAGGCAATGGCTGATCGCATCATCAGCATGAGACAGAAACTTTTTGATGCCTTACGTGCTAGAGGTAAGAGCATTTGTTGAGTTTTATCTGTTTTCCGTATTTATTTATTTTCTCATATGCGTATGTCAGCTCTATTATGATCTTTCCGGTCCCTTAATTGATCATGCCATAAGCGTCCGGTTTCTTAAATTGCGTCCTCAACTTCTGTGAGTTTAGAACATCCATTAACCTCTCTCTGAGAGATATGGTACATTGCAGGTACACCCGGTGATTGGAGTCACATTATTAAGCAGATTGGAATGTTTACTTTCACTGGGCTGAACCCTCAGCAAGTCGCCTTCATGACTAAAGACTATCATATCTACATGACCTCTGATGGGTAATAAACTGCTTTCTTCCCCCCACTCCTCTATTCTTCTGGTTTGAGTACAACCGCCTAGTACGATTTTAAGCTAGTGCAATATCTTGCCTATTTAAATTCTTTTTTCGGAAGCATTGCCTGGTGCATAGTTAATTTGAACAGCTCAAGATAATACGAGTACAGTGCTTTATTTCTCACTTGAGGATTTTTCCTTTTTCCTTATTTTGCAGGAGGATTAGCATGGCGGGTCTGAGCTCAAAAACAGTCCCACATCTTGCAGATGCAATTCATGCAGCTGTTACACTTGTTTCCTAATTCTGTTGCCAAAATATTTCTCTGTCCAGCAGACATCGCGGAGGCTTTTATCATGTTGGTGGGTTCTTCGTTTCTGTTTTGTTGTAATAATTTTACCTCAGGAAATAAATAAATAAATAAAAGGTTGGTAATTAAATGCTAGAATCTGGTAGTTGAAAGAGTCGTATGCTACCAAAGGGATTTTAGTCATATTATTTTAGTACTGAAGACCAAGTTACGTTCAACTTCTCCAAGAGACCAGAAAGGCAGGAAGGTATAGTATTTGAATAAAAGCGTTTATTCATTAAGAAACATATACAATGCCCGTGAGTTTGCTATTTTAATGCTGTAATCCGTATTCGGGTCCCTATTTTTGTAATTTTCGAATAAAGCCACAGATTCTCCCATTTGTTACAAATAGGTCCCTGAATTTGAAGTTTGTTGAGTATTGTTGCATTCTCAATGTCATAACTCTGAAATAATTTTTAAAGAATGGCGGTCATTTCTGGACGGGTTTAGAAATTAGAAACTTGTTAAGTACAAGTGAACAAATTGCATCATCTCTTAAGAAATTGTAAAAATTCAGGAACCCACATGTTGTGCCACACTTGCTAATTCTTGTTTTTGTTGATCTTAATTACAGCTATTCTTCAATGAGTCCAATGTACAGAGTGATTTGATTTGAACACGTACAATTTGCCGCCACTTCATTCTAAGAACGATGGCAAACAACTCTGGGGAATTTTCCAATAATTTAAGCTTTGCTCGTAAAGAATCTCATTTTTCATGCCAACAGGATGACTTCATCCCAAGTAATTGCCCTGGTTAAACAGTGGACGAATTAATTGTAGCAACCACTCAGATGCAGCAGCAGGCTTCTGAAGTGAGTTGCAATAATGCAATAAAAATATTCTACCCACAAAAAAAATAAAAATCAAATTGATATATTTACATTGCAGCAAAATTGTTCCATTGTTGAACTAGCGCATCTATTTCTGCAAACCTTGCCAACCCCAGCCATTGTGTGACCAAACGGCTTGGCAAAATAACCATTGGACACAAAATTTTAATCCCCTGCATTTTCAACCAGATGCATTTCTTTCTGCAGCAAAGAATAAGCTTGTGCCCTAATGAATGCTCTACAACTATAAGGAAACATAATCAGGGAGGCATAATGCGCTACAACAATCAGGTTTATCAATTAATCAAACAGAAGTTTGGCCACTGTAACAATAAAAATGAATAGGAATAAAAAAATTCAAAAACGAAAAAAGGCATATATAACATATATATAAACTACAAGCTATGGTAGCAGAAGGCTTTTGCCATTAGAAATAGCTATCTGCAACCCTTCAACAGATAGGAAGAGGGACTTGAGAAGTTTACGCCAGTCAAGGACTTCCGAGTTTCTGTTCCCTTTGCAGGTGTCCCACATTCACTGAAGTCAAGAGTGCGCCGCTCCATCTGTCAAAGCACATTTTCTCTGTTTATTCACAATGTTCCACTTTACTTGCAAAAAGAAAGAAAGATGCATAGGAAAAGAAAAACTTAGCACAGTAAGGTTTGCAATGCTATTGTAATATATAGAAGACTTGAAATGCTTGAAGGAAAAGAAAAGTGTGGTTATTAAAAAGGTTTAGCACATTTATGTTTCAACCCTCAGCTTTAGCTTCTTCATTCTATCAGCGAATCCATTGGAATGGAATTATCTGGACAGTTAAGGGTCTTTGGCGATCATATTTTGATGACATCAAGCCATAGTGCAAAAGTCTTTAAAGGACTAGTGATAGATTGCATAGAATTGTCTCCTTAGTTATGTAGAACTAGTCATACCATAACATTTGAGTCCAAATGGGAACTCTCATTTTCATTCTCTGGCAGATGTTCGATCCCTTGGTCCATGCTTGGACTTTTGGAGTTCCTTTCATTCACTAGTGTTTCAGAGGATTCACCTCCCAAGACCTCTAGTGCATCTGCATATGCAGCAGCAGTGTGCTCACTCAACTGTTTCATTAATCCAAGGGCATCATAACTTCGATCGCCTGGGCTCATAAAATAACCAATATCCTGACAAGAAAAACCAAATACTAAGAAACATCTCATGAAATATGGAAAAGAAGCACTCCAGCAAGAGCCGTACCTCAATTGATATTTCAGTATCAACCCTTGGACCTGGCACAAAAGAGTTAATAAACCAAGGGGACTTCCATGCTGAAGGTGATTCTATACTTCTTTTGAATGGAGTTTCACCAAATCTGGTAAAGATCACTATCAGCCAAGCAACTTCGGGAAACAAACATAAGCAGGGAATAAATTTCTGGAGAGGGAGCAGCAAATCATAACGGGGAAAGCAAAAACTCACATGTTATAGTTTTCAGTGCCAGCATCATTCCCAGCAGTAGTAGTTGTCTCTCCCGTCAGCGCCAACGATGGAATGGCTTGTACTGAAGCAACTGCACCGGCACTACTTTCATTACTCCTTTTGCACACTGCCGGAGAGCTTGTATTCCTAGGTGATTGTTCGGAGGAAAAACCTTGATTTGCTGTCACCCCAAAGCCTTTACAGTACTGAGTTCTTGGAGTTCGAGCAAGTGACCCCAGTGCTCTATTTGCTTTGGAACCAACTTGATCAGGAGAAAATAGCAGATCATTCATATTATGTTCAACAAGGATGCTAGCAGGCTTTTTCACCTGCGAATAGTAGAACAAACAAAATTAAAAATGTTCTATAGATGCAAAATTCTGAATACTACATAAAGCAGTGAAACCACCAACTCTAGAATTTCAACATATTGAATACAATTTTCCATTTTTTTTAAGGGAGAAAAAAAAAAAACAAGGTAGAGAACACAGGTCAAAATCCTATAGCTTGAATACCTTTTCTCCCATATGCTACAATAATAGTCCAAAAAGACAACAATTTAAAGCATTTCTTTATAACTTGTACAGACAAACACCAAAAAGGGCAATGAGATAACTCACGGTTTCAGAAGCGGCATCAGCATCAATCTTGGTCTTAGAATCAGTATCAACAGTCTTTGGCTTCATGTTTTCCTGGGAATTGCTACCATCAAAATCTTTCTCAGAAGTTTTGTCTTTTACAATGATATCTTTATCCTTCTCTTGACCACCACTGAGATTTTCTTTGTCTTCAATGAAGGATCCAGAATTTCTCTTCTGATTAGATGATGGGGACAGCAAAGATGCTTTGTTAGCCCCGCCATCATCAAACATAACATCTAGACGAGAAAAATCACGGGCCAAACAGGATGTCAAGTCGGTTTCAAGCTTTTTGTCATTCCTTCTATCTGACAGGGGTGAAAGTAAGTCACGGTTTCGTTTCTTCAAAATGGATGGTGTGCCTGTAAAAGTTTTGGCAGCACTTTTCAGCACAGCCTCTGGACTACCATCCCGAGAAGGTGAATCCCATAACCTAAATGGAGTTATGCAGTTCATTGATGACATTAACTGGCGGATACCGAGTGGACTATACTCTTGCAGCATATCATTACCAGATTGTATAAGATCACAGCTGAAAAATGGAATGTCCAAACTAGGAAAACGAGGAGGTTCATAACAAAGAGCTCCTGAATCCTGCTGTTCTGTTTGTGCTTCTTGCTTAACCTCTACAGAAGGACAACTTATCATGGCATCTGCTCCTGAACCAAAAGTATTTATAGGAACTAGTTTCAAAGAATCCTTTGGAAGATATGATGACTCTTGCAGGCCACTATTATCAGTACCATCATCACAAGGGGAATTGGTAGATTCATTGGTACAGATAAAGCCAGCTTGTCCATTTGTATTAAGTTCTTGTTCTTGAGTTCCATAAGAATGACAATTTAACTGACTGGGTTCTCGACCATATAGGAAACCACTGTCATCAGGCAAAAGTAGCATTGGACCAGACAAAAAAGATTGACTGCATGAAGTTCCTAATAATTCTGGCCTTAAAGGACAAAAAGCTTGTGAGGATGAAGTTCTGTCACTTTCAGATATTGGCACATCCAAAGATCGGCAGAGTAGTGAGTCAACAATATTCAATCCTTGTGGAAGATTTTCCAAGGAAAAACATCCATCTTTCATTGCCTCTGCAAATAAGACCCGGCAACATTCATCATCTGATATCAACATGTTCTCTGGTTTAGCTGAACCAGCTGCTAGATTTCCAGCAGAACTAGGAACGCTAAGTCCCATAGAGCTTTGGAATGGAACATTAGCAACTTCATGGCCTTCATGAGAACTTATACAATGAGCTGGCAACCCCGCTGATTGATGTCCCAATTCGAGTGCCGAAAAGTTTGATACATCCTGTAAATTAAACTGGTAAGGTGTGCTTGCAAAAGACCCAGCATTATTGACAAAACTTTGTTCAGGGAACTTAGAAGAGCAGCCAGCTTCACAAGGTATTTCTGGAATGGAAAAAGTGACATCTTCAAGTGAGGTGTAATATTGTTCTGTACAAGATGCTGGACTGGAGCTTCGATCCTTCCCTGGACACGACTCTTCACTAAAAATGAACTGGTCTCTCGTTTGTAGCACCACATTACCAGCAGAATGAGTGTGTGCAACACCTGCTGACTCTTGACTGCATTCTGATACTTCTTCTCCTTCTGTTCCACCTTTAGGACAACTTTCATCTCCACTACTTTGCATCCTTTGTGAAGATGATGGCAAAGGTTGATTTTGATGTCCAACAAGAGGCAGGCCCTGGAACTGCTCCAATAGTCCTGAAGCCAAGTAAGAGTCCAACTTCTTTTTCACAGAGCTGTTCCAGTGATTTTTTATTGCATTGTCTGTCCTGTTGATCAAACAAGAACAAATATATCGGATGCCATTTTTGTTTCAGCAAGTTCCAAATAAAAGTCGTTCACTCTTCTAATAACAGAACCTTAAACCAAACAAACACCAATTGTGATGCAAGGGCAGAGAGGGAGAAAACAGCAAGATCTAGATAAAGTCAAGGACATCTTGGAAGTTGACTCTCTTCTTGCAATAAGAAATAGACTTACCTTCCTGGCAAGAATTTTGTTAGCTCCGCCCATCTGTTCCCATAAATCTGATGTGCACGAATTAAAGCCAGCTCCTCTTCCTGAGTCCATGCCTCTTTGTTTATGGCAGGGTTAAGATGATTATGCCACCTACAATAATTTAAATTTACTAAATACAAGACAGGGAACGAGATCAAATCAAGGTGAACAGATAAAAAGGGACCCAATCGTCATAAACAACACTATAATCATACCTTTCCCTGCATTGCTTACCAATACGGCCTGGTAAATGCTGAGCAATGGTGGACCACTTTTTTGGCCCATATTTGTTCACCAATTCAATTATTATCTCATCCTCCTGATTACATATATGACAATTAGCTGACAATGTCAACATGTATGCTGGTATAGTCTAAGCCAGTTCAGAAATTGGCTAAACTATAGCACTGCAGGGACGGCACGGTCATAAGAAACAACTATAGAAAGTACCTCTTTAGACCATGGACCTTTAACCAGTTCTGGGTTCAAGACCTTCTGCCACCTATGTAAGCATTGTACATCTGTTCGGTCTTTAAAACACTCCGCTGCAAACAAGTCAAACTACAATTAGAATGTGTATCACATGCAACACCGATTAAAGAGCCAAAAGACAGCACAACTAAGAGCTGAGCGTAAATTGGCTGAGCTACTTGGATTATTTGCAGGAAAGACCATTGGATAAATATTTTAATAAATTCATAATATGCAGACATGAGATAAACTCATTCCTTACCAATTTTCTTCCAATTCTTTCCCTTGAAACGCTGAACTGCCTTCCGCAATATCTCATCCTAAAACAGAATTAGCATCCATCTCGTTAAAAAATGAAAAATAAAAAACTACACATACAAGCTTATACTTATAACTGTATTTATAATTATTTATAAATATAGCAATTTATCTTGGCATTTAAAGAAGCAACTTATTAAAAACAAAGATAAACTCAAGGTAATATCATTTTTTTTTGTGGGAGGGGGAAGGGGGTGTAAAGATGGTATCAATAAACATGATAGACACAGAAAACCAAATAAATAAACTGCTAAAAGTAAACACATTCACCTCTTCTGGTGTCCACTGTCCCTTTGTGGAACGTCTTGTAGGGCCACTGGTCCTCCTATAAAAAAAAAAAAAAAAAGAAAAAGTCACGATCATGGTAAAAGTTATTGTTACTAATTAGAAGGGGCAGAGAGGTCAAGAGTACAGAAAGACTTAACATTATTCACAGTAGAAACTATTCTCACTAATAAGGGGGTGGAGGAAGTGAGTACACAAAAAAATGGCTTTTTTTTTCCCCCCACTGAAAGCCACTAAAGATTAGCTTTGAAGAAGCAAAACTAATTAAAATCTTCAAGATTGAAAGTGCTACAATTCACTAAATTACTAATTTCCCATCTAAGCATAACATTTATGAGCTAAATAACCCACATCCCCACACCCAAAAAAAAAAAAACGGAGAGAGTGTACAAATTGTATGTGTGAACAATAATTCCATCTTTTAGCTTAAGGAGCAAAGCAAGTACCACACGTAGCTTAAAAGAACTGACCTTATCCATCAGTTGAAAATGCTCTAAGGAACAGTGGCACATGTACAAGACAAAAGCATAGAAGATGACATGTGAACAACAAGAGTTTTATGCTTTTGAGAGATTACCCATGCATAGATCGCATTCTCTGACCACCGTCACCAAGTCCATCTGAAGGAGCAGAGATTACCCGGTCACTTTCCATACTTTATTGACAAACAAATAAAGCTGCATACCCCGATTCCAATTCCATGACAATTTTCTCCAGAATCTGGTCTCCAAATCATTATCTATTTTCCTAAAATGAGGCTAGAAATCCCCTCCCGCAGGACAAAACCACAAGCTGACATATAATTAAGAACAAATGCAATCAAAATTAGAAAATAATAAGTTTGTTGAATATCCAAGAAAGGAACATAGATTCCAAAGTGATCTGATACAAAAGGTACTTTCCATGATAAATATAATCGAATACGCAACCGTTTGAATTATTAGAATAAAAATTATGACACAAAAATTAAACACCAAATGTAAATTGACAATCATTTCATGAATTATTACACCAAAAATTCTTAAGCTCTTAACGACCAGCAAAACCCTTCTGTAGAAAGCTTCACATTAATCTACCATAGTTAGTTCAGAAAAAAACTCGAAAGTAATCTTTAATTGATATAAAATTATTATCAATGCTCAAATTTCAACTGATTTACAACAGTACTGAAGGGCAAAGAATTGAAAATTCTTCAAATTGCCGACCAAACTTCATAAATTCAAACCAATGATCATGATCAGACACAAACTGTCAACTTCATCAACTAAACCCTAGATCACCCACCGAGTAACTTCAGAAAATTCAAATTTCACGAAACAGCAAAATGCATGAAACAGCATTAGATATCATAAATTTACAACAAAAAAGCCAATTACCGGTCAAGAATCAAGATCAATGAAATCGAATTCGAATTTCAAGGAAACAAAACCCGAAGCAACTCACCGAACTCAGCTTCAAGATTCGAAATTTAGACGAAATCGGTGGAGAGAACGAAACGGTGCGCATTTGCAGATCCCAAAATGAAATTTGAATTAGCGAAGAACTAAAGATCTGCAAATGCAACTAATTTTTTTTTTTTTTGAAATAAGGAAGAGTTTTAGTGAGAGAATTGTGGGGAATTTAGAGAGAGATAGAGAGAGAAAATGAAACGGTCTAGAATGCTATTCAAACATAAAGGGGCGGACAACTGAGTTTCAAACCCTATGGTTAAAGTTCGAACATGTTTGGTTTCTTAACGGTCGAGATTTACAAACGTGGACATCTTGGCCGTCCGTTTTAAATGTTTTAAAGTTCTTTAATTTTCAAAGTCCAACAACGGCCATATTCATTTTATTTTGTTTTCTTCTTTCTTTTTCATTTTTGTTCACCAACTATTAATTTTTAACCCATATTAGTAATTAAAAATCTTTAATTTTTGGTGAGAGTGTTATTTTATTTTACATTTATAAGTACACAATTAATTGTTGATATAATAACTATAATTGTCTTAGCAGCTAGGATTTGCTAATTCATGGATGCGATAATTTTTGGTATTTTTTTTAAGTAAGATATGCACTACCTATGATTAGGCATTAATTTATTGTTATGGATAGGGATAATATTAATAATAATTACAGTATCAGCAAACACTTATTACATAAGATTATCTGAAAGTATACAAAATAATTGAATGTGCATTAATTATATGAACATTTGGCAAAAGTTCGAACCTAGTTATCTACAAGTTTGGCCAAAAAGGAAATTGAGAAAAATTAGAAGTTCAATCTCAAATCCAACTTATATATACGTATAGAATTCTTCTAGTTAGAGATTCTAACCATGTTAAAATCTCATATAAGATAAAAAATAAAAAATACAGATTTTAATATAATATATTTTATCTTATAGTGTATTAAAATATGTGTTCTTTTTATCTTTTAATTTACTACTAACTTTAATATGACTAGAAATCCATTATTAGTATATATATTAATTTTATGCAAATATAAATAAAATCTCTCACTGACCTTGATGAAAGTGAGGTTTGAATATCGGATCTTTTGAAATAACTTCTTGTATTAATTCAAGTGATTTTACTACTTGAATGAATCATCACCTAGAAAACTTATGGCTGAAGGATATTATGATATGCAAATGATAATATTATGCACAAGTAAATCAATTACTACATAGGTAACACTAAAACTTTTAGATCATTTATAATGTGCTTATTC
Source organism: Citrus x clementina (assembly GCF_000493195.1). NCBI lineage: Eukaryota > Viridiplantae > Streptophyta > Magnoliopsida > Sapindales > Rutaceae > Citrus > Citrus x clementina. Next base: position 2,897,602 of record NW_006263303.1, on the reverse strand, counting down.
ACTTAAAGCTTAATAGCTTAACGTGTTTCATAAAACAAGATTAGAAAGAAAGCCGAGTCAGCCTATGAGAGTAAGGATTGTAGAATATTTTTAATTTCATACCAATCAATTTCTTTTTAAATTTAAACAATCTTTACTTATTTTTCAGTTGCTAAGGAATCAACTTGCTGGATTTCCATTATTTTGACCTGCCATGGAGGCTGTTTCAATTCAAACAGTACTGATCATTCATTGCAGAAGGCTACGGAATATTATTACACATACTATACTGTGAAGTATTGCATGAAGAAGAAGCTGTCTTGAATAAAAAGAAAGTTAACGGACTCCAATGCAAAACATATGAAAGTTCCTCTGGAATGGGTGGGCTTGAGGAACAGAAGCCTCCAGGCAAATGGATGCTCATTGCTCAAGAATCAGGGCATTTTTCTACTAATTTTTTTGTTTTTTTAACACTAACAATATCATCTTAACCCACCAAGCAACTTTCGAAAACAAACATAAAAGACCAAAAACAAGTACATGCCACCTCGGTATCTCGTATGGTAAAGCAGGTGAGATAGATACGAAGGACAGACTCTATTCGACAATTGTACAATCATTACGTTAGCTATGTTGACTTTTCTTCAGATGATCGCGTTCCTCTGTGGGCTTCATTTTTCTTTATTTTCTCTTTTCTTTTTAAACACAGTTAAGCGGGATTCAAATTTCATATCTTCTTTTTAGCCACCACCCACCAAGGTCAAAACATGTGATTTAAAGCGTTTTCCTAAATATTTTTTAGTAAGCGTATAGTGAGTCAGCCCACGAGAATAAGATTTGACGTTCAAAATTTATAATCAATATCAGCAAAAGATCAAAGACCTGTTTGTTAAGCACGTTCGATTCTTGCAAAAGATGAGATGATCATCAGTTCAAGGGGAAATGGGAACCATTAAATTTACAACAATTGTGATTATGAATTTCGAAAAATAACAATGCCGGAGCATTCAAACGATTCTAACTGCAAACCAAAAAAAAAAAACATTTTACTGCGTATCCGAGAACACGAATTCAACGTAATAGCGGACAAGACACCGAGAGATCCAGTAAGAAGCGCATTTTATCCTCAAAAGAAAAATCACATGGGGTCGGACAAAACTAGTCCCAGAACTAATCCCGGGTTTCTCATGCTGCTCAAACTTTCCGGGCTTTATTTGGGCGTCCTCTTGCTGAATCATTTTCTCTGAAGCGGCTTTGTTTTCTGCCTCTAAATGTTTTTCCTCCCCTGCATATGTTGATTGAAATTAATAACAGTGGAAAAATGAACCAGTTTCCTATTAATAATGGCTGTTAAGTAAATAAATTATTAATCCGCAATATCAAAGGTAACCGCATCAAAATAAAAGTAGAAAGTAAAACAAGTACTATATAGATGTACGGACCTTCCTCGGTTACCCTTAACGTCACGGTGTCTCTCTTGGTTACCACGAAGTAGGCTCCAGTACTCTTTTTCAGCCTCACCTGAGAACAAAATTAAGCAAAAATACTATGTCTCAAGATGCAGAATACTACTCATACAAAACCACTAAGAAATAGAATTTTGTATGGAAAAAATGTACGTTGTTGCATACCAGTAACAGGTTCTAAAACAGCTATGAAATTCTTCACAGACAGGCCGCCTTCTTGGGCTAGGACTGCAGCTGCACGAGCTTTCTGAGCTCCTTCAGGTTCTTCAAACCTAATGTACCCCGACTCAGCTCCAATTTTGAAGTCGATGAACTTTAAAGGAAAAATATACATAATAATGAGAAAAGTCATAATTAACTCAACATAGCCCCCAAAGCTAGAACAAAATAGCTAGTAACAACTATATTGCTATTCAGACCATATTACACAGTAACATCTAGCAGTAAAGACTTTTATAAATGACACACACATGAGGGCCTAGAAAGGAAGCTCCTCTAGAGATGGAATGGCTCGTCACATTCTACAGTCAAAATTGATAGAAAGGAACAGAATTTTTTGAGAAAATCTATGCCGATATATACTAGTTAGCAAGTAACAAAGGCATATAATGAGAACAATATTAAAGTAACAGGGAACCAACATTGTACCTTAACAGTGCCAAATTTATGAAAGACGCTCTTCAAATCCTCACGCATTACAACATCCATATTGTCTTTATATGTATCAATGGAAGTTTTCCCTTCCTTCTCTTCACCCTTTTCAATGGAACCATCAGAAGACTTATCTCCATCTTCACTGTCCAATTCATTCTTCTCCTCAACCTTTCCTTCACCGTTGCTGTCATTTTCTGATGCCTTCTGCTCACTTTCTACAGCAGCAGCATTATCAGAGGAGTCAGGCTCTCCATCTGGTTTACAAGCATTTTCACTGTCATTGGCTGGCTTGAGAGAGCCATTTTTTTCTTCAGAACCCTCAGCTGACTTGTTCTTCAGCGTGAATGCAACAATTAAGCCCTTTGGATAGCTGTTATCATATAAAGAAGAACAACTATGTCATAATCACACGGGACAAGGAATTCACAAAATTCAAAGAGAAGCATTAATTACTCTGCTTCTGCATTTGAGTTGTTCTTGCGATTTGAACCCACGGCCGGACGAGATTTCTCAAATTCCTCTGTTTCTTTTGCTCTTTCTGCTTCAAATTCCTTCCTGAATAGAAAAGAAAATGTATCAACAGGGGCTCCAAAACTAGAAGTTTCTGCATACAAATATTAAAAGTAACAAGTAAAAATAATGCAGGCAGTTATTTAAGCTTAACTGTAGCACAGTATGTGTTGAAAACCACACTAACTTATGCAAAAAATCTATATGTATATATAAAATGCTTACACCAAAACAAACCATATTAATTTATAATTAAAAATTCAATGTGAAATGAACTGAAAATAAATTAAAACCAGAGCCATAACATACTTTGGCTTCAGATGAAGCTCAACACCTGCATAAAACAAGCCTTGCTTCAGAACCTTCTCAGCATCTTCCTCGGTTGAGAACTCAATCAAAGCAGTGCCACAAAATAACCTTTTGTCTGCTACATGACGGGGCAACCTCACACTATTAACCTGAAACAGTTAACAGCACTACACAGATATAGAGAACTTGAACGAAATCGGTTAACAAACATATAATTGCACAATATCTTAAACAGAAATCTTCTTCTTCTCTTAGGAGGCTTATATATAGATTTTAATTATTGTACCTTGAAGTATGTACACAATAGATAATTCGAACCAATTTACTTTGAATAATGAAAATCTCAAACGACCAGTACCTTGACATGTTGAGAAAAGAAGGCCTCTACATCTTCACGCTTCACATCATATTCTAGAGGTGTTGCAGCAATTGTTCTTACATCCAATTGCTCTTTCATCTCCTCTGCAGTTGGTAGTTCAGCACTACGACCCACTTTCATCCCTAACCCACCAAACATTATATACAAAAATGAATAAATAAATAAATTAAAAAAATAATTTATACTCAATTTAAAAAAAAAAAGAAGAAGAATATGCTAACAAATGCAGAGTTGATCACTAATTGATATCGTAATATATCATCTTCAATTCGACACAACATTTAAAGTTTCATAATCACAATTTCAGTGACAGCTGCGATATACATACAGTAATTTGCCTAAGAAGGAGAGGTTAAAGAAAACTGACCATCTTCGGAAAGTTTAAGGGAAGAAGACTTTCGAAGAGTTTCAGCAACAGCCTCTAAAGTATCTTCAGGTATGTCTTCAGACTTCACATTGCCCAAATGTAAATGCTCTTTCATTCTCTTAAACGAACAAATCAGAGCCAAACTAACCACTGTATTATCCACAGTCAAGATCAACCAAAAAAATAAAAAATAAAACTAAATTCAATTTAAAATCAAATAAAAACAGCTAAAATTTCCATAGAAAAAAAACTAAGAATAAAAAAATAAGTAATAAGGATACTGGCATCAGAGCTCTCGCTGATCTTTCCCCTAAGAAATTCATCAGTAGGAATATTGCTATCACTGAAGTAAAATTCAACCTGCAAAAGCAATAAAAATAAAATAAGAGCCGATATATTTGAAGAACTTTACTTTGAAACAACAAAAAAAAAAAAGAAGGTTAAAAAGGAGGAGGAAAGAGAAGAAGGACCTGACGCAGAACAGCTTGGGCAGTTTCTTCATCTAAGGACGCCATCCTTGTTGTACGGACGAGAGAGACGAGTGAGAGAGGGCAAGCGTTCACTGTTTAGGGTTTTGTGTTGTGAGATATTTTGGGCGGCTTTCGAGTGAGACTGTTTATGTTATGTCTTCCTTAATGCTTTGCCCTCTATTCTGATTCTGAAACTGAATTTGCCCAAGTGCCAGTCCCACGTTTGTATCCACCGTCTGCCACGTCACTCTCAGTTTTGTTAAAATTGGGCTTTTATTATTTTATTCCCTTTTTTTAAATAAAGGATTTTTTTGTTTTATTTTTTTAGAAGAGTTTATTTCAAGTTCAATCGGCTAAATTCAAATAAAATTCATGGTGGTGTTGCTAGTTCATTACTAGAGAATTTCCGATTTATAATGTTTATTAATTTATTATTTAAAAAATTAATAGATAAATTATCATTTGTTAAAAATAAATAGAGTCATCCTATTATCAAAAAAAGAGAGAAACTTAAGTAGATCAAATATTTCTAAATCATCATGTATTATTTTTTAAAAGTTTGAAGAAAATGGACAAATGCACAAATTAGATGTAGCGAACTAGATACAGTACTTATAGGATAAGATTATTTCAACTTAAGTTTTTTATTAAAAATTTAACTTCAAATTTTAAGTCATTGACTTTAAACGATCCAACGATAGATGTTGAAAATCAAATTACCACTTAATGGTAACTATTTATGAACCATTTAATTTCTTAAAACCAATTACTCAAGATTTATACCAAAATTTTATGTTAAAAACTTCAGTTAGAATGGCATACTTCTAAAAATCAATGTCTCAATCACTTACAATCCTTGATAATTAATATACGTACGAATGTACAAGCGTTCCATATTTTTATTACTTGCTTTTGTGTGTAGGCATCACGAGACGAGATGTGCTAGTGCGCTATAGATTTTGGTTTCTCGTATCATTCCCCTTTCCGAAAGGTATCATCATGATAGAAGCAGAGAAATTTGGGGGACAAAAAGAATTGCTTTGAAATATAAATTTATTTATATTTTATCCATTTTCTAATAGACATTCAACGTAAGAATACGCTTTTAAGGAGTGAAATTAGTAAACCAAAATCAAATAAAAAGCCAAACAAGTCAAATTGAGATGCCAGATTATTGCAATAACCGACCAGCATTTCTTAAGACGAGTTCATCCATCAGACTGAAAACACAAACTATTGAGTTCCTAAGTTCCCAATGCTTACAAACCATATTCCACTGATTTCCATTAAACAATATATTCAATCAAAATTTACCATTCAGCTCATGTCCACAACTGGTCGCATCAACAAATAAAATAACTGCAATAAATATGTGATCAATTTGCTACTAAAATCTGACGGCAATTTGCTACTAAAATCTGACGACAAAAGCACAGGTTCATCATCCATCAATCACACATACAGATTCAGATCATGTTTCGTCATTATCAAAGTACAGCATATGGATGGGCGATATAATGAAGTTCATCTTCCCTCTAAACTCCCCCATCTCCCTCCCCAAGGTTGCATATTTATATTTGTTACTAAATCCTCGGGTGACAGATTAGGATTAAGGTGATTTATTACTACAGAGGGATGATAACTTACAAAAACTGAATGCCAAACTCTCACATTTTTCTAAGGCAGCAAATCTAGATGCTCTTAACTCAACGGGTAATAGTTATGTGCTTACATAAAGTCCTCTTCCAGTTCCTGTAAGGACTTGCTCTCTGATGCAATTTGTTTGTTAGATGTCATCTTTTCGGCAACCATCAGTCCCTTGTAGCTCCTTACCTCAGCTTGTCTCTCCTTCTCAAGCCTTTCCATTTCCTCCCGCCGTTTCTGCAAAGAGATTGCATTAACAGACTTTCATTGAAATACAAAATCCGATCACAAAAAACATATTCTACATGACAAAGGATGCAGATTCAGCCTCTGTAGAACTCTAATTGATGTACTGAACAACAAAAGCCAAAGAGACGGTAACCCAAGAACTATCCTGTTACGTAACAACAAGCAATCTACATACACATACAAAGGAAATGCAGTTCATCATTTTCTGAGAATAAACATGGGAGATAAGTACACAAACAATGATTCTGTAAATAGATCTCCAGAGTCCAGAAATGACCAGACACAAACATCATTCAAAACTCAAGTGTGCACTGGAGCTCATTAAATATAAGGAACAGCAGCTGGCATGCACTTGTGACTTTGGTGCATATTTTGGCAAATTAGGAAAGTATAGAGGATGTGATTATTCTATACTTTTAGTTTCTGAATAAACATTCGCACATGTTACCCAAATTGTTAGATTCTTTCCGCCTTTGGTTTAGAATCTATAATCTTCACAGCATCAAAATTTTCTAAATATCATTGATTTTCAGCTCTGGCCATGGATTTCAAGGAAGATCGGGTGTTGGAGCATGTTGTGGGGACTCTAAGGCTAATGTCGATGAGTCTAAACAGAATGTATAGATACCACAATCAGAAACAATCTCAAGGGTGCAACAGAGGTTAGGACGAAGAATTAATTTAACATCAAGAGTACATGTATGAAATCAAAAGGTATGCGTGAAGTCTCAGTTGAAATTTGGAATTAATCCCCAGAGGGAACTTCAAGCAAGGAAGAAGGAACTGAGCACAACAATTAAGATGCCAAATGAAAATAATTTTATATATTTTTTTTTTTGGGGTCAAACAGGAGATATAAGTGAAGGTGATCTCATCCTTATCAAAACATTAAAAATAATGAAAGCCAAACTAAGTTGCATATCTACAAACTCAGATGTCAGCTTCAACTTGACATCAATTTCAAACATGCTAATCAGTGACAATATAAATGCAGCACAACGTATGGCTGATTAATTAGATGCTATGTAGGTTAAGAAAACAATTGGATCATTGGAATTCCCAATGACATGTTTTCACCAACAGTAGTAGCTAAACTCAATTATCAAAAGAAAAATAATTTAATTGCAGTACCTCATGAATTCCTAAACCAAATCCCTCTAATTAGATACCTGTAATATGTGTATATTGAGGCCTTAATAATTGAAATTCCTCTCAATATCATTAATATCCCAGATGGCTCAAAGGGTAAAGGGACAAATTATTTAAAGATTAGTAACTCACTTTATCTCTCAGCTGAAGCTTTCTCTCAGCTCTTTCTGCAGCATTTGCAGCCTCTCTTTCCGCTGCAGCAACATAACATAAAGAGATAACAATGAGCAAACAGAAACAAAACTTATAACCAGTAAACAGAAGAACATTACAAGGACAATTGAGAGACAAACACCCAAAAGCTGTATCAGAATTCCTTTGTAAACTAGGAAAACAGAAGCAATCAAAATCCAAAAAACCTAACAAATGAAGCTGAGATCAGCATTTTACCTTTCAAATCAGGTTTCCTCTCCACTTTTGTTTTGTTCAATCTATTAACTATCTCATTTATTCTTTTCTCCACTTTCACTGTCCGAACCTGCGAAAAGCATCAAAATTAGACAGACACACTCTTGCCCAACAAAGCACCCAAATCTCAAAGCTTAAAAATGTCACAGAAATATACACACGCACAAAACACAAGATAAAGCAGCTCACCATCTTCGGATTGTGGAAACCAACTTGGCCAACATCCATGGAAGCAGTTTTCTTCAAATTGGCCCAAGGTGTATAAACAACATCAATGTTATTCACCTTATTGCCTGCCACGCAATCAACCAACAGCAAACAAACAAGTAACGAAACTCCAATTCACTAATGACGGCAAAAGTAAGATAACAGGAACAGAGTACATGGGTAAAATAGAATTTTTGCCTTGAATGGAATTAGCTTTGACAAGCTGAGCACAATCTTCCAATACGCCTTCACTAATATCATCAATAGTTTGGCCTTTGTGTAATCTCAAATACACATGAGCAGAAGACATTTTATCCACATGAAACCTAACAATATATTAATAAAATTATCAATTGAATTCTCGTGTAATCTCAAATACACATGAGCAGAAGACATTTTATCCACATGAAACCTAACAATTTATTAACAAAATTATCAATTGAATTCTCGACAAAATTAAATTGGACTAGAAAGGGGGAAATATATATATATATTTTTAAAAAAAAGGTACCAAATGTCTTCGGGGAAGCCGTATTTGATCAGTTCCTCGTTCTCGTACTTGTCGAGACCCATGAAAATTGTGTAATCGCCGGCCTCTGGTCGGGCTTTGAAGTAAAACACCATCTTTCGTCGTCGCTCTTGAGACCACAGACTCCTTGCGTTTTTCTTCTCCCTCTTTCTTACTGCAGATCGCTGAAAAATTATGTAATCATAAATGCGGTTTCAGTTTTTTAGGTTTTGTTGTTTGGTTACGAGATATCCTTTTTCCCTCATGACTGTTAGCTTATTCACAACGCCGTTTAATTTGTTTTTGGCTTCCAAAATATAATTTTATGCTTTTTCTTTAATAATAGTTTTCGCTAATCTCATTCCCAAAAAAAAAAGACAAAAATTCACTAATCCCAATTATCTATTCAAATTACAAATTAAACGCTTACAATTACAAATAATTTATGCATACCATTTTACGGTCTACTATTTATATAGTTGTGTTAGGAAATAACCTAAATATTTAGGTAGAAAATTGTCTTTATGTCCGTATCTACTCTTAAATAGTTGGAAAGAAATTTTTTTCACATCACACACGGAAACTTAAATCTCTACTTACCCATCTGGAAAAATAAAGTTATCGACCATCTAATTAATAGGTGATTCTCTCTTATACGAGTCATTTTGATAATTGATATAAGTTTTATAATAAAATAAGAAAAATGACTCTAAAATAACAATGAGGAAAGCAAAGGCACCTTTTTGACCGAAGTGTCTATATATGTTCAATATCATGCGTTCCGAGTACACAAATGAAAATTGCATCACGCATGCTAGAGAAAATCTGGATATCGACAAGTACACGCAACATTTGCTTATAGGGAATTTAATGTTTTAATACTTCCAATACTCATCAAATAAATCCATGGAAGACACACATTAGGTGGCATATTTGCAGAGATTCTGAAACAGCATGTAATCACCATGCTCCATTTTTCTCAATCATGTCTAATAAACCAACCCCACCTGCGAATGGAAGTATATTTGCAGATATTCTGAAACCCCGTGTAATCACTATGCTCAATTTTCTCAATCACGTCTGATAAATAGATATATATGTATCAAAGCCACATAATTCACTGATAAATATTTTGGAAGCTAATGTATGTCAAAGGTGATCAGTGACTTCCTTCCAGTTTTATCAATCATATTGTTCATAATGTATGTCCCTGTAAAAGCAGCAATAAATGCTACAGCAATGAAGTAAAGAGCTGCAAAACCAATTCGCAAGAAGCACTTTCCAGAAGTTGTTTTGGCCAATGACACACCGAACCGCGTATATATCTCTCTAATTAGGTATCTAATCACTTACCGTAAGGGACAGGAAATCCATTCGGAAGATAGAATTCAACAACGGACATAGATGGTGAGAAGGTCATGCCGAAGGTGGCTGCGGCACTTGGCCACTTGCAGCCCGCAAAACGAAGAATTAGTTGTTGCAACAAGTTATTCCAAAGCTTTTATCCCGAGTGGCGCGACGAAGCAAATAAAGATCGCCTGAGGGTGGATACTGAGCTCCAAGAATAAAGGTCCCATAATGAATCCGCGTCTATTCCAAGCAAGCCAGCCACAATGCCACAAGCACACCACTGAGCTAACTGTTGCAGTGAGCAGTTCCTGCTTTCCTCGCCCTTTGATGCAATGACTCTTAATCCCTCGTACAAACCAATTGCCTCATATAGAAACACACCAACAGAAACTGGGACGTGCAATGAGTTCAATACCTGGTACGCTGAGGAAAATGTAGCTGTATGGTTCTGTCGCCAGCACATTTCAAATGTCGCCAGCACATTTCAAATACTAATTAAATGAGCAAAAGAAACATGTAGTAGATTATAACATTAACATCAATGTCTTAAGAAATAATGAAGACCTTGGCGATCTGCGGAACCAAATACGCAAGCCGAATAAAACTGAGGAATCCAAGTTCCTTCCAACGAATATTTTCTAAAATTGTGACCTGCTATTGAAGGCCACTACTAAATTACTAAAATCTTCCATAAAACGCTGTTTGTTGATCAACTACATTGTATAATTAATGAATTGCCTTTTGAAGATTTCTGGTTTGTTTCCCAGGAAGTGGCTTGTACTCCGCGGATTCAGCAGTGCGACCTGATGATGGGCATGGATTCACAAGCAGTGCTGAATATTAAGTGAAACACCATATATACTGTAAGTTGGTAACTACGTAAATGGATTAATGAACTCACCACTTGACTCTAATAACCAAGCGACAATCTCACTAAAAAAGAAAAAGGCTAAAATGAGCACGAGCCACATGTTTTGAAAAAAGTATCAAGAATATGCACATATCCCATTCAATCAAAATAAGATAAGCAAGAGTAATGGTATTAGAACCCTCTAATTTATTATTAGCTCTCACTTTATAATTTGTTTTATTATTTTTTAGATTTATCTTTATTAAAATCAAAATAATATATCTTTTATCTTATTTTATTCCTTCTCCCCAAAACCTCTTCGATGTAACTATCGTCCTTCCACTTATATTCATTAAAACAAAGTTGATTACAACCACTAATACTTATCTTTTTCACCGTCAATCCATCACCTCCATCAATATATGATGAGTTTTAATTTTAAGTTTTTTATAATTTAATTCTGATGGTGAATTTTAGAAATTTAAAGTTATAACTCATCATATATTAGTGGAGGTGATGAATATAAGTGTCTACTTCTTAAAACTAAAATCATGATTAACTCTTTGCCATCAATTGTAGTGAATCTTAGGGATCCAATTACATTATCTTGACCCCACAACCTGAACATGTTTAGATACTCAGAAGATTAATGACACTTAACCTGTGCAAGCGTAATCTTAGAGATTTAGAAGTTAATATTTGACTTAAATGATAAATTAAATTTGAAAAATGAGAGAAATGTGAGAGAGGAGGAGTTAATTTATTGAGAGTTAGGGAGAGAAGGGAAAAAGTTCTATTTTTTAGTTCTTTATTTTTTTAATAAGGACAATTTTAAAAATTATAAATATTAATTGAAAAATGAGAGTTAAATAAACAAAATTAAAGGAGTCAAATATCATTACTCCAAACAAAATTATTTATGAAAAAAAAGGCTTTTAAATCTCTAAGATTTGGCTTGCTCAGATTTAGTTGAGTGTTATTAATCTTCTTGTCATCTAATGTGTTGAGGTTGTGTAGGATTAAGGGTAACATAATTGGATCCCAGAGATTGATCCCAATGGACAACAACGAGACTCATCAACATTTTAGTTTTTCGAATTGACACTAATATCTTTATTTTTGCTAATGGACTTTGTGTATTTCCATAGATTTATTATTGTACTATATTATCCACCGAAATTCACTAAAATTAATATAGTAATAATTTTATTTTTATCTAAAATAAGCAGAATTCGCATACAGAGAAGAGTTTGTATCTTCTAATTATTTATAACACAGGGTACAACACAATTCGCAGCACAAGAGTTGCTGTCTTAGTTTCATCTTACAGAAAGAAACAAGAAAGAAACATGGGACTAGTAGGGCCCTAAATGTAACCAATGATTGGATTCAATGAAAATGCTTAAGCTCTTTCGAAGAAGTGGACGTTACTGAATGAAATCAACGTATTATATTGTGGTCTGGTCCGTCTTAGGAATTAAAACTGTTACATGAACAAAAATAGTTTAATATCCCAAGTTCCCAACTATATCAATTTTTTGATAGCCAAGTTAATAGAATAGAAGGGATCAGTCAATGAGGGCAAAGCCTATTTTAAGGTAGATGACGGGAAAAAAAAATTCCATGGAACTTTAGGGTGTTCAATGAAATTTAGCCATTTTAGGCCTCTTAAACTTTTCAGTTTTTATAATGTGGCATCATCAAGTTTGTTGCTTCTCCAATACAAACCCCATTGAACCAAAATCTTGAAACGACTAGTCTCATTTTAGAACCATTTTATTAACAGCATCTTAAAATGGGTAGTCATTGATATTCAGCACGGATGTCTGTGACACCATTAACAGGATCAATAACAGAACAAGCAAGAGAGTTGAGGAGGTAAATGGTAAATTGTAGCAATAAAATGATGGAATGGAAGTCACTTATGGTGGTGAACGAGAAAATGAACCCTAATGACATGCCATAAGTAGCTGATTAATACAAAACTTTGTTACCACAGAACCCCCTCCACATAAAACATTGTACAAATGTAGCCGAGATTAATGGAATCTTTTGTGTTGCTGCACTTTGATCATGCTAAGGTCTCCAAATATAAGGATGAGTCACGCATTTGTGCCAAAAAGAGAAAAAAATGATCGAAGTTGTAATATCGAGCATTTAATCATATGCACTGAAACACTCGGGTAGAAGTATTTTGCAAATGATTGACTAACAAAAATTAATTGAGATTAGTAATCATCTCTGATCACTTTAGCAGGAGACAAACATCTAGCCTTAGAGAGTGATTAGGACACCAATGAATTTTTTTACAGGAAATGAAACAATAAAAGAGACAGGGCAATTATTTGTCGTACTTGCAGAGGTTCTCGAATCCCATGTATTCATGCCGATGAAACTTCCCAATCATGTTTGATATGCCTACTCCACCTATCAACCACAAGGAAACAAAACTTTTAGAATTTGTAAAGTAATTAGAGCCTACATAACTACACATCCAGCCTGATAACAGGAATATCAACACTAACCTAGGGATATCGCGCTAACAAATATCATAAAAGCCAAAATGAAGATGATGAGTGATGCCCTTCCTAATAAAATAATCAGCTTCCTCACAACATGTTGCCCAATGAAAGCAGCAATGGTTGCCACAGCAACAAAGTATAGAGCTGCCAGTAAAGAAAAAAGTCCACAAATATTTAGATGGGTTATTGAATGATGATTAAAAATAACAGAACAATCTAGAGAAAGTTATTGGAGTCAGGTGGCCATGGTTACCATAAGGAACAGGAAAACGTTTCAGAAGGTAATATTCTACAACTGACATAGATGAGGAGAAGGTCATTGCAAAGGTGGCAGTAGCGCTAGAGACCTGCACATAAGTCATCAACAGGGTTATAACCACATTAAATTAGCAATGGTTTGACTCAAAGACAAGACGGACATGCCAACATAATTTTCTTTGCCTTTATTTCTGCCTTTCTATCTTCCTAGCACATTTTTGCATAATCAGACATGTCATTATGCGCAGGTGCTCTTGTCGGTTTCTGTATAGCGCAGATTTTTTTGGCAATAAATTGAACTGCTAAATGCTAATGTATACGATTTTCTCCCTTGAACAACAAAGGTTATTATGAAGTGTAGCCATCATGATTTTATAATTCATAGACATTGGTCAGTGTGTTTTATGAACTGGTTTTACTCTTAAACTTACAAAACCAATTCCTTTGCTCCCACAAATCTGAAGGGAAACAAAAACACTCACCTGAGGTGGGACTCCCAGCTCCAAAAATAGTGGACCCATGATAAATCCGCCACCTAGTCCAAGCAGCCCACCAACAATGCCGGCCAACACTCCAAAGGCACAATAGCTAACAAGCTGGAACACTCTGAAACTTTTTCCATCATCTCCCTTGGATGCTATTACTCTTCTACCCTTGTACAGGCTAATAGCCTCGTACAGAGATACCACAAGAGAAACTGGGATCTGCACAATATAACCAAAGTCGATGATAACCAAGCTTAGCTGTTATGAATGCACAAGGAAACATGAAAAAAAGAGACAACTCTGGTAATGCCAATAGAATGTACCTGCAACAAGTCCAATACCCAGTACACTATCGAACAAGAAGCTGTATGATTCTGTTGCCAAAAGTCATAGTTCTTCAGTTAGCCCTGGATAGTGCATTAATAGAGATTGGACTAAACACTTTGACAATTAGAATCAGCATAAGAAACAAAACCTTGGCAATCTGCAGTCCGAGGAATGCAACCCAAACAAATACAAGAAGCCCAAGTTCCTTCCAATAAACATTCTCCAAAATGGTGACCTGCGATTATCAAATTAAATTAGTCCCATGAATGTTAGGATCTCATTATAGCAGATTAGAGTATACACACTTCTGGTTCCATGGCATCCTTCTGAGGACCACTTCTGGGGCCGCTCGGAAGAGACTTATATTCCACCTCACCAGCACCAGCCCCTGAAACAATGGAAAATGTATGGAGACTGAATTAAGAAGGAAGATGCATACACAAAAATATATAAGGTCTCAAATACAATAAAATAAACTTACCATTAGATCCCAAACACCTAGCGGCCTCCTAAAATTCACAGCAAGGTCAAACAGTTAAAATCATTTTTCAAAATATAAACGCATACATTACAGTGGGACTTTGAACATGGTCCTTTTTCCTTTTGTTTCTTCTTCTACTTTTTCTTCTTCAAATTCTTTTTTTTTAAAAAAAAATTGGTTGTTCTTGTTAAATTAGAGAATGCGAAGGCATAAAACAAACATTAGGAGGGACTTCATCCCAAAAATTCAGAGTTATGACTCTCTATTCTTTTTAACTGAAATGACATGTTGCAATCCTTCAACTTTCTCCAAAATGCAACAGAGAAGGTTTATTTCAATAAGCCACAACAGAGATCATTAATTCTCTCACGGTGGAATTATCCAGTGTATACAAAACAAGTGCATACGGCCTTGAACTCTATGCAAAATGTCCACATAAGTTTAAGGGATTACCTTTTTCAAAATGGTTTCTCTTTTCCATGTCTCGACTCCTTTCAAGAATGCCTTGGTTGAAGTGCCTATATACCACACACAATCGACAGAAGCAGTTAGAAAAGCAGAATGCTCAGCAAGGGCAACCACAGTTCTACTAGTAATTACCTATAAAGAGAACAATGAGTAGAACTGTGACCATCCAGTCAGCAAATATCACATTGAATGCAACACCTATACTAATTCCCAGCATAAGCATCGGTTGAATAAGCAGTGCCAAATCATAGTCAATGATGGGCATATCAAGCGTCGGGTGCCTCAACTTAAGGTTGTAGTAAACCGTTGAGACCGCTGCACCCATAATCATACCTGAAACAAAGCCAAAAGGGAAAAAGATAAGCAAACATGGTTCGAGAATCTACTAAAAAGCGACTCCTGAATTTCTGCACATATCCAAGCGTAAAATTTCACTACTTCAAAGTGACAAGTGAATATTTCTAGGCAAATGGTAACTCATAGCATATTAACTGACTGCCTAAATGTTTCACCCAGAAATTTGACACAATGAAAATGTGGCAATTTCTCATTCTGAGTCCAGTATAACCAAATTTACAGAATGGTAAAAGTGTAAAAGTATCAACAATTTCAGATCACCAAAAGATGGTTTTCCGTCTTGCATTAACTGAGGGATAACCTTTAAAGAAAACCCCAGTTCGGACAAATGAGCTTAATTAAATTTCCATGCTCACAAACATTACACTCAAGATTCAGATTGACCAAAAATAGAATCAAGATTCAGATTTACCAAAAATGGAATAAAGCAAATTCGCTTTTATTTATACTTAAAAAATAAAATATGAAGCTGCCAAAGCATCCTTTGAAAGTTTGAAGTTTGAAAAATGTTAAAAAAAAAAATTCAAATGGTTTTAAAAATTTTATAAACAGCCTTTACTTCCATGGAAAATGAACTTTGGGCGATGTCAAATAATCTATTGATTTTTCTTTCTCAACTTTTTAGTCTCTACTTTTAGCATATCACCATCATTGAATCAAACTAATAGTTTATTTCAACCACATTACTTCCCTTTCCTTCCATTTTTTTCCCACCTTTTTTCCTTATAAGAATTTCTACTAAAAGAGATTCGCTGTCTCTTACATTTTGATATAGCTGTGGCTGATTTTGGGTCAAACCCAATAATTAGGCTAAGCATAGGAACAAAAATACCGCCGCCGCCAACGCCACCTACACTTCCAAATGCTGCTCCAAAGAATCCAATAATGGTACCCAAAACAATTTCCCACCCAAATTTCAGTTCCTGTCAAAATATCCACAGTTGACTTTTATTTTAACAAATAAGTTAATAATTTTTTTTTAATGCACATAAAATGTACAGAACCACTGCCTATAAAAACAATTAATTCAAACAACATGATAATTGACACTCTTAGTTTTTAAGTAAAGATTAAATACACACAATCATTGAAACATCTACTGGAAAATAAAAAACTGTTGAGAAAACGTTCAACTTACAGGCCAAACATGGTGGTAACCGGATCCTTCGGGCTGCCATAAGAAATTTACAGCTTTGAGCAGGTAATTGGAATCTTGTCGTTCTGTTCCATTGAAACTTAAAGTTTCGATTTTTAAGCCTCTTTCAGCTTTAACACATACAAAAGCTAATGCAAAGTTTAAAAAAATCATCATAACTGATCTCAAGATCTTCCATTTTGCTCCCAAATCTGCCATTACTTTGTAAATTCACCGCGTTTTTCAACAAGCTCAAAATCCCACCTTTTTAAAACACGAATCATACAATTTTTTATTTTTTTTTAAAATTTCAATTTCTACAATAGAAGAAAACAATTCCAGTTCTCAAATCCTACAGAACCCTTCAGCAAATTAATTAAAAAAAAACTCTTTTAGCAGCCCAAGATCACATGCGTTTAATTACAAAAATTCCAACCAAAGCAATGATATGAAAACGCTGAATCTTTGTATGAGTGATTGTTATTGGTCTGGGAATAAAGGAATAAAATTTGCAGGGAAAACGAGGGAATTTGCAAGAAAGTTATCAACTTTTTGTGTTAAGATTTTTGAGTTTTGAATTGAAAGATCAAAAAGAATCACAAGAAATGGCCAAATGGAAATTTTCAAAAAGGTGGTGGGAACAGATCAAAAGGGCAATTTTTTTAGTGATGCTTTTTAAGGAGATGGAGTTGTATTTTTGCAAATCAATGATCACTGTAGCTACAAATTTTATAGAGTGAAGAGGAGAGAGCGTGGGGGTTGGTTGTGAATTGCAGTGACATCACTTGATGTTAAAAGAATTTTTTTTTACGTCGGGCTATTTTGATTTAACTATGGTTCTGACTTTAAAATTAAAAAATGTAATTGCATTATATATTTATAAGAAAAAATTTATTGTTTTAATAGTCTTATAAATTTAAATATAAATTATTAGGTTTGATATAATTTTTACATATTAAATGATTTAATATATTAAAAAATATATATACGTGGTACTTTAGCAAGGAAATAAGAAATTTATTTGTGTCATATATATATATACACACACACATTCAATATTTTAATTATGTAGCTTAACTTAATCCTCTTCCTAATCATGTGAATTGAAATTATGGATCTCTTTTTTTCTCTAAATAATTATTCACTCCTATTTTTAATACATTAAATCATATAAATTAAAGAGTCAACAACAAAAACTTGGAATAGAAGGGACGAAAGCAGTCTATCGAATAGTGTTGTGCAGTACATAGATACAAGTTCAAATGATTTTATTATTTAAAGCATTTAAATAGCGGCATTACATACCAAGATGGTCCCGATCATAATGCAATATAAATAAGTTTATCTTAAATTGTTGTTATATGAAATTAACTAAAGGATGTTACTAAGTTACATAATAATATATCTTATATGAATTCTTAAATTATGTTTTTTTTTATCAATTATATATACGGATCATAATAATATAATTAAATGGGTCTAATTATGTTAGAACCTTTTAAAATAAAATATTTTTTATAATCACATAATTATAATTATAATAAATAAAACGTGTGGTTAAAATTTGTGCTCTATTATAAAATGAACTCCGACGTAATAGGCTAACTAAATTTCTTTTTCGCTGAAATATTATTAAAGAGAATTTTGACTCGGCGTGTTTTGTAATGAAGCGTACAAACAACAAATCGGGTTCACTAATCACGTGATAAAACTACGAACATTAATAAGCGGCGCGAAGAGGATTCTGACACAGACGTGATGCACTTTTGTTCCTCCTTGTTGGGTTTGTTTTGGTCACAATCATTTGGCAGCTCTCGCATACCCTAAATCCAAAAAATAGTGCAAGCAACCACCGAAATAATTTGTGGGTAATTTTTAAAAACATCCCTTGAGGTTTGGACTTGTTGCAAGTAGATGGCGAGAATTTGTTTATTTGTAAAAAATCCCCTACCGTCAGTTAACTTTAACATTGACCGTTAGTTGACTATGTAAAGACAATATTACCCTTAATAATAATTTGTAAACGGAAATAACTAAAAAAAATTAAAATTATTGACTATTTTACCTTTTTTAAATTATTGATATTTTCTTAAAGTTTTTACAAGAAAGATAAAATTAAAAATTTAAAAAAATCATCTTTAAATTATTGATATTTTCTTAAAGTTTCTACAAAAAAGATAAAATTAAAAACTTGAAAATGAAATAATTATAATCTTTACCTATGATATTGTAAATCTTTGGAATTGACAAGGATAAAATTGTCAAAAAATAGAGTTTGTACTTTTCGCGTCAACAATTTTAATTTTTTTTTAGTTATTTCCGTCTACAAATTGTTGTTAAGGATAATATTATCTTTGCACAGTCAACTAACGGTCAATGTTAAAATTAACTGACGGTAAAAATTTTTTTACAAATAAATAAATTTTCGCTATCTATTTATAACAAGCCCAAACTTCAGGGGAGATTTTTAAAAATTATCCAATAATTTGTCAACGAATAGTTGATACGAACTAGTTTTTAAAGTATTTATTGTTAATGTCTGAAAATATTTTTTTTTGAAAATAGGTTTCAGAAGTGACAGCTGTTTCTTGTTTCTGTATAAATGTCGGATTTTAATCTGACATTAACTACATTTCTTTTCAAATATAAAGAAAGAGAAAAAAAAAAGGGCAAGAGACATTATTTTAATCTGTAACCTCACCAAACCGGACTCACTCAAAAGGATTTTGCACAATTGGCAACAGATCATGCTGTTTCAGTGTTTCTGATTCTTATTTTACTTCATCTCGTCATCATTTCATCAAGTGGCAGTATAATTATATTACTGGAATTAAATCATCTTCAGCGACTTTCACGTTGAGAACAGAAATAGTACATATGAAGGCTGCATGGAGAATGCTTTCACGAATGTTATCATTATTTATTTCTTTGCAAAACATGTCACGTTATGCAATCAATGCACGCACCCAAGACTCAACGCACAACTACTTCATCAAACACCCAATACGTTATTATTTTATTTAGTTTAATGTATGAAATAAATTTAGGCCCGAAAGAAAATCTTTTATACTTTTACATAGGCTTCTGGTATAGCATGCAAGTGAAACCGTTTTTTTAAGTGGTTCTTTGATTAGATTTGTTCTGATACTTAAATAGAAATATTACACATGAATTTTGGATCTATATACATAACACATATGTAACTATTAAGCAGCGACTAACAAAAAATAGAAAAAAAAATGTTAATCTCTCGAACAAATTGTTAATAGAATGATCTATATACATAACAATGAATTTAGATGCACCTATAATTTTTTTTTTCCCGTTTTTGTTTCTTCTACATTTATAATTACACGTTTGCAAGAGGTGGCAACCCCATCCCGCAATAGAGTGGATGAATTATTTGTTTATGCTTTAGAGATGAACGGCTGAGATCGATTTGATTTTTCTTGACCTGCATCGGTCATTCAATGGTCCCCACCCAAGATTCCTGTCAGATTCATGCCGTTATCGAAGCCATGGCCATGGCCGTATTGGGGACCCGTCACTCCATCAGTTGACAGTTGACACTAAAATATGGTTAAATATAATTGAAGGAGAGCCAATCATTCTATTAGACTATTACCCTTCCCGAATTTTGATTCAATTTATTTAAGGGAAATATATATAATAAAAAAATACTATGCATTTTAACAAATATTAAAATGAAGATGTAAAAGGGCTTGTGTTTGTCCAACTCAGCAAGGCGGCTTCGGATTCTTGTTAAAGAATGAGATTATGAGATGATTAACATCAAAAGTGTAATACTGGATATTGGTTATATATATGTTTGCGTTGCCTTTTTTTTTTTTTTTTTAATTGCTGGATATTGGTTATATATATACTTTATTGGGTTATTTCCGTTCGGTATCGGAAGCGACCCGTTGCCGACCCTTGAGTTCCACATTAGTTAAAACAGTGATTATAGGGTTTGCCAAAATTCATTGTTGGACACGGCCTTAATCACTCTGGGCCTTTCAGACGAGTGTGAACTGACACTACACTCCTAAGCCACAAAGTTTAATTTCTCTTGGGCCAGCCTCTTAACTCACTGGGCCCATATCAACAACGCGTCTCTGCGGAAAATTTGCTGATTGAATTTGATGAAGAAACATTAACAGACACCATCCCACAAGAGGGGAAGAATCTCTCTTTGCTCGGTCCTTGCAATACAGAATGGCGCAATTTCAGTTTCAACTAGCAACAGTGAAGCCACATCACTCATTCAGTTTCATGCCCATTGCTCCCCTTTCTATTTCTCACAAACCTTTTAATTTTCTCCCAAAGTCATCCACAATCAAATGTCTATCTAATTCCCCAAAACTCAACTTACCCATTAAGCTTCGTCCTCTTCGTCACCCTTCTCTTACCCTCCGGTCTCGCTTGGTATGCAATATGAGTGGCTCAGGTAAAAAATCTCACTTCTGCTCTGAATTCTTATGCGATTTTTCTGTAGGCGGCATTTTAACGAACAGTTGGATTGCTTTAGTTTCTTGTTATTGTGGTTTTGCATTTTGGATATAAAATTTAGTTCGCAGTTAAATAAACGTTTAAACAAAGCGTATATAATAATATGTCTGCTAGATATGATATCACAGCTTGAACTCGACAAGCCAGAAGAGAGGAGGAAACCCAAGAAGAGCGTGAATGGTGTATTTTGGATTATTCTTCTTAATCTTGGACTATATGTGGCTGATCATGTCTTCCAGGTAATTAAAAATTAAAAAAGAAAAATTATATTTTGTAAAATTGAACATGCGTTACTCGAGGGGCGGCCTAGTTCACATTGACTATGTTGTGTATATGTGCATACATGTAATTTTATGTTTTACTTACTTACGAAGTAGTGATACAAAGTGACGTGACATGCATGCGGTACTCAATTTCATGTACCTTGTGTGAGTGTGAGGACAGTCAGATGGTAGGATAGGTAAACACGTTACACATCTTTGAAATAATGCCATGTCACATGCCACAGCAGTTGGGATATGGACTTTGTACACTAACTTCATAGGCATAGCATTTTTGGTTTTGGATTGAGGTTTTGTGGCTTTTAACCATAATTGTTGTCAAATAGAATCACTAGTTATCAAAGTGTAAGTAAGAGAGGATTGGTGAACATTAGTAAAGGGAGGTGTTTTCAACTTCTAGTTTCTATGCTTTTAAAATTAAGTAGAAAAGCAACAGTGGCAAATGTTCCATGAGCAGAAGATAGTTTGCCATAGCAATAACGAGAGTTATTTTTCATGGTATTATTATTGCTATTGTTTTACATGGCATATTGAATGATACTAACTCCAGGGTTTCTACTTTTGATTAGGTCCGTAGCATCAAATCTCTGTACTTGTACCATAATTTTCCGGCATGGTACCAATTTGTGACTGCAGCTTTCTGTCATGCTAACTGGTGAGAATTTTGAGGTATTGATAATTTTGATGAAGAAAACATCACAGATGTCACAGATGAATACTGTACTCTAGTATAATTTATTCTTCTCTTTGTTGAGTTTCTCACTTTTGTGAACTCTTTTCAGGAACCATCTTTCCAGTAACCTTTTCTTCTTGTACATCTTTGGTATGCGTTTGATCCTGTCTTTGATTATGAAATTTGATTATTGAAAAGGATCCATCTGAAATGAATTGAAGTAATCCATCTTTCTTAAACAGGGAAGCTTGTTGAAGAGGAGGAAGGAAACTTTGGATTGTGGCTCTCTTACATTTTTACAGGTGCCGCAGCTAACTTTGTTTCATGGCTTATTTTACCAAAAAATGCAGTTTCTGTTGGAGCCTCTGGTGCTGTTTTTGGGTTGTTTGCGATTAGTGTCCTTGTGAAGGTATTCAAATCATGAGATGTGTACACTTCAAAATAAAATTTATTTTTAATAAAGCTTCTAAACCCTTTTGCTTATTGTAGATGTCTTGGGACTGGAGGAAGATTCTGGAGGTGCTTATACTGGGCCAATTTGTTGTGGAGAAGGTGATTACTTCCCTGTTATGTTGGAGATTATACTGACTTCATGAGAAATAAAGAAGTTTGATGTATTGATGCTCACAATACTTTATTTTCAAGTGTATTGGGCCACTCAGATGCTTATGATGTTATCATCATGGAATTTCATCCAAATCTAAAATAACACATTCTTGTGTTTCTTTTGCCTAAAAATTGACATAAGCTTTCAACTTTCCTACTTTTATCAGTATTTTTTTTTAGCAATACATTTCCTTTTTGAGACATGTGAATCTTCTGAGTATTGTTTGCTTTGGCTCTATAGGTTATGGAGGCAGCCCAAGCTTCAGCCGGAATGTCGGGCACTTTTATTGGTGGCTATTCAGTGCAGAGTATCAATCACATTGCACATTTATCTGGTGCTCTCTTTGGTGTATTTCTGGTTTGGCTTCTTAGCAGAGTTCCTTCTCAACCTCCTAAGAATAAGGCATTGAATCTTCGCGAGAAAAGAGACAAAACTTCGTGACAAAATTAACCAACCTGTTGTATATGAGGACAGAACCGCAAATCCTGAAACAATTTATTATTACAACAGTTAATCTAAGTTGTAAAATACGCATATCCATAGAATTTGCAGGATTGGGTATACTTGAAATTTATTTGAGTTGTCAGTGACAAGTTATTTTACAATGAAAACAAAGCTTATTTCTTGAGTAGTGAGTTGGAAGTTATTTTGCAATGGAGAATATGTGGCAGTGTTTTATGTGTCTTTTCGAGTCGTGTTTTACCTAATCTCTAATTGTGCCGTACTTTTAAGGCACATGCGCCTAAAATTCTAAGTCTAATCCAGTCCACATGCATGTGCGTGTCGTGTCATGCCACATGCTGCCCGGTCCGTTGACCATCTTTAGAGTACGCTTAAGACGGGAAACCAAATGGCATGCCCAAGATTTGAAGTAAGAGTGAGAGCAAAGTGGTTGAATAGTGCACTCAATCTAGTATCGACATAATGTCTAGGAAAGGGCTAAGGGTGAGCATACGGGAAAACGAAACCTAGGCCATAACTATGAAATGGAAAGAATAAAGAAGACAACGATTAGAATTAGAGCGCACCCTCTATAGTAGCTGCTTGTCAAATCTCCTTCTATGCCCAGTTTGTAGCTTAGACTAATTCCTCGCTGCTAGAGCAGACCAGTTCTTGAGTTGTGATACAATAGAGGTAAGATCTTGTGTGTTAGTTGAGCCACAATCCCAATAGAAACAACAACTCCATTTTTCCCTTAAGGAGTAGAGATGAACCATGATAACAAGTGTGGAGCATAGAACACCCCTTTCCTGTAAAAGTAATTCAAAGCTTTAATAATAGGGTTAGATAATAGTATTGAATCAAGTACATGGATCACCCCTTTCCGGCACATGTCTCAACTCCTAATTTAGGGCAACACCCCTTTCATAGTGCAATTCATAAAAATAAATATCATTTAATATTACTTAGTCATAGGCTTATTATTATTTGTATTCTTTTAAAATGTTAAATAATGTTAAATGAAATAAAATTACAATTTAGAAGGTCACCAGCCAAAGCACATATATTTATAAATAAATGTAAATAAAAAAGTAAATAATATTAAATAAAATAAAATTATATTTTAAAAGGTTAAAGTACATAAAGTTATAAATAAACTGTAAATAAAAAAAGTAAAGGGTTAAACAAAATTTAACATCACAAAAAACCAAAATTAGTGGTACCTTTGAACTGTTTTAAGGTAATTAGATCCCATTTAGCGATAAAACCTAATTTTCGTTGCGAAAACTACACATTTACCTAACTAAGGTATGATTTATGATGGCTTGAATGGACAATGTGTAACACCCTAACCCGAACAACAAAGGTATACATACTAAAAATATACGTTTAACTGCTGACCAAATCTATTTAAATGTGTAAGCAAGAAAACTAAGATTTGGTCACTAAAAGTATACATACTAAAAGTACACGTTTAGCTCACCAAACTTGTTTAGGTTTGATGCTTGTATTCAAAGCATTCTTCACAACTTTAAATATATACTTTCGGCTGATGTTTCCTTCTATCAATAAAGCACTCTTCACAACTTTAAAGAAGTTACTGTAGTCGATTTCGCTGTCGTTGGGAAAAAAAATCATGAATTTGCAGTCGTCAGGGCATGATTTATGGTACCGTACACAAGCAATGCATCAACTACGTTGCTACTTAGGCATTGTGTTTTTGCGGAAAATGGAAAGAGTAACTAACAAAGACTTTGACAAACTTTAAATCACGGTCCGAGAGTACAACGTGTAACACGCTAAGGTAGGATTTATGATAACTTGAACGAGCAATGTGTAACACCCTAACCCGAACAACAAAGTATATAAGCTAAAAGTATACGTTTAACTAACAAAATTTGTTTAAATAAATATTATAAATGACAAAATTTTAATTTGGTCACTAAAAGTATACATGCCGAAAGTACACCTTTATCTAACCAAACTTTTTTAAGTTGAATTCTTCTACTCAAAACAGAACCAGAGATAATCAACCATAGAATCATATAGAAAAAATTGTGTATTAAAATTACGAATGGATATAATCTAGAGTTTATAAAATAAATGAATCAACACAATAAAGTGGAACAGGAGTCACCGTGGCCGCCGAAAATGATAGAGGCGCCATTCTGCTTGTTCTATTTTTCTCCGGCATTTGCAATTCTTGAGACTCTATTCTCTTATGCAGCGTGTATATTATGTCGACAACCCTTTGAACTAGATACATTCGACTGATATTTTTCTTCTATCAGTATCGATCGAATTTGAGTCAACTTTCTGGCATCGGTCTTGACCCTCTCATCAACGGTGTCATTTAAAAGAGCCCTTAAAGATAAAGCACCTTCAACAATGTTGAAGAAATTGCTGTAATCTATTTCGCTGTCGTTGGGAAAAAAACTCTTGAATTCGCAGTTGCCAAGACATGATTTAAAGTAGCATATACAGGCAATGAATCGACTACGTTCATGCTTGGGCATGATGTTCTTGCTGCATAAGAAAATAAAATTTGATAAATAACTTTTCCAAACTTCAAATGATGCGCCGAGAGTGCAATGTGTAACACGTTAAGGTATGATTTATGATAGCTTTAAAAGGGTACTGTGCAATCCCCTAACCCGAACAACAAAGAGATATATGTTAAAAGTAAACGTTTAACTAACAAAATATGTTTAAATAAATATTATAAACGACAAAATTTTGATTTTGTCACTAAAAGTATACATGCCGAAAGTACACGTTTAGTTAACAAAATTGTTTTAGGTTACATTCTTCTACTCAAAGCAGAACCAAAGGTAATCAACCATAGAATCATATAGAAAAAATTGTGTATTAAAATTACGAATGGATATAATCTAGAGTTTATAACATAAATGAATAAACACAATAAAGTGGAACTGGAGTCACCGTGGTCGCCGAAAATGATAGAGGGACCATTCTGCTTGTTCTACTTTTCTCCAGCAGTTTCAATTCTTGAAACTCTATTCTCTTATGCAGCGTGTATATTATGCCGACAGCCCTTTGAACTAGATACCTTCGACTGAAGTTTTTCTTTTATCAGTATCGATCGAATTTGAGTCAGTTTTCCGGCATCGGTCTTGACCCTCTCATCAACGGTGTCATTTAAAAGAGCCCTTAAAGATAAAGCACCTTTAACAATTTTGAAGAAATTGCTGTAATCTATTTCACTGTCGTTGGAAAAAAAACTCTTGAATTCGCAGTTGCCTGGGCATAATTTAAGTAGCATATACAGGCAATGAATCGACTACGTTCATGCTTGGGCATGAAGTTCATGCTGGATAAGAAAATCAAAATTGATAAATGACTTTTCCAAACTTCAAATGATAAACCGAGACTGCAACGTGTAACACGCTAAGGTATGATTTATGATAACTTTAAATGGGTAATGTGCAATCCCCTAACCCGAACAACAAAGAGATATATATTAAAAGTAAACGTTTAACTAACAAAACATGTTTAAGTAAATATTATAAACAATAAAATTTTGATTTTGTCACTAAAAGTAGACATGCCGAAAGTACACGTTTAGCTAACAAAATTGTTTTAGGTTGAATTCTTCTACTCAAAGCTGAAGCAGAAGTAATCAACCATAGAATCATATAGAAAAAATTGTGTATTAAAATTAGGAATGGATATAATCTAGAGTTTATAACATAAATGAATAAACACAATAAAGTGGACATGGAGTCACCGTGGCTGCCGAAAATGATAGAGGCGCTATTCTGCTTGTTCTACTTTTCTCTGGCAGTTGCAATTCTTGAGACTCTATTCTCTTATGCAGCGTGTATATTATGCCGGCAGCCCTTTGAACTAGATACTTTCGATTGTTGTTTTTCTTCTATCAGTATCGATCGAATTTGAGTCAGTTTTCCGGCATCGATCTTGACCCTCTCATCAACAGTTTTATTTAAAAGAGCCCTTAAAGATAAAGCACCTTCAACAATGTTGAAGAAATTGCTGTAATATATTTCGCTGTCGTTGGGAAAAAAATAGTTGAATTCACAGTTGTCGGGGAATGATTTAAAATAGCATATACAGGCAATGAATCGACTACGTTCATACTTGGGCATGATGTTCTTGCTGGATAAGAAAATCAAAATTGATAAATGACTTTTCCAAACTTCAAATGATAAACCGAGACTGCAACGTGTAACACGCTAAGGTATGATTTATGATAGCTTTAAATGGGTAATGTGCAATCCCCTAACCCGAACAACAAAGAGATATATGTTAAAAGTAAACGTTTAACTAACAAAATTTGTTTAAATAAATGTTATAAACGACAAAAGTTTGATTTTGTCACTAAAAGTATAAATGTCGAAAGTACATGTTTAGCTAACCAAACTTTTTTAGGTTGAATTCTTCTACTTAAAGCAGAACCAGAGGTAATCAACCATAGAATCATATAGAAAAAATTATGTATTAAATTAGGATTGGATATAATCTAGAATTTATAACATAAATGAATCAACACAATAAAGTAGAACTGGAGTCACCGTGGCCACTGAAAATGATAAAGGCGTCATTCTGCTTGTTCTACTTTTCTCCGGCATTTGCAATTCTTGAGACTGTATTCTCTTATGCAGCGTGTATATTATGCCGGCAGCCCTTTGAACTAGATACCTTCAACTGATGTTTTTCTTCTATCAGTATCGATCTAATTTGAGTCAACTTTCTGGCATCGGTCTTGACCCTCTCATCAACGGTGCCATTTAAAAGAGCCCTTAAAGATAAAGCACCTTTAACAATTTTGAAGAAATTGCTGTAATCTATTTCGCTGTCGTTGGGAAAAAAACTCTTGAATTCGCAATTGCCTAGGCATGATTTAAAATAGCATATACAGACAATGAATCGACTACGTTCATGCTTAGGCATGATATTCTTGCTGGGTAAGAAAATCAGAATTGATAAATGACTTTTCCAAACTTCAAATGATGGGCCGAGAGTGCAACGTGTAACACGCTAAGGTAAGATTTATGATAGCTTTAAACGGGTAATGTGGAATCCCCTAACCCTAACAAGAAAGAGATATATGTTAAAAGTAAACGTTTAACTAACAAAACCTGTTTAAATAAATATTATAAACGACAAAATGTTGATTGTGTTACTAAAAGTATACATGCTGAAAGTACGCGTTTAGCTAACAAAATTGTTTTAGGTTGAATTCTTCTACTCAAAGCAGAACCAGAGGTAATCAACCATAGAATCGTATAGAAAAAATTGTGTATTAAAATTAAGAATGGATATAATCTAGAGTTTATAACATAAATGAATCAACACAATAAAGTGGAACTGGAGTTACCGTGGCAGCCGAAAATGATAGAGGCGCCATTCTGCTTGTTCTACTTTTCTCTGGCAGTTGCAATTCTTGAGACTCTATTCTCTTATGCTGCGTGTATATTATGCCGGTAGCCCTTTGAACTAGATATTTTCGACTGATGTTTTTCTTCTATCAGTATCGATCGAATTTAAGTCAGCTTTCCAGCATCGGTCTTGACCCTCTCATCAACGGTGTCATTTAAAAGAGCCCTTAAAGATAAATCACATTTAACAATTTTGAAGAAATTGCTGTAATCTATTTTGCTGTCGTTGGGAAAAAAACACTTGAATTCGCAGTTGTCGGGGCATGATTTAAAGTAGCATACACAGGCAATGCATCGACTACTTTTATGCTTGGGCATGAAGTTCTTGCTGGATAAGAAAATCAAAACTGATAAATGACTTTTCCAAACTTCAAATGATGGGGCGAAAGTGCAACGTGTAACACGCTAAGGTATGGTTTATGATAGCTTTAAACGGGTAATGTACAATCCCCTAACTCGAACAAGAAAGAGATATATGTTAAAAGTATACGTTTAACTAACAAAATTTGTTTAAATAAATATTATAAACGATAAAATTTTGATTTGGTCACTAAAAGTATACATGCCGAAAGTACACGTTTAGCTAACCGAACTTTTTTAGGTTGAATTGTTCTACTCAAAACAAAATCAGAAGTAATCAACCATAGAATCATATAGAAAAAATTGTGTATTAAAATTAGGAATGGATATAATCTAGAGTTTATAACATAAATGAGTCAACATAATAAAGTGGAACTGGAGTCACCGTGGCCGCCGAAAATGATAGAGGCGTCATTCTGCTTATTCTCCATTTCTTCGGCTGTTGCAATTCTATAGACTCTATTCTCTTATGCAGCGTGTATATTATGCCGGCAGTCCTTTGAATTTGATACCTTCGGCTGATGTTTCCTTCCATCAGTATCGATCGAATTTGAGTCAGCTTTCTAGCATCGGTCTTATCCATCCCATCAATGGTTTCATTTAAAAGAACCCTTAAAGATGAAGCACATTTCACAACTTTAAAGAAATTGTTGTAGTCTATTTTGCTGTCGTTGGAAAAAAAACTCTTGAATTCGCAGTTGCCGAGGCATGATTTAAAGTAGCTTACACAGGCAATGCATTGACTACGTTCATGCTTGGGCATGAAGTTCTTGCTGGATATGAAAATCAAAATTGACCAAGGGCTTTTCGAAACTTCAAATGGTGGGCCGAGAGTGCAACGTGTAATATGCTAAGGTATGATTTATGATAGCTTTAAACGGGTAATGTGAAATCCCCTAACCCGAACAACAAAGAGATATATGTTAAAAGTATACGTTTAACTAACAAAACATGTTTAAATAAATATGATAAACGATAAAATTTTGATTTAGTCACTAAAAGTATACATGCCGAAGTTCACGTTTAGCTAACCAAACATTTTTATGTTGAATGCCTTTACTCAAAGCAGAACTAAGGGTAATCAACCATATAATCATATAGAAGAGATCGTGTACTAAAATTAAGAAGGGATATAATCTATTGTTCATAGCATAAATGAATCAATACTATAAAGTGGACATGGAGTCACCCTGGCCGCCGAAAATGATAGAGGCGTCATTCTGTTTGTTCTAAATTTCTCCGGCAGTTGCAATTCTAGAGACTCTATTCTCTTATACAGCGTGCATATTATGTCGGTAGTCCTTTGACCTGAATACCTTCGGCTGATGTTTCATTCTATCAGTATCGATCGAATTTGAGTCAGCTTTTCGGCATCAGTCTTGACCCTCCCATCAATGGTTTCATTCAAAAGAGCCCTTAAAGATGAAGCACATTTCACAATTTTGAAGAAATTGTTGTAATCTATTTCGCTGTCGTTGGGAAAAAACTTCTTGAATTCGCAGTTGCCGGGGCATGATTTAAAGTAGTTTACACAAGTAATGTATCGACTACGTTAATGCTTGGGCATAGTGTTCTTGCTGGATATGAAAATCAACATTGACAAATGGGTTTTTCATACTTCAAATGATGGGCCGAGAGTGCAACGTGTAACACACTAAGGTATGATTTATCATAGCTCGAACGGGTAATGTGCAATCCCCTAACCCGAACAATAAAGAGATATTTGTTAAAAGTATACGTTTAACTAACAAAATCTGTTTAAATAAATATTATAAATGACAAAATTTTGATTTGGTCACTAAAAGTATACATGCCGAAAGTACACGTTTAGCTAACCAAACTTTTTTAGGTTGAATGCTTCTACTTAAAGCAGAACTAGAGGTAATCAACAGTAGAATCACATAGAAAAGATTGTGTACTAAAATTATGAAGGGATCTAATCTAGAGTTTATAGTATAAATGAATCAACATTATAAAATGGATCACGAGTCACCGTGGCCGCCGAAAATAATAGAGGCGCCATTCTACTTGTTCTACTTTTCTCCGGCAGTTGCAATTTTAAATACTCTATTCTCTTATGCAGCGTGTATATTATGCCGGCACCTATTTGAATTGGATATCTTCGGCTGATGTTTTCTTCCATCAGTATCGATCAAATTTGAGTCAATTTTCCGGCATCGGTCTTCATCATCTCATCAATAGTTTCATATAAAATAGCTCTTAAAGATGAAGCACTCTTCACAACTTTAAAGAAATTGGTGTAGTATATTTCGCTGTCGTTGGGAAAAAAAACTCTTAGAATATGTTTAAATAAATATTATAAACGACAAAATTGTAATTTGGTCATTAAAAGTATACATGCCGAAAGTACACGATTAGCTAACCAAAATTTTTTAGGTTGAATGCTTCTACTCAAAGCATAACCAGAGGTAATCAACCATAAAATCATATAGAAAAGATTATGTATTAAAATTAATAAGGGATGTAGTCTAGAATTCATAGCATAAATGAATGAACATTATAAAGTGGATCTTGAGTCACCGTGGCCGCCGAAAAAGATGGAGAGGTCAGTCTGCTTGTTCTTCTTATCTCCGGTAGTTGCAAATCCAGAGACTCAATTCTCTTATGTAGCGTATATATTATCCCGACAGCCTTTTGAACTGGATACTTTCGGCTGATGTTTCCTTCTATTAGTGTCGCTCGAATTTGAGTCAGTTTTTCGGCATCGGTCTTAACCCTCTCATCAACGGTTTCATTTAAAAGAGCCCTTAAAGATGAAGCACTCTTCACAGCTTTAAAGAAGTTAGTATGGACAATTTCGATGTCGTTGGGAAAAAAAACTCTTGAATTCGCAATCATCGGGGCATGATTTACAGTAGGTTACGCAGGCAATGCATCGACTACGTTGCTGATTGGGCATGGTGTTCTGACGGGAAATGGAAAGAGTAACTGACAAAGGGCTTTGCCAAACTTTAAATCATGGTCCGAGAGTGTAACGTGTAACACACTAAGGTGAGATTTATGATAGCTTAAACATGTAATGTGCAACACCCTAACCCGAACAACAAAGTATATAGGCTAAAAGTATACGTTTAACTAACCTAACTTGTTTAAATAAATATTATAAACGACAAAATTTAGATTTGGTCACAAAAAGTATACATGCTGAAAGTACACGTTTAACTAACCAAACTTGTTTAGGTTTAATGCTTGCACTCAAAGCAGAATTAGAGATAATCAATCATTGATTACCTCTACCCACACCCACAAAAGGGTTATACTTAAGTAAGATTTGTAAAGAACTATAAGTAGGAATTCACTTTGTATGGTATAGAGAGTGGATGTTCATAATGTCATACCTTAGGTGTAATAACAACTGGTCATTGTTAGGATGCTTTAGGGTATGGGAAGTCCAACAAGCGACAGCTGAGGATGCAAAAGAGTTCTGCACAGTGCTATAGGAATTGTTGTAGCAACTGGTGTTAATTTGATGAAAAGCACATCCCATGAAGAGAGTTTGATCATTCAGCTTCTTCGTTCTCACTAAACTCTTTGTACGCAATTTATCTAATCTACTTCATTACTGCATTTATTTGATTTATTTTTTTATAATTTTTAATTTCGGTAGTAACCAACTTTAACTAAGTTCCTCTTGAAATAAAGGTAGATTGCATTATCGTGATTGTTGTAGTATTTCTAGTAACATCAATCCTTGTGGAGACGATCTTGAATATTCATTACTTTATTATTTATTGGTGACATCAATACCAATTGAGTAAAAATAACCAACAAGTTTTTGGCATCGTTGTCGGTGATTGATTGTTTATTTTCAAAGTGTGAAGTCAATCTTGACAGTGCCAACTTGATCTAATTTGTTTTATTTATTGACAGATCAACACTTGCATGCGCAAAGATAGATCTGTTGAATTTCAATTTGATCATGAGATTGAAAAAACTATAAGGAAATTACGAAGAGAGTAAAGAAATTCAAAAACTACTTCAAAAATAGATAATTTACAAGATGTGGGAAACTTGGATCATCATGGGCCACTACAACCTGTCAACATTCAAGAGGGGTAAAACACGCACGTTAATAAGAGATAACTAAGTAACAACAATATCATTTACATGGCAGATGACAGAGACATGGCTATCAGAGATTATGCTGTGTTAACTCCTCAAGTTGTACATCCTGGAATAGTCAGACCTGAAGTGGAAGCCGCAAATTTTGAACTTAAACCAGTGATGTTTCAAATGCTGCAAACATCCTGGAATAGTCAGACTTGGCTGACAAATTCTTAATGAAATATTTTTCACTAACCAAGAATGCAAAATTGAGGAATGAGATCATTTCTTTTCATCAACTTGAAGACGAGAGTTTGTATGAGGCTTAGGAGAGATTTAAAGAGCTACTCATAAGGTATCCTCATCATGGCATTCCATGTTGCATACAGTTGGAAACCTTTTATAATGGGTTGAATCCAAGTACAAGATTGATGGTTGATGATCCATAACTTCTACTCCTGCAGCGGTAATGCAAGTTGCTGAACTATCTTGCGTGTATTGTGGTGAGGGGCACGTATCTGACAACTGTCTAGGAAATCCAGCATCAGTAAACTATATAGGCAACTTCAACCGACAACTTCAGAACAACCCATACTCAAATACTTACAACCCTGAATGGAAGTAACACCCAAATTTCTCATAGAGCAATCAAAATCATCATGTTTCAGCACCGAGTGGACAGAACATGCATACTCAACCACCAGGTTTTCATCAGCAGAATCAAGGGCAAAAACACACTAGTCATGATCCACTTACTTCATTGGAAACACAGATTAAAGAATATATTGTGAAGAATGAAGCAATTGTGCAAAGTCAAGCTGTATCTCTAAGAAACCTGAAAAACCAAATTGGATAGCTTGCCATAGCAATGAGTAGTAGATCTCAGGGAAGTTTACTTAGCAATACAGAAGATCCAGGAAGAGAGTGTAAAAAACATTGTAAGGTAATTAATCTGAGATCTGGAAAGAATGTTGATGTGACTAAAAAGAGGTTGGAACTTAACTCCTCACAAGAACCTCCTCAAGATGAGAGGATGTTACAGCAACCCAGCCATCAGGATCCTGGTGCTAGTGGTCAAGCTGCAGCAACTTTGGAAGGAAACCAACCGATAACTGCTGAAGAAGAGGTTGAAACACCTGTGGTGACAACTTACAATAAATCAAAGGAGCAGAGATTGGTACCTCCTGAAGCTGTCCAGCAATTTTGGCAACTACCTCATTTCCCACAGAGATTCCAGAAATAAAAACAAGAAAACAGTTTAGCAAATTCCTGGAAGTGCTGTAGCAGTTACACATCAACATACATTTTGTGGAAGCATTGGAACAAATACCTAATTATGTGAAATCTCTAAAAGATATTTTGGCAAGAAAAAGAAGGTTGGAAGAATTTAAAATTGTTGCCTTAACACATGAATGTAGTCACATGCTTTAAAGTAAGATCCCTCAAAAATTGAAGGATCTAGGAAGCTTCACAATATCATATTCAATTGGAGCTAGGTACAATGGTAGAGCACTATGTAACTTGAGAGCCAATATTAATCTGAGCCATTATCTGTATTTAACCCATTAGGAGTAGGAGAGTGCATGCCAACAACAGTTACTATGTAATTAGCTAACAGATCTCATGGATACCCTGAATGAAATATTGAGGATCTATTGGTAAAGGTTGACAAATTCATCTTTCCAGTGGATTCCATTGTACTAGACTTTGAGGCTGATAAAGAGATACCAATTATACTTGGAAGACCTTTCCTGGCAACCGGGAAGACTCTGATAGATGTGCAGAAAATAGCGGTAACAATAAGGGTGAATGACTAACAAGTCATCTTCAATGTATTAGAAGCTATGAAGAGTCCTGATAAGGCAGAAGATTGTAATTTCCTGAGCATTGTGGATCTTGTTGTAGCATACAAAATAAATAGATGCTACAGTAATGAGGTTATCAAAGTTGCCATATTTGAAAGATTTGAAGAAGAAGATGTTGCAGCAAATCAGATAGATTGGATGTGAGAAAAGCAATCTAATAGACATAACAGATTTGATGAACCTCTAAATTTTTCAGACAGGAAAGTGAAAACGACTTTACCATCTATTGAATCACCTCTTACTCTTGAATTAAAATTGTTACCTTCACATTTGAAATATGATTATCTTAGTCATAACAATACACTTCATGTAATCATTTCATCTACTTTGAATGCAGGTTAAGAAAAGAGTCTGGTAGATATGCTTGGGAAATACAGAAAAGCAATTAGATGGACTACGGCGGACATTTCATCTACTTTAGATGCATGCATAAGATTTTGTTAAAGGACTGCTACAGCAATTCAGTAGAGCAACAGAGAAGGTTAAATTCCATTATGAAGGAAGTCGTGAAGAAAGAAATCATCAAATGGCTGGATGCTGGGATCATATACATGATATCAGACAGTTTATGGGTGAGTCCAGTTCAATGTGTTCCAAAGAAGGGAGGAATAACAGTGATAATAAATAAGAAAAATGAACTTATTTCTACAAGAATAATGACTGGATGGAGAGTATGTATGGATTACAAGAAGCTCAACAAAGCCACACGGAATGATCACTTCTCACTTCTCTTTATAGATCAAATGTTGGACAGACTTACTGAAAAATAATATTATTGCTTCCTAGATGGGTATTCAGGCTACAACCAAATTGCTATAACCCTAGAGGATAAGGAAAAGACTACATTTACCTGTCCTTATGGAACTTGTGCCTTCAGAAGAATGCCCTTTGGTTTGTGCAATGCTCCAGCAACTTTCCAGAGATGTATGATGTCTATTTTTTCAGATATGGTGGAGCAAACATTGGAAGTATTCATGGATGATTTTTCAGTCTTTGGAGGAACGTATATTGATTGTTTACACAACTTGGAAGAAGTTCTTAAAATATGTGAGATGACTAACCTAGTATTCAATTGTGAAAAATGTCATTTTATGGTGCAAGAATGAATAGTGTTGGGTCATAAGGTGTTCAAGAATGGCATAGAGGTAGATAAAGCAAAGATAGAAGTGATAAATAAACTGCCACATCCTACTTCAGTTAAGGGGATTAGAAGTTTTTTGGGACATGCTGGATTTTACAGAAAATTCATAAAAGACTTTTCCAAAGTAGCTAAACTATTATGCTCATTACTAATTTACTAGAACATGACAAACCTTTTCCATTTTGATAAGGACTGTCTTTAAGCCTTTAGAGAATTGAAGAAAGTTTTTATCATTGCACCAGTGGTTATAGCACCAGATTAGACTCTACTGTTTGAGCTTATATGTGACGCCAGTGACCATTCTATTGGGGTAGTATTGGGTCAGAGGAAGAATAAAGTGTTCCACTCTATATACTATGCCAGCAAAACTATTACTCAAGCTCAAATTTATTACACTACTACAAAGAAAAAGTTGCTAGCAGTAGTATTTACTTTCGATAAATTTAGAGCTTACTTGGTGGGTACTAAAGTGACAGTTTACACAAATCATGCAGCCATCAAGCACTTAATCTTAAAGAAGGATGTTAGACCGAGATTAATAAGATGGATCTTATTGCTTCAGGAGTTTGATTTTGAAAATTAAAGATAAAAAAGGGACTGAAAATCAAGTATCAGATCATTTGTCTAGGCTAGAAGCGAATGCGAGCACATTGACAAACAAAGACATCACCAAAACATTTCCTGATAAACAACTGCTAGTAATACAACAGACACAAATGCTGCAGCAACCAGGATCTCCATGGTATGCAGATTTTGTTAACTACTTAGTAAGTCGATTACTACCACCTGAATTGAATTTTCAGTAGAAAAAGAAATTCCTTCATGATGTTAGAAGCTACCAATGAGATGACCCATACTTGTATAAGTTATGCTCAAATCAGGGAATACAAATATGTGTTTCAGATGAAGAAATTCCCCATATATTGCAATCTTGCCATGCTGCAACATATGGAAGACATTTTGGTAGTCACAGAACAGCTGCTAAAGTTTTACAATTAGGTTATTACAGGCCTTCCGTTTTTAAAGATACTTATGAGTTTGCTAAATGTTGTGACATGTGTCAAAGGACATGAAACATAACTCAAAGACATGAAATGCCATTGACAAACATTCTGAAAGTGGAGATTTTTTTTTGTATGGGGAATAGATTTCATGGGTCCTTTCCCACCATCTTTTGGGAACTTATATATCCTGGTTGCTGTGGATTATATCCCAAGTAGGTAGAAGTTGCATCATTACCTATCAATGATGCTAGAGCAGTAGTGAACTTCCTTTAGAGAAGCATTTTTTTCCAGGTTTGGCACTCCACGAGCAATTATTAGTGATAAGGGTACTCATTTCTGCAGCAAAGTATTTGTTGCAGCCATGGTGAAATATGGAGTCAAGCATAAAATAGCAACAACATATCACCCACAATATAATGGCCAGACAAAAGTGTTTAATAGAGAGATTAAGAAAATCTTAGAAAAAGTGGTGAACCCATCAAGAAATGATTAGTCTTTGCGCTTACATGACTCCCTATGGGCCTACAAAACAACGTACAAGACACCACTCGGCATGCCTCCCTACCGAATAGTGTATGGGAAAGCTTGCCACTTGTCACTCGAGCTAGAGCACAAAGCATATTAGGCACTAAAGCAATTAAACTGGGACGTACATACTGCAGCAGAGCAAAAGAAACTTCAACTATGTGAGCTTGATGAATTACAGCTATTCTCGTATGAAAATGCAAGAATCTATAAAGAGAGGACAAAGCACTGGCATGACAAACACATCCAACACTGGAAATTAATCCATGGTCAACTAGTTCTGCTCCATAATACGAGGCTAAGACTATTTCCAAGAAAACTGAAATCTCGATGGTCTGGACCTTTCAAACTGCTCAGAATTTATCCTCATGGGGCTGTTGATCTCTTATATGAAAAGACATGCCAGGAATTCAAAGTTAATGGGCATAGAGTTAAGCATTACATGCATTCAGCTACAGACTGTTCAAATGAGGTCTTACTCCTGAGAGAATCGACATTATAAGCACTCAAGTAAGGTCAGGCTGAAGGACCTTAAATCAAGTGCTCGATGGGAGGCAACTCATTGCTGAGGCAGTCATTTCGAATGAGATGGATCCTCCATGGTTTTGTTAAAGAATTTTCTTTTAATTTTCTTTTATTTTCCTTATTCATGCTTGTTTAGGGGAAACGGGGCATATCCCACACAATTCCCTCTTGATCCATGCCAAAGACCCTACAAATCTTAAAGACTTCTTCTGCATCAGTAGCATCCCCACCCAGACAATTCTCCAACCCATTATACAAATCTTAAAGACTTCTTCTACATCAGTAGCATCCCCACCCAAACAATTCTCCAACCCATTATGTTTAAACACCTTAATCACATTCTCTTTTTCTGCACCACCACCAGCAATCACATTCTCATAGTCATTCTCCCCTATTAATTTTTCTTTTTTTTGTAAACAAAAGTTATTGCTATTGTTCAGATCATCATCACAGTTGAGAGGTAAAGCATCAAACCCAAATGATTTACAAAATTATCATTAAAATAAATAAAAAGATCATACCTTACGATGAACGCATGGACATATTGCTAGCTATTATTTTAGATAAATAAATAAAATTCCAAGAGATTGATTTATTGGGTTTTTTGAATTTGAAGAAGTGACCACAAACTTTTCATAAATAATAACAATAAGATCCCGACACAGTGGCAGGGCATAGGGCGCGGGCCTAAGGATGGCAAAAGGTCAGCTCGGGCTCGGGCTCGGGCTTGACCAAACTCGAACTCAACCCGATCAAAAAAATTTAAAGCCAGACCCTAAAAAAATCCGAACATTTTATAGGTAGGGTCGGGTCTAACCCGACCCGAATCGGGTCAACGTCGGGTCGAGCCCAACCCGACCCTACCGAAATAGTTTTCATATTATTTTAATGTTAAACTATTTTTTAACGTTTTGTTTTATATTCATGTTATTTTAATATTTTCTTCTATACATGCATTTTAATTCAATAATTTAGGCAACTCAAATTTGTCAATATCTTGTAATGTTATGACCACATCCCAAATTCATCCATGTTACTTTTTAATTTTTTTTCTCTTTCTATTTATTATACCATGAATATAAAACAAAAGAAATAATTTTTCTAATTTAAAATAATTAACAAGACAAAGGTAAAATATACAATATAATTAATCACAAACTAATGCACAAAACAACCAATTAATAGGAATATTTTTTTAAATTCAATTCCATATTCCAACTTTAAAAACACACAATGTGATTAAATTAAAAAAAACACAATTCAATTCCACAACCATTTCAACCCCACACATAAATCAATTCCAAAATCCAACATAAAAAACACACAATGCAATTAAATTAAAAACACACATGTAATTCCATAACCATTTTAACCATACACAATTCAATTCAACAACCCAACATAAAAAATAAAAAATAAAAAACTCATGTCTTATACAAATAAAAACACACAATTTAGTTCCACAACCCAACATTAAAAAAAAATCTCTTATACAAATAAAAACTCATAATTTGGGTTGGGTGATGTAGTGATGTGTGCTTGTGTAAAACTTGTGTTAGTTTTTTTTTTTCTTCCAAATAGGGTCGGGTGGGGCTGGGTCAGCTTAAAGTCCGACCTTGACCTGAAATTTGTTAGGGCTTAAAAATTTTGACCCTAACTCAATCCGAAACCCAAAAATTCGGGTCAAAGTCTTAAAAATTAAGGTCGAGTCAGTCGGACCAAAAATAAGATCGGACCAAATTACCAAACCTACGTGGGCCGCAGGGGCAAGGGCAACGGGCGCAACGCCTAAATGGTTTGCCATAAACAGTAAATTTTTTTTTCCGACAAAAGTTTAAACATATATTTCTGAATGGTTTGGGAATAAAAACTAGTACAGGCTCTTAGAGCAGTCAACTTGATCCCTGCATTTAGAACTAAAAACCTAGCAACCTGTATGACATCTTGACTTGAAATGGTTAATTTGCAGTAAAAACAAACTGAGATCTTGACTTGAAATGCTCGCAAGCATCAATACAACTCAGATCCGGCAGCTGCTTCAGGAAAACCAAACTGGCTTGCAGTAGTATTGAGAATATGACATTATGAACCCTTTGCAACAGATTCTCCGGCCTCAGAGCCATCTTTGGCCATGCTCCCAACTTCTATATCCATCTTGATAATCTATCACATCCCATCAGCCAGCACAACTCAAACAAACATAACATGGTTCAGATGTATTCTGATGACTTGATAATATTGCGACCATTTTCATTTAGAATATGCATCTTCAACTGTAAGTTTGAATGTACTGGGGTAGAGAATAAATAAATATGCATTGAAGACGTGCAATAGCCATTGTTTGGTTCATCATCACTACCATTTCATTCAATAAATCTCCCATTCCCTACACACAAATATTGTCTTGTTATCAATATTATGTTTTACTTGGACACAAAGTTGTGATACAAAGTGATGTGACATGCATACATGGTAAGCTGACTTCACGAGAAATTAAACTCACATTCCCTGCATGCATACAAAGTGATGAAATTTATTTATATAAAGCTTCTAAACCCTTTTGCTTATTGTAGATGCCATGGGACTGGAGGAAGATTCTGGAGGTGCTGATACTGGCCAATTTGTTGTAGAGAAGGTGATTACTTCCCACTTATCTTGTAAATTATACTTGGTAAGCTGACTTCACGAGAAATTAAGAACTAAGAAGTTTGATGAATATCTGATGCTCACTATACATTATTTTCAAGTGTATTGGGCCAATCAGATGCTTATGATGTTATCATCATCAAAATTCATCCAAATCTAAAATAACACATTCTTGCGGTTTCTTTTGCCTAAAAATTGACATAAGCTTTCAACTTTCCTACCTTTATCAATACTTTTTTTTTTTTGGATATTTAGCAATGCATTTCCTTTTTGAGACGTGAATCTTCTCAGTCTTGTTTGCTTTGCTCTGTGGGTTATGGAGGCAGCCCAAGCTTCAGCCGGAATGTCGGGCACTTTTATTGGTGGCTATTCAGTGAAGCAAGCCGATCCTTGAGCTGAAGCAAGGGAAACAGGAATTCAGAAGCTAGATCAAGCTTGTAACAACTCAGTAAAGCTCCATAACAAGCTTCCAAGGTCGGATTCATAGGAGATCATGGTAAATTTCAAAATTACCTAAAATATGTGTTTGCTTGGAAATGCACGATTAAGGGCATAAAGTTTGTTATTGTTTCAACATTTAATCCATAATTGCTAGTGAAACAAAATCACTAGTTATGAGAGTGTAAGCAAGAGAGGGTTAGTGAACATTAGTTGCTGAGTAAAAGGAGGTGTTTACGACTTTTAGCTTCTATGCTTTTAAAATTAAGTTTAAACGCATGAATATGAAGATAGTTCACCATATCAAGTATCAACAACGAGAGTCATTTTTCATGGTATTCTTAGTGCTATTGTTTTACGTGGCATATTGAATGATGCTAAAACCAGGGTTTGATTAGGTCCGTAGCATCAAATCTTTGTACTTGCATCATAATTTTCCGCCATGGTACCAATTTGTGACTGCAGCTTTCTGTCATGCTACCTGGCGAGAATTTTAAGGTATTGATAATTTTGATGACGAAAACATCACCGATGTCACAGATGAATATTGTACTCTAGTATAATTTTTTCTTCTCTTCGTTGAATTTCTCACTTTTGTGGACTCTCTTCAGGAACCATCTTTCCAGTAACCTTTTCTTCTTTTACACCTTCGGTATGCGTTTCATTTTGTCTTAGATTATGAAATTTGATTATTGAAAAGGATCCATTTGAAATGAATTGAATTAATCCATCTTTCTTAAACAGGGAAGCTTGTTGAGGAGGAGGAAGGAAACTGTGGATTGTGGCTCTCTTACATTTTTTCAGGTGCCGCTGCTAACTTTGTTCCGTGGCTTATTTTACCAAAAAATGCAGTTTCTGTTGGAGCCGCTGGTGCTGTTTTTGGGTTGTTTGCGATTAGTGTCCTCGTAAAGGTATTCAAAATCCTGGGATGTGTACAATTCAATATAAAATTTATTTATATGAAGCTTCAAAACCCTTTTGTTTATTGTAGATGTCTTGGGACAGGAGGAAGGTTCTGGAGGTGCTTATATTGGACGAATTGGTTGTGGAGAAGGTGATTACTTCCCTCTTATCTTGTAAATTATACTACACAAACTGACTTCACGAGAATTTAAGAAGTTTGATGAATTGATGCTCACTATACATTATTTTCAAGTGTATTGGGCCAATCAGATGCTTATGATGTTATCATCATCAAATTTCATCCAAATCCAAAATAACCCATTCTTGCGTTTCTTTTGCCTAAAAATTGACATAAGCTTTCAACTTTCCTACCTTTATCAATACCTTTTTTTTTGGGGGGGATATTTAGCAATGCATTTCCTTTTTGAGATAAGTGAATCTTCTGAGTCTTGTTTGCTTTGCTCTGTGGGTTATGGAGGCAGCCCAAGCTCCAGCCGGAACGTCGGGCACTTTTATTGGTGGCTATTCAGTGCAGAGTATCAATCACATTGCAATTTTATCTGGTGCTCTCTTTGGTGTATTTCTGGTTTGCTTCTCAGCAGAGTTCCTTCTCAATGTCCTGAGAATAAGGCATTGAATCTTCGCGAGAAAAGAGACAAAACTTTGTGACAAAATTAACCAACCTGTTGTATAAGAGGACAGAACTGCTTGTAACAGCAGTTAATCTAAATTGTTAAATACGCTTATCCACAGAATTGCGGGATTGGATATACTTCAAATTTATTCGAGTTGTCGGTGAAAAAGTTATTTTACAATGAAAACGAAGCTTATTTCTTGAGTTGTGAGCTGGAAAGTTATTTTAAAATGAAGAATATATATGGCAGTGACATGAGTCATGAAGTGTTTTGTAATTGCTGGAGATATGATATAGTAGCTCGTAAATCGGGTGCTTTCGGGAGGGCAATTAACTAAAAAGCTACATATATGCTTTTAGGTTTGCATTCCTCTGTACAAGAAAATTTTTCCCCTTTAGCTTCTAAATGAAGCCGTGTTTTAAAACTCACAGCTCAGTATTGTTTATGTTAAGTTTTCTACCCCGAATATTTTCATAGTCACGTTTTCAAGGGAAAAAGCCGGCCTTTTATTTGCACAACTAAACGTTTTTTCGAAGACAGAAAAAGTAAATCAGGATGTTTATAACGTGGGATGGCAGAAACAATGCGCATTTTTGGTACAGAAAATATCAGCAGATACATGGGCTGGGATGGCGATGGGACTGGTTTTCACTTGCATAAAGAAAAAAAAGGTTAAAAATGAGAAATTCCCTTTTCTATGTACAACATATTGACTGTAATTTCCTTCAACTTTTTTTTTTTTCTAATGATGAAGAGTATGAATGTAGCTGCATCAAGAAGCAGATTTTGCATAGCTTCTCAGTTCAGGAACACCACTGTACATGAATTTGCAAGCTGACTGTACATACCGACCTGCCCTAGAGGCTGCTTTTGGCAAATAATTGGCAACCTTGCTCCAGATTTACAGGAATGAGAAAGGTACATGGATGTTGTAGCAAACCACGAGCACTCCAAAGAAGAATCAGCATCTCTTAACAGCATTCGACCTTTTTTAAGAGCTGCAGCTGACCCTTTTTGATCGCTGCTAACTACGTTTGGTATCTGTAAAAGATTAGGATAGGAGGCAGTTGTAGCTTCTTTGTGATAAAGTCTCTCTAAGCTTTCAACTGGTATCTCTTCCTCTGCCTCCATTTCATTGGTTCTTTCCTTATTTTTTATTTTACTTAGAATCCTTTTTGCCTCCTTGGTCAATCCAGTGGCACGCCAAGCTTCTGCAAGAAGCAAGAAGGTGGATTTCTGAGGGTGGACTCCAAATGCTTTCATGATTTGGAGTATTTCTTCAGCTCTCCATGGTTGCCTGGCTTCGCTGTATCCCCACATTAGGGTCTCAAAAGTCTTCAAATTGGGAGAAACCCCATGTTCACACATCTTGTCGAAAACCTCAATTGCACGATCCATGCTACCATCACTGCACCATCCACTGATGATGGTTGTGAAAATAACTACATTCGGGTGGAATCCCGATTCAATCATAGTCATTAGTAGCTCTTCGGCTTTTTCTGGTTCTTGTTCACGGACATAACCTTTAGCAAGAATGCTGTAAGCATGTGCATCAGGTTTTATGCCAGCCTTCCCCATGTCATCGAAGATCTCTTTGCACTTATCCATGAACCCGGCTGTGCTCCATGCATTCATGATTGTGCTATAAGTTATAACATCTGGATTCACCCTGAATTCTTTCATCAAGGCCAGAACCTGCAAATAATATTTTAGAAAATTTATTCAAGCCAAAAAATAATAATAATAATTACACAAGTGTCAGGACAGTACACCTTTGCAAGTAAACACAAATCTGGGAGAGAGAGAGAGGAAAAAAAAATTCCGATACCAAAACTTACTTCATCAACTCCGTCTCTATCCATGATTTCTACAAAACCTTTGATCAGCAAGTTGAAAATAACAAGATTAGGATGCACTCCATATTCCTTCATCGTACGCGCGAACCTTAAAGCTTCCTTTATTTTACCCTCTTTACAATATCCGCTAATAATGATGCCACAAGTCCTCCCATTGGGCTGCACACCGTTGTGCTCCATTTCTACAATCACCTCTTCAGCCTGATCTGCCTCTCCATTCTGAGCATACGCTGTTGCTATTGTATTATAAGTAACGACATCAGGTTTCATCCCAGAAGCTGCCATCTTATGCATAACATTCCAAGCCTCCGTAATGTTCTTTTCGTTGCACCATGCTCTAACAAGCACATTATAAGTCCTGAGATTTGGTTTCACATTTCCCTCTCTTGACATTAGGTCCAGCAGTTTCACAGATTCTTCAGGCTTGCCAGCAATACCATACCCTTTGATTAATGTGTTATAAGTGCTAGTAGTGGCCGTCAATCCACTCTCCTTCATTTTCCAGAAGGTGTCCATTGCTTCT
Organism: Citrus x clementina; assembly: GCF_000493195.1. Classification (NCBI taxonomy): domain Eukaryota; kingdom Viridiplantae; phylum Streptophyta; class Magnoliopsida; order Sapindales; family Rutaceae; genus Citrus; species Citrus x clementina. The sequence continues at coordinate 2,852,653 of NW_006263303.1, read as the reverse complement.
TCCATGTTACCAGATTCAGAGAAGGCGTTTATCACAGCATTAAAAAATATCGAGTCAGGATCCATACCATTTTCTTCCACCTGTGACATAATAGAATGTATGGAGTTGAAGCGCTTCTGGATGGTCAAGGCGGCCAAGAGGGTTGTGTAGGTTACTAAAGATGGTTTGTGTCCCCCTTCAATCAAGTTGTTAAAAATGGCCTGGGCTTCCTGGGGCTTTCCTCTTTCTATCAAACTGTTCATTAGTTTTGTCATTGAGCGTACAGTTCGGCAACTTTCCTTGTTCATGCAGAAAGAGCAGTGGGTTTGTGGTTGGGAGTCTGTGGGCTTTGAATTTGAATATAACTGTTTCTTTTCACCAGGATTATTCTTCTGCAAAGTTAACAAATTTAAAATTATTAAACCTATAACTATCTAGAAGTGAAATATATAAAAACTTTTGTTGCTCATAGCCTAACCATGGTATGTAAATATTTAATCTCAAGCTACGGAACAATAAAATTGATTCTTTTCTTCCCAAACCAGGCTAACCAAAGTTAAATTAAAAAATGATAATAATAAATAAAATAAATAAGAAACAAAATCAAACTGCCGAATATTCAACACATACCTTAGCTGGTATCATTTGCCCCCATCCTTTCTTCACAATGGTACTTCCAGATTGATATTTGTCATCAGTTTGCAAAAAAGCCTTCCCTTCAGCAAATTTCCCCATAGATCCTCTCAGTTTGTCCTCGTCAAGCTGAAAATCTCAAGCAATCTGATCTCTGAACAAATTTCATGCAAAGGCCAGAACTTGAAACTTTATCCACCACCACATTCCCTCATAAAAAAATCCTAGAGAAACAACAACGGATATATCAGCAAGTTCATAAATCAGATTAGTTCATAAATCAGATTAGTTCATAAATCAGATTAGTATGTTGGCCAAGCCCAAATCTAAAGAGCCACTCACTCACATCATAAGGAATTTTTTGTTTCATACAAATAAGCTCAGTAAATGAAAAGCCCATTTGGGTATTTGATATGGCAAAATTTCAACAACTATTATAGCAAATAGTTCAAGACATTATAAATCAAACAAAATCTCTTAAACACTACAACAGCTAAATAATCTTCTCTCAAGTTCAAAATAGTTAACCTTAAAGACAGTAAAGCACAAGGAAAAAAATGAAAAAAAAAAAAACCCAAGTAATAAACCTTTTTGGGCACCAAGTGAAGGATCATTTGAAGAGGATTAACAAAAACTACTAACAGTGTTGTACCTCTTGGCTACAGTGAGGGGGGGATGGAGTTTGAATTTCTGAGACTGAAGGTATAGTGCATGGACAATCATAATATCCAAAAAAAAAATTATCCACAAATATTGCTAACAAAACAAACACAGACAACAGTAGATAAGAAAGCCAAAAGGTAAGGCTGCAATTCTCGACAATTTTGCTTTTCTTTTTTTTTTCGTTACAAATTTCTATTATTATTATTTTTTCATTTTAACTTTTAAGAATGGGCTCGAATAAAATATTATTTGAGGTAAATAACTTCTGGGTCCCTACTGTTTAGAATAATTAATATGAGAGGTACAATTTGATGACAACACGGGAGAAGATTTGATTCAACTATTAAAACTTAGTGTAGATACAAGAGATTTAAAACCCCACTTATGATGACGAGAAAATTTAGTATTTTAACTACATACTAATCTTTTTTTAGAGAAAAGCATGACTTGAATAAATAAAATTAGGTGAATAAATATATAATGTGTGATGAGTAGTTGGCAAAACAGTATAATAAATTTATTAATAGTTAAAGTTATTTTAAGTAATGTATAGACAATATTATTCATTTTAAGTAATGTATAGACAATATTATTAGAACAATTGAATTTATTGTATGGGGTTTGTTATGGGGTGATAACCTACATACTCAACATATGTTAAGGATGTGGGTTCATGCTCATATGAAAATAGAGCTTAATTTTCTAAAATTTTATTTTATAAAGTAAATGTATCTAGAGTCCATTACCATAATGATGACGATGATGATGATGACGACGACGACGACAATGCTTTGAACACAAAAATTAAGTTATAAAATTTTGATAAAATTATAAAAAAAAAAACTAAAATATCATGGTAATTATGTGTAACTTACTTTTTTCAGGACATTTCTTTTCGTGCTGTTTGTCGAAATTTTATAAACGAAGTAGCATTTTCCCCCCAAAAAAAATTGAAAAAACTAATTGAGTTTATTAATGGATTTTAAATGAAATTGGACATTCTTAAACTAGGAACCGCATGGGATTTTAGCCTATCCTTAGGGATCTCAACGTTATTATGTTCCTCCATAGAGTAGTCCTTTTTACACCCTTCAAAATTTCTAGTAAAACCCCTTTTAAATTAAAATTTCCCAAACAACCAAAGACAGATTAATTAATTTTTTTCTTTTAAACGAAATTTCAATTAAACTTCTTTTAAAAAGTATTTTACACCCATCCCATTTCATAATTTATATTTATATTTTAAATTTTAATTGAAATACACAAACACAAAAGTTTAGGATTATGGGGTAGAAACTATAATAAGCAAAAATTAATTTAAGATTTTAAAAAATTAAGCGCATAAAACTTAACAAAAATATTCCCTTTAAATTAAATTTTATATGGAAGATGGTTGATTTTAAGGGTATGGTTACTATTTTATAAATTAAACTAGGGTATAAATTCAAAAGAATGGTTAAAAATTTTAGAGGGGTGTTAAAAGCTCTGGATGGTTTATTTTTTGGGTAGCGCTATTAACACCCTGTTATTTTTATTTAGAACGCTGTCTTTCTTTTTATTGGTAATTACATTAAAGGACAAAACATATATTTAAGCTCATCTACAGTGTTTCTCTCTCTTCAAACTCCAACATGCTGCTGATGGTACTTTTATTTTCTACAAACTCTTGGGCTGCTTCTTTCTCTATAAAATGGGAAAAGTCAACACAAGTCCTTTTCTTTTCATTTTTTTTTCATTTTTTTGACTCTTTATCTATGCAAAAGTAAGACTTCAATTTGATTTACGGGCAAGAAAAATCTAAAAAACAAACCTGTTTTAAAACTTTTGCCCGATGTATTTATCTCATGCGTATGCTTGTTGCATTCAGCAACTTATATATTTTCCCAAGTTCAACGTTCACAATTGGAGGAACCATCAAGAATATGCACTTGACTTTATATGGTTCTATAAACTCATCATCTCCATTGTCAGGGGTGGCTAATTTAAAATTGTTAAATTAGAATAAACTAGGGAAAAAAAAAGTAAATGGAACTTAATAGAAAATTGGTATTTTTTAGTATTAAAACCAGAATAATTGAAAAAAAAGAATTTGATAAAATTTTTGAAGGGATGTTAGAAGCTCTACTCTTGTTTTATTTTGGACCAATTGGCCGCAGTCAATAAGCCGGGCTCAATCACCCGTCTATTGGGCAGAGATGATAAAAGGACGACCCCTAACTTCCTCCTAATTACCCGTCTTGGCCCACTTGACTCCACCACTCTTTTACTCACTTTTTTCATCGAAAAATCGAGTTGAATGTTACAATAATTGTAAATTGAAAAAAATCCTTATTTAATGTTGTTATTACGATAAGTTATTTAAACCCATCAAAATATTCAATAACTCGCTAAAATATCTAATATACATGTCTTAAGTATTTTTTTTTTACTATTTTTTTTAGTTTCCATCTCACCATTTTTTTCTGATTTTATGACTTTATCCTAATTTCTCCATTGTTGCAATGGCTTACTCCAATTTTGTATTTATTCGCCAACAAAATTCTCAAAACATTTTATCATGGAACGCTATTTAAAAAATACTTAACTTGTAATGAAAATACTTGTATTTGAATCATACTAAATTACAAATTTTATCACAACAATAAATTCGTTAGTTTTAGGCATGGAAGAAAGTTCAATGATTCGTTGGGAATTGTGAATACTACATATGTTGTAAATTTTGTTTTTATTCTAACGAAATCGTTAATACTTCTTTTCTAATTGATGATGGTGCTTAAACATGCTTTTGTAAATCTCCAAAAGCATCTGCAAATATTTTTGTTGGTAATCTTGAATTTGAAGAGACAGTTGTGGGATAGAGGGGGTCTTTGTTCTAGTTATAGTATAGAAATAATAGATATTTTAAATTTTTTAATCTTAAATTATGTGTTATTAATTGAGTGGTTGGTAATTTTTTATAAGTTTTAAATGAATTAATTGTATTATTTTACCAACCAACTTGTGAATGTCACATCATTTGAAATAATTTTTTATGATAAAAAATTTAGAATGTGGAGTACCGCTCTTTCATTTATGGAAAAATTATTAGATTTCTCCATAAATATAAATAAGAAATATTTATACCCAAACTTAAATGAGGTGTGACATTTATTTTCTTCATATTTTAAAATGTTACACTTAAATTTCTTACATAACTATTTAAGTTCTTTTACGATAAAAAGGTCCATACTACCCCCAGTCAATTTAAGTTATTTTAATAACTACAACTATATAATAGGTAATGGACTCAATATGTTAAAATAAATTATGGACTTTTGAAACACAGATATTTCATTTTGAAACAATATTGTCAAATAAAAAAAATATGAAAACAAAATTGTCAAATTAACATAACTTTTGAAACATAGAATAAATAAAAACGTAAATAATGAAAATAAAAATAAAAAATTACATAAATTAGGTAATTAACTCAACTTATTAAAGACAATATTGTCATAATACATACATAACATTTAATTTTCATAGATATTTATGAAAATAACTTAATTTGATTAAGAGTAGTATGAACGATTTTATTGTAAAAGAACTTAAATTGTTAGTGCAAGGGGGTTAACTATAATCTCTTTTTTTTAAAAAAAATAAAATTGAGAGTGATCAGTATCGCAATCCACTTAAATTTAGTTGTAAGTGTATCAAACTTATATTTGAAGGAGAATCTATATCTAATAATAAAAAGATATTAAAAACAGGTTTAATGAGTATTTTATTAGGTTCTACTAATCTCACCCTTATTATTATTATTATTATTTAATTAAGAAGCTTTTTCGTTAATTTAATTAAGCTTTTTTTTAATATTAACATATAACATTACAACCATTAATAAATTAAATAGTCCAAGCATAAATCCATAATCAAAGTCCATATTCAATTTCAAAAATTTCAAAGAAAACACTCCTACAACACACGGGTATTTTGAAGAGTTACATTTGCAATTTTGAGAAGAAAATAAGGTGTCCTCCACCGTTCAACATCAGAGTGATTTATAATTTACTCAAGCACTTAACGGTAGCATTTGTGATAAAAATTATAAGTGTGGTAACTTTTTTTTTATATATAAAACCTAGATTTATAGTTATTTCTAAAAACAAAATCTGTAATTAAGGATTGGATTAAGGGTAGCAATGTAAAATTCGCTTAATATATTCACTTATTCAACTTCAACCGCCGGTCAGTACAGTAATCACATAACAAACAGCAAGAAAGTCCTGAAAAGAAACGACCCATAATATAAATCATAATAATAATAATAATAATCACTTGCTTCATTCCATTTTGTTTCTTTATTTGCTCTTCTTCTTTGCCACTGAGAAATAAGAAAATGCTGAGGCTGTGGAAATGGTATCAGAATTGTTTGGCCGTACATCCAGTGAAGACACAAGTGGTTAGCTCTGGTTTGATTTGGGGTTTTGGCGATGTAGCTGCTCAGTCAATCACTCACCTTACTGCCCAGAATCGTCTTCACAATCAGGTAATTAATTTCTTTCTTGATAGTTGTTACCCTTTTCAAGAAATCAAAATTCTTATTACTTTTGAGAAGCTTTCATTTTACATTACTTAAGAAACTGCTGTTATATAATTTCTTGCATTGAACCCTTTTGAATCAAAGGCATGATTGGTTGTATCAAGCGTTGAATTGTTAATTAGGTTGACGGGTGTGATCCTAATTCGTAAACGCATTTGAAAAGAGCAAGAAGGGTTTTTGCTGTATCTCTATTTTGTTAGATAACAATCTTTGATCTTTCTATTTATGTGGGTTGATAGGTATGGCCTATTAGTGTGGATTTTATATTCCATATAGCGCTACTTTTGGTTCAATCTTTCTTTATAATTCTTTAGTATCTCTAGTATAGTTTGCAGAATCTGTTTTGACACTGCAATTTGTCGAAAGTGTCAATGCCGTGACATTTTTATCTGGAATGGTGGTTCTAGGTTACAGACTAGAAGTGGATTGGCTAATTATTTGAATATAATTCTAGGAATTTTTTTGCAAGAGTATTATGTGATATCTTCAATTTATGTGTTGTTCATGCTTTGCAAATACTTTCTTTAGGCTTCATTTCTTGAACATGATAGTTTTCATGTCTCATGATGATGCATGTGTCTTTACTACATATATTTTTAGAATGTTGTAAGTGATTCACTGTTAATTAGTTTATGGTCTTTGATAGAATGAAAAATCCACTGAGGATACAGGGAATGGAAACAATGAACTAAAGCTCAACTGGAACCGAGTGGCTAAAACAAGCTTTTTTGGGTTTGCGTTTGTTGGACCTGTTGGGCACTTCTGGTAAGTGATTCTTACATTAGTTAGTTAACTGCTTATGTCTTATGAACAATTTGATAACTTTCTCTACCTAATAAATTGGGGAAATAGTTTGGATTGTTGTGTTGGGAGAGAGATGGCGAGTTAATTTTGCAATTTTTCCCCAATCATGTAAACTGTGGTACTCTTTTGGGTGGATGTGCCTGATTTAATTATGGAGTTCATGGATGGTTATGTTCTGAAATTTCTAGTTTGTTCAATAAGTTGCTGCATTGTCGTTTCACTGAGAGTTGTTCATATGACCAAATTTTCTGGCCTTTGGAGTGTTTATTCTTAACATCATTGTGTGGACCTCTGAGTGTCAAAGAAATAGAGGGAGGGAGAAAGAGAATTTCATGCATTTTGTTCATCAAATAGTATATGTCTCTCTCTTATTAATAATTTAGTTCTTACTAATCTTTTACAGGTATGAAGGTTTGGACCGATTTATAAGGAATAGATTTCTAATGCAACCAAATTCTCCTCGTTTTGTTGCTACTAAAGTTGCCATTGATGGGGGTCTCTTTGGACCTTTGGATTTGCTAGTCTTTTTCTCTTACATGGGTTTTGCTGCTGGAAAGAGCTTTCCTCAAGTTAAGGAAGATGTGAAAAGGGATTTCTTACCAGCTTTGATACTGGAAGGAGGTCTATGGCCGCTTCTTCAAGTTGCAAATTTTCGGTTTGTGCCAGTGCCATATCAGCTCCTCTATGTTAATATCTTTTGCTTGTTGGACAGTTGTTTTTTGTCATGGATTGAGCAACAAGAGGATGCCCCTTGGAAGCAATGGATTAAATCTTTTCTACCTTCAAAGGAAAAGAAAGGCCACGACGGATGAGGGCCACTCCTCATATATTGCTCTCTCATTAATAAGTTTTGCTTTTTGACTGTGCCCATAGTGCTTGTGGTATTTTAGTTGGGAATATATACAGATGAAAAATATACCCGAGTAGGATGGTATTGACCTTAACAGAGATTTGGGTCTTAGATTTCTTGGCAGGAAAACAAATTACTGTTATATAGCCATTGGCTAAGTTCAGATGTGAACTTGGAGCTGCATGTTGCAGTTTTGACAATCTGTTACAAATTTCTTTACAACGACATAACTTTGATGCTACTGAGGTTTTAGCAACAGATTCTTGATTTTTCAGATGTTTGTTACTGCTGCGGCTGCTGCTGTTGTATTATGGATGCTGATTTTGTGCACAGAGAAAACGGTTGTCCAATAATTCTATCAGTAGACAGAGCTTTTCGCTGAAATGTTTCATATGAATGGAGTTAGGTTCCTGCACCTAGCTGTTTATGTTTGTTACAACACAAGAAATTGAATAATTTTATAAACCGGAAAAATTCTAGATTTTCTAAAGTACACGAGTAAGTTGATTTTGGACATCCAATAAATGATTGACATTTGATATTGAGTTCAAGTTGGAACTCAAATGTTCGTATTCCTAAATAATTGATTCTCCTCAATAGATATGTTTTAACACAATCGTTTAGTGTGAACCCGTGTAAAAAATATTATTACAAATTATGCTTATTAGTGATTTTATAGAACTTAGGGGACCTAGATATTAGTAACCAATAGTAAAATGGTTGAAGCCGCCGGAGCCTCTGGCCCACAGCCGACCCAATCAAGTTGCTCATTGGGCTGAGTTGATGAAAGGACGATATTACCCTTACTTTCTACTCAAGATCACGGAAATAGATTAGAAGAATAAGAAGTTAAAAAATAAAAACTACGAATATATAAGATGAGTTTTAATATTCAAGCATTAGTTTTTTTTTTTTTAGGGAAACAAGAACTTCATTAAAACAATAACTGAGAAACCAACGAAGGAGATTGAATAAGCCTCCACTCTCCCAGACATGACAAAAAACCTCCCACCCTAGCAACAGAATGAGCGACAGAGTTCGTAGATCTCCTAACAAAAGAGAAAGTAACATCTCCTAAGGATTGAGCTAATGTTCTACAATCATCAATAAGAAGACCAAAACCATCAGGACTAAAACTATCCATAGTTAAAGCAGTGAAAACTTGTAAACTATCCATTTCAATAATAACATGAAGGAAGGGTAACCCCTTGAGCCAGCTGAGTATCTCTCGCACGCCAATGGCTTCAGCCTCCCGAGCACCAAAACTGCTAATAAGCCAATTACTCCTTGCAGCAACAAATTCACCCTCAGAATTTTGAATTACAGCCCCATACCTAATCGTGCCACTAGACAAGAAGGTTGTTGCATCAACATTACATTTAAACCACCACACACAAGGCCTTTGCCAACACACCGCACCATGAGAAGATGAAACAGAATTGTTATCAAACACCTGTAGCTTCCTCACATATTTCCATTGAAAAAGAACCTGGCCAGCTAAATTAAGGACACTAGATAGCCTCCCTTTTCTATTCTTCCAAACCTTAGCATTTTTATTCTCCCAAAGACTCCAACAAGTCATGGCAGCAAGGTCACAATCATCACTACTACAGTGGGCAAAGATACCCTCCAACCAATCCATAAAATTCTCACAGCCCCCCACATATCCAATTGGAGACAAAAGCCAGCATGATTTAGCAAATGAGCAATTCACAAGACAATGGGCAACAATTTCATCATATGCGTTACAAATGGGACAGACAGATGGTACCTCAACTTGACAACGCCGTAAATTATCCGCAGTGGGCAAGACATTAACCACCGCACGCCAAATAAAATGCTTAACTTTAGCAGGGACTTTAAGTTTCCAATCTTTTTGCCAAACATTGCTAGAAGGAGGCTCAGATAGATAAGCTAAAATCTTGTAACAACTACGAACAGTAAATAAACCTCCAGAATTAGCAGACCAGTACCAGGCATCATTATCTCTTCTGCTGCTCAAAGGAATTTGGGTAATAAGAGCTTGATCTCTATCATTAAAAATATCAACCAACATGTCCAAATCCCAGTTGCGTTGCCCTGGTGTCATGAGGTTGCTTACTGGAGCATCGACTATAACATCAGGCAAGGGAGTAGTAACATAACCATGATCTAGATCTGGAAGCCAAAGAGAGCCCCCAATCGTGGTCTGATGTCCATTACCGATTTGAATGCGGCTACCTTGGATAATCATTGTATGTGCTGCCATAATAGACCACTAAGCATAGTTAGGATTGTTTCCCACAGTAGCTTTACCAAAAGAGGACAACGGGTAGTATCTAGCTTTAAGAATGTGCGCCACCAAACTATCGGGATTAGATAGAAGCCTCCAGCCTTGCTTTCCAAGCATCACAATGTTAAAATAGTGTAACTGCTTAAAGCCAATACCACCATAAACTTTAGGTTTACATAATTTCTCCCACCGCATCCAATTTATACCTCTGCTACCATTTCAATTATTACCCCACCAAAATGAATTCATCATGCGCTCCAGCTCTCGACAAAGCTCCAAAGGAAAGAGATATAAGTTCATTGCATAGTTAGGCATTGCCTGTGCAACTGTTTTCAATAAAATTTCTTTCCTCGCTCTAAATAATAGCTTCTGATTCCAGCCTCGTAGACGTCGCCAAACCTTGTCACAGATGAAGCGGAAAAGCCTCATTCTTGTTTTAACCAATAGAAGATGGCAGGCCAAGGTAAGAGCCATGATTGCTTGTAACTGCTACCTCCAGAATATCGCACACTTACTGAGTCGAGGCAACACTAACATTTGCACTAAAGGAGATCGATGATTTATTATAATTCACCACTTGACCCGAGGCTACCCCATAGATAGCCAATGACTGTTTTATTATCCGAGCCTCTTGTGCATTTGCCTTAAAAAAAAAAAAACAGTCATCCGCAAAAAAGAGATGATTCATTATCGGAGCTCCCCTAACCACCCGAACTCCATGAACCAAACCTGCCCTTTCGTGTTTTCGAAGTAATGAACTCAAACCTTCCGCACAAATGATGAACAAATATAGAGACAAAGGATCTCCCTGCCTCAAACCCCTACTAGGGACAACATGACTCACTTCCTCATTGCCTCAGAGAACCTTATAAGTACCAGTAGACACACACAAAAGGATTAACTCAACCCATCTCTTAGCAAATCCCAACTTCAACATCATAGTCCTTAAGAAACTCCACTCAATCATATCATATGCCTTGGACATGTCAATTTTTAATGCTGCAATCCCTGTCTTCCCTTGCCTCTTCCGCTTTAAATAATGCATAATCTCTGCCGAGATTAGGATGTTATCAGTAATAGCTCTCCCAGCTACAAAAGCACTTTGATTTTCAGAAATAATCGAGTTAAGAACACCTTTAATGCGATTAGCTAACATCTTAGCCACAATCTTGTAAAGAATATTAGACAAAGTCATTGGTTGTAAATCTGTTAAATACTTGGGCTAAGAGTTTTTTGGAATCAAAGCTATAGCAGTAGCATTTAATCCAACAAGAAACTCACATGTATCAATGAAGCTCAAGCACGCAGCAGTCACGTCACCTCCAACAATGTGCCAAAACTTCTGAAAGAATGCAGGGTTCATTCCATCCAGCCCTGGGGATTTATCGGGGTGCATACTAAAGAGCGCATCTCGAACATCAGTAGCCATGAATGGCTCCCGCAACTCCTGGTTTTGTTCAGCCGTGATCTTAGTAGCAACACAGGCCAAGATATCCTCACTAGCATTTCCTTCTGAGTGGTACAAATTTGAGAAATACTCCACAAGTAATGAATCTACCTCAGCCGAATTAGTGCACCACTGACCGGAGTTGTTCCGTAGTCGCCTAATCATATTCTTTCGTTCCTTGTAAAAGCAGTGGAATGAAAATACCAAAAGTTCATGTCCCCTTCCTTCAACCACAGTGACTTTGACCTTTGTTTCCAAAACACCTCATGGTTGTGCAACAATTCATTGTACCGCTTCCTTGTTTCCACAAATTCAGCCAAACTCATTTGATCTCGACACCCCCGAAGAGACCCCATTTTTTGCTTACAAGGTGCCAGCCACTTAATAAAATCACAAGAAAGATGACTACCCCAACGCATAAGCTCAAACCCACAAAAAGAAAGTTTAGATTGAATTGAAAGCCAAGTAGCTAACTCCCAACTCTTTGTAACAACCTCCACACAATTCTGCTCACGAAGCCAAACATTCTCAAATCTGAACCGCTTAAGCCTAGGATAATGAGTTTGCAGGAATGGGTCCAAAAAAATTGGCAGGTGATCTGAACACATAGCCTCCAAGCTCAACACTCTAGCTTTCGGGAAAAGGGAAATCCAAGCACTGGAAGCCAAAGCTCTGTCCAAACGCTCCTCCACCCAGTCAACCGTGCCCCGAGACCTCTCCCATGTGTATTGATAGCCGTCCATGCCTAAATCGACCAATCCAGAGTCTGAAACAGCCGCCTAAAACCCATTAAGCTTCCAATTTGGATGCTCACACCTGCCATGCATTAGTTAAAACTCAAAACAAGAAAAAGAAAGCAGAAGAAAAGAACACCCCCCCATAACACCTGCTTCAACAATTCTTTTCTTTTTTTCTTTTTTCTCTTCTCTCTTCTCTCTTCTCTTCCTTGTAGTTTATAATATTGAGAAAATATAAAATGTTGAAGTTGAGGAAATGTCATCATAATTGTATGGACGTACATCCTGTGAAGACACAAATGATAAGCTCGGGTTTGCTTTGGGGTCTTTGTGATGTAAATGCTCAGTCAATCACTCATTTTGCTGCCCAGAATCATCTTGAAAATCAGGTAAAATAATTTCTTTCTTGATAGTTGGTACCCTTTTCAAGAAATCAAGATTCTTCAGAACCTTTAAAACTGCTTGAAGTAAGTTGTGGTCATGTGATGTGATCACCAGTGTAAATATGATAGTACGTTTTAAAGAAATGTGCACCGAACCATTTTGGTTTAAATATTTGAAGCATACTGTTATTGGAAATTAAGTACATGCCCCCTCAAATGGGCGAGAATTTGAACCTTAGAACATTTGTATTACCCAAACGGTGCTACCGCTGACCGGTTGAGCCAACCGGCGGCCACAGTTGAACCCTTTTGAATTGGAGAAATGATTAATGGTATGAACTTTGGAAATATTAATATGGTTGACTGATGTGATGATAATTCGTAAATGCTTTTGAAAGAACAGCAATGGCGTTTACAATATCTTGATTTTTTAAAATATCAATCTTTGATATTTTAGCATTTCTACTCTAGTCACCGCAATTGGTTATAAATATCAAAGCAGGGCATTTTATGTGGAATGCTTGTTTTAGAATTCAAATTAGAACTGGAATTTCCAGTTCTAGTTAGGGATGGCAATTGTGCCCGCAAATTCGCCTACCAGAACCCACCCGCTGTGGATAATTTTGCGAGTTGTGGGTAGATTTGGTATTACAAATTAAAACTCGCACTTGGATGTGGGTGAGTTTGGTGTTAGTCCAATATCCAGTGAACACCCGCATAGATATCTGTTAGACCCATAATGTTTTTTAAATATTTTTAATTTAATTTTAATTGAAAAAATATTTAAATCTAAAAACTATATAAACAAAATAATGCAATTATGCAAAGTGTCAAATAACCAAAGTGTTTTTGTATGGACTATTTTTCTTTAACTTAATGCGTGAATTATTTCAATATTATAATTTTTTTGAATTAATATTTAAAAAGTATTATTCTTTGGAAAATATTAATTTTAATCATTATTGTAGGCATCATGTTGGATGGATGCTAATGATGGTGAATGAAATGAAGATCTTCTCTCAGAACTTGTGTTGAATGATAATACGAAATATAATTGTTATGTTTAGATACTAGTTTGTGGTTTTTTTTAATGGATTTGTGTATTTTATACTTAAATTTGAGAATTTGTGTTGGATTGATATTGAAATTTTAATTTTTTATTTACATTGGCTAAATTAAAAATTAAGTATGTTATATGAAATTTGAGACTATTATTGTATATTTATATATTAAACATTTATAATTTTAAATGTACAAACTCGTAAAAAAATCTGTCAGATACTATTACGGGTTTGGTAATTGTCAATACTCGCAGCGGGTGGGTTTTCTTAAAAAAATTAAAACCCACTGTAGATTGCGGGTGAATTTAATAATTTAAATTTTGTGCGGGTTTGAGTTTGGTAATAGCAAACCGGCTGCGGGTAGTGCCCTTTGCTATCCCTAACTGGAATAGCTCTTTTTTTTAATACAACATTTAAGGAAACTTTTCTCTAGAGTATTATATGATATCTTTGAATCATGAGTTGTTTATGCTTCATCTTCTTGAGCATCATGGTTCTCCTGCTATATGATTTCGCACTTCACTGCTAATTAGCTTATGGTCCTTTGATAGAATGACAAATCCTCTTAAGGACAGGAAGGATGGAAACCAAGAACTAATGATCGAGTGGAAACGAGTGGCTAGGACAAGCTTCTTCGGGTTTCGATTTGTTGGACCAGTTGGGCACTTCTGGTAAGTGATTCTTATATTCGTCCGTTCACTTCTTAGATTTTGTACACAACTTGATAATCTTCTCTAACTAATGAATCCTGAGGAAAGCTTCGGATTCCTCTCCCGAGAGATGGAGAATTATCTCAGTGAAATGAGGCCCCAGTCTAGAAGCTGATGATAGTACAGAGCGTGCCATCCTATATCACTATGGCAATTTTGCCTCAATCATGTAAACTGTGGTACTTTCTTGGGTGCACGTAACTGATTTAGTTATGGGGCTCATGAATGGTTAGATACCAAAATTTCCTGTTGTTTCACTGGTATTTGGTCAATAACATCAAAGTTGCCGGAAGCATATCTCGTAAGGGCTTGAATGGGCAGCTTCTCACTTGCAGATGAGGCTGCTCTTGTTATTAGCCTCATTAGATGATTATGTGCTATTCTAAACACTTCAGAAGTTTTGGAGATCAGCTGCGGTGAAGCTCCGGAGCCAAATTAGTTCTATGTTTTATTGTTAGGATCTCTGTGAGTATCAAAGAGAAAGAGGGGACAAAACAGAAGTTCGTGCATACTTTTCGTCAAATACTGTCTCTCTCGTTAGCAATCCAGTTCTTACTAATGATTTACAGGCATGAAGGTTTGGACCGATTTATAAGGAAAAGACTTCTAATGCAACCGAATTCTCTTCGTTTTGTTGCTGCTACTAAAGTTGGGATTGATGGGCTCCTCTTTGGACCTTTGAATTTGCTAACTTTTTTCCCTTGCACGAGTTTTGCTGCTGAAAAGTTCTTCTCAAGTTATGGAAGATGTAAAAAGTGATTTCTTACCGGCCTTTATACTGGAAGGAGGTCTATGGCCGCTTGTTCAAGCTGAAAATTTTCAGTACGCACCAGTGCTGTATCAACTCCTCCAACACCTTCTACCTGTCGGATAGCTGTCTTCTGTCATGGATCGAGCAACAAGAGGATGCTTCTTGGAAGCAATGGATTATATATTTTCTACCTTCAATGGAACAAAAAGGCCATGGGGGATCATGAGAACTACTCGTACACGCATTGCTTTCAGAGTGAATAAACATAATGAGACTACTGAATGAACTATTCTTCACACAGTGAGACTTTATTAGAGCTGCGGTCCTTGTTCAGTTAAATTTCTAGATGAATGCTGCTGATTCATTGGCTTGCAATCTTATTTACAAATTGCTGCTCATATGCATTCTCATCAGTATTCATTATTCAACTGTTATTGAGGGGGAAGATATTGACATTTATATAGATTTGGGTCTTGTATTTGTGCGGCAAGAGTGACGACCTGTTGTTGTATTAGTTCTTCAGTAGCAGGTGATAAAACATTACTCAAATATTTGCTTTTAACCTTAATATCCAGAACTGCCAATTCTCGAAGTTGTAAAATTCTTGGCCGCAAAAGAAAAGTGTCAGCACTTAATACTTTCATTGCCGAACAGTAAATGATGTTTTAGTCTACATTCAGCCAGTGCTGCCATTTTTAAGAAGACAAAACTCAAAAGATCGTGAAGATTACAGCCAACTTGCTCGCTTCTCCATCAAAGACATGCTACATATATTCTGTGAATTTCATTTCATTTATCACGGAATCCAACTTTTCAGATAAACCAGCTCTCCTGTATCCAGCAACCAAAAAATCATAAGTCGCTCTTCTGAGCTTATAAGAACCCTTAATATGATCCAAAAACAAGTCCAGTCTATCATATGCTTCACACCGGAAATAGGAACAGATTACCATCTCAACATCCTCGGCAGATTTGAATGATAACCCCTGTTTCCCCATCCTCCCCACAGAGTATTCCACGTCATCTAGTCTATCCGACAATGCGTACAACCTTATAATCCCACTAAAAAAGTGAAGCAGCACTTCAGGAGATTGATTACACTTCGTTAAAGTTTCAAGTTGCTCCTCCAATTCATCCACTCTCCCAAGTTCACAATAACATTTTACAAGTTTCTGAGCCATATTTTCATTGATCTTCCACCCCCCACCCAGCAAAAATTTCAAGAAACTTTTAACCTGATCTAATTTTCTACGGGCACATAGGCCTTCGAGCACTTTCTCCAATATGGGTATACTGGGAATAATTCCCAATGACATCATTTCTTCATAAAATCTATCAACACTGTCGAAATCCCCTGCTTTAAGAGAACCATGAATTAAAGATTCATATGTTTGAACATTCACAGAAAACCCAGCAGCAGTGTTGGCTGCATACCATTTGTTCATAGCATCAACATTTCCCAAGCTAGAAAATCCCGATATAAAGGCGTCATAAGTTTTGGAATTAGGTTTATACTCCTCTGAACTCACCATTATCTCAAATAAGCTAAGGGCTGTCACAACATCACCTGAGCACAAGCAAGCACATATAAGGGAATTGAAAACAGCAGAATCTGGCTTAATCCCTTGAGCCTCCATCGAAGTAAACACATGCATAGCAAATGGTACATTCTGAACCTTCCCAGAGAGAGCTATCAAACAGGCGTATTCATCAAGACACGACTCGTTCCCCTTCAACATTTTATCTAATCTCCATTCTAAAACCTGACAAGACAAAAAAATTGAACAAATATGAGCAGCATAAAATATTACTAGCCCAAAAGTGGACTCAAATCATAAAATTTCGAACACAAGTCAACTTCAGCGAAATAATTTAAGATTTTTATTTCCGTTCAATATGATATTGGCTAAAAATTTTAAACTGAGAGCAAAAATCAAATAAAATTTTCATTATCTTCACTATAATAACTATTAAAAAGGAAAAAGGAAGGCCCAAGGGCTGGGAATACCAATTGAGCTTTTTTAGGAGACGAAGATTGGAGGCTGGTGATGAGGGCATCCCAGGAAAATTGGGAACTATTGAAGGCAAAGATGTCCACTGAATCAAGCGTTGTTTTGATGTGTGAGACTGGAACTTGAAGTAACCGCGAAATCAGGGGATTAGAAGACGATACACTGGTACTGTTAGTGTTAGTGTTACAGAGCAAACGATCAAATCTAAGAGGCATCAGCAGATACCTGCTACTCTTTGCTACAGATAAAACGCGGCATGCTAATGCCATTTTCGTCCTCTCGCCCTTTCAAGCTTCTCTGGGTTTTAACAACTTCCAAACGTCTTAAACGTCACCGTTCTCCAGATTTTATTAATAAATTAAGTCCTTCTATGGTGTAGCCGCCTAGCCGGCACAGTAGACTCAAAATTCTTTAATTTTTGTCTTTTATGATGTAAAACTTGACAAACAAAATTAAAATTTTTCTGAAATAAAACAACAGACTTATTTTTGTTAATATTATTATTATTTAAAAAGAGTCACCAAAAAGAAATCAGTTAATTAAATAATAGAAAAAAAAAACTATCTTTACGTCATCTCTATTTTGTCGCATGTATATTTAATCACCATAAAATTTTAACATGTTCTTTATATCATTTGTATTTTTAAACTTATATCAATCAACCATCTTGACACTAATAATTTAAATAAAATAACAATTTTACTCTTAAATGAATTAAAAGACCATTTAAAATTTTAAAAAATTATAATTACCATTTAATTAATTGATAAATATTAAAAAGATTGGGTGTATGTGTACCATTTAATTAATTGATAAAATATTATTGATTTTTTTAGTCCTTTTGATCTAAAAACATGTGATACTCATTTCAATTTTTTTTCTTTTCCTTTTTTATCAGTCATACAATCACAATTTTCATTGTTTAATTAATCATCAAAATAATAATAGTCTAAACTAACTTTGAATAATAAAAAAATTATAAATACAATAATTATTATTTAAAAATTATAATTATAAAAATTAACATTTTTTATTTTCAGATTTATTTGTTTCATTAAATTCAAAAGTATTCTTATAATTATAATTTTTTTTATAAATTTTGAAAAATAAAATGATATTTTAATTCATTAAAGAGTAAAATGATCATTCTATTTAAATTCCTAGCATCAAAACAGTTGCTTAATACAAGTTAGAAACGAAAGTAGTGCAAAAAACATATCAAAATTTTGAGATGGTTAGATATGATGTGGAGATAACTTTCTAATAAAAAATCAAGAACTCCTCTCAATTTCACAGCACCTCTAAAAAACTTTTCAAATAAAATTTTATTATTTATTTAAAGAGTCATACTTGCATTTAACACTTCAAAAAACACTCTAATTAAGATTTTTCAAATAAAAAATAACTCTTTCTCTTCAATTTTATAAAGTTATTTTTTTCTCTTCAATTTATATTTTATTATTTTTTATTAAAGAAAAAAAATATATTTTAACTACTATTTTTAAAAAAATATATTTATTTAATTAAAATAATATTAACTTATTTCAAATAGATCCACCACCAGTCCTACAAATATCTTTTAGAAATGTATGCCTACGTTGATGACTTGATGTTTGATGAATATATAAGATTGCATCAACGTTTATCTTTTGAGATACTAAAAAGCTTATATAAGTAAAACAATCTCGATTTTGACTCTATAGCCATCAACTATCAACAGTAGTCACAAGACAAAACAAAATATTCCGAGTTTCCGGTATACAATCATGCCTGCCAAGAGCAAAAATAAGAATTGAAAAGTGAAAAATCCAGAAAGCAACCCTACCCAATACAAATACAACTCACTCACTATTCTTTCAAAGTTTCATATAATGTAAGATACATTCCTAGCTTCACAATTGCAGAATTCCATGCAATGTGGGATCTTATAATGCAAGTTGCAGCCCTTGGCAGTTTTATGAAAACAACCATACCAATGAACCAAAAACCAAAAGCAACTCTCGCTTTCATATGATACACTAACTACTGCTAACCCAAAAAATTTTGGTTTGTCGGCTTTTCTTCTGAAATTTTCTTTCTTCCTCAGAGAAGGGGAATTTCGTTATTTTTTTTTCAAATGGGGGAAATAAATCTCGAATTATACTCATGCTTGGAAGTGAGAAAATAACTCAACACCACAGGGATGCTTAATATATCACACACTGAACTTGGACAAGGCTGATTGGAACACATCTGAGAAGGCCTGAGATGTACTTTGATCATCGGCTTTAATCTTTACTTGTGCTTTGGCTGATGATGTGTTGATTATACACTCTACAAGAAAATTTGATGATTCTTCTGCTTTTTGTGCAAAGAAGAAGAACTTGAAGTTAGGAGAGTGGCCACCAGAAGCAATGCAGTGGATGGAATGGCCTTGCATGTGCCAGAGGAGGGCTTGAGGTGTCGTCAATGCTGCAACTCCTTGAGGGCTTAAAGAAAATTCCTGCAACAGAGCCAAAATGTCACCTATCAGAAATGCGATTAAAATGTTTTTACTGGTAATACGCTATATACAGTACATATGAATGTAATTACGCTGCTCTCCCTCATAAGTTTCGAGGGGGACTCCATTATTAACAGGAACTATCACAGTAATGGGTCCCTACTCCTAATATGAACATAAAGACAAGCATTCCTTCTGCTCACACAGACTAGAGAATGATAAGGATTTTGTGTTTGAAGGGTGTAGTTTACCTACAGCTTCTCACCAAAAGTTCGAAAACAGGGGTAATGGAATTAATTCATGCTTCTTTTAAATGATTACAGCTTTTAATAAGCATTAGTGAGAAATGAACAAACTACAAATCAGAGTCTGTCAAATGGTGTTGTAGGCTAAAAATATACCAAAAAGAAGACTCCTGCTACTACAAAAGCCAATTTCAAAATAAACTAAAAAGAACTAGGAAAAAGAGCTGGGCATAAGTGATAAAAAGGTTCGCCATTTATTAAAATAAAATTAATGTCAAAAAAGGCAAATAAACCTGTGACAAAGATATTGGCAACTGACGCCATTTCTGCTGGAAAGTGCCTGGATCCAGAATAGCTTTGGAATTAAGCTTCAATGAAGGAGGTACCGAAGCAGGTTCAGGTGCAGGAGCTGCTGATAGACCTAGACCAAGAAGATCATCAATGGCTAGACTAGATGAAGGAGCACTGCCTGCTGATGTGGAGCTTATGATTGCCAATTCTGATTGCACGCTTGCAGCTGAACTATCATATAAAGGAGCACTATATCCAGAGACATTAAATGTGGCACCCCTGATTTCTTCCTTCTCTGAGGTACTTAAAAGCAGATCCTTGTCATTTGCCTCAACTCCCTGAGCTGGAACAACATTATCTGCTGATTCAGCTGCAATAGATAAATTTCCCAACTCATCCGAAAACTCAAATGGACCACGATAGTCCTTATCTGTGAACATGTAAGACGGCTGCAATTGCATACCAGTATCAGTAAACAACCCAAATATGGCCACTAGAAAATATACAGTTACTAGAGAATACCCATTTCAAAATGAGAAAATTTTAAGACCAGTATCAAGCCTTCAAATAATCATTGAGCTAATTTAACTCATTAAATCATTAATGGTGGAATCCAATTTTAGACATTGTAGTTACCTTCTGGTACACAACAGATAGACTGTTAAATTCATCAAATATGCGATCTTTGATTTCACTGCTCTGAGTATCAGCAAAGACTGAAACAGCTTGCTTTGGAGGGTTCACAACTCGCTCTGCTACAGATACATTATATTGCAAAAGCCTATGGTAGAATAAGGCCCTATCATGAACATCCTGCAGTCAACTAGTTTAATAGATATTTCTCACACAAGCACCTTCAATTACTTGAATAAGCTAATTTAAAGTTTAACAACTTGAGGAAAAGAAAAAGGGGGAAAAAACCCGTAAAAAACCACCTGGTGAAAATCAGCCAGACCAGCAGCCAAAGCAGCTCCCAAGACTTTCTGAGTCTCAGGTGGCCTCTTGAAAAAACACTTCATTACAGCCGTGAGAAGATGTAAACGAACCTGTCCAATTAACATATAAATAATGTATATATTAGCCAATAATGCTGATGTTAAATTCAACTTCCAACAGAGCAGCAAAATTTTAGTCTTATCTTTTTAGTATATTCATACTAAGACAATTCTGATTAAAGATGGAATCTCTTTTTCATTTTTCAGTTATCAAAGAATGCAGGCCTATGGTAGGGAAACTGTTCGCTGTTCAAGCACCCCTACAGAATCATAGAGGAGCAACAAAAAGAGCAAAACTCAGCAGCCTCTGTAGATGCAAGACCAATAACCAATGAAAATTGCCCTTAGCATTAAGTAAATTGGCTTCAAAAGTATACAACACATTCTTGACTACTAAAAACATACAAAACTGAAACATATTGACTTTGTAGGATGAAAGTGAAAATGGATTGAGATGCAAGGAACGATATGACTAACAAATAGAAAATAGACTAAACCTAAGCACAGGAGCCAATTTAGCCACAAGTACAATAGATTGTCCCCTTTATTTACTGTATGCCTAATTTTTCATTAAAAAGAGAGAAAGTGGGGTGGGTTCAGGGGGAAGCTACAACCTCTTGACAAAGAAATGAAAGCCCCTAAAATAAACTAACCAATTTAAGTCAAAACCAACATTTAAGAAAGGGGTCTTGCATCTTGCATACTGAAATGTTATTACCTCTGCTGAAGGCTCTTCTTCCCAATTTTCGGTTAAACTTTCTAAAATGTAAGGAGCATCTTGCATATCCTGAGAATATTCCCCCAACATCCATATAAGAGCTGCCTTCGCCTTGGGTTCCTGAACATTTTGGCTGCTGATACTCCCAACAACTGCAATGCAATCATGACTCCACTGTGGATATTTTCTAAGTAAATCTTTTACAAGCACCTGCACAGAATGCATGAAACTTGTATCAATATGGTTGATAATAGATAGTACTTAACCATACTATTTATTTATTTTTTTAAACTAGCCATACTATTTAAGCATGTATAAGAAATGGAAAATATGATGTAAAAAAGAAAAGTAAAGAAAAATATGGAACAAAAATAATTATCTACCAGAGCTTCAGCAGTCACATAGTCCTTTTCCATTTCCAGAAACTGAAGAAGCCTATCAACAATAGCATTCACATCATACTGCTGCAGAGCTATTTTTCCAACAGCCCTAATAGACTCTCTTGCAATAGGGATATCGACATTCGCAGCATATTCGCATAATTCCGTTACTGAGATTCGCCCAATCAAATAATGAATTTGCCATTATTGAAGGAAGAATGTCAAGTTTCCATGCCAACTTTTCCCTAAAGAAGCCTAAAAGATTAAACAAATATATGTTTGCTTACCAATTTCATATGTATTGCTCTCATTTGCAACTGCAGTCAACATTTCAAGCTTCAGCTTCTTGACATAAGAAGGTTCATTATACTGGCAATAAAAGTGTTTGTAGTCTGAGGCAAATATAAAGGGTGCACGCATCACCAAAATATGCAGGTGGCTTAAAACTGCATAAGATTGCTCCGGACTTCCAGAACTCACTAAGGTTAGCAAAGGAGCTTTGATGCGTTCGTAAACCTGAAGAGAGTTTGAACAAGTAAAATGCCACTCACATAAATATGATTTGACATAAGATCAATCTAAGATAACAGGGAGCAAACATGATTAACATAAGTGCAAAGCATGATCATGTTAGACTCAAGCTTACTTGTCCTGACATCATGTTCTAAGATAATGACTAGATTAATAAATCACAATTTCAGAGGCTAAATTATGACAGCCTTCCAGATTAACAAGAACGAGTGCCTCATTAACAATGACGAGCAAAGTTAGCTAGGATGAAGAAAGTACGTGCAAACTAAACTAATGTTCAACTAAAATGGCGGATCAAAGGTTGTGTACAAGAATTTGCGATTGTGTGTGTATGTGTGTATAACCAAAATTTGAGGGAAAAGCATAAACAAGCACCTGCTGATGAACATCGGTCATGGATAAGGTCAAATGAAGAAAAACTTTGATGGTGGCTAAAACAACAGCACCATTTGCATGTTGAAGTCTATCTTCAAGGAGATTCATGATGTCAAATATCTCATTGCTGTCTAACGGTACATATTTAGCAACCAACTCAAGCACAAGACATTGAGCCCATTCACTGAATTCCTTAATCCTGCAAAGAAAGAAATGACATAAAACTGAGAAATTGCTTTCACAGAACAACATGTAAGCACTGATAATACTTTTAAAAGCTCTAACAAGATTTTGATGCATTAAAAACCACCACATTATACGTTCCAAAAAGGTCATAATAATGCTTCACAATATTGATTTCCTGCACATCCATCAAGAAGGAAAATCAATTCAAAGTTTAATCAAATTGATTTTACTTAAACATCATGACAATCATATTTGTTAAGAGGATAAATTTCTAGACTTAGGGAAGCCGAACTAGAGCAACTATCTAAAATTCCATAAGTGCTTACAAGTCCTATAATAAATTTTGAAAAGAGCTTTGGGATTAGATAAACATTTTTGGCTTTTAGATAAGCCATACCAAGCATGCACTTCAAGTTTCAAGACGCTAGGGGTGACAAAAAAAACCATTTTGCTACATATAATCAATTCTTGTCCAAGTCTCAAGCATAGAACTAACTTAAAAAGAAAACGACAAAATATTTACCTCATATGACTCTACTACAGTTATTTCTATAACTGAAAAATTATCTCAAAACATAACATTCTGAACTAAACTTATATAGCATACCGATTCAAAAGGTAGTATATAACTGGCTTGCTGATCAAAGCTTCTCTCTCTCTGGAAGCTTCCTCAGAGGTGCTTGCTTCTAAGCTCCAAATCTCTTGTAGGGCAGACAAACAGTTTGCAACAACCTGATGAAATAATAAAATGTGAATCAACTAATAAACATTTCCAGTATCACCTGTTGTGTCCAATTTGGTTTAATTGCAATGCAATCATGCTTTATGAGGTGATGGGAGTAGTATCCAAAAGGTAATAGCATAACAGATCATATGTATGTCAAGTGATATTTGAAGAATTGAATTTTGAATCTGGAACAAATAAATTTATGTTTTTGCAGATGAACTACAATACCAATTACTGTTCAGTTCACATCTCCCTCCACCCTCAACTAAGTTCAGGGCAAACAACCATGGGAATGGATGTTGCAGCTCACACTCAGCCTTATTTTACACGTTGCTTCTTTTAGTTGATGGGAATTGGATTAGTTTAGATTTTATTTTTCATTAACGTGTGCTTAAAGATACTTTATCTTAGTTAACAAATATCACAAACTTAATTCAAGCACTATCTGTTTAAATCCATTAATTCTCATCAGAAATATGCAAATTAGAGATGAAACAATCAACCATAGCATTAAGCCTTCACATAAAGAAATCAAATTGCTCACACCTGAGGATCGGGGTCATTAAGCATCAAATGCTTTAGTGTTGGAGGAAAATCTGCATCAATACAAGTTGGAGCTGATATATGATACAATTTCAAAACCCCAATGACAGCCACTGTCCTCACATAACTATTATTATCCTTCAACCCCAATCCCAAAGGACCCACCAAATACTCCACAAGGTTCGCCACTCGTAGTGAACACAAACTCCTCAATGCAAGCCCCCTGATCATTGGATCCTCGTCCTTGCAATCTCTTTGAAGAAAATTGATCGTCAAAAGCGCAAGATCAGGATTGACTTTTGCGTAATTACCAACATAGAGATAACACATTTTCTTCAGAACAATATCTGAAGTAGCCGAACACATCACCATCTCACCAAATACCGCCGATACGTCAATGCCAATTGTCATATATGAGATCACCTTCTTGAAAAGCTCTCGCTTTGAATCATCAATTCCCGGAGCTCTACTGCCAGCAAGCTGTCGGAGCTGTGATTTCAAATCCGAAACTTCTCCTTTTCTGTAAATCAACGGGTCCAATTAGCGCATGCAGACACAACCAAAACCAAAACGACATATTACATATACACATTAACATCAGAACGACATGGCTGATATCAAAATCAAAAAATTTAACTAATAAACACTGATTAATACTAAAATGTACTTCATTGAGCATGATATTCCCTTATCTATAATTATTTGAAAAAATAAATTCAACTAGATTTAGAGCTGCCCTAGCATTCAACTTGATTAAGGATGTTTTTCTTTGAAGAAAAAAAAATTATTTGGCTATTATTTGAGGTTATGGGAGAAGATAGAGTTACCCGGACGGTTGAGACGGTGACGGAGATCGGTGTGCCTGAGCAGGAGGAGCCATGGCTGATCTGGATTGAAGATTCTGTTGCTAAATTTACGGTATTTTACAGTGAGATCGAACAAGGGTTTTAGAGAGATCAGCCGAGGACAAAGAAGCGACCACATGAAAACAAAAAGTTTGGTATTTGTCTGTGAATCTGAGAAAGTTCAGATGAATGATAACGTTACGGTCGGTACCACTTGAAACCACAATGTGGTGCTGAGATGGCTCAACGCGACTGGTCAGTTGGAGAAGGCCGGGTTGAATTTAAGCGAGTAAGAAAGAGTAATAACCTTTAGGTTCTTAGACTATTGATTTGTCTCAAGAACTATAATATTTTTAAATTTACATCAAATGGGTCCTGAACCTAGGTAACTCAAATGAAAGAAATAGTCACACTAAAAAAATAGGAACGCATCATAATTCATCAATAAACAGTCATTATGGGGACACATCAAAAGTTTTAATAATGAAGATTTATATTTTTTTTATTAGTGAATTCTCTCTATTTAAGCGAAGATTAATGAATTATAAAATCTATTTAAATTAATATATTATATTATCTTTATATCGATCTAAGTGAGTAAATTTTTCTAGTGATGGAAGAAGTTTAAATAGTTATTTTTAGAAAAGCTGAAATTTAACCATTTGTTGTTCAAGAAAAGTAAGAGTTTTATTGTTTATTGGGACAAATTTGGAGGTTATAATTATACAAATGGAAAACCTATGCCCTATTTCAGAAAATTTACAAATGTAAGTATCCATATGTTATTATCCTAAAATAGAGATATTAAAGATACTTTGAACAGTGAAAAAAAAAAGGGTACGTTCTTAGAAAAAAAAAAAAAATCAATCCTGTCTTTCCCCATTCGTCACAGCACAGCAGCAGCGAAGACATGGCCACTCAAAATCTCTTGTAATCGAAAACCGCACACACAGAAAAATGCTTTTTTCTCAACTTCCAAGACTCAACTTTTCAATATTCGTAAAGCCACCCCTGTCTCTCCGCTCACACTTCACCCTCTTACCAAAACACAGGCTCAACTTCTCAGCGCTCAAATCCACACTCTCCACAACCGAACCGATACCCATATCCCACGCGGTAGAACCAGAACCAGAACCCCACGTGGCAATATCACTCGAAAAGCTATTTGTCCCGCCGGAAACAGAGGTCTCAATCGATGATTCGTCGTTGAGTACGAGAATATTGAAGGGTTCGAACATAGTGTTGAGTAAGTACGCAAGGGATGCTCAAGTTGCACAAGCTGAGTTCGTGAAGAGTAGTGTTAGGACTGAGGATTGCCCCTCTGATGGGTTGCCTGAATTTGCGCTGGTGGGCAGGTCTAATGTTGGCAAATCTTCGCTTCTTAATTCACTTGTTAGAAGGAAGAAGCTTGCTCTCACATCTAAGACACCTGGTATCAATCTTATTATTTTTCATTGCTTCACTACATTTGTTGCAAGTAATGTTCTGGTCTCCATATGCAGTATTGTAGTACAGTGAATGCATTTGATAAGTAATGGTTATTAGTAATTCAACCCCTTGGCCAAAGTTAGTGCTTTCAAGTGCTAATCAAATTGTTACAATTCCCAGCTGACTTTTGTGTGTCAATCATACCGTTGATGACTTCAATCTTTGAAGCAGATGATTCAGCATCTATTTGTGTTCTTGGTTGTATGCATTAAATGTTAAGACTTATACGATTTATACCAATTACCCTTAAATGCATTAACCTGCCTTTAAAATTCAGGCCAAGAATCGTAAACTGCTGGAATATTGCTTGTGTTCCTAAAATCTTATCTCTGTTGTGAAAATTAATTTGAATTTTGTTGCTCTTTCGCTGATATTGGAGTATCTAAATTACAGTTCTGCTTTTTAAGTCCGTTGGTAGACCTTCAATTGAACATCCTTTTCCTTCATTGTTTTGTAGGGAAAACACAATGCATCAATCATTTTCGGATAAATGATAGTTGGTACTTGGTGGATTTGCCTGGATATGGGTATGATTTATAAACTTTTTATGGTTGCATCATTTATTTTGAGCTAGGATTAATTGGTTTCTTTCTGCTTGTGCCTGTGCTGTTACTTAGTTCAAAATCTTATTTTCTAGTTATGAAACACCGGGAGACTATAAATTACTGTCTGTTCATTGTTTTCTAATTTCTTGCAACAAAATCAGTTTCTGATGTGGATATTGATTTTTATCATTTTA
Source organism: Citrus x clementina (assembly GCF_000493195.1). Classification (NCBI taxonomy): domain Eukaryota; kingdom Viridiplantae; phylum Streptophyta; class Magnoliopsida; order Sapindales; family Rutaceae; genus Citrus; species Citrus x clementina. The sequence goes on along the minus strand of NW_006263303.1, from coordinate 2,825,224 downwards.
GGTTCTTTTATCAAATTCATCAATCTAGTTGGACTTATCTTGTTTTTCAACAATATTATAACTTTGGATTCTATAAGCACTTTTGATTGTTATGTGTTTATGCCTACACACACATTCATTTGTCAAAAAACTACACCAAATCTAGCCCCCTCTCTCTCCCACTTGCTGGATTTTTTTGTTTTCCAATGATATCTCAACTTGCAAGAAGCATGGTAGTTTAATGTGTTTATGTTTCTGCATGTTTTTCAAGAACAATAGAAAATCGAGCTCTCTCTCTCTCTATAATGTATGCTTATGACTTGCTGCATCTTATCCTTTGTTGTTGCTCACTTTCTTGCACCATCAATAGCAATAGCAGGGTTATTACACATATATTTGTTTAAGTTCACTAGGGAATGGACAGGCTCATCCCAAAGTCAGTATAGCTGAAACTAGCTTTTCTGGAACTTCACTTCTATTTTCCAATGAAATAGTTGAGTGCATTTTCGATTTTATTGCATTTCCGCATCAGGTATGCAGCTGCTCCTCGGGAACTTCGAACCGACTGGGACAAATTCACTAAAGACTATTTCCTTAATCGCTCAACTTTGGTCTCAGTATTCCTTCTCATAGATGCTAGCATTCCTGCAAAACCTATTGATCTTGAATATGCTAGTTGGCTGGGACAGAATCAGGTAAAATGTTTTCTTCAATCAACCTGCTGATGATTATGTAGTTGTTAAACTTGTGGTATTCCAGAACGGCTTCTGTAACAAGTGGGAATAGGTTCTTTTTCCCTGATATATATTTATCCTCTTTTAGCAAAAGAGAGGGGAGGGTGAAGAGAAATGTCTAAAGTCATGGTGCCCATTAATGCTTAAACTGTATCTTCAGGGAATGCATATGAACCTTAATATGTTTTCTTTTTTAATTTTTCCCAGATTCCAATGACATTAGTCTTCACCAAATGCGACAAGCGGAAGAAGAAAAAGAATGGAGGCAAAAGACCAGAAGAAAATCTGAACGATTTTCAAGAGCTGATACAAGGCTTCTTTCAGACAGCTCCACCGTGGATAATGACCAGCAGTGTTACCAATCAAGGTCGTGATGAGATACTACTGCACATGGCTCAGCTTCGGAACTACTGGCTCAAACACTGAGGAAAGTATGCACAGTCGATCTTCTGGTAGGTTTGGTTATCTTTTCTTGCCGCCTGTGGCTGACAATACTTTATCTAACTTTCAGTTTCTGGCATTTTATTCCCTCCTGCCCTTTGCAGGAAACTAAATAATCAAGTTGAGATTGTGTATAATTTTTTAGGACTTGAAAAGATTTCAACTCCCTTGCCTTAGTCAAAGAAGGGAAACCACAAGGCGGAACATGACGGCCACAGTTGATTACATGAGAATCACCACCTCCAAATGTAACCATTTGTAATCGAAAAGGGTGTAGGTGGGTGCTGCATGACCTCAGTTTTTATGCTTTCTGTGCTCTGAAATATAGAATCAAATGAGACCGTCGGATACTTGCTTTTTAATTCAGGATTTCTTCAATCAGCAGCTCAGTGTTACTGCCCCTTGGTTTGCTATCGTGTTCTTGTGGTATTCTAATTGGAGGAACTGAATGAAGAATCGAATCTGCATAAATGACTTCTAACAGAGGCCTAAGAATCTGGGAGACAAACATTACTAAACCGTCAGCCTGTGTATATTTAAATCTGCTTAACAGCAAAACCTTGCAAGTTAACAATACTCCCTCTCATTTCTCAAGGTCCATTGCATAGATTGACTTAACTAAGCATTGTCTTGAGCAATAGGCCTTGCCATTCAAGAGCTCTCAAGCCTTGGGCAACATAAACCACAAACACCGTTAACTAAAAACCATTTATTTTCGTCTGACTTCACTTTTCCTTTCCTTTGCTATTGAAGAAAAAGGGACTCGGTGTTATGGAGAGACCCAACAAATAGATGTGTCATTTACATATTCAAGGCTGGAAACTCTTAACAAATCAAAAACAAGGATCTATGATATTGATTTACCTTAGAATAATAAAAGAGAGGATTAAAAAATGAATTCAGTAAAAATAATAACTCTCCAATATTTAAAACTTGCGAATGATAATAAGTAACACTTTGTGAACCAAAATTCTTGTTTGCAAACATACAAATAACAAGATAAAACAGACTATCATTTCCTTCATAAGCTTAAGAAGATGCAGCCACATTCTTCTTCCTTGGAGCTGCTTCAGTACCTAACGCAACACAAAAACAACGAATCATCGCTAATTCAAAACAAAAGGACACTCAAAAACTGAATGGCAAAATCCAATACAATATCAAGTTACCTTCTCTGAAGTTACTCTTGAACCTGCGTGGCACATGACGAAGGTACCTCATGCGTCCGGTTCCAGTGGTCTTTCGGCGGATGGCCTTCACACTCCAGTTATCTGAAAATTAAATTAAAAACAAGAAAAGTATTCATCCTAATATCAGACATGCCCAAATAACAGATCATGCTAATGCATATACAATTTGCTCAAAGACAGGACTGTCGCATAACAAAGGAAATATTACCAACCACGACAATCTTTGGTTAGCATATAAACTCAATGAATTGATTCCAGCAAATATAATTCCAAAATGGGAATGCTAAAATCTCTAAAGATAGCTGAAAAGTTCATGGTCTACACATACAACAAGGTAGAAAACAACAAAATGATTGAGAATGTGAGAAATTAGTCTTTCCCTAGTGCTTAGCCTCCCCTGATCATCAAAGTTAATTACAATTAAGTTCCATTCGGGTTACGGGTAATATGCGGCAATGACATTACACACTAGTTTTTCCCTACACTTTCTCAGCAAATACCATAGCCACAGCCCTTTAATTATAGATTACCAAAAGTTAAATGAAGATATAAGAACATAATTTAAATTAGTTTTTAACTGTTCTCAATTCCACAGCAACTAAAAAACTAAACAACAATAAATGAAACGTACATTTTCTAACACGGGCAGCGGGATAAGCGCAAGCGCTGCATCGGCTCTTCTGGATGTGGAAACTCCTGCGACCGCATCTCACGCACAGTGTGTGAGTCTTGTTCCTTCTCTTACCAAAGCTTCCTGTTCCTTTCCCCTTTTCACTCAAATCAAAAACCAACTCATTAATTTACATTATATTTCCCACAATTACTACCGACGCACATACAAATACATATTAACTTAACAGAAGAGATAATAGAGAAAAGTACCATTTCTTCTTCGGTTGCGGAAACAAATTAAAAAAAATAAAAATTCCTAGACCCTAATCTGCTGGCCTGGGAAGCTTTTATTGTAATTTCGTTTGGGTGTTCTTATATTGAAGATCTGAGTTAGGGTTTTTCTTTGGATCCTGTTGGGTCGGATTGGGTTGGTTATTCGGGTTTGGCCTAGCCCAGTTAGAAATGGTTACCCAGGCGGGCTCTCTTTCTCGCGGTTCACTTAGTATTTTCTAAACTAAATATCTAATAAAAATAAGAAAATTATCATTCGTATACCCTATAGATATTCTGTTATAAAAAATACTATAATACTTTGAGGGTGTATCAATCATCCACTCTAAATTGATAAAAACTATCTGTCAATCACCAAACCGTTAGCTGCCGTATGAAAGTTAACGGAATTATAGCGAATTGACGATTTTACCCTTGAAAAGTATTATTTGTATATCCTTAAATTCTTTTATTATTACTTGTATACTCTTAAATTATCATTTGTATCATATAAAAAGACTAAATCACCCCTCTGGTGTTATCATATTTAAACGGCAAGTAACGGTTTGGTGGACGACAAATACATTTTGTCAACTTAGAGTGGACGATTGACACACCCTCAAAGTGTTGTAATATTTTTTATAAGGTATACAAATGATAACTTCCCATAAAAATAATATGACGATTCAAATAAGATAGCTAAAACATATTTGAGTTATAAGAATTTGATTAATGAAGTAACGAATAACAAAAGCCTATTGCATAAAACACGGGATCTATTTAATATTTATGATTACCCAAAGATGAAAAAAATAATTTTAGGTTGTGTTTATTTCTTTTTCATTAAATTTGAAAAAGCCTGAATTTACCTGAAATTTGGATTTGTCTAAATAATATTTAAATGGTATTTATTTTTTCTTTTTTTGACATATGAACAGAAAAATCTAAAAGCTAGTATTTTATAATAAAATTCTTTTTTAAGTGTGTATATATTTGTTCATTACAATTTAAAATTTTAATAACTTAATTAATTAATTAATAATTTTAGGTCATGTTTATTTCTTTTTCCTTAAATTTAAGCATGAATTTACCTGAAATTTGGATTTATCCGAATGCAAATATCTAAATGGTATTTGTTTTTCTTTTTTTTGACATATGAATAGAAAAAACTAAAAGCTAGTATTTTGATATAAAATCCTTTATAATGTGTATATACAAATTGGCCAAATTGAATTTTGAAACAAAAAAATCAACTTTGATGGGCATTGAATTCAGTGCCCAAAAAGAAAAGTTTGATTTTTATTGTTTGTTTTTTGAAAGCAAAGTTGGATTTTTGTTATTGAGTCGATACATGCATAATCCGGGTGGCTTACGGTGAAGTGAACTCTTCGATATATATATGGAACAGTTGATGTTGGATTATTGTTCAATAAGAATTGCGGTTAACATTGTGTGTGTGTGTCAATTTTTATTTTAAAGTCAATACTATTTTTTTTTATTCATTGTAATGTACATAATTTGATTTCTTCAATATTTTGGTTTAGTTAATGTTACCATGTGAATTAAATTTAAAACAATTAAAAAAATAACTTTAATGATAATACAAAAATATTAGGTTGACTGGAATATACAATTAAATATTACAACTTTATTTTTTTAGCATTTATATGTTTTTTTAGATACACTTTTATTGTTTTGATTATATGAATTTTGACGTATGATAAATAATTTTTAAAAAAAAAAAAACCATATTTCTGGTTAGTATCATTTCTCCTATCTTGAAACTCATCATCATCATAAAAGTCAAAAAATAAAATTATGAAAATCCATTTTTTACTTCATTTTTGTTTTCTTGTTTTTATAGGGTTTGAATTTTTCTATTTTATGTTTTTTTCTGTTGTTGAATCTGAATACAAATGTATTGATCATGGTACCATAATTATTGAGTTTGGTTAATTAAAGGAGTAAAGAAGGTTATTTAATTACTTTAGAAAGACCTGATAATTCAAGAGATTGTGAGGTAGAAAGGAAAGCACGAACGAGAGAGGGAAAAAAATTAAATAAGGTAATTTTAGAAATACATAGAATTGCTTAAGAAGTGGGGGCTACTGAAATCTATTAGGGGGCTTCATAAATAAAATGGGGTATATCAGAAACTCTTGTGGGGGCATAAAAGAACAATGTAAAAAAAATATGACATAATTAGCCCAACAATGACTCGGAGGTCTTCTAAATTTTTAAATGAGAGTGTGGATTTCAGATTCCTTCGCCTCAATCGGTCAAAATTCTGAGTACGCCTTTTGACACGCCCTCAAAGTGAAAATTCCTCTTAAGACTCCTTTTTAAATTAAATTACTTAAATCAATTTATTTTTTATTTTGAATAAAATTTTGATTAAATATTTAGATAAATTATTCTTTTAACAAATTTTTTACATCTACTCCATTTCAATTTATATTTTAAATTTTAATTGAAAAGTACTTTTTTAAAAATTTAGGGTTATAAAAAATAGAAATCATATAATACAAAGAAAATAATTTAAAATAAATATTTTAGGATTTATACGTAATTGTTTTTGAAAATTTAGGGTTATAAAAAATAGAAATCATATAATACAAAGACAAAAATTTTAAATAAATATTTTAGGATTTATACGTAATTTAAAAAGAAATATTTTTTGGCGTAAATTTTTATGGGAAGACTGTTAGTTTTAATATATAAAATTATATCTTATCAATTAAATTGTGGGTGTTTTAAGAAATGACATTCCAAAGGGGGTTATAAGGATTTTAGAAGGGTGTTAAAAGCTCTACTCTTAAACTATGCCCAAACTTTCGAGGCCTGCAAGTCTTTTACAAGTCTATTATGCACTCATAAATTTGACACATATAAGCCCAGGGATAGATGATGCAACTTAATTATGTGGGCTTAACGATGCAACTTAATTATTTGGGCGGGATCCATCTTCATTTTTTCAAGCATATGTCGTCATATTTGATTTTTTTTTTTTTTGTTGGGAGAAGTGTCAAAATTTGAATTGAAAAAACTTAATTATGCTATTTTCGCCTTATTGTTGACAATTAAATTGAAGGCCCTGCGATATATAACATGATCGTTAGAGGTTCTCGCCAATAAAGCATTGATGCTCTTGACATTTTTTTTTTTCTATTTACAAGATAAATTTATGACAATCAATATTCACGTGAGGCGAAATAACTCTCGTGCTAGTTTGAAAATTTTGAAAAAGTAAGGTAAAAGGTTAAATGTTTTCAACACAACCCCCAACATTTTGAAGCTTTGACAACCCAATTAGTGTAGAAATTTCGTTTGAAGCTACAGAACTTTTCGGAGAATATTAAAATTGCAAGGATATTTTTTATTTCATTTTTAATGCAATTTTTTCTTTTATAATTATAATTTTCAACCTAAACTTCAAATTTTACATTACCAAAATCCTAACTTGCGATATAGTTCAGTAACCTCTAAATTGAAGTCATTATTCTACCATTATTCAAGTCAATCACCAACAAAGGATAAAATACTGCTTTTATCCACTAGGAAAAACATGCTTGTTAATATAACCCCCCCCCCCCCCCCACCCAAAAAAAAAAAAAGGCATATACAATAACACACTACTATCTAACTGCATACTGCCACATCTACATTTTATCACTAAATTCAAAATGATCATAAATGTAATGTCTCTATATGCAAGGATAAGCAATGGTCATCTACTGCTTTCTCTTCAACTACTTGGTTCTATCTTACTGTTTGACAACTTTTGCTTTGGAAGCCACCCAATCCTGCATTCAAACTAGGCTAACTTAGAAAATGGATTTGACGACTCCAATAAACAAAAGTGGTCCAAAAGATGATTTTGTTTGTACCTTCATTCAGTGGAATGAGTCAAATAAAATGATTCAAAGCTATATATACTACGGCTCTATTAGAAATAAATGATTCGTATCCAAACAGTCGTATTTTCTTTTGACTCGGATTACTATTTTCCAGTAACATCTCGTGGGCCCCTTGTCAAATATTGCCTCCTCCACATTGGAGATATCTACAAAACTTGATCACGGTGTATGTATTTATTGATTCTTCTTATTATATCCATGAAAAAAAATGGGTAATTTTTAAAAACCTCCCCTGAGGTTTGGGTTTGTTGCAAGTAGATGGCGAGAATTGATTTATTTGTAAAAAACCCCCTACCGTCAGTTAAGTTTAACATTGACCGTTAGTTGACCGTGCAAAGACAATATTACCCTTAACAATAGTTTATAAACGAAAATAACTAAAAAAAAAACTAAAATTATTAGCTATTTTACACTTTTTAAATTATTGATATTTTCTTATAGTTCCTATAAAAAACTTAAAATTTAAAAATTTAAAAATCCTCTTTAAATTATTGATATTTCCTTAAAATTCCTACAAGAAAGATAAAATTAAAAATTTAAAAATGAAATAATCATAATCTTTACCTATGATATTGTAAATTTTTAGAATTGACAAGGATAAAATTGTCAAAAAATAGGGTTTGTGCTTTTTGCACCAATAATTTTAGTTTTTTTTTAGTTATTTTCGTTTACAAACTATTGTTAAGGGTAATATTGTCTTTGCATGGTCAACTAACGGTCAATGTTAAACTTAACTGACGGTAGGGGGTTTTTTACAAATATATCAATTTTCGCCATCTACTTGCAACAAGCCCAAACCTCAGGGGAGGTTTTTAAAAATTACCCGAAAAAAAATACTTATAATATTAATTTTTTCTTTTTCATATAATTAAAATGAACGCCTTGGACATCGCAGCGGGGATAGCTCAGTTGGGAGAGCGTCAGACTGAAGATCTGAAGGCCGCGTGTTCGATCCACGCTCACCGCATAATTGTTTTTCTTTCGAATTTTTTTCATTTTGGTGCATTGGGTTTCAATTTTCATCATCATCAAGCATTCGAGCCCCTGAGTTTTTTCAACTTTATCGTATTTGACTATTTTAAATAAAATATAGAGTGAGTGAATCCTGCACTTACATCTAAAACAAATTTTCCTCTTTATTTTTTGTGTCCATGTAAATACATTTTCATATTTTGACGGCATACGTACACCAAGATCATATATTTGTAAGTGTCTACTACTAAGGAAATTAATTACAGCCTTCGAGACTTTTGACAAAAGATATTTCAAATATTACAAGCCAAACCAACATTTTTAAATTTTATATATATTCAAAACTTCAACTTTCTAACTTTCAGGGGATCACGCATGGATCACACATTTGTAGTTGCCTGCAAAGAAGGAAAAATTAATGGCTTTTGATAAAAGATATCTTTATGCATTACAAGCAAATCCAGCTTTTCAGTTCTCAAACAAAAAAGAGAATCCAAATGTAAAAGAAACAGATGAAAAAAAATAAAAGTAGCAGAATCCACCATTAGCTACAAAAGAGCATGCAAGGAAACGTCCAAATTCATTTGATTTTGTAATCTTCATTCCATTGACTTTCATGAAATTTTTAGAGATTTGGTGTCAGCCTACGCTGAGAACTAGAATGTTAAAATCACCCTCAGCCCAATCTTTGTTTTATTTGCTTTGAAAGAAACTTAAGATAGTAATTAAAGAATGTTAATTAATATTCTCCTTCCCCATTACTTGGAAGCTTGTGAGCATCTCGTCTTAGACTCTTACTACTCATTCATAGTAAAATTTGAATTAGAGAAAAAAAGAGTCAAAAAGACAAGGGAAAAAAATTGACTTTCCAACGAGAATGGTCCTCAAGGTTTCCAAAATCCTGCTTGTTTCTGACCAATATATTAGTGCTGGCAAAGTGAGCAAGAACATGCAATGATGCCCTAATTAAAAAGGGCAAAATCTGGTTGGTGCGAGTGAGTGAGTGAGTGATCAGTAAGTGATTGATTGATTTTTTTTTTCTCAAATGAAAGATTACGAATCCACTCAAAACCCAGAGATTCTTGAAAAGAAGAGAAAGTGGTTAGAAAAAAGTTGAAACTTCCAAGTGGGTTGGATGCATGCTTGCAAACCACCAAGCAAATTATATTACACAGGCATAGAGAAAGATTTTGTGAGGATTGGATTGAATGAGACATAAAGATTGGGACAAAGGAAAGAGATTAATTTGGGAAAATTAAATATAAAAAAATTATCCCAAATGAGACGATTTAGATTGTAATATGATCATCTTGTGTAAATTGTGCATAGGGATGATAATTGTGTCCGCAAATTCGTAAATTCACCCAAATATATCCATTGCGGATAATTTTGTGGGTTGCGGGCGGATTTAGTATTATAAATTGAAACCTGTAATTGGATGCGGATGGATTTGGTATTAGCCCAATATCCGGTGGATACCCGTATGAATATCGGCTAAACCCGCAATTTTTTTTAAATACTTTTAATTTAATTTTACACAAAAAAAATTAATCTAAAAAACATATAAGGAAAATAATACAATTATGCAAAGTGCCAAATAATCAAAGTGTTTTTGTATGAACTATTTTTCTTAACTTAATGCATGAATTATTTCATTATTATTATTTTTTCAGATTAATATTTAAAAAGTATTATTTTTTGAAAAATATTAATCTTAATCATTATTGTAGGCATCATGTTGGATGAGTGCTAATGATGGTGAATGAAATGAAGATCTTCTCTTGGAGCTTGTATTGAACAATAATATGAAATGTAATTATTATTTTTAGATACTAGTTTGTAGTTTTTTTTAATGGATTTGTGTATTTTATACTTAAATTTGAGAATTTATGTAGGATTGATGTTGAAATTTTAATTTTTCATTTACATTGGTTAAATTTAAAATTTAGTATGTTATGTGGAATTTGAGATTATTATTGTAAATTTATATATTGAACATTTGTGATTTTAAACGTATAAACGGGCAAAAAATTTGTTGGATACTATTGTGGGTTTGGTAATTGTCAAAATCTGCAGCGGGTGGGTTTTCTTAAAAAAATTAAAACTCACCGCGGGTTACGGGTGGGTTTGGTAATTTAAATTTTGTGTGAGTTTGAGTTTGGTAATGACAAACCATCTGCGAGCGGTGCCCATTACCATTCCTAATTGTGCAGTTTGACGAAATAGCTTTAAACACTTGTATAACTTTTAAACTGAATAATGTAAGGGCAGAGATACTATTTATATGTTTTTATTACCGATAAAGAAGTGCATCTTTGTAGACTCACCGCAAAGAAATCAAAATCACACACTAATTAGGTTTAGCTTCATTTTGAAATCGATGTAGGGTTTGCAGAAAGAAATTAATGTCATCGTCATGTTTTCAGAGAGATTATTATTTTTTTTAAAAAAAAAATTGTGTATGTGTGACTGTGTGTGCATGCGTAAGTAGAAATATTGGTGCATTAATTATTAATTATGTTTTTAACATGCTTTTACGAAAACAATGGGAGAAATCATTATGAAACTTTAATTATTGATGAACAGAGAAAACAATTAGTGCATCGAGAAATTTTCTTCTTTTTTTTTTTAACACGTGCATTGATATTTGATATGTGGACAAAGATACTTTCACTAACGCACTCAGAACACATGAGATGGGAGTTCTATCAGTCTTTTAACCAATTGAAACCACGTAAGAAATGATTTCATATCTCACCTTTGAAAAAAAATAAAAACACATCTTTTAACATATCTAGCAACTAGCAAAACCAAAAAAATTAGCAAACTCACAATTAGATTTTGATGGAGAAATCTATACCATAATATCTGACTTCACATAGGAGGGTAACCAAATTTTTTTAATTAGGAATATTCGAATGTGAGTATTAATATAATTTTGTCCTCAATAAGGATGTGATTCAGCTTATAATGCATTTACAGTTTACTAAACGGAAATCGAAATAAGAAATAGAAGTCAAAATAAATTATTTATTTTTGCAGTAGGAAATAAAATCATAATAAATTATATTACCATTGATTTGTTTACTTTATCTTATAATTGGAATCAAAATGAATTAAATAGTTACATATTACTAAAGATCTTAATTAACTATTGTCATAATTATTATTTTGTATTTTAATAATTATGATTATTATTATTAATAATTATTGTTAATAATAATAATAATCATCATCATCACAATCATAATAATAATAATAATAATAATAATAAAATTATTATTATTATTATAGCATTGATATTAATTAATTATAATAATTTTTTATCATCACTAATAATAATAATAGTCATCATCAGCAGCAACAACAGAAGATCAGAACGCGACGATTGCTGCTATTGGTGGTTCGATGTCTGCGATACTACAATTGATGCTTGTGACTGTTGCCACTACTACTTATGATGCGATGACCAGTGACCAACTACTGCGCCACAGGCAACGATCGATTACAACAAGGGAGCTTTTGGTAGTGACGAGTTTGTTTTTTATTTAAATTTTTATTTTTTAAAAATTTAAATGAGGGCATTTTTAGAATATCATAATTCTAATGGGGTAAAATCGTCAATTTCAAGAATGAGACACTGAGTCCCAACCACTTCCTTGAGAATTAATCTCCTATTCCCCATTCCTAATTTCGAGTGAGTCTCATGATTTTTTTTTTTATTTCGATCCCACTCTTATTTTGTGAAATAAATGTAGCTAATAATTCTGATTTCAAATTTCGATTCTCTAAAATTCCTGACTCAAAAAGTAAATGCGCCATTATTTTAATCGGATGGAATTGTCAAAGCTTGACATTTGAGATATGGGTATCTCCTACAATCAAACTAATTTTGCAAAGCTCATCATGAATAAAACCATTTATGCTATGAAAACATAAATTGTTGCATTTTTACCATGAGTATATTTGTAGAACATATATATCGCTTTAATAATGTACATAACCTTTTTTTAGTATAAGCATAAAGCCAATTTTCACCGTCACTTCCTATCTGTTTTTGAAATTTTCGTAACATATAGCTTATATTAGGTAGTTCAAGGCCCACCACCCATACTCAAATTCTGAAAAGTTCCAAATAGACGTTAGATTCCGAATCTTCAATTCTGATTTTGCTAGCGAAATTTACTCTGAAAATAATTGAGTAGGACTGTGACATATTAAAAGTTCACAACAAAGCAGCTATACAATTTATTTAAAATTTTCATCGTGATTGTAATTATTTCTTTTCATATACTTGATCATATTGTGTTTGATTCCCTCCCCTCCCCACCTTTCATTGTGATATTAATTATTATAATCTTTCTTCATTTGTTGTATTTGAGAATCACATGCATATTAATTAATTATACTTATTAATTAAGGCAAATTGGACCATTATGGCGTACGGTGAATGCAACCATGCAAATATATATACATATATTCTCGACAGACATTCGAGGAATATTAATCATAATCATCATTTGATAGATTTGGACTTTCGATAAGGTGATCATTGGGTGACTACTAACAAATAAATAAATCCCCACCATTTGATTTTGATAATCTGATGTTGATTTTTGCCAGCAAAATTATTCTAAATTTAATAAAGCCTACACAGAATGGTCCATATGTATAGCAATCAAAGCCGTTAGAATAATCAATTTTATGGACCACTGATAATTAATAAATGCTTATTTCGTAACATCATAATTGAATGGATGGTCCTGATTTATCATCCACCATGTGCTCAATACGTGTACGTATACGTGAGAGCAAGTTTTGATAAAAACATATCAACAATTTGTGGATCACATACAATACACATTTTGAATATCTGAAGACCACTATTTATTTATATCCACTTATTTAAAAAAAAAATTAAAGCTTTTAGTTTGATAATCATCTAAGCAATAACTTGCTTTTAATTGGTTCATAAACCTGATACAACTTTTTCCTTTTTCTTGGTCTTTAATTATACATTTTTGGACAAAAACTTCTGTAATAAATCTTCATCCACGCGGAGAGAAGAACAATAAAAAGAAGAAACCCTAATTTTGCTTGGCAAAAAAGTAAATGATCATGAAGATAATTTTAAACCATTTTTACTAATAATGTGGATCCTACATACATTTTGACCAATTTAGGAGAGAATATGATCCTCTCATAATCTGAGCACTCCTGATCTTTTAAACTTTTACAAATCTTATGTCACCTGCATTTTAATGTTAGCGTATAATTAAGATTTAACTATCTTTACCTTTTAATTTATTAACCAACAATCACGCTAATAGAATTTACTCAAAAGAAAATCATATCAGGAGAGGATCTTGATCCCTTTAGGAGCATAATTTTTCAAAATGAAGGCAATTACTCAACATTAACTTGGGCTATATAGAAGCTCTAGTTGTCGAGAGAAATTTGATAGGTGTTCTGTGAATGCAACTCATTATCGAGTAAAAGTTATTTATCCTCGTCCTTAAAATTTATTTTTTAGTAATTTTACTATTGAAATCAAGTGGTTGTAATTGCTTAACAAATATTTAATAAGAGTAATATGGCTACAAATTTTTGTACACTTTTTTTTGTACAAACTGATGTGACATGATTAAATTGGTTGGATTAAATATCTTATGATCCACATTATTTATTTTTATTATTTTGTATTTTTATTCAATCAATGAGTTATATCATCACTCTTTAACAAATACTTTGGTATCTAAATTGTGGAAAAAATAAAATAAAATAAAACAAACTGAGCAAGAGGATTAGTATGTTTTGGAATGATAAGTAGAGAGATGCTATATATTTTTGAATTGAGAGTGGTAGCTAAGGCCAACGTTTATGGTTGAAAGATTTTAAAGTGTAGGAAGAAAGTTGTTGATACATTATATCATTATATTGGAACCAACTAATGACTCTTTTTTTTCCCTAATTAAAGCAACAAAAGACTTATTTTAAAGGCGAAGAATCTCAACGGAATAGTCAGATTCTGACATAGCTTGCAATATCCTCATCAAATTATGGAAACTTTTTTGTATTCAAATTCATGCAACACATGAGCTTCTCTAATGAATATCTTCATAGCCTTGAAGATAGAGTTGCACTATTGGACCCCTTCAAAATTCTTCTAAAAACTCCTTTTTTTAATAATGCTAAATTTAATGTCAAAAATACTCTTATTTCTAAATAAACACATTTAATTTGTGAATTTTTTAATTTTCTATTATTTTCTCGCTCCTCACAAACAAACTTTTATGGGTGATAAACTTCTTGAAAAAAATCAATTAATTAAATAAAATATATGTAAGATTATGATGTAAAAAGTTTTATTATGAGCCTTAAAAAAAGGCAGATCATTTTATCAGAATATGTTTTGTTTATTATCAATAGATTGTCTTAGTAATTCAAGAAACTTTTATAGAGAATTTAAGAAAAAAATTACATGTGCGAGTTTGATAGTAGAGAAAATACAAGAATTTTATTATTTTTTGTAAAAGAGAAAATACAAGTTTGAAATGAGATAATATAGATGTGAGATATATTAAAATATTTATTCTTAAATATAATTATAACAAAAGTGGGGTTTTAAAAGGATTTTGGAAGGGTGACAATCGTCTAACTCTTTAAGATATATTAGCCATAAATTTTGCCATACCAAAGTGGAGCATTACGGTTAAGAATTAAAAATAAAGCTGATTTAGGCCGGTTTATAGCTGTAGTTAAAAGGGGCCCTCATGGGATTAGCTTTTATATGAATCCAAATAAATAAGTCAAGCAAATACACATAAATTGGAGCGAGCACAGTCGGTTGGACACTCAAAAGATCTTTTTACTATTTGTATAATTGCAAAGGGCAAAAAAAAAGAAAAAAGAAAAAAGGGAGGCAAAAAGCTGAGACTGAAGAGAAGAGAGAAAGGACAGTTGATGGCAATAAAGGCCCAAATGGGTCCATTAAAGATGGCCATTTGGGATCTCATGGGCCACACAGAACTTCTCTTTTACTTGCCTTAATTGGATTTTGCGTTACAGAGATGATCTCGAGGAAAATTGGAAAAAACAAATTTTTGAAATTTTGATTTATTTTCTTACTCATTGCTTGCTCTCTCACTAGCTCATGATGAAGGCAGTGAAATGTCATAGTTCTTTAGACCAAGGTTAGATTTTCTTTCAGAATAAAACCCCACCACCTGCAATCTTGAGAAACCCTAACCCACCCTTCCATGTAATTAATTGTATGCATTTTGTTGTCTAGTCAAAGATCATTTCATTCAACAGCATATTTTATACTTGCATGCATGCAAATATATTAATGTTACCGTCCGAACAATTTCACAAGTGTGCTACTACTCCTTATGCCACCTAAATGAGGATGAAGAAACTTAATTAACTATTTAGAAGTGTAGTATTACTCCTTGTGAATTATGATGTACATAGTTTTGAGAACCATTGGGTTCACAATTAATTCAAAAGGATATATTTTAAATGCAAGAGTTACTTATAACTACAAACAACCTTCATGGAATAATTTTCAAATAAATATCACATTACTAAATCTCATATTTTTAGAAAATTGGAATTTTAACTATCCTCAAATGATAGTTTGATTAGTTGGTCTCTTGCTGTAGAAGTAAAACAGTAAAATTCAAATTTAAGTACATTTGATTTGAGGGTGGTGTGGAGTGAGAACAGTAATTACCAACAAGAAAAGAAAAGAAAAAGAAAATAAAGAATTTTAATTCTACACTTTGTCCGGCAAGGTCATGGACCATGGAACTTCTTGAAGTCAAAAACAAGGTAATACGCGCTACGTTTTGCTTCTTATTTTTCTGCAAAAGCACTGCCTTTAAGAGCGTGAATGATTCATCCTTGCAAAAAGCTGGCCTTTTTTTTTTTTTTTTGAAAAAAAAAATTTACACAACACTTATTTTTCTAGTACCTTGTATTTTATTTCTAAATTTACTCTACAATTTTGGGTTTCTTTTTGCATTATAGATATATGTTATTACTAATTTGTCAAGGTCAATTAAAGTCCAAGTGGATCCTTGAATAATTCAACTTTTCAGGTTGAAAAACAGGACTCCAATACCTTTATCTTTATGTGGTCAGGAGAAGTAACTTTATGTTATTATTATTATAATTAGTTATTGAAAAGACTACAATGAACATCACATCTGCTTGCCTATTTCAAACCATATTTACCCACAAAAGCAAAATTGATTGCCTAGTTCTTATTTGCTCAAGCCATTTGCCCATATGGGTTAGCCAAAATAAGGGCAATTAATCCCAGCCACCTTGTTAGACCAAACAAGAATCTAATCACTTTGAGTAATGATAGTATGCATTGCCTTTCCTCGATGATTCCCCGGTGATTTCCCTTGGTTCTGGTTTTGATATACCTTCCTCGATGATTCTCCTTGGTTGTAGTTTTGTTGGCTGGCAGATTGAGTTCAAGCTTAGTTAGTCGCATTTTATTAATTCCTTTAATGGTTTCAGTCTTGCCAGACAACAGACGAGGATTAAACTTAACGGGATCGTGGATTGACCCATGCTCCATCAAGATTTCACATTTTTCTTCCTCTTTTTTTTTTTTTTTTTGAAACGTCAAGAGTTCACATTAATTTGACTACTTTTTAATTAAGACAGTTATGTATTGTTAAAGAATTTTAATCACGCCCAAATTCTTAAAAGTAAAAATATAAAAGAAATAATAAAATAGTATAATGAAACTAATCACACAATATAAGAATTTATATGAAAATCTCCGATATTAGAGAAAAACTACGATCACCAAAGACGATGAGAGAAAAATCCACTATCTAAAAAATTATTACGATCACTCTAATAATTTGTCTCATACTCAAAACCCAATAACACTCAACTCTTAATAAACCTACCATTTCTCTCAAATTAGAAACTGTTTAGTTGTGTTATACAACAAATGAACCCAACCTCCTTATATATAATAATTATTTGTTATAGGAAAAGTATTCATTTCCTTATAGAAATTATATTTCTCCTTGAATAGATAAAGACCCTAAATTATATTTCTCCTTGAATAGGTAAAGTGTCGAAGAAGAAATTAGTATTTCTTAAATAGGAGTCTTCCTAGATAAAATAACTACTACTAATAGGAAATATCCTAATTTAGGTTTTATAAATTCTCATTGAAAAAGGGGGACATATTTTCTAACATGTATCACAATGCATGGTGTTTAAAAATAAACCTTTAACTATATATACGTAGAAATATTATTTTGGTATACATATATTGATAATATTGATAATATTGATAATATTGATAATATTGATATGGTAAGTTTGAGCAAGCAATTAGTAAGATTCTGTACAGTTTTAATGCACAGTACATAAAAACATGATGAAAAGTGGTGGTCCAAGCATCTAGTTGGAAGTGAAATCATTTCGATAGTGAAAATTGCATAAATTCACTAAAATGGAGTACAAGATCTTGCAAGATACACATATAGCCATAAAATTAGAAAAAAGTTGAACAGAATGAAACATAAATTCACAAAACCCAAATGGGAAATCAAAACAAGTCAGTGTGTAAGGATTTTCATTAGAAGTAGTCATTAATTTGATTCTCCTTCAAGTCAAACTTTGGAAAATTAACACAAAGCCAAAAAACCCTAAAATCTAAAAATCAAATTAACACAAAGCCAAAAAACCCTAAAATCTAAAAATCACTAGCTAGTTAGCCATACAATGCTAATTAATTAATTAAAAACATCAGAGAAAACATTAAAATTGCTCTACCCTCTCACATCATCATCATCATCCGTGTAACTAGGCTTAAACACAACCAGACCATCCTATTTTGCAAACCCTAGCTAGATTTCTCTCTTAATTTCTAAAAAGTCATAGCCCTAATTCAAATAAAACCGGTAAATGTACAACATGTACAAATATTGACTGTGAGGTCCCCCCATTGTTGTAATTGTAAGCATTTCACTCTCAATTTCCTCCTTCCCGATGCCTGTTATCATAATGCATATCTTTCAATTATAAGGCTCTCTTCTTTTCTCAGCTACTTACTGATTAATTGGCGGAGCAGCTACCTTTGATACCAAAATTGAAGCTACATGGCACCATCAAAATCCTCCAACTGATCACCTAAATTATTAAGACTTCTTGCACTATACTTGTCAATTATATATGTATATAATAACTGATCTTTATATTAAGATGATGATCATGGTGATGATGAATGTGGCAACAACAGTGAGCGAGCAAAAGGTGCCTTAGCTTTCCAGCAACTCTCAATATCTTGCGCAATTCTCTTTGCATCCATTGCTACTCCAAGTAGTCCCCGTTTAGTGAACCCCACTGAATATAACCCACTTTCCCCTTTCCACCCATTCGGAAATGGCCTTCGAGGCAATCCATCCTTCCGGCTAAACATCTCACTCTCCTGTACGTTGTGTCAATCGAATTTTAATTAAACTTTTGCATTTTGCCTTCTTTTATAGACAATTAATCAAAAGAAAGAAAAAGTACCTTTAGCCAAGAGGGTACATTGCTTCTGTAACCTGTTGCCAAAATGATAGCATCAAAGTTCTCACATCTCCCATTTACAAACTCAACGGCATAACGTTTGAGTCTCTTGATGCCCGGAAAGACCTTTAGGTTGAAAAAAAGAGAAAAGAAATTGGAAACAGTAATTAGAGACAGGGAAGAAAAGCAAAGGGTACGATTGTTTGTTCATGATTACATAATATAGCTAGGAGCCATCAAACACTTAGCTGCCAAAAGAGAAATGAAATTAAAAAGTTGAAAAGTAAGATATGTGATTTGATTTTATTGATGGGATTGGGATTGGGATTGGGATGGGATGAAATGATGATCAATGTAAAATAGTGTTGTAAAATGATCTGTACCCGAATGTGTCCACTTTTGATCTTGGCTAATGTACCAGCATCTAAAACGGGGGTCTTTCCAGAGAGATTTTTGAGTTGAAGGGGACCCAAAAGAGGGCGGTCCAATCCAAAACGAGCGGTGTCACCGAGCATAAGCCATGATACAACCAGCAGCAACTTATCGACAAGGCGCATGGGCAGCCACTTTAGCAACCACATGGACAGCCCGAAAGTTGATTTCCCCAGCATTTCTTGTGGCAGTACGTGCACCTGTAGATGTTCAGTCATCCAAATAAAAATTAAAAGCTACACACATTATGGGTTGTGGCCATGGCCAACGCCAAGCCTTGTTATGGGCAATTTACAAAAGGGAAGCAAATATAAAAATAATAAAAAGGAAAGATGCATGATCATGACAATGTGTGTATGTGCATATATGATCCTATGTTTCTGACCAATGCTGCTTGCGCATGCCTGGGAATCCCAAGAAAGTTGAAGATCATCAAGAACTTTTTTTCCCCTCACTTTGAATTCATTTTGATCTTCTGTAAAAAGGATCCTTTGGAACTTGAAGTCACAAGACAATTACTCTATCTTAGAAACTGTGTATAAAAAAATTAAATAAATGAAAAACCTCACCCCTTTGATTTTTTTTTTTTACTTTGTGTATTATTTTTAAAATGGATTTGTCAAAAGATATTCTCATATGGGTTTTCCCTTTTCTTGCTGATTTTTGAGACTTAAGTGTTTTCTTGTCAAACCAACTTTTTCCGATATTAAAAATCAAATAATTCCCAAAAAAAAGAAAAAAAAAATTTTAATGAATGGATTTTTCTTTAATAGAAAGAGGAAGAAAAAGAGAGAGAGAGAGAAAATTTCTTACTGTATCTCTGACCACAAGTGAAGGCATGGCATCATGATTGCAAAGATCCAAACAAACTTCCATTCCTGAGTTGCCACAGCCTACAACCAAAACCCTTTTGCCTCTAAAATCTTCACCACTTTTATACAAACTTGTATGCCTTATGTCACCTCCAAATTCATCACTCCCTTCGATCTCAGGCACCACTGCCTCCGCATTCTCTCCGGTAGCCACCACCAGCCACCGACACCGGTACTCCATTTCCTCAACACCACACTTTTGCCCTCCTACAGTAGTCTTCACGCGCCAAAACCGAATCGTGGCATCATACTCAGCTTGTGACACCGTCTCATTGAACCGTGGCCTAATTTCAAATCTCTTAGCGTATGCTTCTAAGTAGTCAACAAATTGTTGCTTACTAGGGTAAGTTGGAAATTCACTAGGGAACCCCATAAGTGGAAGCTCACAAAATTGCTTTGGTAAGTGAAGACGCAAACGATCATATGTTTTGAGCTGCCATAAAGATGCTATGCAGTTAGATCTCTCTAGCAGTATGCTTGGTATTCCTCTTTCCTTGAGACACGCCGCCGTTGCTAGACCCGAAGGCCCTGCCCCGACGATCACCGGCCCCGGAACACATATACAACGTGGTGAAGATTTATTCATTTTCTCAATGAAAATAGGATCATGAGCTTGTTTGCCTTCTATTTCTCTCAAGCAGTCCATGAACATGAACAAAATGCAAAGGATGAAAAAAAATCCTATAGCTAGCTCTACAAGTACTAGCAAGAGGTATTTTGGGTTGAAAACATACACTTTGTAAGAATTTTCAAGAGAAAGAGCAAAGCTGAAGAGATCCCATGTCAGTTGAGAGATTAGGGCATATAAAAAGAGATTAATTTTCCTGAAATATTGGAGTGGATTAAGAGGGTCTTATCCACTAAGTGAGAATGAGTTATTCGGGTTATTTTTTTTTTTCAAAGCTCTATGTGTGTTTAGCAATGGAGAGTAAACCGGAGGATGAGCAAAAATTGCGGGGCCAAATCAGCATTCAATACAAAGAGAGAGAATGAATGAAGAGAGAGTTGAATTAAGAGTGCGTGAGAGAGAGAGATGGTGATATGTCCCTATATATTCCTTTTGTTCGTAGAACAATTTATATGGAAGGCAAGCTCATTAACACTGGCTTGTACATATTTTTAAACCCAAACATATAATATTATTTAATAGTAATTATATTAATTGAAAAACAAAGCAACACTCTATTTCCCATAAGAGAGATCTCATTGGGTGAGAATTAGTAAAGGAAGATATTTAAAAGGACTCTACTAGCTACTTTAAATAAATCCTTAATTTAAATAATCATAATTAGGATAAGTACTTCTCAAGATTTGTAGCTAATGTTAAATTGTCATTGGATAATTCAAGTGACATGCTGTGGCACGGTGGAGTGTGAACTGTAATCAAATTTTGTGTTTTACTTAGATACACTATTAATGGCTTTTAATTGAATTACAGTTGGGACTATTGGGGGATGTATTTTAATACTATGGGCTAAACGAAATCATGGAAGAGTAACGAGGCAGCCAATTATAATTTGGAGGAAAAAACCAACAAAGTGTTGGCTCTACTGGCAATGGAGTCCCCCTTAAGTGGCTTGACTGAGTTTGCTCCCCAGTTCAAGTCGCAGGGAAGTTGCATTTGTTGGGAGAACCTGTGTCTCCCGGTTCGAGCGGGAACTTGGTTATGGTACGAGCTTAAAGGTGTCTCCCACAGTTGGGGCCCTCCCCAAGATACCTCGTGGTTAAAACAAAAAAAAAATTGGAGGAAAAAAAAAAGGTTTTTGAAATTAACATAGTAAAAATTTACAGTTTTGAACCGAGGAAAACATTGTCATTAGGAATTGGTAAACTGCTGGAGCTAGTGTCCGAAATCTCTCTCATTTGAAGATCAATGGTGGCGAATTGCGATGCCATGATGATGTTTACAGCAGTGCCAACAATGGAAGCAATCATTGGCAGCAGAAACAACGTGGTAAATTCTGAGAATTAAAGTTACTATAAATTATAAATCAAAGTTGAGTTGAAACTTCCAAATGTACATGTTGATACGTATATGTTCCTTTGGGACAACAATTTTAACTGTTCAATGTCTGTAAAGTTCAACAAATACCTTGAACTACAATCATTAAGAATGAAGAAATGAAGAGATCAGAGATACACAACAGAACACCGCGGGGCCGGTTTGAGTATTTAGGGTTTCAGGCGATTTTTTTTTTTTTTTTGGTTACTTTTTATTTTGCAATATCGATACTCAAAGCAACATAAAAAGATTTAAAAATTCATTCTATCTTTTGTAATATAAATACTCAGAGAATATAAAAGGACTCAAAAATTTATTCCATCTTTAATTCTTGAATTTTAAAAGTTATAAAAAATATCTTAACAAATTTCAAAAATAAAATCTAAAAAAATAGTCAAGAAAATATCTTTTCACTTCCATTAGAATTATTATAAAAATAAACAACAAATAAATAAGAAAAATAATAAACAATATTATTTTTCCAATAGAATATTTAGAATGGTAGTAAATAGAAAGTTGAGATGATGAATTGATTATAAGATAATAAATATGGCTAATTTTTTCTTTTTTAAATGAACCAATATATGGAATAATTTTTTTTTTTGTAAAGAAAGGAGTAAGAATTTTTTTTATCTACTTATTTTTTAATTTTTTTTTTTGTAAACAAAATGCCTCCAACAAAATTAAAACGAACTTCATTAAGTCAGCAGTAGGGTATAAAAATAAAAATACTCGTGTTATGCTTCTCTTATTTTCTCAAAATTTCTCAATCAAGGTTTAGTACAGTCTCAATCTACTCTATTATAACATAACCAGAGAATCTACCAATAATAGCCTGAATATATGTGTCTAATACAATAAGATTTACCCCGTCCACTTACAAATAAATAAAATATTTAAAGGTGATGATTCCTAGCGGTGAATTGAATTCATTCATATTTTATTGTTCTTTGAATGAATATTTTTCAAAATTTTCTTGCTCGAACTCCCATATTTTCGCTTTGCCTTGGGATCCAGATAACTACCTTCCGGAAATAGAGATCTCTATTTCTTCATTCACTATATTAGTTTCAGCAAAGTTAATTACATTTTAATTAGTAGAAGGAGGACATAAAATATTGAATTGAGCATTGTTAGTTGAATATATATCCTCGGCTTTATGCTTTCCGGAGATCATAATTCGGATTATAGGTATTTAGAAATTCTGTATCTTTTCTTATCGTTTTTCAGTTTTAAGATATTTTATTATTTTCCTATTTCTTTTAGGATTTTTTTTATTTTTTTAAGTATTAAATTTGGATGCTATTTGGTTTACTTTTTTAATTTAGATTAGAGGAATTTTATTATAAAATAGTATTTCAAATTTGACCTTTTTAATAAATTCGTGATATTTTAAATTATTATAGAAAGAGGCCTAAAACCCTGTGTATATTTTTTTCTATCATACAACTTTAAACGTTTTTGTTTCGTCACTTGGAATTTATGGAGCCAAGGCCACATCCTTTTGTTATTAGTTTGTCACCAATTTCTCTGTCTTGTCAATACATATCCCTTATAACCCAATTGTTTGGCCTAAAATTCTCATTAGGATTTATACTTACAAAAATTACTCTACTTACAACCCAATGAATTTAAGCAAGTTGAATAGCTTGATTTTGAGAAACTAGTCAAACTTAATTAGATCTAAAGTGCTCTCTCCGTGCAATCATTAAAACAAAACTCAATCATCGCATGATCAAGGCGAAATAAATGTGTAACAGAAATGCCTGTGTAGAAATTAATAGAAAGCTTTTGAGTAGGTGAGCAGAGAAAGAGAAAATCTCAAGATACTTCAAGAAGCTAGTATTATTCTATCCAGTGATGAACGTACTCTAGCTTCATTAATTGTCCTTAAGAGGTACTCAAAAGCATTAACAAACTATAACACTATATGATATAATAATAAAATATGTACCTCATCTCGAGTGAAAGGATTTGAACTCCACTTTTTTTTTTTTTTAATTTTTTGTTTGTTCTAAATTTTATTATTTAAACTAAATAGCGCCCATTAACTAGAGACAAATTGGTCAATTAATATACATCTCATATTTTTTGCGTCATAATTTCTGAACTATTGGATTAAAATGCTTTCAACAATTAATTTTATTAAATTTAAATATTATTGTTTGAACTCTTAAATATAATTGTTTTTTTCTCGAAAGAAGTTTTTAAGGGGTCTTTATCTATCAAAATATTTACTAACCAATACTCGTTGACTCGTCCTCTTTCTAGATAACATATAACAAAAAAAAAAATCACATACAGACTTGAGAGTCAATCAAGTGATTAGTGAATTTATGAGAAATGTTTATAATTAGTTTTTTATTGGCCCTAAAGTTTTGGTCAAACTTTTAAGTTGAATAACTTAAAATTTTTGTCAGGTTTTTAGGCTAAATAGTGACTCATCAAAATATATTAAAATATGTTTGACTTGGATACTTGGTGATCGAATCCTTTGGAAAACAAATTAAATTATATATGATACAGACAATTCGCTTGTGTTGGATCCATTGCTCAGAGGGAAAGTCAAGTGATAACACATTAAGTCGTTATATCGCCCATGGATATTTTAAATTTGCAATTCTCTTGTATGATATTCTCTTTTATAATGGGTAGAATGATATTTCAGTCTCTTTTAAATATTACTTTTACCATTTAGGTCTTTGATAAAGTCTGATGAATTAATGAACCATTTCATCTCTACCGTGAAAATCATAACAGAAAATTTATACTGTATGTAATCAATGGAGACTATCATTTTTGGCTTACAAAATGTCGTTAGTTATGCGGCATTGCTCTAATTGAAATTTCTAGAGGACAAATTAAAATTATGACACCAACAATTCCAAAACTAAAGACATTTGGCAAGAACTTGATGACCGATATTTCATATCTGGTTAATTAGTTTAACAAATTTAATAATAAAGACGCCTTCTCATTTCTTATATAGATTCTATTTGCTTCCTATTCAAACCACAATTCATCACTTGTAATAAGAGAAGTGGGACCAAACACAGATTGAGTTTAGCTGCATGGCATGTACTTGTGTTACTTAGCTTGTTTCATGTGCATTTGCTAACAAATCAATCAATTTTAAATACAGCAATGCATTTAAGATCACTGCCCTTACTTTGAATGGTACCTTTAAAATCCAACGAACTTTCTCTCACAAAAAATTGATAATCACCTCTCCAATTTGCAAGAAATTCAAACTCTTAGATTTTGTTTAGACAATTTTCATCGGGGGCTTGTACAGAGAAACGGCGTGTTTGATCATTTTGTTAGGAAATTGAGCTTCTTCCCAAAATCACTTCAAGTAATTTGTCAAATAATAAATTAACAAAAAAAAATTAAATGGAGAATACATCAATCACAAAACATAATTTTTACGTGGAAAACTCTAAATTTAGAGAAAAATCACGGTTGTTGTCAAAAGACAACAAGAGAAAAATATTCACTATGTGAAAAATTTTTACAACTACTTTCTCAAAAATAATTTTATCTCACCCAAACCCCAATTCATAATCTTGAGAAATATCTCTTAACAAAACAAACTCGTAGTATCCATATTAAGAAGCCAAATACTCCTACAATACATCTACATACTTAAGCATATTTCTCTCCTATGTTGGAAGCTCTCAATGCTTCTCTTGCATTCTCTTACTTCTCAAATTTGGGATAATGAAAACTTATGAAAGACTCTCCTATTTATAACCAAACGGATAGCATTGTTCAAACTGCGTTATTGTTCATGTCACATTACTATTCACCGTTTGGTCAAACCGTGTTACTGTTCACTGTTTTTTTTCTTTTTAATCAATTTTCAACACATTTCTTCCCTTTGATCATTTCACGTCCCTAGACCAAGCATCCCCAAACCGTTTCAATTTACTTTGTTTGATAATTACCCCCACAAAATTTTGGATATCAAATTTCAATAAATTCAAAATTATAGAACTTAATCTTTTGTTTTTACTAGTTGGTTAAATTAGTAAAATATTTTTTAATGACAAAAGAGATTTAAATTTCATACACGGTTTCTTAAATTGATTTAAAAAAGAAATTAGCATTTATACCTAGTCAAAATTCACATTTTACAAAATCTATTTTCTACACCTCTAAAAGACTCAATATACTAATGTTATATTATATATACATGTTGATTTTGTTTATATGGTTTTCATCCATTTATGATGAACTAGTTTCGTTATCTCTTTTCTGCTTGACTTAATAATTAAGCCAATCTTTTTGGTGATTGAATTGGACATCTATCAATATACCCTGATATTGAAAGTTGCTTCTAAAATTTCCTAGCCACTTGGCATAGACACTTGTATGGAGTCCCCAGAACTTTGGCCTTATTTATTTCATTAAAATGAAGTCTCAAATCATTGCTTCCCAGCTTCCATAAATTAATTTCTTGAGGATTGAAGATCAACCTTCACCATATGTTCTTCAAGGACTTTATGATAATTTGCACAACATGCTATAATTTCTTGTTTGTTCCTTATATCCCATCAACATTGCAACTTCCACATGTCTTTAATGTGAAAATTGATGAATCAATCATGCTAGTTGATGTGTCAAGCTACATGGCACAATGGAAACTAATTGGAAAAAAAAAATCCTCTTGGAGCCTTTATTTTTCTTCTCTTTAACTCTATTCATGACACATTTTTGACAAAAGATAGTGTAATTATAAAAGCAAGTTTTTTGTGTTGAAAATGAAAGGTTTAAAATTTAAATCGCACTCACATGAATGTGGAGAGAATTAGGTTATCATTAAACTATAATAGCGAAATGAGCCGAAAGCTTAAAAAGAACCCATAGTTTTGTAAAAAGAAAAAATAAAAGGGAAAAAAAATTATAACTATTAAGTGTAAAAGTGGGATTCTCCAATATAAAAGGAAGAGGACAAGAGGGTATCTTATTTACAGCTAAAAAACAAATGAAAAGAATGGAGTTAGGATCAAAAGGTCGATGCTATAAATAGCAACATAAATTTCCTTCGTCCCTATTAAACTGGAACTACAATTGACTAGAATCCCCGCCCCTAGTCTGTCAGCCTAGTGCCCTAAACTCAACAAACATGCTAGTCTATTCTTTAAAGAGCGAAAGATGGGGCCCATTAAGGAGTTTTGAAAAGCCCAAATCAACCAATGATTTGGGCTTGCTTAGCCGCGGGGAACTCCTTTTATTTAGACTAAAAAACTCTTTCTGTGGGCCTTGCGGGTCAAAGCGCGTCTTCTGCACGCTCCGTTAAAATTGTTTCATATTTTATCTAGGTGTTAAGAGGTGTTTTTCTGTTTAGCTTTATTCTCTCTTTATTTGGACTTTCACTTTCCTGATGTAAAATACAAGTTTTTAATTGATGGCTATTCAATAAAAATATAAAAATAATTTAATTTTAAACAGGGTGTATCTTGAAAGATAATTTAGTTGGCTCAATTTTTATTACGGAACAAGAATTTACGAGTTTAAATTTAAAAAAATTTATTTAATTTAGGGTATATATAGATTATAGTTAACTATAGTTAGCAAAAAGTATATAGAATTCCCTGGGAAACTCAAATCTAAGGCACTTATTTTAATTTTTTTCCTTTTAAAAAAAAAAGTGCAATACATTCAAAATTACTTGCATTTTTTTTTTAATTTTTCAAGCTTATCACGCACACGCTTGCATTGTCATGGACCATCCCTCATTAACAACTGAAAATATACAATATCGGATTGGATGGGATCTATCTCATTTCATTTCATATTATTAGATTAAGAATCACTCTAAAAGCATTCATTTAATGCTTCGTGTGCGTCCATTGGCCCTAGAGGCGTCCATATTATATTTAAGAGTTATATGCTTACTTTACCTAAGAAGATTATTTTTGTTGGTTAACTTATTTAATCGAAATTGAAAAGGCTTAAATACCACTTTAAGGGTGCAATGCACCGAATATTAATTAACTTAATCATAGCAATCTATTTATTTATTTCAATGCATATCTTGTACAATATCCCACATGAAATCTAATGATTGTCATAATTATAATATAATTGTGAAATGCTCTTTGGAATCTTCATTGATGTCTCTAACATGTGATTCATTTTGTAGTAAACATTAGGTTACAAAATACAAGCCCTCAAAGGTATAAGTTACCACCACTATCCATTGTGAAATAATTCTTGCGGCTATTTTAGTCAACAAATTATTATTTTACAAGATATTTCATCTCTTAAAATGATGCTAATACGATTAGTAGGGCCATTAAACATGGTGGTTTCATCATGCATAACGAGGCATAAAAATAGTATTAAAACTGATAATTAAAAGTTTCGTTAAACCATAATCTTCTTTGAAACAACAAAAGGATTTTCGAAAAGATTATGTTAACCCCACTTAGACTCCCTCATCAAAGGCACCCATTCTTCCACTTTTTTTGGCTTGCTTATCATAGCCTCAATCTTTCCTAACTTCATATCTCACCGATTTTGAATTTTTTTTTTAATAAATAAATTAATGTCCTAGGCATTTCACTCTTCTACGAAATTCTTACCATATGCGTACATTTTTTTATGATTGATTGAAATACGCACAACAAAAATAAAGCATCTAATATTTTTTTAATAAAAAAAAAGGAAATAATATTTACAAGCAAAGATATTTTTTGAGAAAAAAATAATATTATGCTTATTTAATTGGGATATATTATGTTAATAATTTATCGTTATGCGTAAGGTTTATTCGTTCTCCATTACTTGGGTTTGTATAAATAATATTTTAATAATTAATAATAAAATTAATTAAACCATAATAAGATAATGAATTATTGATGTCACATAAGTTGAGATACAAATCAAATATTTTAATTGAATGAACATAACATTACTTAATATGCGAAGAAGATCAACGTTGATCACACAACAAAGTGGAGTAAAATTCAAAAATCAGCTTTGAAAATCGGAGGAAACAGATTAGGATCGCAATAATGTTAATGCAATATGAGTGTTCAACAACGTGAGTAAAAAACTAATTTATTTCTACTACTTCCAAAATTTTGTAAATTGGAGTGATATTACCCCCCGCCAGTGAACTCACAAGAAAGTTGACTTTACGAAATAAATTTGAAGCTCTTGCACACTGTTATTATATAATATTATCTTTGTGATGTAGAAATAATTAACCATTTACTACAATTACTATTGAAGTTCAAAAGTATGACGGCAAAAAAAAAAAAATCGATAGATTGACCCTAATATGATCGTGTAGAACTAGATAAGAGCATGAATAATTATGCCGATAATTAATAATTAATTTGTAGAAATCGGTGAACGCGTGCACATTTCAACACATTAATTTTTGTTAAAGGAGTCTTTAGATTTTGCTAACTTGACAATCTTTCAGCAGATTAATAATAATTATCTTGATTAGACCGAAAGCATTACAGAACAATCTTCTTAAAGTGGTATATTATTAAAATTGCCTTGTTTAAATTCATCATTTATCGTTTTCTCTGTTTGTTATCTTCAATCGAATACTATGGATTCAGAGTTAAAAAGTAACGTTTAAGGTTTCATCTATCTGCCATTGGATTTAATCAATCCAATTAACAGATAAAAAATTAATAAGTGTAAAAATTTAAAGTAAGGGGAACCCCACCCATTAATTAATTTAATTATATAATAATCAAATCAATCAAATCCATGATGGTTTGAAGTGGGAAGAACTTATAAAAATAAAAAAAAATAAAAAATGGGGCGAAAGCAACTCACTTTGAAAGTACTTAAGTAAAGCTAAAAACCCTACTAATATAATATGTAGTAAATATGTAAAACGAAGAGAAAGCAAAAAAAATTAAAGAAGTGTCTAATGTGACAAGGTTCAACAAAAGTATAAGAATGGGTCGTAACTTCTTAAGTGGTGCTTCAAAAAGGAGATTGAGAAACTGAAAGTGGTGAAAACGCAATATATATAAAATAAATAAATAAATAAATAAATGTTTCTAGCTGTAGCTAAGCTAATTAACAGATTACGTATGGTTTCTTAGAAAGGGCTTCTTTAATAATTGCTTGAATAATTTTTGTCTTCATTCTTGCCTTTTGTTTTATTTTACTTTTTCTAAATCTTTTCCAAAAGCACTTTCATGATTATCAACGGCAGTGGGAACATTGGAAATTTGAGAGCTTTCGTAGGCAAAATGAGCAAATAATTATATAAAATTTTGAAACACTCGGTGGTTGACTCATAGTTTAAGATAAAGTACTGGTTAATACACAAAGAAGTTTGATGTCTTCTTCTTCTTCTACAAGCCCTATTTTTTTCCTCAGTTTTTTTTCTTTCAATTAAACCGAAGGCGTTTTCAGACACATGCTTGAACATAATTACATGTTATTGGGGGACTTCGGTTCCAACCATCTATCTCAAAAAACGAACTTATTTCAACTTACTACTTCCCTTTACAGGAATCCTGGACACCAAGCTTTGCTTATTTTCTCCAATGTAATTGAGTGCATTACAGTTTGACTATCAAAAATCTAACTCTGATACCACATATTAATAATATTTTAATAAGGACATCCTTATTTTAATAAAATAAAACACAAAATTAGTTATATAATAAAAATTGAAAAAAAAAAAAAACACACACACACACACACAATTTTTAGGTTTAAAATGCCTCAATATGCAAACAATTAAGAATAAAGGATGGGTGCATGAGCTTAGGTTCCTTCGCACTTAAGAATAAATGCTACAGAATTTTATTCAATTGCTGTTGAATCCAAAAAATACTTTCTAAAAATGGTTTTTTTTAACCCCATTAACTAATAAATTATTAGTTAAAATTATATTCACAAGGAATGATGCTTAATAAAAAAAATCCCAAGAGTTATAAGGTAGGTTTGTTTAATTGTTTTGAAAATGGCTTTTGAGAAAGTGGACCATATCATCCAATAGCCTACATAGAAAGCTTTGTGGGTTCTTCACAGCAAAGCCATATGATTACAAACTTACTATAAAATAAGTTCAAAAAAGAGCTTTTTAAAGCCCTTTTTCAAACAAACACAATTAGCACTTTATATTCCATCAAGAATCATTGTGCACAATTGATGATCCCTTTGATTTGACATTTTATATAAGAAAAAAAAAAGGCAAATAGAATTGTTAAAAAAAAAAAAAATTACAAATCAAAAGCAGTAATCGAACTCTTGAGCTTGAGGCAAAATTCCACAAGTCATGGCTATATAACTAAATTTACAATGACACAGAATCAGTTGTGGGTCATATCTTCCACCTTCAGAGAGCTTTGTTTTATAATTTGTGTTCCTACAAGTTCAAAGTTTGATTAGACACAAGTGGGGGACTTTTAACTTTTTCATGATTTAAAACCAATTATAAGTCACTAATGATATCATATATCACTTGAAGTGAACTTTACTACTAGCTCATCGTGAATTTTTTTTTTTTTCTTGTGTATTTAGAACACAGCTGTTTTGAGATACGGCGGCCCACATTTTTTTGGTTATTGATAATCACAGATATTTTATTACGCACTCTTTTTTTTTTTTTTATTACTCACCCTTATTATTATTATCTTTTGTAATATACATAATATATCTTAAGTTTAGGGTAAAAACAAAACAAAAAAATTTAAAAAATGTAATCGTAAATTTGTAGTTTTGATAGAAAGTCGCAGTTGTTGTTGTTATATATGAGTTTTGCTTGCATATAATAAGATATATGCGATAATGTGAAAGACTATCCAAAGCACAGTAAGCCGCTCTGAAGATAATATAAAACAATAATCTGAAAATTAAATAATTTTAGGAACCCTAGCTAGTTTAAATTTCGGCTTATCCCCCACAATGATAATAAAAACAATAACATCCATTAGTTGTTAAGAAATTTGAAAGAACTAAGCGTCTAATCATCTAATAAAAACTATTCCATTTTCCTTTTGCATGCAGTGGGCATATGCACGCATTGGAATAAAATTTTAGAATGCAGAACTTTATATTTTGATATCCAATATTTATAGAGTTTTAATTAATTAATCATTGATCTAAGTACAATTTTAATATTGTTTATCATTGATCAGGATGAAACGTGAGAGCATTATTTTTACTTTCTGAAAGCATTGCATGAATTTCGTTTTATTCGGTCTTTTACGCATGAAAGCATGCATGTATATATTATGCACTACGACGGCACAAAAACTTCTTTAAATAAGTTATAAATTTGAAAAGCATATATAACATATAGCCGCCTTTGTTTTTGATTTGCTAGGGTTGCTTTTTCTATAATTATTTTTACAGTATTGATAAAGCCACAACCATCTTGTACAAATAAGTGTGTACAAATTGATGTGGCATGAGGAGATTGATTATATAAAATCATCATGGGTCTATAATAATTAAAAAAGTAATCGTTATCGCTTTTCATCCAATCTCTTCGTGCCACGTCAGTTTGTATATTTATACTAGTTTGTACAAAACAGTTTGTGATCCTATCATTATTGTTATTTTTAAGGCCTTGATCTATAGAACGAGGAGATTAAGAAAAATAATAATAAATGAAATACAACATCTAATTAGATTATGTTTACTTAATCTTTCAGAAATTAGAAATTTATTTCTTAAAAAACCATCTGACGTAATGGCCAACGAGGTAATTAACTTCTAAGCCTGTTATCTATTTTGGCTATGGCTTCACGCTTTTGGCATTGTTAATTAGTACTGCCAATAAGATTATACTTACATGCTTTAACTTGATAACCACCTAAAGAAGTTCTACTCAATGAGAAAGTAACCCTTCTATTAATTGCAATTAAAAAGAAAAATTCCTAATTCAAGTGCCTCCAATCACCATTGAATCATTTTTTTCGATATAATTCTTGGATTTTGAATATATTACTTATGCTTAGGTATAATATTTTATGGTCATAAATACCATAATTTTTTTATAAACCTATTGCATACGAGTCAAAATTAGACATACTTCTAAATCATTGAAATTCAAGTAAGTGAGGATTAAATTTCTCACTTTTCTGTGATTTTTATTTTTGCAATTAGAGTTCAGTTTGTTTGATTTCACTTGTTGCCATTAATACTTACAAATTATGTGAAAAATGATTAGAGATTAGCGGAAAAAAGAAGAAGAAAAAATTAATGTTGGTACATGATATGAAATTTATTTCAAATTCCAATCATTTTACACTCAACTAAACAACCCACCCACAAAGATATAATTTACACAACATGAGCATGCAATCACAATGAGAATTGGAAAACCAACCGCCCCACCTATATTGGTTTGCCAAATTACCCACCCATCACTAAGATTAATTGACTTAGTTATAAAAACAAAATTTTTTCTTTAATGAGTGGATGACACTAATCCACAACAAACAAAACAAAATGGTGATTTATAAAGTCTTAATTAATCAAAAACAAATAAAAGGCCAAAAAAAAAATATTAGTGGGAAAAAGGAAGTTGTGTAGATGCAAATGAAATTGGCTTACAGGTGAGACTTAAAGAGAAAAAGAAAGATAGTGCACTAGGCTGCCCACCATTGGAATTGAGATAGGATTTGAAGGTGGGATATCATAAATGTTTAAAAAAAGAAACGCTAAATGCCAAACTTTTTCTCTTAAAATCAAATGGACGGCTTGCAACTAACTACAATGACCAAATCTGTGGGTTCTAACCACTTGTCCAATGGCTTTTTATTTCATTAATTTAGCATTAATTAATTAGCTTCCAAAACGAAATTTTTTGTCTCCTTTGAAAATTAATAGAACTACTTCAAGGCAGTGTTTAAAGAGTGATTATGTAAGAAGCCTTTTATTTGATAATTTATTTAGTTAAATCGTGAAAAAAAACCTTCTAGTCTACTTCATGCGTACATCATAGGGTGGGACTATTTAAACCACCAAATTTCTCTTTACACCTATTTTAAAAAATAAATTTATTATTAAAAATTTAAAGTTAAAAAAATCTTAGAATTACCCTTTACTAATTATTTTCTCTCTCTACCTTATTGCATATTCCCTTTCTACTCTCACGTTCTACCGACTAAACATTTAATTTCACCCTCTTTTTAATTTATTTTTTGGCCTTTATTAGTATATCATGATCTATATTTCATGCTTTCTATATATAAGAAATTTTTCTTGTATTAATGCTTTTGTGTTTGGTAAATTTTTTTTTTTATATTCATTAACTTTAATGGCTGATAAAAAATTGTTAATATTCATTTTTAAATAGTAGGTTTTATTCCTCTTAGTTAGTAATATTAATTATCCAAAGCTAAAAGAATATATTTGAATGAATTGATGAGAATTTGTGAAATTGAGAAGAGAAAGAGAAAAAAAGGTTAATTTTTAAAAAATTATTTAGATTATAAATTTTTAATTAAAAAGAGGATATAAAGAAAAAAAAAACAGTGAGTTTAAATAGCCCCATCCTACACCATATTATCATAACAAACGTGTAAAAAGTTTTTCGGGCACATAAAAGAACTATTATTTTCTTTTTACTTGTGTGAACTGAAAATATGAGACCATGTCCATATGCTTGTAAAAAGCATACATTTTAATTTTAAACACCCTTTTATGTGCATCCGCTGATTGAATTTGCTGGACAAGTACGCGACAAAAACTTGGACTCAAGCCCTGTCTTTTGACCGACATTGGATTGCAAATGAAATACGAAGCCCAAAATCAGAAACACGGGCCCATGGAACATAAATATCTACTTTCGAGAGTTTTACTAGTTACTAAACCAAATTGAAAATAGAATCTCCTAAACCAAATACCTAGAGCTGGCAAAACAGATCATCGGGTCGTATTTGTGTTGTGTCAGTTTCGTGTCGTGTCAAATTTAAATCGACCCAAACCCGATCCATTTAATAATCGTGTCAAAATATTAAGACCCAAACCCGACACAGAAAAATAATCGAGTTATCCAATAACCCGTTTAATATTTATATATTGAACAAGAGTTACATCAAATATTTACACACTATCATACATATGTATGTATGTACATACATACATACATAATTTATCGATATTATAAAATATACATATCTACCAATATATTACACATTTACACTATTGAGGTTTTAATTATATATATATATATATATATATATATATATATATATATATATAATATTATAAAATATACATGTCTATCAATTTTTACACATTTACACAATTGAAACTCTAAATGTATTTAAAATTTTATAAATACAACATTGTGTTTATATTCACCCTTTTAAAGAATAAAAAAAAATCATCTCTAATATTTGAGCTTTAATAATAAGAATATGTAAATTATTTTAAAATAGAAAATATAATTGGTTCATTGATCGGGTAAATGGGTCAAGAATTTTAACCCTAACCCGACATGGAAAAAAATCATGTTGACCCGGACCCGACCCATTTAATAATTGTGTTAAATTTAACGATCTATACCCATTTATTTATGTCGTGTTCGTGTCGGGTAATCGAGTCGTGTCAAATTTTTTCAGCTCTACAAATACCAATTGATTCTCAAGGGTTTCACAACTTACTTTTAGCTGATTTTATTATTACTTGCTAAATGCAAGCAGTGAAGATGCAAGTGGCATCTCTATCTTCTCTGTCACATTTGTCTACAACCCCTGAATATTAAATGCATGTTATTATTTATTTTCCTATTTTAATTTATTTTTTCTTTTAAATTTCACATCTCTATAATAAGGGTGTGTTTGGAAATGAGATATTAGAACTTTTAAGCTGCAGCTACTGTGGATTAAAAGGTATAGTTGTGGAGTAGAAGCCACATATGGTGTTTGATAAAGTTTAATAATTGGGAAGTGGAAGTTGGTGAATATTTGTAATAATTAATTTTAAATAACATTATTTTTTATTGTTAACTAATCAAATTATTTTTCATACTTTGAATTAATATGTTAACATATGAATACTTTTATTACTCTGAAAAATTAAATTAATATTTAATTAATCAAATTTATTTTTTTGAACAAGTTGTAATAAATAGTTTTTAAAACAAAATAATTTAAAAATAAAAATAAATATATTATAATTTCACACATTGATTAAATAAATAGATTATACCAAATATGTCAAATAAAGATTGTACAACATAACATAATAAAAATAATTACAAAATGTAATTAATTACAAAATTCTTATAAATATTTCCATTATCATGCCTCCATTAAACTTGCAAGAATGCCATCTCTCAAGATTATTATATCTTGAGCGATGTTATCAATTGTATTATAACTTTATTCATGAGATGCAATATTGCTTATATGTTCACTAACACTATAACTTGACTCATCCGTTGTTTGATCAAAATGATCATGATTTTGTGAATATCTTCTAATGTAATTATGTAAAGCCATGGTAGGAATAACTATCTTCATTTGCTTCTTGAATGTATAACTTGACATATTTCATAAAATCTTCCATGTATTCTTCCAAATCTCAAAAGTACGCTCAATAACACTTCTCAAGGAAAAGTGCTTGTTGCTGAACAATAACTATCTTCACTTGCTATGGTAGGAATAACTATCTTCACTTGCTTCTTGAATGTATAGCTTGGCATATTTCATAAAATATTCCATGTATTCTTCCAAAACCCAAAAGTACGCTCAATAGCACTTTTCAAGGAATAGTGCTTGTAGCTAAACAATTCTTGATGACGGTAAAATTCATGAAGGTGATATCTTTTACCTTTATATGGTCCCGAGTATGAGAATGGCCTGTTTCAGAATCACATCAATGACAACTATCAGTGTTAGAATTGTATCGATGAAAATTGCCGATATCAAAATCATGTTGATGAAAATAGTGTTTTGGGGTTCGTTTACTGAAAAAATTGATTTGAAATTAAGTTAAAAAGTAAGATGAGAAAATTCAAATTAAATAATATGTAACGGTAATTTAATAATTTAATATATAATTGATAAAAAAAACCGTTTAAATCCTAATAACTGAGTTTTGACAGTTCAATTGTTACACATTACTTCCAAACGCACCCTTAAAAGCACCGACTTTAGATTCATTCCGCAACCAATTTTGGTTCAAAACTCTGAAGATTGCTAGTACAAAGAAATTCAATCCAATTGGCAAATGGTAAACGATCATTAATGAGGGGATAGTGACGTTATCATATCTTAAGCTTTTGTGTTTCCTCCGGAAAGGTCAAAAATGATATTTTACTAATCAACTTAACGATGCTAAAGAAAAATTAGTAAAGTAGTAGATTTTCGAAATATATAATAGTAAAAATATAAACTATTATACTACAATACTTCCTACAGTAATTTGATATTTTATAATTTTTAAAGTAATCAAACAATAATAATCTTTGTGCTTGATAGGTTTTTAACCTTTCTTTTTTTCAAATGACAAAAAAGAAAAGAAAAGAAAAACGTTGTGTGAAGTTAGCAACATACCTGACGTAATCTTTTTCTTTTCCCTTTTTTTTTTTTTGACGTTTTACTTGAGTCACCGAACGCATGGGAACTTTTGTCATTCCTAACACCATAAATTGCATACTCGTACACTGTGGTGGTTGAAATTATAATACAACGGCAATTCCATAATTGCCGTATTGAGCAGAGGCCTATTTCATACTAATAAATCATATACGAATCTAGTTTGAAGCAATGTTGTCACTTGCCACCACTTGCCACATAGCTTTCATTCATCATCCATGCATATCCTAACAACTATTCCGGTTCTAAATTTCATCTCTTATGCATTTCCCACCACTTAATGATAGGCGTCTTGGATACTGCTTTTTCATTAAATGCTTGGGACATAAGCTAAAAATTGACAATAACAGCACAAACAAGAATACATACAAATTTATTTCCCCTCCAAAGAAAAATAGAAATATTAAGAATCATAAGATACCCGATACTTGAATTTAGTATAAGTAGTTTGCAGGTAATTCAAGCATACACCAAATATGGGAGCAAATATCACATGTTACGAGCATAGCTTCTAGAATGTGCTATTATAGAACTGATTTATGTAGGTTCCGATAGATAACTAAAACAATATATGTCAGTATGGAAGTCCTTAAGTTCATTGATTTTAAATGTAATAATGCCCATAATGAGATTGATGCTCACCTTCAACTCCTACTAAACTACAATAAATAAGGTAGTTGTTCGATAATTTGACCACTTTTCCTCAATTCATTAAACATATCAGCAGACTGAAAGTTATTTTGTTTTCATGCAGTGGGTAATATCTTCAAATTCAAATTGAACACAAATTTGCCAATTCTTACTTGTTGACAAGTGCAGGGATGAAACCGCCCTCTCTTTAGACCATCCACCTGTCTGATTGAGTACAACTGCATTTAAATCAGCAAGCCAGTGGCAGTTGAGGATATTAAACCGGTAGTGACTGTTGCTGATGATACGACATTTAGTCTGCAACATTTCCCTTATAAATGAAGCAACCCATTTGCTCTTCTTAGCATGAAAGCCTAGATTTTAGATTACATACTATCTTGTATTCTGAGTGTCTTTTGAAACATACTCAAAGCTATAATGGAGTTTCGCTTGTTGCCCATCCTTGCTTTCCTCAGTGTAAGCTTCTACTCACTTGCATGGTCCTGATTGCTGAACAAACAGCTTCCCTTGGAATTCTGCATTTGCCTCTCTTTAATAGGTTATTTATTCTAATAAGATTTTGGACTGGCTTGTCTTGCAGCTAGCACTGGTGGCAAGTCATGCTGCCATTTCTCCTGAGCTTTACTGGAAAACTGTATTGCCAAATTCCCCGATGCCAAAAGCTGTCAAAGATCTTCTACAGCCAGGTCAGAATTTTCATGTCCAAGCACTCTCTTACATCAATTTAATTGTAGTAAAAAATTAGTTTTATGCACTTCAAACCTGAGATATGAAAATTTTCAGTCATAAAAGAATTTTGAGATTACTAAGTTAAGTATGAGGAAGAAAAGCATACCTGTTAAAGCCAGATAGATGTCAAAAATGTGGAATATATTTTCTTCGCGTGTTCCCACCAAAATTTCAGCGGCTCAAAATCTCGTTCAGGAGAAGAAATTTGCCGTAGATCCACTGTTTATGAGACTACCCCTTAGTCTGTATTAAAAGGTCTCTTCTAATATTGTTACTATATTTGCAGATGTGCTGGAAGACAAAAGCACCTCTGTCAACGTAGGGAAGGGTGGTGTCAATGTGGATGCAGGGAAAGGAAAGCCCGGTGGTGGCACCCATGTGAATGTTGGGGGTAAGGGCGTTGGTGTAAACACTGGAAAGCCTGACAAAAGAACCAGTGTTGGTGTTGGCAAAGGAGGAGTATCCGTAAGTACAGGACACAAGGGAAAGCCAGTTTATGTTGGAGTAAGCCCATTCAACTATGTATATGCTGCAAATGAGAACCAACTCCATGATGACCCGAATACAGCTCTTTTCTTCTTGGAAAAGGACTTGCATCCTGGGATGAAGATGAACTTGCACTTCACTCAAACTTCAAATGGAGCAACTTTCTTATCTCGCCAAGCTGCCAAATCAACTCCTTTCTCGTCTGACAAATTGCCTGAGATCTTTAACCAGTTTTCCGTGAAACCTGGATCAGTTGAAGCTGAAATAATGCAGAACACAATCAAAGAGTGTGAAGACCCTGGCATTAAAGGAGAGCAGAAATATTGTGCAACTTCATTGGAGTCAATGATTGACTTCAGCACTTCTAAGCTTGGAAAGAGTGTTCAGGCAATTTCTACGGAGGTAAAAAAAGGAACCAAGATGCAGACATATACAATCGCAGCTGGAGTGAAGCAGATGGCAGCCGACAAATCAGTAGTGTGCCATAAGCAGAACTATCCATATGCTGTATTCTACTGCCATGCAACACAAACCACAAGGGCTTACATAGTTCCCTTGGAAGGTGTTGATGGGACAAAAGCCAAAGCAGCAGCAGTCTGCCACACAGATACATCAGCATGGAACCCCAAGCATTTAGCTTTTCAAGTGCTCAAAGTTAAGCCAGGAACTGTTCCTATATGTCACTTCCTTCCTGAGGATCACATTGTCTGGGTTCCCAATAAGAAGACTGGAGAATAGAATTTGATCCTCTTATCCCATCTACTTAATCAGCAGAGTTCGAATCAGTCAG
Source organism: Citrus x clementina (assembly GCF_000493195.1). Taxonomy (NCBI): domain Eukaryota; kingdom Viridiplantae; phylum Streptophyta; class Magnoliopsida; order Sapindales; family Rutaceae; genus Citrus; species Citrus x clementina. Next base: position 2,785,048 of record NW_006263303.1, on the reverse strand, counting down.
TTCAAGCAGTTATCCATTTAGTTGTACAATAATTTACTTTGAATACCCAGTTCAATTTGTTATGCATACATTAAGCTTGCTGTACTTCAAAACTTGTGTGCCTAGTAGTTATCTTATCTACTTATGGAGCTATCTTCACAGTCTTACTTTGCGGCTGGCTGGTGAATCTATTAGAAATCCCTGTGATCACATGAATCAAATAAATATGATCATCCCATGAACAAACCATCATTGACAAAATTAGAAATTAAAAGCCAAATGTTACTATAGTAGGTTTCTCGTTACCATTTGAGAGTGAAATTCTCAGTTGTTTGATCAAAATTGAAATAGTAATAGGGTTATTACAAGAATAATTTCATTTTAGAATAAGTTTCACAAAAGCTATATGGTAATTAACTTGATATGGAAAACTATATGGTCATTAGCTTGATATAGAAAAATTAAATTAATAACATTCCATCAATTGTTTGCCCGTAAAAGTGTTGTAAATCACAGGTCATAAAATAAGTAAAGGCCAATCCAATTGCTTTGTTAATCCAAAAAAATAAGTGAGTAACCACCCTGAAAAAGACACAATGGGAAGGATGGTCATACCTGATGACAAATGTAACCAATCTGCATCCACCACATCATCATTCTGGTTGGCAAGCACAGTGTCCCAAATGAAAAATATAAGAACAAATATTGTGTCTTCAATTCTTTCCACAACTCTCAGTTGTTTGAAAATGGAGAGCAAACAAACTGTAATTTTAAGTTTCATGACAGAGTCAGGCAGCTGTATAACAATTATGGAGATGATGCCTGTGACCAAAGTTAATAGGCATTTTAATCACCATGCAACAAAAGAAACCATAAGATATTTACATTCTATCCTTCATAAATATATGAAACTAACAAACAAATCCGTATCAAAAGTTAAATTGCATAATTCTATTGCAAAATTAGAGGGATGTAATGTCAGTTTCAAAACCAAAAATTGCATAATTCTATAACAATATTAGAGGGATATAATGTTAGTTTGAAAACTAATGAATTTATTAGATAACATAATAAGTAACAAGGCCTGGAGCATTGGATAGATCCCATTCATGAGTAGACAGACAGCTAATTGGTAAGGATTATGCACTGTACAGTATACAAGGATGAGCCACAATAAAGATACCTGACCTATTCAGATGCCTAATATAAAATACTCCACTATGCTTGGCATGCCAAGCAATTAACAGCACACTACGTGGTTAGAACACATTGATACTTGAAAACCTTTTGGCAGTTGCAGGAGCAATAACCACATTCGACAACACTATGCTAATGCTCGCCGTACTACACAATAAGGGATGTAGACAGCTTGGTGATGCTATTATTCAACAAAATTTAATAGAACTTCAACCGACGACTCTCATCACCTTCTCTGCCGAGGACAAACAGATATTCTACTCCGCTACAGGTTCTTTCAAGACCTTCTCTGATGGTGACTTGGGGGAATCCACTAGAAACAAGCACCCTACCCCAGTAACATTTTATTAACAGAACATATAAGTCGGCTGCCCTGCAAATTAGAAATAAGTTTGGAATCAGATAATCTTAACTGTTATAAACTCGATTTGCAAGTTAAAATATTGTAAAAAACTTAATTCATCACATACATTAATCTCAATCTGCACTTTCTATATCATGAAACATCTTTTCAGTCAATATAGAGGCATCTATGTGTGCTACAAATCAGGCACAACATTTGTATAGTTATCAGCTTGAAAAGGCTCCAAAGAACCCCATGTACTTCCAACTTGGATTTTGACGAGTAAAGGAACTGAAAACAAAGTAAAGCAAGGTGAACATAGTCCTCAAAATGGTAAGATGTATTAAAAAGTAACGATGAACGCGCACCAAGAAGCAAAGCAGCACTTTCCATGCACTTTTGTACCAATGACACAGCTTCCTTAATCACAGAAGGATCAACTTCTAGTACCAACTCATCATGTACCTAAACAGCAATCATCAAGAGAGTCAATAAAATTCATCTCAAAGGTTAGCATGTAAGTAAGTTAAAGCAGAGACTTGCTGCACAAATAAATTTAACAGCATGAATATCAACTCAGAAATTTTCATGCTTGTAATTTATCAATTACGCATCCCAAGAATTAATCGTATACAAGTTTCTACTGGAAGAAAAGAATAGTAGTCAAAGAAAGAAAGAAAAACCATCAATTTCCAGAAGTAACCTGTAAAAGAAGTCGGCAGCGGCCCTTCAGCATCTGGAAGTTAGCTGCAAGTGAAGAGTCGGGCTTATAAACTCCTCCAACAATAATAGAGTGGATATTTATCATCGCAATCTTGATAATATCGGCAGCGGATCCCTATTAAAAGCAGTCATCAGCTCAAGACTCTTACGGTCATACACTGATCAAGCAATACCCACTTTCCAACCCCCAAATCCCTGGAGAGGAAAAAGGAAAACTTTATACCTGACAAATAGAATTCACTGCTTGCCTCTGGGCCTTTGACTTCTCCTTATTGTTCCCAAATTTTATTTTTGACAAGAAACGCTTTCTTCCCTTAAGGGTTTCCACATAACTGAATCCAAGTACAAGATATCAGCAAAGTCATAACGTCGATGAAAATAGCATCAGCCACAAGAATTTTAAGCAAGTGATCACAAACGTGTTTTTTTCAGATTTAATGGTCACAATACTTTTATGGTCATTTAAGTTACCAAGGTAAATATTAATGACAGAAGTCTGAAACAGTGAAGATAATCAGATGCCTCACCCTTTTTGACGGCAAGATGACACCGCTACATGAAGCCAGGAAGCAACACCAGGAAAAGAACTTTTGAAGCTTTTAATTTTTCCTTTAGCTTCATCGGAACTGCAATTCA
>NW_006263303.1:2780142-2781357 GCF_000493195.1 Citrus x clementina | reverse complement strand
AGCTGCACCAGCATAAAAGTTAGGCCCTGTACCAGGACCATCAGTGTTTATACCAAACCCTCCTTTCATTCTCTAATAAGCACCTGGCCGCATTCCTTTGTCTTTCCCACACTCATGCTTCATTGTAGTTGATTCATGCACTTCAATTACAGTTTCTCATTTACAATTTATCACTAAACTCATAACATTTATATCATAACAATCCCGAAGAAAGAATCATTCACTATGCAATGCCCCTTCTCCCTCACCCTGCTGCCCTACTCTGAACCTTTTTCATTTTTCTAAAATTCAACACTTTCTTAATATCTCACACTTGCAGAACCACCTAAGCTGCAACCAGCATAAAAGTAAGGCCCTGTACCAGGACCATCAGTGTTTATACCAAACCCTCCTTTCATTCTCTAATAAGCACCTGGCCGTATTCCTTTGTCTTTCCCACACTCATGCTTCATTGTAGTTGATTCATGCACTTCAATTACAGTTTCTCATTTACAATTTATCACTAAACTCATAACATTTATATCATAACAATCCCGCAGAAAGAATCATTCACTATGCAATGCCCCTTCTCCCTCACCCTGCTGCCCTACTCTGAACCTTTTTCATTTTTCTAAAATTCAACACTTTCTTAATATCTCACACTTGCAGAACCACCTAAGCTGCAACCACCATAAAAGTTAGGCCCTGTACCAGGACCGTCAGTGTTTATACCAAACCCTCCTTTCATTCTCTAATAAGCACCTGGCCGTATTCCTTTGTCTTTCCCACACTCATGCTTCATTGTAGTTGATTCATGCACTTCAATTACAGTTTCTCATTTACTTGGAATTTGGTATATTATATTGTTAAGCTTCCATTTCTGTAACAGAAAGGATGAGTTACAAACTTTTGTCAAGGGGGCTTAGCCAAAAGTCTACCAAACTAGTGTTCATAAGCATAAACAATAATCAATTCACCTTCAAGTTTTAAAATTCACTTCCGCTCAACCCAACCCATACATACCTTAATCCTAAAATAGTTGAGATAGCTACATAAACCTTCATCTCTGTTTTTCTCAATTGAAGACAATATGCACACACACACACTCCATGGAACTTTTTCCTATAACTTTTTTTGAATGATTTGTTTAGTTCACATCCCATAATAAGGTAACTAAAAATACTTTACCTGTGAAGGAATGAAGAAATCACGAGCATTAATTTTACCATGATCCAC
>NW_006263303.1:2728687-2779926 GCF_000493195.1 Citrus x clementina | reverse complement strand
ATCTTAAAGGCCAGAGATATATATCATCTCCTGACTAAAGGGTAGAAAATATTACATCCAATGATCATTAGTTGGAGGAAACAGGGACAATCCCACAACACATTTTTTCTTGCAATGATCATTGCAGTGAGAAAAACGATCAAGCTAAGAATGAGACTAAAAGAAATAGTTGCCTGGTATTTTTGGAAATTATTGAGAAAAAGGTTCCCTCAAAACATCTTAGATAGACAATTTTTTTTCTTTTTTGGAGATCAGCTTATGCCTCCTTTATGCAGTATAGGAAGAAAAATAAACAATTCTCCCTCTATACCTTAATAGATCCAAACAATGCTTGTCAGTACTTGGATGTTGTTTCCCTTTATTGTGCCCTTCCGGTATCGGAAGCTTCAAGTGCCCATACAGGACATTTGCAATATCTGCAGCTGTATACAATGAAAATTTCATACCAGCCAGTGTGTAAGCCTTCTTCTCAAGATACCTTAGCTTTTTCTGCAACAAATTGCGTGCCCGAAGACATCCCTCCATGTCAACCCCTATTCCCCAAAGCTCCATATCTGCTAGAACATTAACCTAGCATGCAAAACCAATTGTCATACTAGCGTCATTTATTTATAAAGCATCATGCCAGCTAAAGAATGAAATTATTTTGTTAATATGATTCAAAAGTTTCAGAACAATTCGTTAGTACTCAGAGTATGTTGTTAAGTATAGATTCACAACCAACTTAAGATTTTGCAAGCATCTATGATAAACCAAACACGCACAAACCACGAAGAAAATATGTGAGGACAAAATTAGACAATTGAGATTAATTGTGCAACAGATGGGGTTTATTTTCACCAGGAAGCAGAAAAGATTCATTATTAAAAAGATTGCCAGCGTTAATGGTCTAATATCATCCAATAATCGTATCAACTTCCATTTGGACTACCTGTCAACTAGTCGCTCCAATTGGATAAGCATCCATAAACTTACAGTATGCCCTGGTCAGATATTACCCTCTTAGAAACTCATAACAAGAAGCACTAGAACTCACCAAGGGGATTTCAATGTTCAGAAGTGCTTCAATAAGTTCTTCAGAAACAAGTAACTTCCAAAGGACAGAACATAGGGCTTGTGTTTGAGCAACCCGACGGCAGCAACCATTATGTGCAGCTCTCCGCATCTGATTTTTCCACCGGCCACTTCGATTAGCGGCTGCAGCAGCCTCACTGGATAATCTTTTCTTAACTTCCTAAGTAACCATTATCACAGCCTTAGAAGCCATTTTGAACAATTCTAAGGAAGTGCTACTTGAACAACAACAATAACATCATTTATACCTGTGAATTTCTTCCAAGAAAAAGCATAAAAATACTTTGGCATTGTACAAAATAACTAATCTCCTCAAAACAACTTGCAAAAGCTAGTTTCATTACTAAATTTGTTAATAGAAACAAAAATTACCTTGTCCAGGTTTGGATTTGAACTTCTCTCATCATCTGGCCATAGAATCCACGACACAATGCACATGTCAATTCCATCTTTTAAATGAACCCGGAGATAACAACAAGAATGAGCTGCCTACAATTTCAAGACCCAAACTTGTTCCCACAAGATTAAGGCCACCAAATCTCTGAATGGAAACTGCAGCATGTTTAAGCACCTGAATCTGAACTTTCATATTCCAAGTAAATTTTCTAACATCTCTCTTCTCCATTATTTCACCAATTCTTTTCCACCTCTGTTTTATCATCTCCAACTGATGTTCAGGAGTTAGAACATTCTTATCACTAGATCCATAAATAAGAAACCGATCCTTTCTTCTGTGGTCAGACCATAGATCCTTCGGCAGATTGACATAGTACACAGGGGAATTTTCCCAACAGACTGCTAAACCATGAATCTCAAACAGGACACCAGAATTTGCTTCTGAATGTTTATCGTAGTGGATATCGAAATAGAATTCATGGGTTGCCTCCCATCTATCCAAGAAACAGTCAAATCCACCAGAGGCATTAATTGCATTAATAGGACCCTTGTTGCAAGCCCTGTCCTTGTTGACAAGACATGGGTCTCTGTTAGGCCGATCCTGTACTTCAAGATCAAGATCCCTATTAGATGTTATCGTTCCAATAGCATTTTTTCCTAATTGAACAGAGAGAGTTGTATCTGGAATTTTTATTTCACTGGCATTAACATTAAACTCAACACCACCAGTTCCAGGCCCTACAAATGGTACTGGTGGATTTTCAGCATCAAATTTTTGTTGCAACTCAGTAATTGACCCTCCTTCTACCAAAGCACTTAATTCATTATCTGAAGTTTCTAATAATTTTTCTCCTGCACTTTCCAAATCAACTTTTTTGGAAATCTGATTTGCTTCTAAAGATGGCTTATCTGAATGCTCCATTGGTACTGGAAAAATGAAGCTACTTGACTTGTCATTCCCAGGGGAGGTAGTTGCTGCTTCCTCTTCCCCTGTAGAATTTTCAGTAGCAGTTGATAAAATAGGTCGAGAAAACTGGGGGACATTTAACCCAAGAGATTTGAAAGCCGAGAAAGCAGCAATCCTGGCCTCTTCAGCTTTTTCAAGAACAATTTTGCGTGCACCATTTTTAATTTTCTTCGCTACACCCAATTGTACGCGTCTTTGTGCTGAAAAGAAGAATTTTACTCAGCGAAAAGTAAGAAAACACAGAAGCTATTACTGTATATACGAGTAAAAATTTTCACTTTGGTCAATGAAAAACGCAATAAAACACATGCTATTATTGTACATGCGAGCAAAAATTTTCAATAGCGGACAAGTACGAACACATGGACTCGGTATATATATTAAATTAGCAATGATTAACGCTTTTTGGTTTATAGCAAGCAACTGAAGAGATATGTTCGCACGATAGTAGTAACATTGGCACCATAAATAATCAGGTACTTATTGTAGTTTCACTTATACTTTTTAATTCTAAATATTTATCAATATCAATATACAAATAGCAATAGTAATATTAACAGACCCCCAAAAAAAAAAACCATAATTTTCACTGGACAATGCCGGATTTAGTAAACTTAAAACATTCTATATACCCAAACACTTCTTAGATTTCCCTCTTTTTCCCGTCTTTTGTCAATTTATTTGAGTAAAACCGCATTTATTTTTTCAGATGCATTAGGAACAACAGGAGTTCCAATGACTAAACAGCACCACACTGAATTTTTTATTTCTGAGAAGCCACCATTATAGATACCACTGTCCACAAAATCCTTGACATGATGTTAACATGTTTTTCTAGGGGCACATACAGGAATTATCTGACAATTGAACCTTCCCAACAAGAAAAAAGAACCAAAATATCAACTCGAAAATTTAAGTTTGGTGGTACAAACTTAATTGAAAGGAAAGTGAAACAAAACTCCAATCTAGGCCATTGTAGTTAAAAACATAATACCAGAATATCACAATATGTGACATCAGTCCAGAATAACAAAGTCATGTACCAAAAATTTCTGTTAGATTCACCTTCTGCAATCCATGACGAAGATTCAAAAAGAGCTTTGACAATTTCAGAAATAGATGCCTCCGCAATTGCTAGAGGTGTACGCAAGCCAGCTTTATAAAGTGCTCTTGCTCGAGAACCCTAAAAATCAGGAGAAAAATGAAACAAAGATTATAATAGTGACGATAATGAAATCAAAATTATCGATAAAGCTTCCACCAAACCTTGACAGAAGGCATCTGACTGAAAGATATGTGTATCCAAACCTTAGTCGAAGTAACTGGGTCTGGAAGAACACAATTACCTTCACGTACGGAATAGTAGTGAGTTCTACAATTTCTGCTCTCACTCCAAATGAAACACGATTTTGGAATTTGGCAATCAAGCCTTCTAGATCATACCATCCAAGCCTCTCGCAGAATACTGAAACCATAGATGCAAATCTTCCAGCATTCTCTTGTAAGGCTTGAACCATACCTCTGGCCACTTTAAAAGTTTCACAAACCTCAAGCACAGGAGTTTCCTTCATCCCAGAATTTAAAGAATACGCATTTAGCAAGAGAAGAAAATCAATTAGGGCAAGTGCAAGCAGAGCCAATCCACATAAAGATTCGAAAAAGAAAAATCAGAATAAGGTGACCAAGACCAAGGACACGTTGTCTACACTAAATACAAGGTAAAAGACACTGAGGGAAATTTTTCATTTCATATGTCATGTAAATTTAGTGGAGCAATAAAATATAAAGCAGGACTGAAGATGTACAGAAGCTCAGCGTTTCAGACATAAATCATTATCTCACTTCAGAGTTCAAAGATGTTTTCTATTCTTTATCTTGCCTAATTGAGGAGCAGCTACAGCCATAAACAGTTTGGGGTTTGTTAAGCTGAGAAATCTTTGAGGACTATTTGTATGCTTCTCCTGAGTATTGATTCTTCTCTAAAAGTTTTTTTGCAGTCATTTGTTTTTGGGATTTTTCATTCTTGTTTTTGTGGACTTTTAATCAGTCCTCTCTGTTTAAGTTCTGTCAGCATTATATTCCACTCTTCTAGAGCAGGAAAAAAAGGAAGAGAGAAAGACACACAGATAGGCATATAATGAATATCACCACAATTTAGAAGGTATACACTACTTTTATCAGGTAAAAGGAGCAAAACAAAGAAATAAACCTGCACTAATCTTGACAGGATGAGGGCAACATAAAATCGTTTACACACTCTAAGTGTTTGTGCATCTGAAAGCATATTATTGCTGGTGATTCCAAGTCGATACTCAAGTTTTCCATGCAATCCTTTCGTACTATCTCTTAATTTGCTTGAAATGCGCATTGGTGCACCATGTGCCATGCGCATCAAATATGGTTCTGACACTCCCACTTGATTGCCAACTGACTGAATTTCATGAAATTCATAGAATATTATTCAGAGTTAAATGATGATCATCATCATTAAGACAACCACAAAATCCATAAATATCGAAAATATAATAAATTTAAATGTGAAGAAGAAAATAAACATCCAATCAGATTCTATCATTTTTCAATCCCACCACTAATTTACTTCTAATTGCTATTGAAGAAATCCATGATCCATTAGTCTAATGATATATAGGGAATGCTTAGAGGTTCTTACTTAAGAGAGTATGGATGTTAAAAAACTCCTCAAAAAGGTGATAACATGAAGCAAGATTTGGGGAATGCAACTATATTGTACACCAAAATTCATAAATTTTAAGTTATATTAAAGTTCAAATGCTTACTATTTAAAAACGATTTTAAAAAAAAAAGGTCAATGCTTGCCAAGAAAATACAATAAGTGTGGCATATTGCAGCCAACTCCGAATGGGCTCCAAACTAAGAAGTAGAATCACCTGGTCAAGGGCTGACAATTCCAGGAAGCGCTCATAATATAACTCCCAATCTGGTTCAACTTCAACATTAATTGGTGTTGATAGATAAACTAGATGTAAATCTGATGCAAGTACAAATCCTTCTCTTGCCCTTGAAAGGTCATCCAGCACAATCTAGGAAATCAAGGAAAATATTATCATTAACTTGAACAAATCGCAGTTTCCTTACAGCTGATTTGGGATGGATCCAGAAATTAAAGAAAATCAATTGATGAGCACAAAAACTTATAACAGATGAATACTCAAAACTGCAGGATACAGAAATACTACTTAGAAAGTTGAGAACACAACAATAAAAATAGAGAGTTGAAATTTGTACAAGTGATTCTTCTGGGCAAAGAGAACTTCCAAAAGCAGCACGCCCAAGAGGTGTGGTACTGTATAACTTGGTATCTTCATTCCATTCAAGAAATTTTCTATGGCACAACCAACGAAGAGAGTCCTGTGCTGATTTTACTACGTCTTGAAATGGTTTTGTAGAATTAAGAAGAGTACACCTGACATATCGATGAATGTCTTCAGCAGTTTGAACAATCCCACCAGCCACAACTTCTAAAATTGCATGAGTCATTCCATTCTTATCTTCAGATAAACAAGAATGCAATGGCGGACAGCTTTCATTAAGAAGTCCCATAATTTTCTTGACCTCTTCTGGTTTGCAAATGAGCATCTGGTAGTCCAAAAACATTATTAGGAGAATCAAAATCTTTAAATAGAGTAGAGAAGCAAAATATAAATTCTGTGATGAACCAAAAACCTAATGAGAAAGAAAAATGTTTCAAAATAGTATTCTCTATTTCAGGAAATACATCCAACATAAAATTACCCAATAATTTGTTCGGACATTATAACTGTTCTGAGTTTTTTGTAAGCCACTTACTTGGGAAAAGAAAATTCCATCTCAACTACAAGTAAACATAATGAATTATACCACCACACGATCTACAGAAATATAGCCACCGATAAAGACGACACACCTCATTAAATAAAGAAATAAAACAGAACAGAAAGAGAGATGCTTAACTGCCAGAAATATAAGCTGAAAGCCTAAGAAAACACTCTTGGACCCAACACAGTAAGGAAAGACCTAGATAATGCCTTCCACAACTCTGAGATTTATACAAACATTCCAAGGCAACAACCAAATAGATTTATGCTTTTTAAAACATAACTCATTGAAAAAATCTCTATTGCAGAAACTACACCAGAAAAATAGTAGAAACACTGAGATAAACAAAATTAAACCATGCAGCATACCACTGACACATATTTATGATAAGAGGCACTCCCGCAACAACAAAAGCAATCAGAAAACAAAGGAAACATACACTTTCTCCTTTGGTATCTATTCCAGTCCGACCAGCCCGACCAGCCATCTGTCTGTACCTTGTGCCATCAATGAAATCACGACCAATTCGAGGTTGTCGGAAAATAACCCTCCTAGCAGGCAGATTAACCCCAGCAGCTAAGGTAGATGTAGCAGTTAAGACACGTACAAGGCCTTTACGGTAGCAGGTTTCTACAACCTCTCTTTCCTCAACCTATGCACAAGTGAACACCAGCTATAAGAAGTAAGAAAAGCTCAGAATATGAAGAATGAACAAGTAAAAAATCATCAAAGGCAGGTAATAGAAACAGGAATATAGGAATACCGTGAGTCCAGCATGGTGATAGGCAACACCAGAAGGAAGAGTTTCTTCTAAAACAGGATCCAATCCAGCAGGACATCTTCGCAAGGCATCAATAGCAGATGTAATATCAATGAATTCACTGTCACTGCTATGGACATTTATAGAAAATTTCTTGAGGAACTTTGAAACATGCCTTGCAGTTGATTCACATCCTTTCCGGCTAGAGCAAAATATTAGCACTGAATGACCCTCTTGGACAACCTAAGAAACATTCCCACTATTCATCATACTGATCAACTAACCACATGATGTCTAGCTAAACCTTTATTAAAAAAGTAAAGAAACACAACCTCATCACACAATTCAACGATATGATCTGGATCTTTTCCACCAAGGTTGGCTGCCGTCAAAATTGTTCTAACAACATCCATTTTCTTACTATAAATGGCATTACCAACTTTAATATATTCCTCTAATGGAACAGGCCGGAAATTGGTTTCATATAAAGCTGCCTGCAAAGGTTTGTGAAAAATATATCATATGTAATCAACATACACAAAAGCAAGAGCCAAGAAAAGAGGAACGACGTGACACCAAAACTTTTTATAATTTCTAGAAGAAAGAAATAATCACAATTAATTTTAAACTGAACAGAAGAGAGCATACATGTGAGAGAAAAGATCAGGGAAAACATTTGGAACAGAAGAGTGAACATAAAAGTCTCGGAAAAGATATTTTGTGCTTGAACTTTTAGTAGTTAGAGATCAATTTAAGATGGCATATTCCCCCCCAACCACCTCAAGAATATCGAAAGTGCAAGTAGCTACCACGAGTTTTTGATTATATCTCAAAACCACCTCCACTTTTATTTTTATAACAACCAGCCAATTTTTTGTTAACTCCATTAGCCATCGTTAAAGAGTTAAAGATAAAAAATTATTTTTCCTCTGCATTTATTTAAGAAGGTATAACGATATTTTGGGAGGCTCCAGGGGCAAAATAGTCTTTTATCCTAGATTTTTAACAGTGATGACTAACAGAGTTAATAGAAAAATGGTTAGTTGATATAAAACTAAAACTTGAGGTGATTCTAATATATTTTTTGAAATTTGTTGTGGCTACTTACACTTACAATATTCTTGAGGTGTTTGGGCAATAATTTCCCATTTAAAAATTCATAGATGATAAAACATAAATAATTACGTCATTCAATTGAAAAGTCCTATCAGTACTTAGTTGTACCTAACTATAGACTGGGAAAACAATGAATTTATTTGATTCATATAAGAGTTCCAATCACATAAAACAAGCCCAATGAATGTTGGTTAGTTCCAAAGTTATACTGTTTCACCACAAAGCATAAATGCTCCTGAATGAGCTTAAATGGGATCTGTAGATGCCAGTGTGTGCAAGAAAGAGAAAGATAGGCTAATTTTCCATCTCAACAAATCATAATGTTATTTTAAGGACATAATCAAGCCCTTAACACTAAAAATACTTCAAAGAGAGAACTGAGACAATACCTTAAACAAAATCTCAATTCAGGCTACTATAGTAATTCATCATTTAGAACTTAGCAATTTTAACTTTATAAGTAAGCCCTATAAATTAGACAAGAATAAAGCTTTGATACAGCAACAGATCACAGTATCATACATTTAGATACAGTGAATGAGAATTAAAATCTTTGACAGAAACTGAATGTCTAGTCATTACGGGATAGGTTGAGGACTTGAGTGTTGGAAAGAAGTAAAAGTGATCATTGTTACTCTGCTTACTTGAAGCCAATCAGCAACTGCTGCCACATTTGGCATGGTAGCACTCATCCCAACAATTTGCAGACCATGAGCAGGGTCAGCCTTCCCACTGCTTGTTCCTGAACTTTCTCCACTACTTGAATCTGAAGTGCCTTCGCCAGCTGCATAACGAAGCTTTGTCAAGAGCAACTCCAAAAGATAACCCCTATTTTGGTCAGCAACCTGTCAAAAATTACAAGCATGTGAACCATCTAAAGTAAGTCATCAAGCAGGAAGAAAGGATAACTTGAAATAAACATGGAAAAGAGAGTGGGGAAGTCAACATATAGGTCATCCACAAAAGAATTTACCAATGCCAGCAACATATGATCAATCATACCATGTGTAGCTCATCAATCACAATAATTCCAATTTCTGACAAGCGACCTTCTTCAAGCATTCTGTTTACAAGAGAGTTTGCCTTCTCTATTGTGCATACTGCTACAGAAGTATCTTTAGGAAGGGACCCACCACCCTGATTTCCATAATAACTACGAACATGCCTACCAAGTGGTTCAAGGAGAACCTCCAGATGTTCTGCCTGCACCAAGTTAATTAATATATTAAAAAATAAAAACCATAATAATCAAACATCAGTTGTTCTCACGATGGACAACCACAATTGAAAAAGCACCTTTTCTGCACAAATCGATACATAAGGGAGCACAAGTAGTGCCATTTTTCCAGTTGAAATTAGCCGCCGCAACATTAAAATTTCTGCAACAAAACTTTTTCCAGCACTGTGGCAGAGAAAGCAAGATTCATTAAACAATATATTCATACCGTGCAAAAACATTAAAAACGTAGATATAATGCATAGAACTTCTTCCCTAACTGGTTGAGGTTTCCCATTCAACTAAATTGCTGGCACAGAAAAAGAGTGCGATAAAGACAAGTTTATTTCTGTTGGTAAGTTGGAAAATGCATGAAGAATTTCAATGTTTTAAGGGCTTGCCTTGTTGATGCACAGTAAACAAGATTCCTTCTCTGCAGAACACCGTCCACATGGAGGCATTCAACCTGGGGAATGGAAAATATTTGCATGTTCGGCTTTTAGCTTATGAAACAACATTTTATAAACCATAAAAAAATCAGAAATACATAGATCCGTGTAGGAGATTAACTTCAAAATCCCACTCTCAGCAAGTAACTACTCAAATGACAAAAAGAACAGCTGCATGCCGTGTCTTTCAGGCAAAACCAAAGACTGAATCACAGGTCGAATCTAGATAACCACCATGATGAAAATTCTAAAAGTAAGCAGGATGCAGAGACCAGTGACCTGAGTAAAAGAAACATGTGAACAATAAAAGAAGAATTTTCATAGATATCCAATTAAAAGTGGTTGCCAACTATCCTCTGCCAAACAGAAAAACCTTTACAGAGAGATAAATAATAATAATAATAATTAAAAAAAATGAAGTGCGATCATAAAGTTAGATAATCAAGGAAACAAAAAGCTTATTGTTTACTTCTCTTAAGTTATTGAATATGAACAATGCAACTTTAGCATCATATTGGCTCGAAAAAAATGTCAAAGAGTGTAAAGTAGTAACTAAAAAATGTAAAGGAAAGAAAGGAAACAAGAGGATATATATTTATTTCCTAACTAAACAACAGTAAGCAACTTGAGGGTTTTAGTAAGAAATAAAAAGACCTAGAATATTGCCGCCCTTGACTGCTGTAGTAATATTCTCTCTCTCAAGAAAGATAACATGATGTGTGATATATGATGCCTCAACAAGAATTTACCCCAATAAGCTACTCTAATTTCTAAAACTTATTACTCCAACCCAGACAAAACAATACAATATATAGTTATATACTATTACATCTCGACATGCATAATAACACAAGTTAGGTAAACTAATTGAAAGTGCACATATAAAACTATATTGGGTATTCATTTGATTGAACTAAACTGATATTCAAGATGATACAAAAATTTGAAGATTTACACACCCTGAACCTAGACATTAAAACCACCACACAATCCATTTATGCAGAAACCAAATCCCTCTTTCATAAAACAAGCCTCTTACCAGTTTAGCCAGCCTGATTTTCATTCCTAATTGAATCTTTAAATAAAAATAAACAATTTTGTTACTAAAATGGTCTAAAGTACCTGCCATGGATACAGTTTTGAGATTCCTCTTTTCTTATATATGCTGCATATTTCAGATGGAAGCCAACTGCTAAGATCTAAACAGTCTTTGAGCATCCCAGAACTTGAAGGAGTACCAGCTTCATCAGATTTTTTGTTACCAACTGGCTTCTTTATTACATTGGTTGGTGAGTCTGATGTGATGCTATCAATACCTTGGCTTGATATATCCAGTTTTCTTTCATGTACAATAAGAACAGAATCCTTCTCTTGTACATCAGAAATCCCCTCAGTTCTTGAAGTATTGTCATGATGACATTTAAATTTGATTTTTTGACAACTTTTATGAGTTACAGAGCCTTTTTCAGATACTACACCGTCTCTAAACATCATAGCTTCTGAGGTATCGGCAGCACCACAGTCTGGCTTAGTTCCTTTCAAATTTTTGTCTTCAAACAAAAAATCAAGATGCTTAATGGGCAGTGGAGAAAGTTCTTTAACGGAATCAATCACATCCTTCCCCATTTGTTTTAAAGAACCACCAGCCTTTATGTGCTGAACTTTGCTATCACCTTCATTCAACATTTCCTTTGACTTGTTGTAATTTTTATTCCTTAAATTGTATGAATTATTTATTTCATTCTGGCTCTTACTATCAGCAATTCCTTCAGCAATCTGAGAAGGACCAATATCAGTGTGCGCAAAAAAACCATCAGCAATTTCAATTGCTTCTTTCCAGAAAGCCTCCCCAGGAGAAAATATGGAGTTTCCACATGTTGACTTAGGGGTTTCACGAACGTATGTTTTTACAATTGATGGTTCAGGTGTATAACATGCTGTTGTATTTAAAGCTGATTTGGATGATTTGTCACATTTCCTCAAGCTTGCTTGAAGCAACAGGGATGCATTACTATCAGTGACCTGCCAGGACAAAAATACATTGAAGTAGAAAGCCAGTATAATTCAAATCATCAAATTCATAAACAGATTACTAAAAGAATAAATTTTACCTGCTGAGAAGAGTTTGAAACGAGATTCCCGGTTTTAACAATAAAACCAGACTGTGTCTCTTCAATATTCTTTGCATTAGAGCACTTGGTTTGTTCTCCTGATTGTAACAGATTGGAAACACAATACTTCTTCTTGGCAATTTTATTATCCTCCCCACCTAGGAGAGATGGACTACTATGTCTCTTGTGGTCTTTCACCTTTGCCTCTGATGGTGAACTTGCACTTGAATGAATTTCACTATATAAAATGCAGGATTAACATTTTTCATGAAGTAATTTCTTTTCTTTTGGGAGAGTAAGTACAAGAACGCTAGCTCAACTCCAAAAAAGTTAACCAATAAAAGAAAGATTAACAATTTATAACAAGTCATCCAAATTTTTGAAGTACAATACCTACAATACAAAGATAAAAAGTCAGTTGCAAACTGTTTCAGCTCCAAACTTTCCGGAATGTGGGCTGAACCGTCCTTCATATGACAGCCAACTTCACTATTACCCTCCTTAGATGAACACCGGGAAATGACCTTCTGGGTAGCCTGAGGTTGAGCTTGATCTGATAACAGGGCCTGATTCTTTTCATCTTTGGAATATTTATCAATCTCCAGCGACAAATTTCTTTTAACCACCTCATGCCTAGACAACAAACTTTGCTTGCTAGTGTGACCATCGTCCTGTGAATTTTTCAAATAATTGTCCAAAGTGCCTTTGGCACTGGGAGACACTTCTACTGTAATTTTTGCATCTTTCTCGGCTCTCCCAGACTTCACACTTGGTGATCTTGATTTTCTCTTCTTGGAAGCATAAAACTGAATACAATAACAAGAAAGCAAGCAAGACATATCATGTTATTTTATGTCAGGAAAAGTAAACAGATTTTTACTCGTTTCACTTCGCTCCAGAGAAAAAATTGATACTATCATGAAGAAAATTAGTCATTCAACCTGATTTGTTTCAGTTAATTAGAAATAAACAGAACTAGAGAAAAAATAAAAAAATATATAGAATGTCATTTCCAATTATGCAGTTTTAGTTCATAATCAGAATCTTCCTACATCTAAAGTTGTATTTCGAAGGGTGAGAAGACGTTTTGCTTCAAGAAAGAAGTTTAAAGTTCGGACTGAAAAGTGACCGTTGATGGTATCTAGGGTTTCAAAGACGGAGACTGGACTGGGTAAAAGCGAACCTGATCAATGCGCGTACGAGGGGAACCAGATGCCATGATAAAGGATTGGGAAGGTTTCCCGTCCCCGGCGATCTGCAAAACCCCAAATCTTTCACTTTCCTGTACGCCTCAATACGACGCTGCTTCGACGCTTGAAAAAATTGAATCCTTAAGAGTGAGCGCCAAGCTGAAACCACTGCACATGACGAGATTTATTTTCTTACGAGCCAAGTGGTGGCAGAGACTAACAACTTTGAAATCATTGCAACATTGTCTCTAATCTTTTGGGATAGTTGCAGCAATATCCTTTTTCTTTGTACTTTATTGAAAGATAAACGTCCGTCTCATAACTAACCGGAATCTTTAGTCACAAAGACAGTATTGACCTCAAACGAAAATTTATTTTACAAATTAGCCCAAGTTCATTTTCTTCTTCCCGTCTTCTTCTTATACGCCAAAAACTAATAATTCCGAATGTAGAAGTTTGTTTTGTAATAAAGGATCATGATTCTCTCCTGATATGGGCACTCTTGATGTTTTATAAGTTTTGTGTCACTTGTGTTTTAGTATTAGTGGGTGATTATGATTTAATTACTTTTTTTTAATTTGTTAATCACCAATCATATTAACAGAATTTGCTCATATAAAGATCATATTAGGAAAGGATCATGATCCTAAAATAAAATTCGTTAGGATGAAATAGTGAAAGTGTTAACTTCTCTATATATGGGAGTGTTGATAACCGATAAATACATATGTGTAAACTTTTTATTTTTTTGAGTGACATATAAACGCATCTCGTACTTTACATGTATAATATTTTATGTAAGTTTTTAAGCATCCATGACTTACGGCAACTAAAATTTGTTGTGTGGTCTTCTAATCTCTCATTAATAGACGATAGAAGTATATGACAACAATGGCGTTGAGCTGTAATATGGAGTTAAAGAAAGCCAAACGTAGTAGAAGATTATTTGGTCAATACTTATTTTTGCTTTCATCCAATCTTCGTATGTATTTATTTATATTGTATAACACATAATTTTCAAGTAATATCTCAATATTTGTGTGTGACACCTCCTGATTTATAAAGTTATTTATTATAATCTTTCTCATTAAGCTATAATTTATCGAATTATGATCTTTTCGTAAATTTTACTCTCCAAAAATTTTAAAAATCATATGTCATGTATCTTTTAATGATAGAATTTGAGTATGATTTAACTTATATTGCATGTTTATTAAATAAATAAACATATTTAATTGTGCCGTCATATTGACTTATTCAACAAGATGAATATGATGGGACATATTGTTTGAATTCACATGCTTAACAAAATAAAAAAATTCATATACATTCAAACTATACAGGAGGAAAAAGAATGATAAAGACAAAAATAATATTTCAAATTAAAATATGGTTGGATATTTTTTTTAACAATCCAAATTAAGGTTATATCTTTTAAGTTATAGATGCTGTGGAAAAAAATGTATAACTATTAAATAAAAGTTAATAATATGTAATAAATATAAATTTTAAAAAATAATTTTGACAAAATTATTAAAGATATAATAAATTTTTCATCATACAAGTGAAAAATTATATCAACATAATTTTTAAACACTTTAGTGATGTAGTTTCTCAACCTCAATTATATCAACATGGTTTTTTCACCCTTAAATAGTTAAATGAATTGTAAGCAGGTTGACAAAATATGAGTACTCACCAATGCATTCATAAGCGAATTTGAGAGTAAGAATCTTGAACATGATTATTCAATGAGTTACTGTGACGCAAAAAAATAAGTACAAAATTAGGGATGGCAAAAAGCAAGCTTTAGACCACTTTAAGTTTAGCATGAGGGCCTGGTCGGGCTCGGGCCCATTGCGGGCCTATGCTTTATTTTTTATTTAAATTATTATAAATTTGAAATAAATTAATGATCAACAAGTTATTATAATCATAGATAAATTAAAGAAAATGAATATTTCAAGTAAAATAATAAATAAAGCAAATAAAAGCTCATAAATTTAATTTTCTTTAATACTGAATTCTCTAATCCAAATGCTCTCTTAATTAATTAACACAAAAGAGAAGTTTAATATCATAATTTTAACTTTTTTGAATCATTATTGATTTATAAATTAAGAATTTAAGTTTTCTTTTCTTTTTATTTTTAAGTTACTTTTCAATTTTAATTTTATTATTATATTATAAATTTATTTTTTTTAAATTGTGGACTTAGACTTGGCCCGAGTTTTTTTTCTTGAGCCCTTGTCCAGACCATCATATGTGAGGACTGGGCCAAAACCAGTGGGTCTGGAACGGACTTTTTTGCTCACCCTACACAAAATCGCAATTCCACAGTAATTTGCGTCAATTTAAATTTTTTAAAAATATCTTACAATTTCCCGACACATTTTTGCTACATATACTCACAATTTTACTTTTCAAAATTAAAAAAAAAAGAAATTCGATTTAAAATTTGATCTAATTATAAAAAGGGAAATTTTTAGCATACCTCCAAATAAATTGATATTTTACACCGTATACCTAATAAAATTGACTCATTGCATCATGCCCCCCAATTTTGTTATGTACTCAGTTAAGTTTAACGGTGCAGGGTTAAAATCGAAAGTTTAAGCATTAAATCAATTTTAGTGAAAACTCTTTTTATTTTGAGTAATGATATAGTCACAAACTCTTGTACAAACTTATTTTGTACAAACTGATATAACATTAATTCATTGGTTGAATGAAAATATAAAATAATAAAAATAAATCATGTGGATCAAGCGATATTTAATTCAACCAATAAATTAATACCACATCAATTTATACAAAATAAATTTATACACGAGTTTATGATTATATCATTACTCTTTTATTTTTGGTTCATCTTTATTTCATCCTTTCCTTTTTCTTTCCTCATTTCTATTTCTTCTCCGTCTTCTCCATTTCTTTTTCTTCACCTTCTTCTCTGTTTCTTCTCCATTACTTTTCTTCTTCTTCTTCTCCATTTTATTTTCTTCTTCTGCTCTATTTCTTCTTAATCTTCATTCTACCAAATATAAAACATCAACCACCGCGATTGCCACCGCGCCACTCTGGAGCATCAAATGCTTCCTTTAGCCGCCACCGCTTAATTCCTTTTAGGCTTACTATTATGGATTTAGGGTTTCATTAGTTATTATTTGGGTTGTTTTGAATTATGATTTAGGGGCTTATATTTTGAAACCCTAAATCAAGTAATCAAAATCAAATGCATCAATTAATGATTCGTGGGTAATTTTGCTGATTGGGTTAAAGAATATGGTGGCGAATAAGGAATTATTGGTGATGAAAATGGTTGTGGAATGGAGTCTAGGGATAGCAAATATCCAATTATGGATGGATAATATCTATCCAAACACAAATCCATAATTATCCATAATGGATATATCCATATCCATATCCATATCCAGTATTTTATATTGGACATGGATATGGATTTTATCCATATAGCTATGGATATCCATGGATATTTTATTTTTATTATATAAAAATAATAATATAAAATAGTTAAAATTCCAATATCAAATTTGGCTATTAAACTATTTATATTAGTAATAATATATATATATATATATATATATATATATAATACAATGGCGGTCCGGTGGCCAGTGGCCGGTGACGGCAGTCCGGCGAAGTCCGGCAACTTTCCGGCGAGGTCCGGTGACCTTCCGACGATGTCCGACGGTGGTCCGGCGGGGGTCCGGTGACTTTCCGGTGGAGGTCCATTTATAATATTAAATCAATAAAATAAAATAATAATTATTAATGGTATTAAATAAGTTAAAAAATTAAAAGGTAAATTTGGAAACTTTAGTTTTTAATATAAGAGGAATTTAAATTTTTCACTAGTTAATATAAGAAAAAAATAGATTTTGTTGTTTTTTTTAATTTTAGTTTAACAATATAAAATTTTTTAACTTTAAATGGATAAATTAATTGGATTTTGGATATCTATTAAATATTCATACCCATCCAATATCTAATTGGATATTTTTAAAAATATCCATATCCATATCCAAGAAGATTTTGGATGGATATTATCCAATCCAATTGGATTGGATATATGGATATCTAATTTGGAATTTTGGATAGACCAATTTGCCATCCCTAGAAGGGACTGAATTTAATTGTAATCAAATTACACTGAATGTGTTGTGGTCTTTTTAATTTGTTTATTTATTATTTATTATTCTTTATCTTCAGATTTTTTTTGTATTTGTTTTTTAAATTTTTTTGGCGGCTGTATATGTTATATAACTTGATAAGATTTTTTTTTTGGGAAAAATAAAATGGCGACAATGTACATGTGATAGGAATTTTTTTTGCTTGCAATTAAAATAAAATCCTTTGCTTAGAAAAAAAAGTGATAGCTAAGCTCGTTAGAAATAGAGAAGAAGAAGGAGCGTTTTTGTGTAATCAAACTTGAAGGGGTATTTTTGTTATTAGATTAAAAATCAGACGGAACTGTTAAAAATAACTAAAAAACTAACGAAATTAGGGATACGGCGTAACATGTCAATTTTAATAAGAACGGAGTGTAAAATTTCAATTTATTTAGGGACGGTGCAACATGTCAATTTTAATAGTGTGGAGTGCAAAATTTTAATTTATTTAGGGTAGGATAAAAATTTCACTTATAAAAATATAAGTGCGATCATCACCAACAGTTCCGAAAAATCAAAAGGCGAAGCGGACAGACGATCCGGAGGGAGGGAACATAAATAATACAAGGCGCGCTTTTCGCTAGGGTTTTTTTTTTTTTATTATTTTATTTTTCTTTTTTCTCAGTCCAAAAGACACAGGCCAGTTTTAAAAGACAGAGGCCGCTACTCTAGCTCTTCGGATACTGTGAGATTCCCGCCGATTCTACTCTCTCCGGCCACTACATTACTCATTTTCTCTTTCTTATCTGTGAGACACTGCCATTATTTGATGATCTTTTGTTTTAGGTTCTGCTGTTCTGCTGTTTGTTTCCATGGAAAATAAATTCCCGGAAAATGTGATAAGTGCTTTTTTTTAAAAAATAATTATTTGGAAGTATATAATATTTCGGGGAAAATTGACAATGAAGCGTTTAATTTTTACTTTTCTATTTAATTTATCTTCTGGGAAAACAATAAAAAATTTTCTATTTCAGTTTTTTTTTTTTCTGATGATGATTTCAGTTGGATGTTTTGCTTAGTCTTTATTTTTTTTCCTCGCACTGTCATATTACTGAATTTCTTGTGTTTTTTCAGCCAGTTAGCTTTATTTGTGGGGGTGCAGCTAAGAATATATTGTTCTTTTGGATTATTTGGTATGGGTTAGCGAATTGCTTAAAAAGTTTGTGAAAACTGTTTTCATCTCAGGGGACGATTTATGTTGCTTGTTTAATATTTTTCATGGGATTGATGTCTAAGTTAATTTGATTTTCCCGTTCCAGTGGCTTATAAGCTTGTTGTAAAGTGAAGCATGCACTTTATTTCACTGAAATTTTGTGTCTTACATATTGAAAAGGTTCGTTGCTGTTTTTTCAGGTTTAGCTTTCGGGACAGGTTCTATTTAAAATTTATTTCTCTGATCAGAGAGAGGCCTGCTATGGAAAGATGGTAGAAGTGGCTGAAGTTGAGAATCTAGATTTTAAGTGGGGTAAAAAGAGAGGAATTGGTGGAAAAAAGAAAGATGTCCAGTTCTATGAATCTTTTACATATGATGGGGTGGAATATACTCTTTATGACTGTGTATATCTGTACAAGGAAGGGGATGCTGAGCCTCACGTTGGTAAACTCATAAAAATATGGGAGAATGCTGATAAGGCAAAGAAAGTCAAACTTCTTTGGTTCTTCCGCCCTAGTGATATTTCCAATTTTCTTGGAAATGTTCAGACACTTGAGAATGAATTAATTTTGGCATGTGGTGAAGGTGTAGGCCTCACAAATATCAATCCTTTGGTAATTAAATTGCAATAAATGTTTTGGTTTAATTAGATTACATACTATGTTTTCTATATTTTGTATTAGTTTAGATGCATACATCGCTTTAAATAGATACATAAGTTTCTTATTTTCATATTGTCACCAACTCTTGTACTCCATTTCTCTCTTATTCACAAAGTAAATAACTTTGAGGCAGTGGATGTAGATTTTTTCAGGGAATTTATAATGGCCAGCGGGTGGTCAAATATTCCTTTTTCTGGTGAACATATCCTTTGTGTACTAATGTCTCTAATTGCTAGTTGCTAATTTCCTTAATGATATCAGGAAGCAATTGCTGGAAAGTGCAATGTTGTTTGCACCTCAAAGGATGCTAGAAATCCACAACCCTCAGATGAAGAACTCCAAATCAGTGACTTTATTTTTTCCCGCACCTTTGATGTGGGGCTCCGTAAAGTCTTGGATAAGATAGATGAAAAGATTGCTGGTATTGAAGGTGTTTATCCTTTCGCTGATGAATGCTTCTCTATTATCATCTCTATGATGTTGCACTTTGTTCTTTTTGTTTCCTTATATTTATATTTGTTTCTCCCTTTACTTTCTTCTTTCAATGTTGCAGTTAAATTTATATTTAACCGAGAGGGTTACCAAAACTCCAGTGTTGCTCTGAAACTTGATTCAAACAAGAAGGAAGTCAATAAGAATGCCACAATAAGTGATGAAACAGTGATTTCAGCCCAGCAAAACATTCCTGAAAGTGTATCTACTAAACAGGAGGGTGGTTTTATTGATACTTCAGTTAAACAAGGTGTGGAAGCTTCATTAATTAGACAGAATTCTTCACTCTTGGATAATGTAGATTTAGAGTCAGGTGGAAAGGCTAAAAGCGGTGAAGGACTGGAAGATATTTCTATCAATAGTTCCAATTTGAGGTCAAAAGTAAAAGAAAATGAGCACACAAAAGTTCCGACAACGAAACAGAAATCTTCGTTTGCCGAGAGGCCTGTCTCCACTGTGGATTCAAAAGCTTGGTTGGTTGGGACGAAATCTTCTCTTGGAGAAAAGGTTTCATCTATAGGAGGTGCTCAGCAAGGTGAAATTGTTAGAACTATTAAACCGGGCATCACGTTTGGTGATAAGATTGCATCTAGCTCTAAAGTTGGATTTGAAAAGAGCAAGGCTAAAGGTAGTAAGGCTCTTGAAACTAAAGAGGAAGTAAAATCATTTAAGGATCCTAATGAATTGTATAATGGGCCATCTAATAAAGCAAAGTTTGATAGTTCTAGGAAAGTATTTGATGATAAGATCAAGAATAGAGTGCAAAAGTTAGGCCTTGACTCTAATGTACATGGTCCAAAGCCTACCTTAGCTACCATTGCTGATGAAGATAAATCTAAAACTAAGCGAGCAATAGCAAAGGATCCTCATGGGATAGACAAAGGCCCTTTCAAGAAGCCAAAGCTTGATGAAGAACTTTTAAAACCTACTAGTGGCAAGTTGGTTGAAGCATCTTCCCTTCAACCTTCAATTGTTGAGAACAAAAGTAATAAGCAAATAGTGGAAGTTACTCGACGACCAAGTTTAGTAAGTTGTATCAATAGAATTGTCATTTATTCCATAGTGTTGATTAGTCTTTGATATGATAATGTTTTAAGCAAATTTGGTGTATAATGTATTAGTTGCATATTGGTCTCATTGAATCCTTTGGGTGTGTAAAATATTTTGTTGTTATCATGCTTAGCTATGGGATATTTTTATTATTCGAAGAAAAGAAGTACATACACTATAGTTCGTGGAATATTTTATACACAAAAACACACCCCAAAACACGGACATAATGGTATCAGAAGTTTTGTTTCTTAACTCGTCCGACATCAAGCCTAGGCTATGTCCTTTTGTTTGGTAGAAAAAAGATTTTCCCGTCAATTAATTGTTGATCATGATAAATTTTTATTTCACTCATTTATTGAAGTGCTGGTTATTGACATGGTACCTATTGCATTTTGGACAGGATAGAAGCAAATGGTTCAAAGAACTTGTAAGTGTTCTTTCTCTCTTCTTTCTTATGTTTATAATATTCATCTTATTGTATTTTTAGTCTTAATTTCTATATTGAATCTCTATAACAAAATTTTGAGAGTTTCTAGTGTTAGAATCTGTATTAGATTATTAATGCCATCAAATGGTAAATACTTGAGATAAATCTAAATTAATTTGTGGATTATTTTTGTATATTATTATCAGCCATGGGAAGAAAGAATTCAGGTAGCGCATGAGCATGGAACACTTGTCTTGCTTGAGAATTTGGATCCATCTTATAATTCAACAGTGGTAGAGGTAATATGTAGAAAAAGAAATATCTTCGTAAACAAATGTACATTTTATGTTAATACATGGTTTCCTCTTTATTTTTTCTTCCCTTGATGTCATGTGAATTTTATCATTTCGATATCCAATAAATTTTTGTGCTTGTATTTTTTTCACTTTTTGATTATGTTCATCCCTCAGTATCTTCCTTTTTAATTATTTTCCGGTGGTTATATGTAGGATTTAGTATGGCATGCCTTTAAGGAGAATTGCTCGGCAAAGATGATTCCGCGAGTTGCATTCGCTTCCCCCTATTCTGGTATGGAGAAGAAAGTAAAAAATTTTATAGCTTCTTAAAATTCTTCTTTGGTAAAAATCTTGCTCTATAACTGAAGTCCATGAAACGTTGTTGCTAAATCTAACTTTGAAAGTCTAAACATTAACAACCGTGTGGTTATGTTGGTAATATATTGTTACAATTAATCTTATATTATAGATATCCACATCTTTTTCCTTTAGGACTTTTTAACACTAACGACAATGTGTTTATGTCGTTACAAGTTGGTTTTATGACAATGAATCTATTTCATCCTTGGTTGGACTTTAATGTCCTTTACCTACTTAATAAATGTATTTATCATCAAAAGGATGTTGATTTAGGCTCTGTTAGGTATTGTTGTTTAGTACTTGTAATTTTAAAGATATAAGATGTTTGGTAAACATTTGTAACTGTAGTGTGGAGTTTAAGGTGATTTTACCCGACGGTTGTTTGGCGAAGTCCAATATTTTTTAATTACATGAGATTATTACTCAAGAGTACAACTCATATTACATGAGATTACAACTAATATTTACAAATCAAATTAGTACTGTGACTAGTTTACATTAATTCTTATGAAGTACCGCCCACATTTTTATCCTCTAATATTTGAGGGATGTCTACTCTACTTACATTTTAAAAGGGATAAGTTTGTCTTCACTCAAATTAAGAAAGGAAATTAAAACCCCACAATGCATTGTGGGGGCTCGAATTCATGACTTCACAATTGTAAGGTTTGAGTTCTAACCACTAGGCTAGCGAAGTTCAATATTAGTCTTACTATTTTGTCAAAATTATTCTTTAACATCATATCCATTAGAATTAACAACTTTTATTTCACAACTAAAGGCACTTTTCATTTTACAACAGTTGTTACGAAACGAGCCTTAATAATGATAAAGACAATGGGAAATTGTACCTTTTTTGATACTGAGATTTGTATAGGTATTGTGATAGAATAAGTAGTGGCTAAATGTGGCTGAATGTTGGGGCTCGTTCAATAGCCATATTAAATGGCATGGATTATTGACGCAATGAAAGGTTGACATGTCAGCTATGTGATATCCACCTTTTGGAAACTTAAGAAACTGAGTATGTGTGACATGTTACTAGTTGAAATTTTGATTAACTTTATTTTTTTATTCAAGGATAATGGATTATGATGCCTATTATTTTGGCATGCCAACACTTATTTTTTATTGAAGGTAGTGAGAGGGACAATATTAGTTATAAGGTGTAAGCATTGGAGTTAGAACAAAATATTTCTTATTTAATACAGTCTTATATGGTGTTCTAGGTTTAGCCTTTGTTGCCTAAAATCCTTACTTTACTACAAAGTACCTTTTTCGAATACTACGGCATGGAATTTTATCTGAATGTTGGGCACTTTAATGAAGAGATGATCTAGCACCTATGGGGATGGAACGTCCAAGTGATACTAGAGTATGCAAGATCTCACTCCAAACAAGATGAGATTGGTTCTTTAGGAGTGGGTGAATTGATGGTGCGTTACAAAAGGTAGTGGTCGGCAAACTTTGGCCAAATTCCATTCGCTTTTCTTAAGTTTTGATGGACAAAAAGGAATTAAAATTGGTGCACTATTCATTCATGATTTCCCTACAGTGGAGGCAATTAAGGTGTTTGACTAAGTTTGTTTGTCAAATATTGTCTACTTTGAGCCTAAGCCTTCACAAATCTTTTTCTCACGGTGCATACACCCAAAAGGCATTTTGCTAATTAAGGTGTGGATCGCCCCTTACTCGAGTGATGTGGGATATTACAATCATCCCTTTTAGAAGTCAAGTGTGCTCACTTGACTAGATTTGGATCTCCAGGGCATTTTGTAATAGGCTCAATTCTCACATTGCTCAAGTATGGGAGAAGTCTAATGCTTATAAGGGGTGATCCACACCAGGGATGGCAATTTAACCCGATCCCGACTTGGACCTAAACGAACTTGAAAAATCTAGGTTGGGTTTAACCTGTACAAAAGTAAATTTAATCCGATATCCGTATTCAATTTTATTGACTTAGATGTATGTAAGTTTGGGTTTAGATGAACCCGCAAATTTGGAATATGGATTTGGATATCTTTATTTTAACATTAATTTTTACAATTATCTTCAATATAAATAAAAAATTAAAATAATCAGCCCATGTGCCCTAATTCTCAATTGTTGGCAAACATTTCTGCTCTCTTCAGCCCTTCTCTTCATCAAATCATTGTCAAATCAAACATTTCTTCTCCCCAGCCTTCTCGTCATCAAATCGTCATTGTTAGTCGTCATCGCTTCGCCAGCTTTGTTGTGTTCATGTTCATCAATCGCCATTTGTTTAGTTGTGTCATGGATTTTGGCCGCTGTTTGTCCACTTTCACGAATCACGATCGTGTTTTGGTTGTTGTTTGTCCACCTTCGTGAATTGGGATCTAGCAAATATATTTGGTAGAAACTTGAAATTTTTGGCTGTGTTTTACTTTGAGATGTTCATTTGCTATTAAAAAATGATAATTTAGCGGCCATTTATCCTATCCTCTTTTCTTGACTTAACCCCACAAATCCCAATTTGTTATCATTGCCAAATTTGTCATCGTCATCATCAAGACATCATGATTATGTTTGAAATTTGAATTTTTATGCTCTATTATCTTGGAACTTATTTCTAATTGTTTGATTTTGAATTATTTCTATTATTATTGGTAATAGATTAGAGATCTAAAAAGGAATTCATTGAAAAAAGGGAGAGAAAATTGCATTTCTTTGGCAATCATTTCAGTTCTAAACCCTGAATCTGAAAACCTAGATTTTATCGGGTTGAACTTCGACTGAACCTAGAGAGAAAATATTCGGGTTCGCATTTGGGTCGGGGATGGCTAAACCCGAAATCGGGCTTGGATTTTGTCATTCTTAATCTACATCTTAATTGGTAAGATGCGTTTTGGGATGTATAAGCACCTTGAGAACAAAACTGTGAGGGCCTAAGCTCGAAGAGAACAATATTTTTCCCAATCTAGGTTAGGGTCATGACATTTTTGGGCTCCAATAGAGCTATTTACAAATTGGAGGAATGTACGATAGATTTGTGATCAATTTCAAGTCCTCTTAAATCCATTTGTATTTTATTCTAATGGTAAAAGGAGGTTTGTGAAAGTTCCCCTCAAGCTAAGTGGTATTTGGTTTATGATTTAGAATTGTTGATTATTTTGTAAATGATGTTTACAAAGGATCTACAAAAATGATGTTTGGTTATCCATGTTATAATTGGGTTAAGCCATGTTAGTTCTGTTAATGTTGTAGGCCAATCCTTTGTAATATTCAAAACAAGAGAGGTTGCGGAGTTGGTTGTTACAAAATTAGAGGAAGGATGCCTATTGCTATCAAATGGGAGGTATGTGCGCAACTTGAATCATTCGGCTGTACTTGTCTTTATTGTTTTTTCATTTTACTTTTTTGATGGACATTCATATGAAAGTGAAAGTATTTGCCTTTTCGGTTGTTGCAACTAATTAGCCCATAGGGGCTTGGCTGAGTGGTTTTTAAGCCACCTGAGTTTGAATCTTGGGAGAACTAGAGAGTAAAAAAATTAATTTGGATTTAGCCTACTGCTTACCTTTTTAAATATAAAAAATTGTTGCTATGAATTTAGTCTATCTCACTCAATACATAACCTTATTTTCTTATCAAAAACCTTTTCATTTAAGGTGGCATGGGAATAATCAATGATGGCATAAGGTCATTAAAAGCACAATTTTAATGAGTGAAGACTTGATCCAATAGATAATAAGTCAACTTATGCACTCAAATTCTATTTGGGAGGTATTATACAAAACCTTTATTGGAACAAGTTGGGCCCAAGAAAGAAACAACTAAGTATATTGTTCGCTTTGGGCACACAACTCTTTATAGTTATGCTTTTGGGTTTTGCAACTTAAATGCGTCTACTTAGTTTTTTAACCAAGGGCTTATAAACTAACCTATATAAGGATGGCAATGTGTCGGCCAAGCCCGAGCCTGACCGGATCATATAAATAAAAGGCCCGACTTGGAGAAAACCCCCCATTATTTAAATTTCGGGTCGGGTCTAATTCTGGTAAGGGTTGGGTCGGGCTTTTGTCCAAGCCCAAATTCCATAATTTTTAAGTTTTTTTTAATATTTAAGTAATTTGAATTTAAAAAAATGGACAGAACCTCCCTTATATATTAAACTTTAACATAAACATAAAAATTACTTGAGGTCTCAACCATATAATTATATAAATAATAAAATCAACATAATCGAAAATTATGTCTTATAAAGTTAAACAAATAAAATCGTTTTTATTTTAATTTTGGATTAGGTCGGGTCGGACCAACTAGGGCCTGAACCCTTTCTCGAATTTTAATCAGGCTCTCATATTCAGGCACGAGCCTAATCCAAAATCTTTAAATTCGGGTTAAAGTTGGGTCAATCAGGCCAAAAATCAAATTGGGTCTTTTTGCCATGCATAAACCTACATCACACATGTCCATCCATTCATTGGGTTGCGAGTTGATTTTATTGTGCATTGAGCCTTGACTCAACAACCAAGTTGATATTGTCTGGTTGGGCACATAAACCGTCACAATTGTTTATGGGCTTGCATCCTAAAACATGTCTACTTAAGAGAGCCGGATGCTTTTAAACTAGCTAAGATCCTCTCTCACCATAAAGGTGGGATATTACCTTGATCTACCTCTTAGGCGCATATGCGTACTTTCCACCAATATGAGTCTTTTGATTCTAATTGTCATATCGAAGCATCCTAATGTGACTCTTGCTTGACCATCACTATGGTGATCCAACTCTGATGTTGGTTGTAATGAACCATACCACGCCTACGGAGGTATTACTGTTTGCTATGAGTTGAACCTTCTATGCTTTTGCTTGTGGGCTTTCTCTCCATGGTAGGAAGATTTAACAATACAACTTAGTAACTACCTCTTACTGGATTATTAGGATTTTGGCTTATCACCATCTGACTACCAGGATTCTAGATTCAAGAAAATGAATATTCTCTTAATGTGCGCAAAGCAATTGTTATAATGACTGTTAATCTCGAGGTTGTAACAACATACAAGGTTCTAGTTTAGGCTAGTATAGTCCTTCATGCGGATTCCTGAATTTGCTTAAGTTGGGACAAAACATTCTTTGTATGAAGAATTGCTGGGAAAAAAAAAAAATTGGATTGACGCATTTGAGAAATTTTCATGCTTTTCAGTACTTGACAACCTGTGTCTAGTTTCTTATATGCTATGCTAAGAGGCCAAGCACTTGCAACTTCAGGTTCTTTTCATAAGAAAACTATGAATTATATTAATAAATAATGAATATATATTACACGAGTAGTGGGCCAGTTATCCAACCAAAATCAATCAAAAGCTGTACAAAACAGTATCAAAGCATTTTCAACTTCAGGTTAACATCAATGTGCCAGAAGCCTTACTTCAAATATTTGACAGACTTGGTGGTCTTTTTGATGTTTTGTCTAAAATTTTGTCATCCTATGTTAATGGAATTTAAGTATTTCAAGTTGTGTAATATTGGATATTTCTATGACGAACGTTAGGGTGGTGATACCACTGATGTTTCAAATCAGTATGCTGTTTAGAAAATATACTGTGTCTGTATTCTGAACTTATCACAAGCTTCTCGCGTACTCAGTCGGTTAATGTTTTCACTTTGTTTTGGTTTTCCATGTGCAGGCCCCTTCTTGGCAGTATTGGAACTCCTTGCTTTACGGGAAAGCAGTCAAAATTTGTTGGCCATCTTGCACTTGATAAACTTAAGTTCCAGATGCAACGGGAGATGGTAAGATTGCCTCTCCTTTTCTCATTCTCACATAATGGAATACAAAACATACATGTTCTTTTTCAAAATATATACATATATTCCTATTATTTTATGATATTTCTGGACGCTTTTATTGCCCAGAGAGAAGCTGTATCAACTTCACATTGTTCTCAACCTAACTCCCTAGAGTATGATATGGCCATAGAATGGTCTTTGCTACAAGAACGACTGGATTGTGCCTGGAAAAAGTTGTATGAGGTATTATGATATGAAATTAGTTACGTGCTGGAGTTTTAAATTGATTTGTTGTTCTTTAACCATATATTGGAATTCTTCTAGCAACAAGAGCTGGAGCTGAAAAAACTTAAGGTGAAGCTCAAGTCCAAATGAGTACCATGATACTTCAACAGAAATAGTTTGAACAAACCATTTCATTTGTAAATGTCGGTTGCTATGATTGTACCCGGGCTTTGTTCATGGAGGTGAACTAGAAGTAGGCATTCTCCAATTTTTGAAGCACAATTGGAGAAGTAGGGTATTGCGGTCATCTGTTAAGTACACCGGTAATGATTGCCTACCTCTTTCATTGTTTTCAAGTTTTGTTTTTGTTAAGTTGCTTCATTGTTTCTCTAGTTACTCTCTTTAGAAAAGTTGCTGCAGTTTGAATTTTTGCCAGCATAGTCCCTCTTGTATTAATGGTCTTGTATGTTGTTTGCTCATTCATGGGTGGATGTGTGTATATCTGGAGGCATGTGTTCTCATATTGCTCAAGGCATCTGGATAGAAGCTTTCCCAATTTCAAGCGAATTTTGTGTTGCTTGTTCATTTTTTTTTTTGGGGGGTGAATTGTTAGAGAGGCAAACGTCAATTTACTTCCAAAAGCAACAGTTGAATATGCTGAACGGTGGTGTGTGCCTCAAAAGTGGTGGTGCTATATCCATTTGTTGCGTATCCTTCACCACAACATTTTGAAGATAGTACCTCTGCTAACGGTAACCAACTGGTGTCATCTGACCAGAACATATATGATGATATATCAAACTCAAGAGCACATTTTCATGCACATGACTTTGCACACAATATGCCTGCATTTTAAGCGTTATATTGTTCATGCTTGTTTAACCCTTAACAATTCTTTTTGTCCTTTTACTAGAGGTTGACGGGAAAACCACAAGTCGGGCATATCACCTGTTAAGAGAGATTGGGGCAAAATTTTGGTGGAGCATGTGTAAATAATAGTTTTTAGGGATCAGTCGTAGGTTGTAATTGACACCTGGCCGGCTAGTTGGATCTGATAGCTATATTTCGTGTTGAAATTTGCTGCTATATATATGTAAAAGGAGTCATGTGTAAAATTTGCCAGTTTTTTGTTTTGTATGTGCTTTACTTTCTGCAAAATCTAACCATTGGCAGTCACCACCATTTTGTACATCTTAGCATTTTTCTTTTTGCTTTAGCTTTACTTGGTGAAAGCTACTTTATTATCCGTCCATTCGATTACTATTCTTATTCCCCTTCTACGATATGATCTTTTTTTTTTTCTCGAAATTTTGAAATAAGAAATTTTCTAATCATGACGAGTATTATTCACCAGCTACTGTGCGATATGTGCTACTCTAATCCCTAAAACGCTGTATGATTTTCCCCTGATTACTTAAATAAGCGAATGAGCAGATGGTATGATATTGATTTTGACTTATATAAGACTATAAAAGAAATTGCGTAGGGCCTCTAAAATTTATTATTACCCTAAGCGGCAGACAGATCAACTGTATGCCTTCCACTTTCTGGCCGAAAGCTGACTTCTTGGGTGCTCTTGAATCTATGTTTTCTCTTTTGGTAAACAGAAAGAGTTGATTTGGAATGGGCATGGTAGCGTTAACGTGAATTCACTTAATTTTTTTTTTTAAATATTTATAAGGACATTTTTAAATTGGCCATTCATAACAGAGATTAAAAAAAAAATGAACGAGTCAGTTTGGTTCGATTTTGAAAAATTGAACCGATCTTGACCCAAATCGTTTAAGAATTATTTTGGTTTTTTATTTGGTTCCATTTTGGTTCATTTTTTCTCCTAATCTGACTAAATTGAATTGAAAATCATTAAATATTTTTATTGGGTAAATATCTACCGATGACCAAATGTTTGTTTATAAAAAATACACAATTTTTTTATTTTATAGATTTTTATATGAAATTTACAAATTTTATCACTTTCTAATGCCATCCTAATTTCGTTATAAATTTTTAGATGATGTCATAAAGATAAAATTTTTATTTAACTTAAACTTATACAAACGATGTCGTGTTATTATCACAACCTTCTTATTTTCTCTTTATCTCGTCTTCTGAAATAGAATCTCTTCTTTTATTTAAAAAATAATAATAAAATAACATATATATTCTGGCTTCAGTACTTACACTCTTGTCTGCTTGGGGTTCGTGGGTTAGAGTTTGGTTTCTAGGAAAATAAACGAGAAAGGAAGCGAAAGTTTTATAGCATTTCTGTTTTTTCATGAGTTAAGTAATTAACTAATTGTGGGTCACTTGAATTATTGGATGTGTGTGGGGCTGACAAACAGCCGGCGCCGTTGTGTGCTGGAATAGCTGACCCTTCCGATAGCAAAAGTTGAGAAAAATATTAAATAAAAATAAATAAATAAAAGTTGAGAAAAATATTAAAAACCAGCAGCTCCTAAACTTTGAAAATTTATTAATATTCCTTCTACATTATAATTATCCTTTTTTTTCCTTCCATTAAAGAGCCAAAATTGTACCTCAAGTCCGTAAGACTCGTAGTTGCTGTTTTCATCTTTTATTTCTTTTGTTAAATTTACTTCACATAAAAAAACTAAATGAACTGTTCAACTTCTTTCTTAGGTACTTTGATTCTCTCCCATAAAGGCCACCGATCCAAGGCTTTCTTTCTTCGTCAAAATTCAAGGTTTGTTTTCTTTGTCCTCTTCTTCTTCCTTTTTCCTTTTTAAGTTTATTATTTAATGAGGAATCTTCCATTATGAACTTTTACTTCATATTTTAAGGCATAATTTGTTATGTGTTAATTTCTATATTGTCTGTTGCTTTAATATTAAGATTTGTGCATTGTTAATTTATTCATTATAATTATTAATTTTTAGGCATAAGTTCATTTTTTATATATGATTGAATTAGGGGTCCAGCTACCGTGCAGCTGGTGCATGGTACCCCACATTTTGTCCATATATGAGTTACCCATTAGATCTAATGCAAAATTTGTTTCAACAACATAGATGTATTATCTTTGGTTTTTAACATTGACATCCCTATTATTTTTCAAAAAAACAAAATAATCAAAAGTTTGACAAATAATTTTGGATAATTTTTAATTTTTATATTTTGATCAATTGATCTAATTTACTATTAAAATTAATGACAACATAAGGCCAATAGCTTGAAATTTTTTTAGTACATAAAATCTTTTTTATTTTTTGAAAATAATATAATATTAATTTAATCTGTAATAAATAATTTAAATATATAATAAAATTTATTAATTTATCAATAATATTAAATAATTTTTAGAAACAATATAACATCTATTTAATCAATAATAAATAATTTAAATATATAATTAAATTTTAATTTATCAATAATAATATGAGCAAATGATAATCTTAAAAAATTTCATAATAATCATCTATTTCTATTATTTATATTTGAATACTAAACCATGGATGATTATTATGAAAATTCTTAACATTGTCATTTGGTCATATTATTATTGATAAATTAAAATTTAATTATGTATTTAAATTATTTATTATTGATTAAATAGATTTTATATTGTTTCTAAAAATTGTTTAATATTATTGATAAATTAATATATTTTATTATATATTCAAATTATTTATAACAGATTAAATTAATGTTATATTATTTTCAAAAAAAAAGATTTTATGTATTAAAAATTTTTTCAAGCTATTGGTCTTATACTGTTGTTAATTTTAATAGTAAATTAGATCAATTGATCAAAATATAAAATTTAAAATTTATCCAAAATTATTTGTCAAACTTTTGATTATTTTATTTTTTTGAAAAATAATAGGGATGTCAATGTTAAAAACCAAAGATAATACATTCGTGTCGTTGAAACAAGTTTTGCGTTAAATTTAATGGGCAACTCATATATGGACAAAATGTGGGGTACCATGCATCGGTTGCACGGTGGCTGGACCTGATAAGAAAGTATAACTTTGATTGAGAAACTAAGATAATAAGTACAAAAGATGGGGTGGACATGTGCCCAACCAAACTGCCGGTTCAGTAGCTTTTAAATCTAAACTTACTAAGCTATGAGCAAAGCTATTACAACTTCTATGTTGGACTGTAATGTGAGATAATCTTTTCATCATTCCTTGAACTTCTGAGATGATCCACCCAAATTCCAGCTTGATTTTCTTCTTTCATGTGATTAGGTTCACCGCTTCCTTGCAATCGGACTCCACATTTAGAGGGACACATGTTGCATTTCTGTAATTTCTAAACCCCAATCAACTGCTTCAGCTTCTACAAATGCTACATTGCCATAAAAACTGGATTTCTTTACAACAGCAGCTACAAATTATCCCTTGTGATTTCTAATGGCAATTCCCTGCCTAACATATTGATCTTTTGACTTAACATCTACATCAACATTCATTTTAAGCCAACCTTCAGGAGGGGGTTTCCAACTTGGTTGTGAATAAGACCTTTGCTTCGAATAATCTTGTCTTGGCGAGACTCTAACTCTTCTATAAGACTCCATTGTTGCTTCAACCTTTGCCACTACTAGCTGAACATTTAGATTATTTTTTTCGAAAATAAAGAGATTCCTGAAATACCAAATCGTCTAGCAGATTGCCACTATTATTTCCAAGTCTCTGATATTTCTTGTTTTTGCCAATACATGCAGCACACTCAACATGTCTTGATTGGCAAGGGTTTCACATCTTCTTTAAATTTTGTAAGCTTCCACACCTTTTGGGATGCTTTGCACTCCATCAGTGCATGAAATACATTTTCCCCTTTACAGCCACATCTTTAACACCATGGGTCCTGCTTCACTTTCTTCTTCCACATATTCTCAGCCGTTGGCAACAGATTTTGAGCTGCTCTAAAAAAAAAAAATCTTTATCTTTGCTTTTATAATTGTTTTTAGTAAGGCCAAGTAGTAATTTTAGGTTAGGAATAAAATAGTCATTTTGTTGATAGCCTTTTAAGTCTTCTAACAATATGAAGGGAAAAGCAGAAGGGTGATATAATTTGTAAGCTTTGATGGAAATTTATAAAAGAAAAAGATTTTTGTATACTTTTGATAAAATATGAAACATCAAGTGATTGATAGATATTTGTCCTATTTTTACAGTGCCTATAAGTGATCGTTATGTGTTTAGTACATGAATTTTCCTCTTATATATAATTCTTTTGCTAATAATTGGTGTGCTCTCATTTTTTATTTTAACAATTTTACAGTTTAAACGACACCTATTATTTTGAATTAGATCCTCTATTGATTTGAGTTCTCAAGTTTCTAAAGATCTTGTATCATTAATTTTTTAGTGTTAATGTATGATTAAAATTTAATTATTTTATTTTTAATTAATTAAGCATCATCAATCACTTAAGTAAATTTTTGTTGAAATTAAATCATGAGAATATTATAGTCTATTCTACATTTAATATTCAAGAAATCATTTACCCACTTATTGTAAACAATTTTTTTTTTTTTTTGGGTAACAATTGTAAATCGAGATACGCATTTGATTCGAAATTTCAACAACTAACTAATCCCTAAGACCGCTGGATGAACTAATTCTGAGTGGAAAATGGGAGAACACGACGCCAAGTGACCACATTCGGACTAATAATTGAAAAAAAAAAGCCGCGATCCAAGCTGTCCCTTGGACCTGTGAATTGTGATGATAAAAGTTGCAAGCCAACCAGAACCGTCATTTAACGGACCTCCGCAATCCAAACGAATCGGAACGACGCCGTCTTGCCTCAAGAAATGTGACCGTTATTTTGAAAATGTTTGATAAGGACACTTCGTAGTAAATCAGAGCGAGTAAATTTCATATTCATACTCTCACCGAATGTGCCAACACACTTTCTGAAGCTCCCCCACTCACTCGCTCACTCTCTGTTCTTACTTCTTAGCTTGCCTCTACTCTCTCCTTCTCTCTCTCGCTCTCTCTGTCTCTCTCAACATCGCCAAAACCCTCATCCTCTTTCGCCCTTTCTCTCTCTCAAAAAGCTATCTTTGAATGTGAAAATCAGAACCGTTAACGGCTTTTTTTGCATTTTTCATTTTGAAGAAGAAAAATATTAAATTTTTACTTGGTAAGCTGATGGGGTGTGCTCAGTCGAAAATAGACAATGAAGAGGCGGTGGCGCGTAGCAAAGACCGTCGGAATCTTATGAAGGATGCGGTTTCAGCTCGCAACGCCTTCGCATCCGGCCACTCCG
Source organism: Citrus x clementina (assembly GCF_000493195.1). Taxonomy (NCBI): domain Eukaryota; kingdom Viridiplantae; phylum Streptophyta; class Magnoliopsida; order Sapindales; family Rutaceae; genus Citrus; species Citrus x clementina. The sequence continues at coordinate 2,745,951 of NW_006263303.1, read as the reverse complement.
GCTACTCCTTCGCTCTCAAGAACGTCGGCGCCGCCTTGAGTGACTTCGCCCACGGCGAATCGGTAGACAACCAGCAACACCTCGAGCAGCCGCTGGACCCCACTCCTCCTCCTCCGCCGCCGCTGTCGTCGCTCGACACCCTCCCGCCGCCTCCGCCGCCCCTTCCCAACTTCTCCCCCAGCCCCATCAAACGCGCCGCCAGCTTGCCGGTCATTTCGAAGAACAAAAAGCAGACTTTGGATTTCGATAACGTCGCCATCACCGAAGACGAGGAGGAAGAAGAAGATGAGGAAGACGAGAACGAAAACGACATTGAAGAAGAAGAAGAAGAAGAAGAAGAAGTAGAAGCAGAAGAGGATGAAAGCATCACCCAGAAGAATAAGAATAAAAATAAATTCGGTGGGTCCCACAGGGATATGGCGTCGGCATCCACGTCATCGCCGAGGACAGCGGAGATGCGGCCGACGCCGGCCGCGGCTTGGGAATACTTCTTCATGGTGGATGATCACTTGGCGGGGCCCAGCTTGAATCATGCAGAAGAGGAGGAGCCTCATATGGAAAACGTGAATGCTAATGATAATGTTGTTAGCAATAAAACTACCATCAACAGCAATATTAAAAATAATATTAGTATTGATAGTAATAAAAATGTGGACGATTTTATGAAAAATGATGGTGATATTAATGTCAGTGTGCCGGAGAAGTTGGAGGGGAAGGTGGTGATTGAGCATGCGAGCACGGCGCCTGCAGAGTTTGTTAGTAAGAGGGCAATTGCAACGGTGAGTTTGATGAAAGTACTGAATCAAATAGATGATCATTTCTTGAAGGCTTCGCAATCGGCTAAAGATGTTTCCAACATGCTCGAGGCTAATAGGCTGCATTATCACTCCAATTTTGCCGATAATCGCGGTAATTTTTCAATTTCAGTTTCATGCTTCATTGATCTATTTCTGTTTTTTTTTTTTTCAGATGCACTGTTTACTGATTTTTGCTCAAAAAGTTGTTGTAGAATGTAGATCTTGCTCGAATTTAATAATGTCGAGTCAAGTGGGTTGATTCTCTTTTTCATGTGAGCAAATGGGGCTCTGCGGTTATATGTTGTCTTTTATATCACATTTTTATTTGTTTTAAGAATCTCTTCTTAGCATTCAATTGGATCTGTTGTTGCCCTTTTGTTTTCAAAAGCCAAAGTTGCATACTTGCATCTGAGTTTTTTTTTTTTTTAACATTTTTCTTTTTAAAACGCTCCTGAAGTAAACTTTAAAGTAATAAGAAAAAGTTTACATTTTACTGTTATTTTAGTGTGAAGATGAATCAACTTTCTTGTCATCATGAAAATGAAATTAATGGTGTCATCATATAGATACTATTTTATTAAGTTATGTGCTTGATTGGCTACAGCTCTTATTGATCATTCTGCAAGGGTCATGCGCGTTATTACATGGAATAGGTCCTTCAGGGGTTTGGGTTTACCACATGCCGAAATTGAGAGGAACGAAGCTGATTTAGAAGACTACGAGACTCTTGCTATTGTGCTGGATAAAATGTTGGCATGGGAAAAGAAACTTTTTGAAGAAGTTAAGGTAAGTTTCATCAATTTTTGTATTTCTTATTATTGATGGATCTCCTTTGTTTTTGGTTTCTTCATGTTACATTTTAGGGTACCGATTAGTGATTATATCCACTACAAATCTAATCATGGAAATTTCAATTTCCTTGCTTGAAATCTTATTGCATGTTTGGCAAGGACTATATCTTTTTAACTTTTGTTTTGTTTTGGGAATAACGTCTTTTCAATTTAATGTTATTATCCTGTTGTGTTGAGCCTCATTGACGTGTTGGTCATGTTTTTAGCGAGCTGAGCTTATGAAGCTTGAGTATCAAAGGAAGGTTGCCATGCTTAATAAGCTGAAGAAACGTGGATCTGCTAATGAAATGTTGGAAAAAACAAAAGCAGCTGTAGCTCATCTGCATACAAAATATGTCGTTGACATGCAGACTATGGATTCATCAGTTTCGGAAGTAAATCGGTTGCGTGATGAGGAGTTGTACCCAAAGCTTGTTGCCCTTGTTAATGGGTAAACTTCTATTTACAAATACTAATTCGAAAATTCAAATTTGTGCTTTCTACGTTATTATATCCTTCTCTATGTCGTACATGAAGAAGCAATTATGGTTTTCATTATTTTTATTTGTTTTCCAGTTTTCCTCGTGCATTATATTGTTGCTTTTATTTGGTAAATTAAGAATCCTAGTAGATTTTATGGTGAAATTTTGTTCTTGCATTTGCTAGTTGTTCTTTAGTTACTTGCTTTTTTCATCACCCTTGTATCTTTATATAGTGTACGAAATAGTTGCCTGATCAGTGAACCACGTAGCACTTTCTATTGTAGGCTGGATTTCTATTACTTCTTGGCTGGGTACCATGGTTCTCTTTCTTGTACTGGACCTAGATACATATTGTGAAAAAAGAGCAACAGTTTTCCTGCTTCCATTTGTTATACTCCTGAATTTTTATTTTTTTTTTGTGTGTTTGGTCTTCATGTTGTGTTGCTTTACTTAATGTGCTTGAGAAAATCCATAACAGAATTCCACAATGACTTGCATGTTTAATACTCTCCCTGCAGGATGGCCAAAATGTGGGAAAATATGTGTATACATCATGACAGCCAGCTGACCATCGTTTCAGAACTCAAGCCACTTGATATCGCCCATGCTGTCAAGGAAACAACCCAGCACCACCATGAACGCACTGAAGAACTCTTTACTGTTGTCCAGAAATGGCATACAGAGTTTGAAAAGTTCGTGAATCATCAAAAACAGTTCATCCAAGCTCTAACTAGCTGGTTAAAGTTAAATCTCATCCCCATCGAAAGCAGCTTGAAAGAGAGAGTCACATCCCCACCAAGAGCCCCAAATCCCCCAATTCAAGCCCTCCTTCATTCATGGCATGATTATCTTGAAAAGCTTCCTGATGAGATAGCCAAATCTGCAATTTCATCCTTTGCTGCTGTGATAAAAACCATAATGCTTCATCAGGAAGAAGAGATGAAGCTGAAGGAAAAATGTGAGGAAACCAGGAAAGAGCTTTTGCGTAAGACCCATGCATATGAGGAGTGGCACCGGAAGTACAAAAAGACCCATTCTGAAGAATCTGAGGCAGAAAGGGGTGACGATGCAAATACAAGAGATCCTGTTCTGGACAGGCAAATTGTGATTGAGAGCTTAAGAAAGAGGTTAGAAGAAGAAACGGAGGCTTTCAGAAGACACTGCCTTCAAGTGAGAGAGAAGTCTCTTGGGAGTCTTAAGTTACGATTACCTGATCTTTTCCGTGCAGTTTCAGACTTTGCTCATGCCTCTTTCGATGCCTATGAAAAGTTGAGATCCATCACCCAGTCACAAAATTCAAATGGCGGTCGTGTGGCTTCATGATAATTTAAGCTCTTTTTTTCCCTTTTTTTTGGGGTCCTTGTGTATTCTAAGTTAAAACATTGGTGGTCATTTGTAGTTTTACTACAAGATGTTTGTGATTTTTCTTGGCAGTGCGAATGTAGTTGCAGTCTTTGTTCTAGCTTGGAGAAATTTTGTTGTTGTATCATTTGCAGCTCTCTAGCTAGTTGGAATTTTAAGGTGATTCTGATGAGACTTGCAGACATCTATTTACCCTTTTTTTTTTTTCTTTTTTTCCTCTTGAGAGATTTATCTGAATGTACAATCAGGGCTCAGTTGACCGCAAATTGACCCAAAAACAGAAAGCAAGCTCTAAAGCTGGTTTCATGCGCGTTTGAAGATCCTTGAAATGGAAATATTTTATATTTTGTACTTTAGGAGAAATTTTTGCTTTCTGGCTCATGCAGTCTACTGGATACCAACAACCAATGAGATTTTCTGACTGATTGCTTCAGCTTTATGATCGGAATTTCCCGGTTTCTACTAGATTCTGGTTGTGTCTTGTGTGTGTATCAGGTATGGAGTCAGAATAAAAAAATCCATGGGCCACTCCAAAATTCATAGGAGTAGTTATGGGTGATAAGTAAAATCTTCAAAGTTATAGAAGCCAAATTATTTAAAAAACACACAATTAAATAAGTTAATATTTTTTAAGAAAAAAACCAACTTGTCCCTTGTAGGTCCAGAGGCATCTTCAACACAGGTGTACATTTGACTTTTCATAATTATTAAAGAGATACAAATGGCACACGATGCAATTGAAAAAAGAAAAAGAAAATTAATCATATGTTCATTTAATGGTGGAATCAGTATATTAATTCTACATGTTTATTAAGGACGAATATTATACGCAACAAACTTGAAACCCTATAATGTCAAGACTGTAAATTTGAGCGTCAGCTAATTAAAACTAAGTAAAAATAAACTAAATTCCAGTTTAAACTCTTATTATTTGTGAAAATTTGGTTATACCCCTACTTCCATTGGCCTTGGGCTCAAAAGGGGACCGACACGCAATTGGATTTATGTGAATTTTGGTTATTATCCTATTTGATTTGCAACAGAGGTGAATATAAACTTTCACATTTTATGTATTGTATGTGAATGAAATGATCACTTTTATTAATTTAACCCAATTTTGATCTTATCTAGATTTGAAAATTTTGACCAATGTTGAACACGTTGCCACCAAATTTCAGTTTCCTTTAAAATAAAAGTAAAACAATGCCCACAATTCATCATTGTTATTTAATTCCTCTATGGCATTCACAATACCCACCACCTTTGAAGCTTTGAAAATTCTAAATCCTCACTTAATACTTATCTGTCTATCTGAATTAAATATGGCATTCTTCGTTGAATTTTTCAATACATTTTGGTGTATGTAAATGGACTGACTGCCAGTTTTATAATTAATCGGCACGCGGCCAGTGCAAAGTCAGACTCTTTCGGCTCTTTAATTTGACCAATAACCAATTAAGCTGCTCTTCTCATCTCAGCTAAAGTTGGCTGGCGGGCTGCTGAACGCTTCATTTCGGCCTTTGTAAAGATTAATTCATTTACAGAAATACCCTGAAATTAGGGCTAATTTATGAAAGAACCCAACTTTATCAAATTTGTTAGACATATCGATTGTCTATTGGCCTTGCACTTGACATCACATTAGCTTTTAAGAGGATTCTTTTGATAGTTCAATCAAGAAATGGACTCTTTTTGTAAATTAGTGTTAATTTAAGGCCATTGACATAAATTTCCAAAAGCTTCTGTTGCATATATTGGTGTCCGTCCAGTATCTGTTTGTATTATTGTTCATTTTTTTTTTGGTAAGCCAAGCCAAGCGCTCACTTTGTAGCCATCTTTGTCACTTCCAATTTCCATAAACACACTATAAAAATAGACACCTTATAAGCTTATGCTACAAGGCATTTTTTTTTTCATAAACATCACCCTCTTGAGAGTTTGAGTGTAGCTAGCTGAAAACATTAACGTGCAGAAAGAAAAAAAATTAACAGGTCCCTCAGGTCTCCGCATCAAGCAATGGGACTCAAAATGTGGCGAAAATCGGGCGGCGGCTGCGGCAGCGCCGGCGAGGCGATAAAACTCGGCCGGTGTTACAGCCAACATCAAAGTAAGGAATTCAATTCAAGATGGAGAACGATATGGAGAAAGATCACAAGAGGTGAAAAGAAGAAAGTTCATCAATCTCCTGTTACATTCCAAGGATACTACGACCCTGATACTTACTCTCAGAATTTCGATCAAGGCACCGGATCCATGGAACCCGATAATCTTTATCGATCTTTCTCAGCTCGGTACGCCAGATCATCGAGATATTCACATGACCACTTTAATTTGTTGGGTTGATATGAGAATAAAATAACTTTGAACAAAATATTGAGACTAGAATAGACTTTTTTTTTTTTTTTTTTTTTGTGTATTCTTCATATGATATAATCATCATCCTGCCTTGTATCCTTATCATATTTGGTCACTATTATCGTATTTGATTCATATTTACGAACACCAATGATTTTGAACAATACTTTTGAAGGTCAATACTGGAAATGAGAGAGACTTTCTATGGTTTCCAATCCTTTTTTTTTGGTATTTTTTATTCTGGGTAGTATGATTTGAAACTTTAGGTTCTGATCTCAACGCAGTGCAAAAAATATATACAAACTTGAAAGTTTCAAACTTTTGGGTCATTATTTTAAGTTGATAAGCATATGATGAAGATGCCCTTTCAATTTATTTTTTTGGACTATGCACCAGTGGAAGACATCATTATGAAAGCAAAGAGATTCTTGAGCAGCTAGCATAAATATATATTTGTATTCTTTTCTTTTATATCATGTGCAGTTTTGTTTATGGCATGCTTCCAATATATATATTTTTTTAACCAAAGTTTTGAATTGCGTCATAGAATTTGACGAAGCTTAATGGGAACATCTCAAAAGCTGGAGCCAAAACCATGAAGTTCATAATTTAGAGATAAATCAAAAGATTGATAATTGATCATAATTGGGCACGTACCATCACTAGGGAGACGGTGTTGTTAAAATTGTTGCTTTCGGAACTAAAACGATGCTTCTAAGATTATAGACTCAAATCATGATCATTTGTTAATAAATTTTCCCTATAATTACTGTCTTCAATGATGAACTTGTGATCAAAGCCAACTTGTAGCAACTGATCCACTTTGACATGTTACGATGTTAAAAGGTTTTTATTTTTGGTGGTTAAATGATTTGCAGCATCACTTGTGGGTCTAATTATGGTCATAATTCTTTTTATAATATCGGTACAGATTCTCTATGATCTGATATGTCTCTAAAATGGAACTGCTCTAATCATATCGCTTCGTTATATAAATGATTGTTATTTTGTGAGTCACATGGATTCAACTAATTGATTGATGGAAAGAAGGTGGCAGCTTTACATTTATATAACTCATGGAGTTCATCTGGGATGCTTCGGTAAATCTAACACTAACAATTGAATTTTCCAACTTTGATTTGGAGCTATAAAAGCTAAATTCTCGAGTTCTCTACCTCGTCATATTCCTAATAAGAAGGAATTAAAATTATCATAAATACATTGTATTTATATATATTTTTTAAGTAACTGGATAACGTCATAGTATTTAAGACTTTCTACAAGTGACGACATATATTCTTAAAAAAAATAAAAATTAGATGATGTGGATACCACCTCACCTCATCATCGTACCACTAATGTCAAAATTATATTATCGTAAGTAATTGAATAATACCAACACCATTTGAAATTTTGTCGTTGTGTATGAATTGATGCACATAACTCTCCATGCGCAAAATATTTAAATTATGAATTTTGTCTTTTAGTAAAAAAAAAATACAATCTAAATCGAGCACGAGTACTTCATAAGTCCATTTGATGATGTATGAACTTTGAATACACCCCAATAATGGACTTCCTTTCTTTTTCAAGCTTATGGGTTGCAGCCAAGCTTGAATTTCGATCAACTCATTCCAACTTGTACGAGGGTATGTTTGTAATAAATCACTCATACTTGGCCCTGATCTTTCCTCAATCACCCACTCATTTATATTCAATTGTGTAATTAAAAGACAAAAGCCCAGACACCTCAATCTTAAACCTGCTGCGACCGCCCAACTCCCAGGCTCCCAGCCAACATTTGCAGAACACTCAAGACCCAAATCTAAATCAAGTGAATAAAATTGTATAATTCACAATTTAATATAATTAGGATTTGGGGGGTTTAGATCAGATTTCGAAAATTAAAAACTCAGCTGCAAAGTCCTGGGTTGAGACCAAAATAATTATGAAAATATGAAAGGGAAAAAAAAAATGCAAGTTTAGAGACATTAATGAAAAGTCGAAATGGTAGCAATTCAATTAGTAAACAAAAAGATGAGGACTAATGTCATGTGCATGTAAAATTTCGATTTTCTCTCCTATTTAATACAGCGGCAAAGAATTAAATTATCATTATATTTATTCTTTTTTCTGCTTCGTCTTCAAAGTGCAAGATAACCCCAAAGGGGTTGAGGCCTTTTTTCTACAAATCGATACCCTTCCTTTACCACCCCAATGGAGGTAGTCTATGGAATTCATAACTACTCCTCTTACAACAGGATTCTTGAACCAACAATCAGTTCAAGAAATTAAAAAAAAGGCAGACCTGAAATAAGAATAGAACTCTCAAGTTTTGCTTCAAAATATAAATAAGTGAAAACCATAGATTTCAGATTTATTAATGAAAGCTATGAGAAAGTTTGGTTTTACACCAGTGCATTATTTAGAGGGTTCAATGAATGATGATACCCCTCTGTTAATATTGTTGTTACTCTGCAGCTGGTTTGCTAGTCTCATCCTTGCATCTAGGTTGATGATTGTGATTTTTCAACTCATCTCCAGCCACAAGAAAGAATGCAGTGTGTCTGAAAAACAAAAGATATGCATGATCATAAGAACTTTGATAAAAGAGAAACAACAAACATTCCCAGAGAGAATGAATTGAAAATATTGAATATTGGTAACTCATGCCTGAAAAAATTCATCATTTTCATTTTTGAGTCAGCATCAATTTCTGGGGTACTGTCTAGTGCAATCTGCATATGATGTAACCATCTCTCTGCAGCTTGATGTGTTACTGGGAATGGTCGATGACGTCCAATTAATGCAGGATGGCCTTCCAGACAAAAGCCAAAAAAAAAAAGTATATTTATATTACATCTTCTAAACTCTGCATTCATATATTTTCAAAATGAATGGAAACTACCAACTTGCATCCAAAAAGGGGAAAAAATAAAAGAAAGAAAGGAAGAAATTACAGGAGTGTAAAAGTTTTGTCTTGTATATTTATACTTGCAAAGGTATCATGATGCTATTCAATAAATTATAAGTTTGTATTCTTTTTTCTTTCCCCTGATTATTATCTACTGACATTACAAACGTCTACCAGGCATAGGTCAAAAATATGAACCAAATACAGGCAAAATCTATTACACAGTTATGAAAATGTACATGGGAGGATGAGTCCCTTGTAGGGACTCAAACTCATTTTGTCATTCCCCATCATTGGCGAACCAAAATTTAGCATCATGATGCTGTTCAATAGAATGCAAAAATAATTAGGATTACATCTCCAATCACTAATTCCAACTCAAAATTTATACTTCCAGGCATGTAATCACAGGATAAAAACTAAACATGCTAGAATATTATTGAAAATACAGACTGCCTAAAAATCCAAGAAAGTAGCTGAACAAAAGACCAAAATACATCTGTATGCATTCTAATCGAAAGCTTTGGATGTATATTGTTTGCTGAGCAATAATAATCAGCTTAAATACTGCCACTAATTCTACTAAACATCATCAGATTTGAGTAAAAGCCAAACTAGAAACTCAAAGAATGCAGTGATTTAATTGAAGCATAAGCTGCGGAATACCGCTGAAAACTCTGAGATGCCCCACAATTATTCAAGCCTAATCAAGATGAGTAAATTTGGCTACTACAAATCAACATTTTCCCCTGAATCTGATTTGTGCATGACCAATAACTTGTGAAAAACACACTCAAATGATCTCATAATCTAATAAAAATAAGGCTTAGCGAAATTAATTAACAAGTATTATAAAGATTATTAATTTAATTGAATAAAATTAGAAATCGAAATCAACTAACCTTTCCTCTGAGAATACAGAGGAGGCCCTCCCATTCTCTGCACAAAAAACTCATATTGGTTCTGAATTGCTTCTTCTTTATTCGAATTTGCAAAAATTGACCTAAACCACTCTTCCTCGTCGTCATAAACCCTGTATTCCCACAAAACGACGTCGAATCTAATAAAACAACTTAAAAATTATTAATGGATGTATTAGTTAAAAGAATACGCATGCCTGGTATAGAAGTTGGTGGAGAGATTGATGAAAGTTTGAAGGCCAAGCTTCCGAAACAAGTTGGTTTCGTCAATGGCGAACGCGTCCGCTGGGTCAACTCCGCTCCACTCGGAGGCTTTCTCTTGCAGTGTTTGCATTCCTCTCTAATATCCTCTCCCTCTCTCTCGCTCCCTCGCTCAACACTGTAGGCTGTAGCTAGCTGGCGCGTGGCCTTGGATGGCGATGAGCGCGTGTGGCATTTATAGAGTGGCTCGTGGGCAGTCGCGTGGAGAGAACGCTTTTGCCTTGATGGGGCAATACCGTGGGCTGGTGGGTCCCGACCCGATCCTATTGGTTGATTATTGATTTTATCATGGACTATATATGTTGCCATGGTGAGGAAACGATGTTCCATGTTGTTAGATGAGTCTGCATCACATAGTGCTTTTGGGTCAAAGAATTTTCTCTTGATAATTATCACTGCACCATTTGTTTTTTACTTTATATTTATTTAATTATCAAAAAATTTTAATATATTCTTTTCATTATTTTTTTTAAATTTGTATCAACTAGTCACTTTTTAATTAACACCGTTAAATAATTTAAATGAAATAATAATTTTACCCTTAAATAAATTAAAAGACCATTTTATTTTACAAAAACTTTCAAAAATAATAAAATAATAATTATAAAAATACCCCTAAATTTAATAAAAAATAAATCCCAAACAAAGGTGCTCAATTGATTTTTATTTAATTTAGATTTTGTAAAATTTTAATAATTATTTTTATTAAAAAGTTATAATTTTGCAAAATTTTAATAAAAATGACTGAATTTATTTATTAAAAATTATAAGTTTACAAAATTTTATTAAAATAACTGAATTTAATTATTAAAAAATAAATCCTATGAATTTATTTTTTTATTAAATTTAGGGGTATTTTTATAATTATAATTTTCTTATTTTTTAAAGTTTTTGTAAAATAAAATGGTCTTTTAATTTATTTAGAGGTAAAATTATCATTTCATTTAAATTATTTATTGGTGTTAGTTAAAAAGTGGTTAGTTGATACAAATTTTAAAAAAAATATGGTGCGGAGAACATGTTAGAATTTTTTAGTGGTTGGATGAACATAAGGCAAAAAAGAAGTGGTGTAATGATAATTTCCCTTATAAATAAGACGAACTTGCCCAATACCCTATTATTCTATTAGTTTAGTTGGTGCTCAAAAATTGATTATAAAAATGATTTTAATACTAAAACATGTTAAACAAAGCTTAAAGCTATTTGTCAATGACATAACATATTGTAGTATATTTCATAAGTTAACAATGTGGATATACACTATTTTTATGCAATATGAATGTGTGTGAGGCCTAATTGATTGATATTCACATATGCACGTGAGTTATTTGTTCACAATTAATAAATATAATTTTTTACTACATAGTATCCTAGGGGTGTAATTATTTAAACCTACCAAATTTCTTTTTAAATCTATTTTAAAAAATAAATTTATTATTAAAAAATTAAAATTTCCTTTCACTGATATCTCTTTTTTTCCTCTATTTTACAAGTTAGAACCGCATATTTTCTCTCTATTTTCACATTTTATAAACTAAACACTTAAATTTCACTCTCTTTTCAATTTATTTTTTTAGGTTTTCTGACTACAATACAAATATTAATAAATATCACGAGAAATTATGCCATAAAGTCTAACTCAATGTCTGTGGAGATATGCTACGGCATGGTTAATATCATGTTAAGTTTCATCACCACTCATTTGAAGAAGGCCCAAGGAGCAGCAAGTCTATTTCTACAAACGCTCCACTCTCACTGCACCCCTTGTGAGTGTGATTTTTAAGTACTTCACATGAGTGTATTGAAAAATCTAAAGGGGCGCATCTAATTACTCCTTATAAAAGCCCAAAGTGCTCGCTCCCACAGTCACACCCAAGCGGGCCAATCCCATTGACTTGGGCACGCGTAAGAGTACAAGTCATCAACGGAGGAGCACGATACACGATGAAGCGCGAAACAGACAATCGTCACATTCGCCCAAAATATTCCCCCAATGCATAGGAACCCTAATTTCCGAATGCTACCGTCATATCATCTCTCGCACTCTTATAATTCTGTTCGAATTTTCTACTAATATTCAAAACTATTGAGGAGTTTTGTGCTGCAGATACTTAGGTTAAAAATCATACAAAGGAATAATAAATAGCAAACGATGATGGAGCAGGAGCGAACCACTAAACGACGTCGGCTCGCTTGGGACGTGGCGCCATCGGAGGCAGAGGTCGAAAACGCTCTAGGGTTTAATAATTTGAATGAGAAAACCGAAGTAAAAAGTGTGGGTTTCGTTAAATCTGACGTGGATTCGGAATGATTTTTATAGGCGCAACGGGCTCTGGTGGTGGGCCATGAAGGGGCTACGGCGGCGGCTGCAAAACACGTGTCGCCGCCGAGAAGGGACGATGATCGTGAGGGACATTACGTTTTTAATCTCGGCGAAAATCTCACCCCCAGATGTGAGTTTTTTAATAAGACATAAATTTTTTAGCTATATTTTATGTTGTCAATATGGACTGTAAATTAGAGTTATTACATAAATTATTGTTAAAGATAACTTATGTGTTGATGGCATTAGATTGATTCGTTCGATAAAGTTACTGAATTTTCATTGAGTTGTATAACTTATGTGTTGATGGCATTAGATTGATTTGTTTGATAAAGTTATTGAATTTTTGTTGAGTCGTATTTTAATTAATTTTTTTTTTTGGTGTTTTGCAGATAAAATACTTAGCAAAATGGGTGAAGGTTAGCTGTCGAGTCCCATGCTGTCTACGAGATCTTATGTTTTTGTGATACTGCTTGTCCCATTGAGCAACTTGCTAGTATTGTAGGCACATTTGGCCGTGTTTTGGAATGTTGGGACCGTCAAACACAGGAGCGTGTGGCAATCAAGGTAGTCAGAAGTATACGCAAGTACCGTGATGCTGCAATGATTGAAATCGATGTTCTTCAGCATCTTGCTAAAAATGACAAAGGCGGCAGCTCACAGTATGTATCTTGTGGGCTTCAGCTGATAGAAACATTTCTAATGTTGTCTTGTGTTCTTACATTCCCGCGTGTTGGTTCATCTATGCAGTTGTGTGCAGATTCGAAATTGGTTTGATTATCGCAATCATATTTGTATTGTAAGTATACCAAGAAGCTTCTATTGGATCTCTCCATTTTTATATGTTAACTTTGATTTCTGTTGGTAAACAATAATTTTAATCATTTTCTATGTTTGTTCTTGTTGGCTTGTGCTTTATTGACATAATAATGAGGAGATGCTTTCTGTAAATGTATGAATTCATTCATTCTTACTTGTGTTTCTGATCTTGTGGCTTTCCCAATTGAAATGTGTGGACTTGTTCATTCTTACTTGTGTTTCTGTTCATGGGGCTTTCCCAATATAATATCTTATATGTTGTGGATGACTAGCTTCTTGAATTTAGTTTGGTACTTTAATTGTCGTTTTATCCGTGTGGACTTCGTTTTGTGTAGTGGCAACTAAACACAAACCTTCCTTTGAATGCATTGTAATGGTGTTACCAGGTGTTTGAGAAGCTTGGACCAAGTTTATTTGATTTTCTAAAGAGAAATAAATACTGCCCATTTCCTGTGGATCTTGTTCGGGAATTTGGACGTCAGCTTTTGGAATCTGTAGCATGTGTGTGCATTGTTCTTGGCTTCAGTTTTATCAGTTTCATATCTTTTCTAACCTTTCAACCAGTTCTGTTTCCTGGCCTCTTTTCTGCCGAGGGTTAGCTTTCCCTTTTTTGTGTTAACACTATTTTATGCTTTATCATATCCCACAGATATGCATGATTTACGCTTAATCCACACTGACCTGAAGCCGGAAAATATTCTTCTTGTTTCTTCTGAATTTATAAAGCTTCCTGGCTACAAGGTATTTGGCCTTTTAGAATTGAAAAGTAATGTCATTTTAGATTTGGATGCGGACTTAGTTATAATATTCAAAAAATTGCTTGGAATATGGTACAGAGGAGTTCTTCAGGTGAAATGCCTTTCAGGTGCTTGCCAAAGTCAAGTGCCATTAAGCTGATTGATTTTGGTAGTACGGCATTTGATAATCAGAATCATAGCTCCATTGTTTCCACAAGACATTACAGAGCCCCTGAGGTTATTCTAGGTAACTGATTATTGTGTTGGCAACTAAAATGCATTTTCTCCACCTCTTCCTTTACTGTGTGTGGTATTTAAAGTCCTAGGTCATGAAACAATTAGGTTATTGCCGTTCTTCTATACCTTCGTCTTTCAGGGATATGTGGAAGGAATGAGCTTAATATTTTAGCAGGACATGTGATGTTTAAACTATTGATTGCTATTTCCGGCTTAGGCAAATGCCATTGCTGGTGCCCGTCATTTGTCCTGAAACTAGTTTAGGGTCCCTGCTTTGTTTGAGGGTTTGATTAGTTGGTGGCTTTGTTTGTGTAATTTATGTTTATGTGTGTTTCCTACTGTCAGAATTAGTAGTTTAGTTTTTTATAGCTTATTGCAGGTTCTGATTCATAATTGCACTATTGTATATTCATACCCTGTTTTCTTCTGACTTGCAATTATCCACTTAATTGTTTCAGGGCTTGGTTGGTCTTACCCATGTGATATGTGGAGTGTTGGTTGTATATTAGTCGAGCTATGCACGGTTAGTCCTGAATATTTCAGATCTATTAAGCCGGTTGATGACGTTGAATATTTTACTGAAGATTCTTAATCTATGGAAATTTTGTGTCAGGGTGAAGCGTTATTCCAAACACATGAGAACTTGGAGCATTTGGCAATGATGGAGAGGGCGTTGGGTCCTCTGCCAGAGCATATGATTCGAAGGGCCAGGTAAGTTAACTTTTGAAATTTAGCAGTAGTTTGTTCAATCATGATTGCCGTTCCTGCAAAATTCCTATGATTTGCATGGACGAATGCCATTTGATAATTTTGTGCGTGGAAGCGATAATAGTCACTATTGTTGATGGATTGAGAAATGCAGTTCAAATCTCTGTTACTAATGAAATGAAAACTTTCTTCTCACTTTGGGTTTATATGCAGCCGAGGAACCGAAAAATATTTCAGGAGAGGATCAAGACTAAATTGGCCTGAGGGGGCAGTTTCTAGGGAGAGTATTAAAGCCGTGAAGAAGCTAGATCGTCTGAAGGTTCTCCCTTTATTTCTTTTTTGGCTATTGAGGAAATTGTTTTGGGATTCTGTTTCATTATAGAGGCAGCCAGAATAGAACTTTGAACATAATGTTGTTTTATGCAGAATATGGTATCGCTTCATGTAGACAGAGCAAGGTCTACTCTCACCGATTTGTTGCATGGTTTGTTGAGATATGATCCATCCGAACGTCTCACTGCTCGGCAAGCTCTCAATCACCCCTTCTTTAGAAATCTAAATGAATAAAATGGTTAGTTGTAATGGTTGTTTATACGAAATGTAAGGCTCAGACTGAGTTTCCCATTTACTTGTAATCTGTGCATAAATGTTAACTTAATGAAAATGTTTTGTTGTCTTTTACGGAGCTACTGTTTGTTGGCTAAAGCGGTATTTGTACACAGTATAATTGCGGTGAAAGCAAGCTGCTGCATTTGGCAAAAGGAAAGTCCTTGGTGAAGAGAAGCACGAGAGAAAGACGAGAGATATAAAGTAGAAAAGGGTAGCGAGAGAGAGGACAAAATTCTCTCGCCTTTCTCTCGTGCTTCTCTACACCTAGCATTACTCAACGTAGTAATATTCATACACACGATGTTGTAAGCAATGGATAGATAAGGATAATTAAATTATTTTTTTCATGATGAGATTTCTTCATTTTGGAAAAAGCAGTTGCCAGCAGCATCCGACACTTTTGAGGTGAGATATGAAATTCATATCAAAACTGGACTTTTACAGTCGTATTGTCCAAAAAAAAAATATATATTGCATGTAATTTAGCGAATTACATTAATAAAACAGTATTACCAGTAATCTCCGCACGAACATACTCCACCTTCGAACCTGTGAAATCGAGTAGCATCTCTTACCACAAACACTAGCTTCAAAATCTTTGATAAACCCTTGATGAATTCATGGCAGTCTCCACAAACCCTTAAGTTCTTGAAAACCCGAATCACTTTTCCCGGCTGCTCATTCAAGCCACCACGAACCAATGCTAGTCCTATTGCCAACTTCTCGCTATGAACTCTCAAGCTTTCTTCCTTGGACTCCTCTTGTATATCGCGCAATGCATATTTCACACCATAAACAAAACCCAATTCTTCTTTCATCCTCTTCTCCATTTCCATTAGAACTTGATGGATTTTCTCTGTAAGAGGGTGTGTATCGTCTCCACCATAAAAAGAAGTGTATTTCCTTGTCAACCTCTACCCAGCTTCGCCCAGCAACTTTCTTCAATCCCTTGCTCCAAGCCAATTTTCTTAGTCTTTCACACTCATTCCAGCTCCCAGCATCGGCATGAATGTTTGACATCATCACATAGTTGACCGGGATTATCACCATCTAATCTCAAAAGAATTTCACCTACTTCTCTTCCTAATTCTAAGTCTCCGTGTACTCTGCAAGCACTAAGCAATGTCTGCCATATCGCTATACTGGGTTTTACAGGCATGCTTTCAATGAGATTCTTAGCTTCGTCTAATCGTCCAGCTCGGCCTAGAGAATCAACAATGCAAGAATAATGCTCTATTCTTGGTTTCATACGCTTGTCATTACACAATCTTGAGAAGTATTCTTGACTCTCTTCAACAAGCCCAGAATGGCTGCAGGCTGAGAGCACAGCCAAGTAAGCCACACCATCGGGCTCGACATCATCTAATAACATTTTCCTGAAGAGACCAACTGCTTCTTTTGCAAGACCATGCTTTCCATACCCGGTGATTATGACAGTCCAAGTAACCACATTTTTCACTGGCATTTCGTTGAAAAGTTCCGTTGCCTCATCTATTAGCCCACACTTGAGATACATATCCACTATTGAATTGGATACTGATGTGTCTAAACCAGATGGGACTTTGGCAGCATAAGCATGTATTTGCTTACCTTGCTCCACAAGTGCGAAATCAGCAAACACACCCATCATGCTTGATAAAACAAACCCATCCACCTGAAGGCTTCTCTCTCTTAGTTGCCTAAATAGCTCCATGGCCTCTGCTAAGTTCTCTTCTTGAGCATAACCAAGAATTAGTGAACTCCATGATATTACACTCTTCTGTTCTATCAGATCAAACACTCTTCTAGCTTCCACTAAGCACCCGCATTTGACATAAAAGTCAACAAGAGAGCCTGCAATAACTGTTTTAACTGAATATGGAAATCCACTAGTGATCAAGAAAACATGAATTTGGGTTCCTCCCCCAACC
>NW_006263303.1:2618671-2728587 GCF_000493195.1 Citrus x clementina | reverse complement strand
CTATCATTGCATTCCAAGTTATAAGACTTTTAGCAGGCATTACGTCAAACATCCGTGCAGCTTCATTGATCCTTCCACATTTTGAGTACATATCAATTATAGAATTCCCCACCACAGGGTTCCATTCAAATCCACTTTTCATACACATACCATGAATCTGCATTCCATTTTCAACACTACTCAAAACCCCACTTGCCTTGATATTAGTCGAAAGAGTGAATTCATTTGGTTTAACACTTGAAGAACCCATTTGACAGAATAGAGATAAACATGCCTTGGCATTACCGTTTTGCAAAAACCCGCACATAAGCGCTGTCCATGAAACCACATTTCTCTCCAGCATTTTATCGAACACAGCACAAGCGCCATTCATTTCTCCACATTTTGCATACATATCTATAAGGTCATTGTTTAACATCAAATCAAAACTAAACCCCATTTTAACTAGAGCTCCGTGGAGTTGAACTCCATAGTCAAGTAACAAGTTCTTTGAACAACATCTCAAGGAATCCGCTAATCTCTGGCGCTCACTTACCAACGAAAACGAAACTCGGTTCATCGATTATCTAAGATAGACACTCACTTTATTTATAGTACAGTATAAGGGATTTGAGGTGCTGCGTTTGTAATCTACAGTTGCCTAGTGAAAAAAGGGAGTCTTCTATCAAACACATAATCTGCAGAAATCAATGGCGGCGAGAATCGGTGCGCTAAGCATCAAAGAATTGGAAGATCGTTTTGTACCCATTTTGCAAAGCTGTGAAAACTTGATAGAATTGAAGAAAATTCATACCCAGATTTTAAAATATTTACTCTCACAAAGCAATTTTTTGGTTACAAAAATGATAGATGTATGTAATAGCGGAGGAGATTTAGCCTATGCAAGTTTGCTTTTCAAACAAGTCAAAGAGCCAAATGTGTTTCTGTACAATGCAATGATCAGGGCTTACACAAATAACCATTTGTACGGCCTTGCAATTAATCTTTACAAGCAAATGCTTAGAGATCCACGAACTGGAAGCCTAATTTTGCCTGATAAATTTACATTACCGTTTGTGATTAAATCATGTGCGGGGCTGTTGTGTCCTTCTCTGGGAAAGCAAATTCATGCCCATGTGTGTAAATTTGGGCTGAAGTCGCATTCAATAACAGAGAATGCACTTCTAGATTTGTATGGAAAATGTGATGAGCTAATTGAGGCACACAAAGTGTTCGAGGAAATGACTGATAGAGATATAGTTGCTTGGAATAATCTTATTTCTGGGTATGCTAGATTGGGTCAAATGAAGAAAGCAAGAATGCTATTTGATAAGATGCCTTATAAGACTATTGTCTCATGGACTGCAATGATTTCGGGGTATACACATATAGGGAGCTATGCTGAAGCACTGGATGTATTTCGGCAAATGCAAATGGTGGGTATTGAACCTGATGAGATAAGTATCGTGTCTGTTTTGCCAGCTTGTGCACAACTAGGATCTCTTGAGCTAGGGGAATGGATTCATATGTATTGTGATAAAAATCACTTGTTGCGGAGGACTGTTATTTGCAATGCTCTCATCGAAATGTACATAAAATGTGGTTGCATCAATCAAGCAAGTCAGCTGTTTGATCAGATGGTAGAGAGAGATGTTGTTTCATGGAGTACCGTGATTGGAGGGCTTGCAAATCATGGCAAAGCTCACAAAGCAATTCATCTATTTCACGAAATGCAGAGACTAAAGGTTCCACCAAATGACATTACATTTATTGGTCTATTATCAGCTTGTGCACATACAGGTTTTTGGAATGAGGGGTTGATGTATTTTGATTCGATGAAAAGGGATCATCATATAGAACATAAAATCGAGCATTACGGTTGTTTGGTTGATCTACTTGGACGTGCAGGGCGCCTTGATCAGGCCCTTAATATAATTGAGGAGATGCCAATGAAGCCTGATGCAAAGATATGGGGTTCTTTATTGAGTTCTTGCAGGACATACAGCAATCTTGAGATTGCTGTTATTGCAATGGAGCATCTTCTGGTGCTTGAACCAGAGGACACAGGTAATTATGTGTTGCTTTCGAATATTTATGCTAAAAATGGAAGGTGGGAGGACGTGTCAAGGATGAGGAAACTCATAAGAAGTAAGAGCATGAAGAAAACACCTGGGTGCAGTTTGATTGAAGTCAATAATGAGGTTCAAGAGTTTGTGTCTGGAGATGATACAAAACCATTTTTGAAAGACATCTTCTGGCTGTTAGAGTTGCTAGCTTTGCATCAGGATAGAGCGAAGGATGTGATTGATATTATGTACGAGGATATAGGTGAATAATTGACACTTTTGAGGAAATATAGTAAGCTAACTAGAACTCCGGGGAATCACATTGGAAGAACTCAAATGAATGCAGTCGCAGCTGGATTTGAACAGGGAAGTTACTGTATCTTGAGAGGGAGCAAGGGTATGATAACCCTTTGCTTCAAATTTTTCTCTACACCAACTAATTTAACTATTCATTAGATCCAAAGAGTTGCTGTGTCTGTCGATTTAACATCGTATAGGGTTTAATCCAATTATCAAGTCACACTGCTGGCCTATAATTATTATGGAAAACAGCTGATAGTTTGCAAAGTTTGGCGAATGCTGAATAATAATGTATCCATCTGTTGTTGAATTTACAGAACCTTTTAGTTCGATATTTGTTATCCAGTTGCTGAATAATAATGTATTCATCTGTTGTTGAATTTACAGAACCTTTCCAGTTGACAAAGTTCGCAGCGTTTGGTGAACTCTGAGGAATCCCGATGACTGCTGCATATATGTACTTCACAATTTTAATGATCCCTTCTGCATTTTGCTTTAAAACATTCTTTTTGCTGTGCATGAAACTCAAAAGACAACTGTGAAGTGTTTGTTTCCACAAAAATGATTTTTTTTTGGATCAAATACATAATATAAATGCCCTCTAGCAATTTCTTTGGAGCTGCAATCTCAACATTTCTTATCAACATTGTGCATGCCTTCTTGTGCATAAATCAGAGACAAAACATAATCATGTTTTTAAGCCAAAACAGGTTCATACATACTTGGATACTAATAGGTTTCTAAGAAGGGAGCCCCTACGTTACGATTATCGTAACGTACATCCACACACAGCAACAGTACCCATGGTGGGACCAGCTACTGTTGCTGTGTGTGGCGTACGTTACGATCAACGTAACGTAGCGCTGGCCTTCTAAGAAAGTCTAGTTTTGCAGCAGAATCCAAGCATGTGTAAATAACAAAATAATCTAAGCAGCAAACGAAGAGATCTTTCTTTCATCAAATCCACTGTCCAACTGAACAGTAATGTGAAATGTAATGCAAAAATAGAACCAAATACGAAAAACAAAGCCATCAAATCATTAGGCAACTAGGGCAAGATCCTACAACATATCAAAACTAGATTACTTTGGAATATGATGTGAAAAAGAAAAAGAAAAATAAATCAGGCGGCTAATAAATTGCTAACTGAAGGCAAGCCCGCATATAACAACAATGGAGTAGACACTGCAATCCATGAATATTGCATCAATTACCTTCTGCATCATCAAGCCTACCTCCAAAGTGTTGCTTACTTGAGCCCAACTATCAGTAGAAGGACTATTATCACCTCCTCTTACAGCTCTTTGAAACCCTCCTCGATTATTAAAAAGAAGGCGTGAAACCACAGCTGTCACATTAGTCAGCAAAACCAGAAAAAGAGGCCTAAAGCCTAGAATGAGCTTTATAAAGCCGCTTCCTAATGGAGGAAATTCTAAATAAGAAAAAACAACAAAAAGGGCTATGGCTATAGAACAAAAAAGACGAGTGCGTTCCGTTGCTGAAATGGCAGAACTTATTTGACTAGGAGTAAGAAATTTAAGTTGGCCTCTCCGTGGTTCCATGTGTTGCTGCTCCCTGCTTGATGCAGAAACAGATGAATTTTGATCAGTTGACAAGCAGAAAGACGACTGTTCTCTGCCATTGACTACCAAGGCAGGAACACTTGACGCTTCAGTTCTGGTCTTGGATTCCGGCAGCAGAGATTCGGCACTTCTTTCGTTGTTAAAAGCGCTACTATTCGCAGCATCTACAGCAGAATCCTGTTTAAGCAACGTAGAACCAAGGGGATCACCCTCAATTTTATCGTTGCCGACAGAGGAATCTGCGTATTATCAAATAGGCACCATGAGCAAGTGTAGTCGAATGAAATGACAGAGTTTTCCAATTCCACTAGCAGAAATATAAAGACCAAAGTGCAACCATTTCATAACAGTTCACGAGTTCGGTCATAATTTGTTTGTTACAGATCACAGGCTTTTTATTCGTTATATCTATGAAACTATGCCTTAACTTGTGAGCTCAGATCAGTAGATTAGGATCCATCAATATTGATTATACGTAACAATAATTTAACAACTTGATATCAAATTGAATAAAGCTGATTTTAAAGAGCGGGCGAAAGGGGCACCTGTGGTTTGATCTGAGAGACGGGGTTCGTTGGAAACCAACGGCTTCGATGAGTCGGTCTCCGGCGCATGATGGAGTTGTGAAGGAGGAGGGGCCCGACCCGTTACGAAAGCTAAGCGGTCGGATCCTCTTTCCAAGATTTTTCTTCTTCTGCTTTCTCTGCTGCTCGCCGCCATTTTCTTCTCGTAAATTGCGTTTGCTTCCGACAAACGGCTCGCCAGCACAAGTGTCTAGACCGTAAGACGTGACCCCACTATGGCTTTGGATTTTGGGTCGTGGTGCTGGGCCTACTCGGATCTTTTCGGCTTATATTTTTAGAGCGGTGATATTTCACACTCCTTAAATTGTCTCATTAACCCTTATTTTTTAGTTCCGCAAATTTCCTGATAAAACCCCTCCTACAGATACCCCATTGAAAAAAATAAAAAAAAAAGTTGTAATAAACGTACTGACACCAATACAATTCCAAAAATGCCCTCCATATTAATGTACATCTATTACCTTTTTTCCGTCTATATGTTTTTTTATTTTATTTCAGCTTGCGGTATATTTGTCTATATGAGTGCTAATGTTTGCCCCGGATCAAACCCCGAAAAATATAAAACGGCGTCGTTTTGTTTTTAATTTTTTTTTTACTTCGCGGCTTCTTATTTGCGTCGTTTTCTTTATTTTTTTCTTTTTCGTTTCTTACAGGCTTTCTTCATTTCTTTCGTTTCTTCCATCCTTTCTTCATTTCTTTTTCGTTTCTTCATCTTAAGCTGAACGAGATCCACAGCCCTTGCAACAGCAGCTGAACGAGATCCACAACCCTTGCAACAGCAGCTGAACGAGATCCACAGCCCTTGCATTTAGTGAAGAACAAGACCAAAGCCCTTGCACAGCCCTTGCTCCATCCTCTTCATCTTAAGCTGAACGAGATCTACAGCCCTTGCATTTAGTGAAGAACAAGACCAACATCAGCTGAGTTTCGGTTGAGTTTCGGCTGCGAGCAAGATTGGTTTCGGCATGATTAGTTTCGGCATCTACTAATTAAGCTGAACGAGATCCACAGCCCTTGCATTTAGTGAAGAACAAGACCAACAGCAGCAAGATTGGTTTCGGTTGAGTTTCGGCAAGATTAGTTTCGGCAGAGGAAGATAACATTGTGCCTAAAAGATTGAATTTTGGAAGCTTGAGTTTTTTTTTCGGTACTGTCTTCTTTGTAGCATTTTGTTTTTTAATTTAATTTTAAATTTTTCCCTGTGAATTTATTTCTTCAGTTCTCATGTTCTTGAATTTATTTCTTCAGTAACATTGTAACAATTTCCATACATTAGCTGTTAGCATCACTACGAAAAAAAAAACAGAGTTGAAGCTAAATTGATGATGATGTTAATCTATTTTTAATGTAGAAATGATGT
This sequence comes from Citrus x clementina, assembly GCF_000493195.1. NCBI lineage: Eukaryota > Viridiplantae > Streptophyta > Magnoliopsida > Sapindales > Rutaceae > Citrus > Citrus x clementina. The sequence continues at coordinate 2,722,715 of NW_006263303.1, read as the reverse complement.
TGTTTATGAAATTGGGTTGTAGCTTCGTAGGATTCAAAATCAATTTAAAAAATTGTGAACGAATGGAGGTAGAGTAATGACCTGGGCTCTGTTTTTTTATAATTGTGTATGTAATTAAATTGGGTATAATGGAATTGTTTTTTTAAAGGCAAGAGAATTAATATTATTATTCTGAATAAAGGAATTATGATCAGTATCAATCGATTTGAGTTTCTACATACATGGCTCAATTTATTTCAAGACTAGTTGATTATATTATTGTGTTTCTTCATCTGCAATTAATACAGGGGCTACAGAAAAAGCAATGTGAGAAGATGTAATTACCATCTGAGTTGTTTCATTTTGCTTTTGAAATTTTGTTTTAAAATTTAATGAATTTGCGATAAATAACTAATAAGATATTGAATTATTTTAATTTGCAGCAGTTAATGGATAATTTCGAACAAGTGGAGGAGGTTGATGAAGTTGGGGAATTGCAGGATTTACAGGGGGCTGATTTGGAAGAAAACAATGAGGAATTGGTGGTGGAAAATGTTGTTGAGCCTACGGTTGGGATGTCTTTTGATAGTCCTGATGAAATGTTTGAATATTATAAAACTTATGGCCTACAAGAGGGGTTTCCAGTGATGCGGAGATCTTGTAGAAAAGGGGATGATGGGAGTTTGAGATATGTGACGTTTACTTGTGGGAGAAACGGCAAGTCAAAAGCCAAAGCCATTAATGTTTTGCGGCTTCAACCAAACCAAAAGATTGGATGCAATGCTAAAATTGGAGGACGTTTGGATATTGTTAGTGGAAAATGGGTAATTGGAAATTTGATCCTTGAACACAATCATGGCGTGAGTCCGAGCAAGAGTAGGTATTTTCGATGCAACCGTTCCATTAGTCCTTTTGTTAAAAAGCAGCTTGAAATAAATGAAGAAGCTGGAATTAAAATGGCTCAAAGTTTTAAGTCGATTGTTGTCAAGGCTGGTGGCTTTGAAAATGTGTCATTTTTAGAAAGAGATGCTAGAAATCATGTTGACAAGGTGAGGCGATTAAGACTCGGAGAAGGGGATGCTATTGCAATTCAGAGGTATTTTCAGAAAATGCAAACAGAAAATGATGGGTTTTACTTCAGTATTGACCTAGATGAGGAGGGTCGGTTAAAAAATGTATTTTGGGCAGATCCAAGGAGTAGGGCAGCCTATAAGGACTTTGGGGATGTTGTCACATTTGATACCACATACCTAACAAACAAGTATGACATGCCATTTGCTCCTTTTGTAGGAGTTAATCACCATGGTCAATCAATTTTGTTAGGATGTGGGTTGATTTCGCATGAGGACACGGAAACATTTACGTGGTTATTTGACACATGGCTATCGTGTATGTCTGGGTGTCCTCCCCTTGGAATCATTACAGATCAAGATAAAGCGATGAAAAGGGCAATTCAGATTGTTTTTCCAGACACTAGGCATCGATGGTGTTTGTGGCATATATTGAAAAAGGTGCCTGAGAAGTTGGGAAGGTATGCAGAATATCATGCCATTAGAGTTTCATTACTTTCTGTTGTTTATGACTTACATACTCCTGTTGAATTCGAGGAAGCTTGGCATGACATGTTAGATAGATATGATCTTAGAAATAATCAGTGGTTGAATGATTTGTATGTGGAAAGAAATCGTTGGGTTCCAGCATTCGTGAAAACTACTTTTTGGGCTGGAATGTCAACCACTCAGCGTAGTGAGAGTATGAATGCTTTCTTTGATGGGTATGTTAACTCGAAGACAACTTTGAAGCAATTTGTGGAGAAATATGAGAAAGCAATGGAAAGTAAAATTGAGAAAGAATGGCAAGCAGATGCACGAAGTTTTAGCCAACGGTTGCCATGTCGTACCAGTTTTGCCATGGAAAAGCAAGTTGAAGAAGTGTACACTATTTCCAAGTTTCAAGAATTTCAGCAAGAGCTGGTGAATAAGATATATTGTGAGGTTTTCAGTTGTGGGGGGTCAGAATATGAAGTTATTGAAAACGATGAAAAGAGTAGAGAAAAGACTTTTAGAGTCATTTTTGAAAAAGATGAAGGTGAAATTCGTTGTGTGTGCTCAATGTTTGAATACAAGGGCATTCTTTGCAAACACGCTATCGCAGTGTTGTCACGTAACCGTGTGCAATTACTGCCTGAAAAGTATATCCTACGAAGATGGAGGAAAGATGTGCGGAGGTTCTATAGTAAAGTCAAAGTCAGTTATGATGCACGGAGTTCGAGCATTGAACATCAGCGATATAGAGAGGAGTGCACTGCTTTTTATGATGTTGCTGAGGTAGCTTCCAAAAATGAAGAAAGTCATAAAAACATTATGGGTTGGATTGAGAAAGCTATGAAGGATGTTTCTCTAAATGTTCGATGTGACGGCGACGATACAACCATTGATGGTGGATCCAGTAGTAACATACAAGATCCAGTGGTAAGTCGGCGTAAAGGTCGTCCACCTAGTCAAAGAAAGCAAAAGCAATTTAAGCGGCCAAAACAGAAATCGAACAACGTTTCGATAAACACAACTATAGAGGTAATTGTATATACTTTAGATTAATTTAATACTTTAATACATTCATTTTAAATTAATTTAATATATACTTTAAATGTGTGTTGACTGCACTCCTAGGACGCGGAGATACATGATTTATCCTCTCAGGTGGCCACTACAATCCCAACACAAGAGAGCAATATGGCTATGGTAATATTTTTTTATTTGCTATTTCCTTTCATTGTCATATGTTTGATAATTTGTGTTTAACTTTTTTTTTTGGTACAACAGCAACCACAACAAGCACCCCCACAACATGCATTTTTCCCCCCTTACTATCAGTATTGGATGAATTACGGTCCAGCTCATCATGTGCACTTGCAACATGCACCGCAACAAAATTTCGAGGAGGCCAATCAAGGGGAGTTTTCAACTAATGAACCAAGCATGTAATCAAAGTTAGGTTATGCTTATGTTTTATGTACTATTCAACTAATGTACTAATGTAATTTGGTGTATGTGTATTTCGACATTTTTTAAATTATGGAGTTCTTAAGTCTATTTTCAAAATTCTAGAAATTGATTAATTTGAAAAATATTAGAATGATTTGGGCCATAGTATAATTTTGAGAATAAATTTTGGGGCCAAATTATAATTTCATAATACTATGAATTAATAAGTTTATTTTCAAAAGTTTAGAATTGGATTAATTTGGAAAATATTAGAATGATTTGGGCCATAGTATCATTTTGAGAATAATTTTTGGGGCCAAATTATAATTTCATAATACTATGAATTAATAAGTTTATTTTCAAAAGTTTAGAATTGGATTAATTTGGAAAATATTAGAATGATTTGGGCCATAGTATCATTTTGAGAATAATTTTTGGGGCCAAATTATAATTTCATAATACTATGAATTAATAAGTTTATTTTCAAAAGTTTAGAATTGGATTAATTTCGAAAATATTAGAATGATTTGGGCCATAGTATCATTTTGAGAATAATTTTTGGGGCCAAATTATAATTTCATAATACTATGAATTAATAAGTTTATTTTCAAAAGTTTAGAATTGGATTAATTTCGAAAATATTAGAATGATTTGGGCCATAGTATCATTTTGAGAATAAATTTTGGGGCCAAATTATAATTTAACAATACTATGAATTAATAAGTTTATTTTCAAAAGTTTAGAATTGGATTAATTTCGAAAATATTAGAATGATTTGGGCCATAGTATCATTTTGAGAATAATTTTTGGGGCCAAATTATAATTTCATAATACTATGAATTAATAAGTTTATTTTCAAAAGTTTAGAATTGGATTAATTTCGAAAATATTAGAATGATTTGGGCCATAGTATCATTTTGAGAATAAATTTTGGGGCCAAATTATAATTTAACATGAAAATGCTATTACATATGTCTACAAGTCTTTAACTTGAAACAACTTAAAAATAATACTTTAAGAGAAAACATAATACAACAATCATCAGTATTTTAATAAAATCATATCGTGGTGCCTCTCTCTTTCGAAGTTCGTCATCCAATAATCGCCTCTGCACTTCACGTTCTCGCATATGCTCAAGTTCTTTATGCAATAATTGAAATTTAACGGACAAACACTCGATCTCTAAGCCTAACTTCGTAATTTCATCCGCTAACAAGTCTATTTTCTCTTCGGTTGGTTTACGATCTTCTGCCCATTGAAAGTTCTTACATCCTCTACAAATCCAAAATTTCCGATTTGGATTTTTTGTTGTGCGTGACGTTAACAACTCCATATGATTACCGCATCTATTACACATTTGCAATGAGCTCCGATTCTCACTTAGCTCGGATGACATTGTTTGTGGTTAATAGTCCCTTGGGAATAAACTGCCCAAAAACGGAAACAATTACAGTTAATAATGCCAAAGAAATTACCCAAATCAAATTTTAATTGCAATTACAGTTAGTTAGACTTAAAAGAAAAGAAAACTAGAACATATGAACAACATGATTACTGCCTGAACCACCCAGAAACATGCCAGAAAATACCACCCAGAACCCAAGCCACATGTCAGCAACTAATACCAAAATGCCAGAAACCCAGCAGCTAATCTCCAAACTAGAAGCAACATGCCAGAAAATACCACCCAGAACCCAAGCCACATGCCAGCAGCTAATACCAAAATGCCAAAAACAAACTAGCAGCAACATGCCAAAAAATCCCACCAACAACCCAAGCCACATGCCAGCAACTAATACCCAAATGCCAGAAACCCAGCAGCTAATCTCCAAACTAGAAGCAACATGCCAGAAAATACCACCCAGAACCCAAGCCACATGCCAGCAGCTAATACTAAAATGCCAAATACAAACTAGCAGCAACATGCCAAAACCACCAACAACCCAAGCCACATGCCAGCAACTAATACCAAAATGCCAGAAACCCAACAGCTAATATCCAAACTAGAAGCAACATGCCAGAAAATACCACCCAGCTAATACCAAAATACCACCCAGCAACCACCCAGTAGCTATGAAAACTAGAAGCAACATGCCAGAAAGGCTATCAAAGAACCCAAGCCAAAATGCACACAATCTATACACACACAACTGGAGATAAAATACAACCCTCCATCAATAATATTAATCCTCATCACTCGGTTACATTAATTCAAAAAATAACATAAAATACAGAAAGAGAACAGCTGCAATTGATTCAAATAAGGAATATCTTATTTGGATTTGCCCTACTTAATACTCTCTGTCATGGCTAAGTTTTGTTGTTTCGCTTTACAATTCCCACTTCTATCGATTTGTTCCATCACAAACCCTTCTTGTGCTTAACAATTAACCACTGTAATTAGAAAAATTCCCACCAAGACCAACTTATTCCATTGAGTGTACACTTTAGCAACAATAATAATTCAAAGAGATTAACTCATAGTTTTGTAATTGTTGTTACAAAAATTAAGTCAGAGACCCTGATGCCATGATTGTGGGTCGGATGCCTAACTAATTAGAACTCAAAAATTAAAAGTGTGGTCTTCAAAAATTTAATTAAATTAAAGAGGAACAAAATTTAGCAAATACAGCTTTCAAGTGGAACAAAATTCAAGAATTCAACAGGGCAATGACATTAAATCAAAGAGGAACAAAATTTAGCACTTGTTGAGCAATGAAATTAAATTCAACAGGGCAGCCTAACCTAGATCAACCAAATCGTCCCCATTTTGCCATAACTTAAGAGGAAAAAACGAAGCATTACCAGGGCAGCCTAACCTAGATCAACCAAATCGTCCCCATTTTGCCATAACCTAAAGAGGAAAAAACGAAGCATTACCTCGGGCTGTGAACTTTGCCGTTTCGTGAGTTCAATTTCCCGAACAAGCTTCGAGTACCAGTGTTACCAGTGTTGACGATGATCGTGGCTGTCAGTCGGTCGTCGTGGATCCCGAATGTCTGGACCTCAGGAGAGGAAGGAAAGTAAAGAAACGAAGAAACGAAGAAACGAAGAAACGAAGAAATGAAGAGATGAAGAGATAACGGAACAAGACCAAGTTGGGATCTCTGTTGCTCTGTTGCTTTCACAGGTGAAACGAAGAAACAAAAACGAAGAGGAAGATAGATTTTATTCTTCTCAAAATATCATCACAAAACGTCGTCGTTTTAGAGTTTTCCAAAAGAAAAAAAATAATAATCAAAACGACGCCGTTTACATCATTTTCGGGGTTTGACCCGGGGCAAACATCATTTTCCTGTCTATATTTATGTACTGTGGGTTGTGATCTTCGGCAGTGCTTTGTTCTGCAGATGACCTCGAGTTGCCAAAATGCGATGGGTGAGGCGGTGGAGCAGCCGGGGACCCGTGCGGCGGGGGCTAGGATTTTGCCCTAGTGTCATTCTGTCAAATACTTTTTAATTTCACTTTGATTTGTGATTTGTGGAGATAAAGAGAATTTGTACGAATTGAATTTGTGGAGATAAAAATTTCATTATGAATTTTTTGAAAAACGGATCCGACGAGGAATCCTTGCTTGAGAGGGCTTAAGATTGAGGTTATAAAGAGGTTATAAATCCAAGAACAATTCATAAATAAAACATTGACCAAAATGAATTTATTAACTTGTGGATTACAATTGATGGGCTTTGTCCAATTTTTCCAGTCCAGAAGGAAAAAAAGAGGTCTACCAAGCAATAAATGAAAATGAATTTGTCAGAAGTGGGATTTGAACCCACGCCCTCTTTCGAAGACCAGAACTTGAGTCTGGCGCCTTAGACCACTCGGCCATCCTGACTTGTGCTTGTGTGTTTGCAAATGAATATTATTGCATTGACATTTACTAACCCAAAACCAGTTTCTCTTCGAAAGTCGATCCTTTTCTCTCTAAAGAAAATCAAACCTTCTTTTGTGTTTCTATTCTGGGGGAAAAAAAAAATTGAACTTCGACAAACGGAACTTGTTCAATTAGTCAGGTCATTTTATTTATTTATTTATTTGTTCGTTCAATTGATAGGAATAGAAATGAAAGTGCTAGATAAATAACAATATAACATCAGCCAAGATCGTGGGAATATCAGAACCTTTACATAAACCATTTCCTTCGGCAAAAAATACAAAATAACACTTCTCAGGAACCAAATTGCAAGTTACAAACTTTGGGATTCAGGTTTGGAGAAGCAATACTTAGATGGCATTTCTTTCATTTTTTTACAATCCTGTTTAGCAAAATTTCCTTCTAACACAAAAAAAGAAGGATAATCATTACAACCGTTTGCCAAGACTTCAATATGAAGTTTCCATTTCTGAGTTTTCTAGCTATCACTGACCTCTTCTGAGTCAGCAACCTCTTCCGAGTCGGCCACAATAGGCAAGGTCTCATGTCCCGATGTTTCACTGTTTATGTGTTCAACTGATATTTCATTATCTGAATCTACCATGATATTGTCAAGGGCGGTGTTATGGGTTGGTCTTTGCCTCAACCTATTTTTTGCACCCAAATTTTTGGATTCCATGCCATGATTGCTAGAACCTCCAGCTAATCCTGGACTCCAGCATGATCCCACGGTAGTAGGCTTCTGGACCAGGAGTGTTGTTGCATGCTTCCTCTTGCCAAGATTGTCCCATTCCTCATCAGAACTGCCTGAGTCGCTAGCATTGGCATTATCATCATCCTTTTTGCCATCATAATCATCATCCTCATTCTCGCCGTCATCATCACCATCGTTGCAAGCTTGTTGAAGTATATCACTCTCAGTATCACTACCTGCAGAGTCACCTTTTTCACCAGAACTGTCTTTCGAGCTTGTTCCCAACCCAGAAGAAGCATCCTTTCCCTGCTTAATAAGCTTCTTCTCAATTCTTTGCTCTTTGGTACTCCTACTTTTCCTGAACCACCAAATCAAGTGACAACCAGCACAAGGCAGCTTTTCTTTCAGAAAATAACAGAAAAAATTCTCCCATTAAAACAAGTTTTATGCTCTTTTAACATAAAATCTGAAATGTAACGAGATTTTACTGAATTCAAATCAAAGTGCATCAAATCTAATCCAAGTGGTCATTTTATCCAAAGCCTAATTCTAGAAAAAATCCAAATGCTCTCTCCTCATCATTGAGAATATAACAGCTGCTACTGATCCATCCACAATATCAATGAGAACTTTCTTAATATTCCATCACCCCCGTCAATCATCTAAGAGATCATAATTAACAGTAAACTCAAAACATGCCCTAAAGAGTAACATGTCACAGAAGATTACAATTCGATTATCTATGAATAAAGCCCAAAAAAAATTAAAAATCTATATAGAACAGCAAAGTTATCAGATTGAGCTTACTTTGTAACCGCAATAGCCTCATCAATGGCCCGATCATACTCATCTGCTCAGAATTCCCAAATTATTATGGTCAATGCATAATTATATTGAAGGGAGAAAGCAAAAAATTACATACAGAAATACATGTGCGTATGCCAAGGTCAAAACATGTGAGAAATTGTCCAAGAGATTTCGAAAAATTCATACCCATATTCCATGATCTCTGTTCTTTTCTTGTTTACCAAATTAGTATGCTGTGCATGTGTGTCCACTTTGGTGCAATAAGCTCAGGACAGTAGATAAAGAAATATCGAGCATGTAGAAGTGGTGTTTCAGCCAACACTGAGTGTTAAAAAATGCTTCTCATTCAAAGTTGTGAACTCAACAAATCTACTTCAGTCATTCTTTTGATGTAAAGGTGAACTTCCATTATTGATATGGCCAAAGTTTCTAGCATGTGAATTAATAATAATGCATTTAAACCCCAACAGAAGAAACATATGCAATATCCACAGACATGATTAAATTAGGAAACCACATCTTAAGTATACCAGATTACAAAGGCTATACAAACAGGAATTCTATCATACCGAATGTATAACTGACTGGCCTATGACTCCTACAGGAACGAGTTACCCCAGCAGCATAGGGATTTCGAAAGCCATCCAGCAGGAGCATCTCTTCTCTTTGTTTTCGTTTCAACAATCTTTGCTTCTTCTAATAAGCATAAAATCACTGTTAAAGCTAAACCATTGAGAAGAGTAACAAACTAAAAAGATCATAAAACTATGGTGCCACCTCAAGATTATTAGTATATAGTCGAAAAAGGGGATCTTGAAGCTTGCCTTATGGAATTTCTCCACAGAAGGAACAGCATCACTGGCAATTGCCTTGCCAACGTCAACTTCTGCTACAACTTTGCTAGAAGAGAGTTCATCCTGCCATTGCCGGCAATATGCAATTCTAATCAATTCTGAAAATAATTTGAAAAAATAAATAAATAATCTATCCTGCCAAAAATTTATCCTCACATTTCATCTCTTCCCCGACAACGGATATGCGTTCTACTACTAATCCAAGGAAAAGAGGATTATGTGTTTAATAAAACAAAAGGGACAGAAGATGCATAATCCCAAGACCAAGAATTGTCTTCTTACCACAACTGCGCGAAACTCCTCAAGACTGGTTGCAACCGTTTCCCACTGAGAACAAGTAGGCGGTGGAGCTAAACATGCTTTCCCTTTCATTCTTGTTTTTGACCCACCATTTTTAACTTCTCTGTACAATCTATAACCGATTATTGTACTTCCATCATACCTACCAAGGATAGAATAGAAACTGTCAACACTGGCCAAGCAAGAGGCTATATGAAATCTAGAAGATGTATTACAATTACCAATATGAATTTCCATTTCCATCTTTTCCTAACTTATCTTTGCGGAAACAAGAAAGTTGAGTTCCTTCTTTCAAAGCACCATTAATATAAGACACAGTATCATCTTGCTGTAAACAAAGAGAAGCCCTTATCAGAGTGTTTTCAAAAATAATGAAACAAACAAACTGCAAGCATGGATTATTCATCTTATTGCTGTACAGTTATTTGAAAGTAAATTAAAAAAGAAAAAAGAAAACAAAAGAGAGAAAATAGCATCATTTGAAATGACAGAGCATCCAGAAATAAAACATTTGAAAAGTACCCAATGCAATTAAGGAAGACCAATATATTGTAAAGAGGCCAGTAAATTACATCAGCTCGGATTTCACAAAGTGCTTTTAGAATTAGTAACCGACATTTTGGATTTAGTTCTTTGTATCGAGATATCTCCTCTCTGCAAAACCAAGCAAGGAAAAGTCATTATGTTCAAAGTCTAAAGACTTGAGGAACAAGCACGCAAAACAAGTATAGAGAGAACCGAGTCATCAATACCCTTTAGCTACCGTTAAGGGAATCTCCCCTTCAGCAACCTACAAAAATAAAGCGCAAAAACATCCAAATTGCAGCAGTGATCCAAATTACAAAAGAGTAATACAGTAAGATCAGTAGCAAATAATTCAAAAATGCCTTACCCATGGCCACCACATCACAAGTTTCTTACACAGTACAGTCACCCATGCATCAGAACCATTCAATGATTTGCTCACAGGTGGTATCCCCTGAAAAAAATCATATGATAAAAGAAATCTATCGTTATAAAGATGTCTAATACTTGATAAAAACTAAAAATTTTGACAATTTCACGATCAATCAGCCCTTGAAAGGCACGTGAGAGCAAGATAGTTGTTTCTTTTTATTCCTCTTTCATCATTGCATTTGATAAAAACAGCTATCATATCCGTAAGTTTACTTTTCAATCTTTCAAAACTATCTCTCAGCATCTCCAACTTTCCAGGTAAGTCCTGAGTCTTGATGAAATAAATCACAACAATTTATAAATGACAGCAAAAGTGATAGGCAACATTCTACTAGCAGAAAATTTAGTCACATTGCATCATGCCACTAAATAACATATACATGATCAAGCACCCAAATGCGCACACACAAAAATTAACAACGACAGTAAAATAACCTTCAACAGTACAATGTGAAGCTGAGCATTTGACTTGTTAGGAGCAATAAGCCCCATCTCTATCTCCTCAGCGGTTAACTTCAAATTACCTCCTATAACTGGTTCAAAAACCTACAAAAGCTTCTCGTATAAGCATTAATTTATCACATTTTATCTCATTATCTCTAAAAGAAAAAAGAAAGTAATAGAATGGATCTTACGTTCAAGAAATTGAGAACAGAAGCCAGTTCCCAACGTTCACGTAACTTCTTAACCTCCAACTCAGAAGATGATTCGTCGAGGGCGATTACCGAGTCCTCCTCTTTCACAATCACAGCCACATTTTTATCTCCGACGCAATTTTGTCTCGAGGACGACCCCGTCTTACGGCGTGTGGAGACCATTTCTAGAGAGAGAAACGATGGAAAATGAAAAGTTGAAACTCGGCGGGGAAGAGAGAGGAGATGAAATGCGAGGGTAAATTTCTGGGATTTTCCCGCCTAAATGGTTTTACTTTTACCTCAGATCGCGCGGTTAGGTTGGTTTGCTAGGGTTAATTTCAGAACCGCCTTTTAGAAATTAGAATCTTGCTCCCCACATCCAATCTTCTTCTTTTTTCGGACCTCTAGTTTAAAGCACGGTCGTTTTATCCAATTTTAAGGTGGGGTGACAAAAGCCACCGGGAATTTTATCCATCCATGTGTGACAAAGATTGGTTCTTTTTCCGATTAAAATAAAGTTGAGTTTGGTTGAAAATTTAGGTTTAATGGTCTGTGGTCAGTTTGATTTTGTTGTGTAGTCTAGAGAATAAGAACTAAAAGCACATTAGGTATTAATATGGCCTAAATAAATTTTTATTGTAATTTTAATTATAGTTATTGTTTTGTTGAGTAGCAGTTTTTAGACTTTAAATAATAATAACACATGCTATGAATAATAATGTGGTAGCGGAGAACATTAGTGAATAATGAAAAACCTATAACTTAATATTAATTTTCTAATATTGTTATAGCCTACAAAGTGTAATTAGGAAAGTGTGAAGAAATTAAATATTCTTGGAAAATAAATATGAAAATGTGTTTGAAAATTGTTTTAGGAAATATTTCTTGAAATAAATTTGGAAATATTTTTTGAAAAAATTCTAAAAATATTTTTTCAGAAATGTTTTTTTTTTTAAGAATGCTAAAAATCTTTTTTGGGAATGTTCATGGTAGAATACTAGAAATATTTTCTCGAAATTTATCTTTAGAAGAAATATTTTCGGATTGAATCTAAAATATTTTTTTTTAGATTGGAGAAAAATTGGGGCTTGTTCGGTATTATTTCTGAATTTGTATTTTCTGAAAACAAAAATGAAAATGAAAATTGTATTTGCAGTTGTTGTATTTTGAATTTAAGCATGTGTTTAGTATCATTTTTTATATCATGTATTTTAAAATTGAAAACAGTAATATGTGTTCGGTAAACACAGTTGATAATGATAAAAACAAAGAATATGTGTTTGGTAGTATCTTTTTCAAAAATTATTTTTACTAAGCATTTAAGTTATACTCATAGTTAAAAAATAATTGTTTAGCCAATACATACACAAATATACCATAATAATGCATACATACACAAGCTTCTTATACACTTCTTTTTTTTTCATTAATTCTGACACATGCTTAACATTAATCCTAATGCTTGCTTTTACATCGAATATCAATTCATGTTTTACATTATATATCAATGCATGCTTAACATTATTCATAGTGCATGCTTTTACATGAAATATAAGTACATGCTTAACATCAATTATAATCCATGCTTTTACATCAAATATCAATGCATGCTTAACATTGATTTCAATGCATGCTTCTACATAAAATATCAATGCATGCTTTGTCCATATATCTAATCCGCATGCATTTCACAATGTCAACCATATGCATTCAATCATGATACATGCTCGCCAAAGTGAGTCTTTTTAGTCAATAATTATCTGTTAACTCTTTGATTTTTAATTCAAAACAAATAAATAGTTGATGCAAGTGAATCAACATTGTATGTATGCTTTTTTTTTTGGATTTAGTATTTTAAATTTTACTATTATTATTATTATTATTATATGTTAATTGGTTCTCTAGTAGCTCATTTTACAAGATGTCCCCTTATAGCTTAAGGTCCCCCAAGTGGGCTTGGCTAAGGGTTCAATGTAAATTGAATTTCACTTTAACGTATCCATACCTTTCAAACCATAACCCACAATGGTTACCCCCAACATAGTGGGTTGCGTTTACCATGAAATGTATTTCTTGTGAGTTGGACTAGATCATTAGGCCTAACATTGATTTTTAGGTAGTAACATTAATTGAATTTAATTCGTGCCACTTGTTTATTAAATATTCTAAATATGAGTTTAGAAATTCCAATATTAATAAATAGTTCTTTTTTTTTAAGAGGACGTCAATAAATAGTTCAAGCTCATGTTATTATTTATGACATGAATAATAAAGAAAATGGATCAATGTGACCCAAATTCGATCCATTACTTACCCTAATTGATCCCATAATTACTTGTACACAATTTATGTGGCAAGATACTATTTGATGAAAGTTTTGTCTAAATGACTCTTCATGATATCAATCATATTGTATTTAAGGGCGGAGAGGCAAGGTTAAATTATGAATTCTGCAAATGTCAGAGCATGTGAGAGTACAAAATAAATTTATTACGAACTTAACTTTAAATAAAAAAAATATAGAAATTCTCTTAACTCCAATTAAAATGGAAAATTAGTATCGTACTTTAAAGGTTCCAAAATAGCAATAATTTAGTTAATGAAGGGTATTTCAATTTTTTGAGTTAAATCACGTTACGGCCCAATCTAGTCGTGATTAAGGTCTATCCTTAACTATGGAATGTTAAATTTTGATCAATAATTGTTGCGTTTGTTTACATAGTCTTAAATTGTTTTCTTCGTTTAAAAGGTTTAGATGGAAATAATCAACCTCATCCAGTAAGTACAAATACTTATAATTTATTAGTACTTTGATGTAGGTAATTGTATGTGGAAATCGCATTTTAGCAACTCTTAAGTCATTGTATGAAATTTTTAGCATATGGTGTAAAAGATGAGACTTTAAAATTAAGGTTTAGCTCCAATAGTAAGGGTTAACTTCTCTAAAATTCATATCTTTGATTAAAGTTTGAATAAGTGAGTGCGTGAGTTCATAAAATACAAAAGAAAAAATTTCTAAAAGATAACTCTAAATAAGCATGTCTTCAGCATAAAGCATTTTATTTTGGTGTAAAATTTTGACTCTCAAGTCAATAAACACTCAAGTGTATTAATTTCATGAAAATTACTAAATTAGTGACCCATTTGAGACAAATATTTTATTTTGAAAGAATAAAAAGCCAGAGATATGGATGTCATTAACCATTTATACGAGACATGAAACTCCTTATTGTAGTTTTTCAAATAGGTTTCTTACCCATAAGATAATGACTAAAATTTACCTCTATGCTGTGATACCCCGTAAGCCATAACAATCAAGATCCCAACATTTTAAGGTTATTTTGGGTTTTAGAGGCCTATTTGATATAAATGAAAATTTTATGCCCTTATTTGTGAAAATGTAAAACATAAGGGATCCAGATTTAATATAAAAACACTAAAAATGTACTTGTTTTTATGTGATTTCTCTGGATGGAGAACATTATTTGTCCATGTGTATTAAATAATTCCTCAATACAGTAGCACTCTCTAATTAGAAATGAAAAACAAATAATTGGGTCGTATTAGTGTTATGACAATTTCATATCATGTTAAATTTAATCTAACCCAAATAATACTCATTTAATGATCGTGTTAACATATTAAGACCCTAATTTAACACAAAAAATAAATTACTTAATTACCCACTTAATATTACATATTTAAAAAAATTTATCTAAAACATTTACAATATATATATATATAATATTATTTATCGATATTATAGAATACATATATCTATAAAAATATTATACATTTATATTATTAAAGTTCTAATTATACGTATATAAATAATATTATATATCGATATTATAAAATATACGTGTTTATTAATATTTTACACATTTACATTGTTAAAGTTATAAATCTATATAGAATTTTATTAATAAAACACCATATACATATTCATCCTTTTCCAAAAAAAGAAGAAAATGAAGGAATCATGTATAATATTTGAGTTTTGATAACGAGAACTTGTAAATTAATTTTGAATAGAAAATAAAGTTGTGTCATTAATTAGGTAAATAGATTAAGAACTTTAATTCTAACCCAACACGAAATTTAAAAAAAAAAAGTTGACTCCAAACTAACTCATTTAATAATCATATTAAATTTGATAATTATATTTATTGATTTGTGACATATTTGTATGGTGTAATTGGATCATGTTGAACTTTACAGTTCTATTTGCAACTCTGGTGTTATGTATTTTTTGGTCAGTTAATGCCTTGGGCACTTGGCTCACACAAATGGATAAGCCACATCCTTAGTTTTAGAAAGTGCAAAAAAGTTTTGGATACGTATATGGATCAAAACTTTACTAAATTCCAACAAAGATGTATGAGTTTTGAAATGTTTTCACTTACACTCCCATACCGAGCTCTCTTCTCCGACAACTGAACCAAAAACAGACAGTTATTCCATTTTTAAATCTCACTTCACCCAAACCCAAAAACTAACACAAAAATGAAATAATCAATCAATCGCTAACTCACACAATTCACAACAATGGACAAAGAAACCGAACTCCTTTCGCGCCTTGCCGCGAACCACCTTCACCTAGCCCAATTCGAGCCGCTACGGGCCACTCTCCTCGCTCTCCGGACTCGAAACCCCGACCTAGGCCTCGCTATCCTCCAAACAATCGTCGCAAATTCGGGCAGGTTCGATGACATCCTCTGGTCAGCCTCCTGCCCGTCCCCGTCACTCCTCGCGTTCCTATCGACTCTCGAACTTCTACAATTCGACAACTCCACTTCATCCACATGGAGTTTTGATCCCGAAACGCTGCGTTTAAGGTCGGAATTCTTGCTGTTAGTTCAGATGTTGATTGACCGCGTGGTTAAAAGAACACGAAAGGATATTGATTTTGATAGTTTTGAGAAAGAGAAAGAGAAGGGCGAGTTGAATGAGACTGAGAGTTTTGATGAGAAAGTTAAGTTGTTGGATAAAAGTGAGGAGCTGGGGGATGTGAATAGTGAATTTAGCGATTGTGTTAGGGTTTTGGATAGGTTTATGGAATTAGGTGTGAAGAGATTGAAGCCAAATTTAAATATAAATGAAAACTTAAATGAGAATGTACATGTTTCCATCGAGGAAGGGGAATTGATGTGTTTAAGGAAGGTAATTTTGGAGTATGCAGATGTTTTTGACGCGTTGTTCTGGAATATAGACAAGCAAGTGATTGGCTGGGAGAGTTTTGATTCTGAAAGAGCGATAGTGCGGAGAGAGGAGTTGTCGGAGGAGGAGGATAAAAGGGTTCTTGGGTTGATGCAGAGGAGTATTCAGTTAGCTCATTTGGATGCAATGGAGGAGTGTTTAAGAGAGGGAGATGAGGAAGGAGCAGTTTCTCGTATTCGTTTTCTTCGCCCTGGTTATGGAGTCGAGGAGGCTGAGTATCGGTATGTCTATCTGCTATTTTACGGTTCTGTATGATTTTGCTTATTATGGTCTTTTCAAATAGTGAAGAAGATGAGCCTACTATGATATGCGTATGTTTGAGTTTTCAGTGTGTTGTTTATGTTTTGCTGTATCTGAAAGTTGAGAGTAGGAAGCGAGTTGCATTAGGGTAATAAATGCTGTGAATGTTTTATGTATGTATATCCCGAACGCTTTCCCATTTTCAGTTTGGTTTACTAACCTGCATTTGTATGGTATTTTAGAGGTTGCAATTTGAAAATTGTGAACGATATCCATTGGCATGATAATGAAAGAATACTCTCGAGTACCGGGGTTTAGGAGAAAGTAGTTCTGTCTTTTGTTCTAAGGATAAACAATAACGCAGATTGGTTCATAAATTTTGTCGCTCTGTGGTCGTCCTATTTTTTTTTGGGAAGATGTCCTTTCTGAGCTGTTTTTGCATAGTTTGATTAGGAGGCTTTATTAACAGATCTCGTTAATATTCTGGGTTTACTTGCCATATTGAGAAAATTATGTTATTGTGTCTATATATTTTTACTCCTTGAAGTTTACAAATGATGTGGACAGTTTTTGCATCCTTCATTTTTTTTCTACACCTGCTATATCGAGAAAATTATATTCTCTGCTCCATATAGCTTAATCCATGTGGTTTAAAAATGATGTGGACAGTTTTTTCATCCTTTAATTTTTCCTCTATTTATTTATTGCTGTTCCCTTTGATGTTTATTATAGTACGGTTTTAGAGGATCTCCTTAAAAGGGTTTTCTCAAAAAGGAAGGAATATGCAGACACCTGGCTTGCTATGCAAGAAAAGTTGTTATTGATTTACACAGAAGCTCTTTCTTCCAATTGCATTCTTCTTGTCAAAATGATACAGGTAATACATTATTATTTTTCAATCTTCTTTTAAGTGGTCCCAGTGGTAAAATTATTGGTCCGGAATGATTAGCATATCATCAATAGTTTCCATCTGATTAATTTGCTGTTAGATATTGATAGGAGTCCTTATATGATACATGTGTTATATGCTGGGCATGAAAAGGCAATTCGAAATCTGTTTGTTGAAACTACATGGTTGTCCACTGATGAAGGTCCAGTCTGTTCCTAACTTTTGTGTTTTGTAAGCAGTCTGCTGATGCCTAAAAGCCCTTTCGTTGATTTATAGTCATTCGGGGCTTCATTTAAATTGGTATTTCCTGGAGGCCAGCCTTGGCTCATTTTGTGAAGTCCCTTGATGGACCCTTGGCCGGTTTAGTTCTGATTTTGTTGGTTGTTCTGATTTCAGATGACTATGGTTTGCAAAATGTCACTTCGTGGAGTAAATTGTTCTTTAGTGATCTTTTGATACTGAGGTTTGAGTGTTACCTTTTCTTTTTCGTATTTGTGAGAATATTATGTGTTTTATTGCAGATTATTCAGGATGAGTTGCTTCTTCAAGAGATTGACTCATGTAGAGCTCTTGATAGCAACCAAATTCCACCTCCACTTGAGCGTTTTCTCAGATTTGTTGCAGAGTTGAAACCCTATATGGACTTAAGTGATAAGTCTTCAGCTTTAAATATGGCATTCAGTTTGTGCATGAGAGACATGTTCCATTATTCTCGTGTTTCTGGATTACACATCCTTGAGTGCATCATGAATACAGCCCTGTCTGCTGTCATGAGGGAGCAGCTTCAAGAAGCTAGCAATGTATGTGTCCGGTTTTATGTTTAAATTATATATGTGAGTATGAAAAATATTTTATTTTCTCATTATTCAAAGTAGTCATTTTTTTTTGGTAGGAAATTTTGAGGGCCTCCAATCTTAACAAACCTCATTTGTTTGAAAATATGGCAGATTCTTATGCTATATCCTCGACTTCAGCCACTAATAGCCGCCATGGGCTGGGATCTCTTGTCTGGTAAAACAACAGAACGTAGAAAATTAATGCAGCTGCTGTGGACAAGTAAGTCACAAGTATATCGTCTAGAAGAATCTTCTCTTTATGGAAATCAGTCAAATGAGGTAATTCCTGTTTTCTAAAGTATGTTGTAGCGCCAATTTTTTCTTTTTTCGTTTTTATTTTTTGGGGAAAAAAGTTAAGTAGATTGAATATATAGAAATTTGCAAAAGGGAAAAAGATGTCCACTAGTCCCAAAAACAGCCTTTGAATTTACAAATAAGAGAGTATCTCCAAACAGAAAGTTTCTATCTTAGTAGGGCTAAAATATTATCAACATCTGAAATAAAGGCAAAAACCTTCTCAAAAGACAAAAGCCACATTATTAAAACTCCTTCCCAATTTAAATGTATGAAAATGAACAAAGTATCTTGAAACTCCTTTGAAATTGAGGTCCAAAGAGAAGCTAGAAACCAAGCTCTATTGCGAAGATAATTGACATCTTCCTCTCTAAAATCCCCGAAAATTCTGTTATTCCATTCTATCCAAATAACCCATAGAATAGCCAAAACGCTACATTCCCATGACACCCTTGCTTTCTCTCCTTTAGCAAAAGCCGACACATGTTC
The DNA here is from genome assembly GCF_000493195.1 of Citrus x clementina. NCBI lineage: Eukaryota > Viridiplantae > Streptophyta > Magnoliopsida > Sapindales > Rutaceae > Citrus > Citrus x clementina. Next base: position 2,703,663 of record NW_006263303.1, on the reverse strand, counting down.
AATAAGCATTGAAACACAAGAGTGTGGTAAGGCTCATTAGACTTTAGCAGCTTGAAATAGGGTATTCCACAAGCTAGGTGCCAAGTTTTCTTGTGTTATATAATTGTATGTATAAGTAATCTTTGAAATAAAAGATCTCTCTTTTCTCTTCCCTCTGACAGACATCGTGTGTAGAACATCTATGCGACCTATTATGTTATCAGCTTGATCTTGCCTCTTTTGTTGCTCGTGTTAATTCGGGTCAGTCATGGAATTCAAAATTCTCACTGCTTTTATCTGGAAAAGAACAAGAAGCTTTTGGAAGCGAAGATGCTCAGTTAGACCCTTTTGTTGAAAACTTGATTTTGGAAAGGCTTTCTGCTCAAAGTCCTCTCCGGGTACAATTTCATCTACCCTGAAGCTAAGGCAAAGCATTTCGCCCATTGTTCTGAAACTGCATATCAAGTCATTTGGTTGGGAACTGCATGTACATTTAAAGTTGTTTGCAACAGTGTCTTAATATCGTGTCAACTTGTGATTGTGATGAAAGAAGTTTTGCCAGGTGAGTGATATTGGATATATGGGTTTGCGTAAGCTGACTGAATCAAGTTCTAGGATTGGGTTATTACGGGTTCAAAGATTTGTGAGAGAAAATATACGGAAGATGAACAAAAGATAATATCAGTGTAGTGGAATATCACATTGCAGTTAAGCTTATGGCAATAGCTCTACCTTGATTTCATGGTAGTCTTATCTTACTAAGCTTAGTTTCATTGCATAAAAGAAACAAAGAAAGTGATTAAGGAATTTGATTGTAAGATTTTTATGTGTTTTGTCTGCTTGGCTTTCTTTGTGCTATGAGTCTGTCAATTGATTTTGGCATCTGAAAATTTGCATGGGCATCGGTGCAACGATGTGCATCCTCTATTTGTATGACTACTTTAGTTGTACTAAGCATTTTTAGTTGTGAGTACAAAGTCGGTGTGCTCTGTTATGAACAACATCTTTTTTTTTTTTTTTTCTATAAAAGAAAATTGGATTACTAAGTTTGTAATAGGATATTGTTTCTACAGGTACTTTTTGACGTTGTTCCAGGCATAAAATTTCAGGATGCTATTGAATTGATAAGCATGCAACCAATTGCTTCAGATGCAGCAGCGTGGAAGAGGTGTGTCGACAATGAAAATATCCTGATGATTGATCTAAGTTTGAATTAAACATGTATCTCGGTCCATTGATGGTATCACACTATGATGTTGGCATGCATTTGAGTGCTGCTGTAGTTGTTTGTTGTTGGGAGTAGTGAATGTAGTGGTTGGCTCAAGTTTGTGGTTCGTGGTTGTTAAATTTTGAATTTGTTTGCTGTGTTTTTGAGTAGAATTCCTAGCATATGGGCTTAGCTTGTGTTACGCCATGACAAATGGCATCACTTTGTTGACACATATTATGACTCAAGTTGTAGACCATTGAATTAATGCAGTTTGAATTATTGAGACCACAACCAACATGTGGATGGTTAATTTTTTTAACTGCCTAAACAAGAGATGTTTTGCTGATTGATGTCTGCAGCTTATTGAATTTTTTTTTTTTCACTTGTTCAAGTCGTACTTGGAGTTCTAAAATTTTGTCAAATATGTTTTCTGTGGATTCTTGTTTGTTAATATAATTAAAATTTTTGGATACATGTGTTTCCTTTCCATTTTTAGTTCTACAATTACTTCTTTTACTGTGTGGGTACTTATTCAATCAGGGCTCTTGTGTGCTTAAGTTTGGGCATTAATGCAAAGAAGTATATCGGTACTTGAGGCTGTATAATGTGATTTCCTTATATCGGTGTGGTGTTTGTTGTTGGATTCACTCTTCTTTTTATGGAATAATTTTCTTTTCCTCTTTTGGTGGGCAGGATGCAAGATATTGAACTGATGCACATGCGCTATGCTCTGGATTCAACAATTTTTGCTCTAGGGGCAATGGAAAGAACTGTGAGCGATGAAAGAGCAAGTCGTCACCAAGTGGCTTTATGCCATTTGAAAGACCTAAGGAATCATTTGGAAGCTATAGCAAGTATTCCACGCAAGGTCAAATGTGGTCTTCATTTCCTTTTTGTGTTGTTGTTTGCTGAGGCTTTGGTTCTGTTTATTTATTGTAACATGACCATTTCAGTTTATGAACATCACAATCATGCAATAATGACTTTTCCCTGGCAAGAGTGATCCACTTTGTTTCTGCTAGTTGTTTGCTTAGAATATTATCAATGGATGAACTTCTCTACAAATTTTACTCACCATCCTAATAATATAATACATGGGTCTATGCAGCTGTCCTTGAAGTTTACTTGGCGTAACTTTTTTTCTTCCTCGTATCTTAATGCTACTAATGAATTAAGTATTTAAATGTAATTTCTTTTTGTTTCTTATTTACATTTTTTACATAATGTTCATTCTATTCACTGATGCAGATATTCATGGTGAATGTTATAATTTCGCTTTTACATATGGATGATATCTCCCTCAATTTGACACAATGTGGTTCACTGGAAAGCTATTCCAAATCATCCTCTGCATGTGCCTGGGAAGATTCTGATCTCAGTACATATGAAGGAGGAAACAAATTGGTTGTATCTTTCTCAGGATTGCTACTTGATATACTGCATCACAATCTTCCACCAGCCATGGCTGAAGAAAAGTGTGCACTGACTGCTGGCATAAGTATCAGCGGAAGGCAGGCATTAGAATGGAGAATCTCAATTGCTAAGCGTTTCATTGAAGATTGGGAATGGCGACTATCTATTTTGCAGCGTCTTTTTCCATTATCTGACCGTCAGTGGAGTTGGAAGGAAGCACTGACTGTGCTACGGGCAGCCCCATCCAAGCTACTGAACCTGTATGTTTGATTACTTATTTTCTGAAACTTTATCAGTGCTGTAACAATCAGTTTTTTCTCTCTTTTTTATTTGCATGGATTCTGTTAGTTAATGTAATTCTGATATTTTATGCAGTTGTGTATTTAATAATCATCCTCTTAACAAGAATATACACTAGAAGTGTGTATTTCTGTGTCTTTTAAAATGTGTCTTTTAAAACATAGGCGTCCGTTGTTTGCCTTTATGCTTGAATAGATTTTAGCCATTACCTAGTGTTGCTTCTGCCGGAGCAGAGTGCTAGTCTTTGGTACTTTTAAATCAATCCTAGTGAACAGAACAATAGTATTAACACACATCGGACAACAATTGTGATTTCCTGCGATGGAGTGATGAACCCTACACACATTTGTGGGGGTTGTTTCCATCCAATGCAATTGAAAAAAGGGAAACAGGATTTTCATTTTCTGTTTAATCCGGCACAACTCTTGCTTGCTGGCTTTTTGTGGTAGGGTCTGTTAAAGTGCCTGGTCAGCGTTTTGTCTCAATCTTTGTCAACGCTAGCATCAATAAATGATGCCGTTTCCAACTCGTGGAGTGAAGTTCAATTTCTATTCATTAGTTCATTGTTTTTTTCCTTTCTCTATGTTTTAAATTATCTGGTTAGCTTTTGCAGATATAAAAAATCTCTGTTTGTGTCCTAGCATTAGAAGTCGACAGTGGATAGAATTATGATTAACTTTGAAACTTGAAAGTGGCAAGAATGTCTTGCAGAGCTCTGTCAGCACATAGGTCTTTGAGAAATGAACGAAGAGTGTTGCTTGTTATTTAGGGCTTCAATTTTCATGTCTCTAGTTAACAAGCAAGAAAATTTTGAGGAGAAACGAGGGGACATATATTGAAGGCTTGTGGGATAGAGTCCATCTCTTAGCTTTGCTTTGGGTTTGTATCACAAGGGAGTTCCTAGATTCCTCATTTTTCTTCATTCATTTCAATTGAAAAGGGGATTTGGGATGACATTGTATAGGCTGGTCCAGCCTTTTACGGGCGTGGATAGATGTTCTTTATATATTACAGCTTTCAGAATGTATAGCTTTTGTTTCCTCTCCCTAGAGCTTTTTGCATAATTATGGATAGCTCCACATTACAGTGTACTAATTTTTCATCGTTAATAAGCTTCTCAGTTTCTTTAAGATTTTGAAAAAATAAATAAATAAATAGGGCTGTGCCTGTTGACATACCAGCTTCACCGGTATAGATGCTGCATGCATGTAAAGAAATAACAAAGGATATGTCATTTAATATTTTTGCAGGCACCTTTTGTTTTCTCAGATTTCTTAGTGAAATTGATGCATCTGTATTTTGATGTTATTTAATTTTTCAGCTGCATGCAAAGAGCAAAATATGACATTGGGGAAGAGGCTGTACATCGATTTTCATTATCTGCAGAAGATAGAGCAACCCTTGAATTAGCTGAATGGGTGGATAGTACCTTCAGAAGAGTGTCTGTACGATCCAGATTGTCATTTACTTCTTCATATTTCTTTGGTTTGATAATTTTGTTTATATTTTACTGATGAACAGCTTTCTACATTAGCTGCTTAGGTTTTTCAACTTTTTAATGGTTTTTATTGTGTCTCTTGTAAATTCCATTGGCCTTTTTCTAATTAGCTCAAATTATGAGGTTAACATCTGCCAAACATGACGGTAGAGCTATTTTTATTTAGAGGTCTCTGGTTCAAATCCCGAAGCTTCCTCTAATTTATGCGTTCGCATTTGTATTTTGACCTACAGGGCAAGTGTATTAATTAAAAATTCCACCAAGCATGTGAGGAGATGTGTTAGAATTTGAATACTATTGTTGGTCCTTTTGTATTACATTAGATTTTTTGGATTAGTGGTTACTCAACAGGTATAGTATAATCTAGCATTGCATTTTAAATTAAATTTAGTTTTTGTTCTAATGCATTTGTGAGTAGAGGAATTGATATAGAAATTTGCGGCATATCAATTTGCTGCAGTGTTTTGCATATATTTAACATACTGTAGTAGTTTGTTGCACATGTAGTCTTCTATCAGATTTCATAGGTTTGTATGTTGAGATAATTTGTCTCCAAAACTAGTTTATCGTTTTTGAGGTGCATAATACTTAGTGATATCTGGTTCTGAATTAAAAATTTTTCTTTGGTATTGTTTTCTACTTGCCTTGCTGAGGCAATCTCAAGAAAAGGCTTAAATTTTTTTACCTTTAGTGTTCTTATTGATCATGTAAGGTTAATATGGTTTGTTTCTTTCTAGGTAGAAGATGCAGTGTCACGTGCTGCTGATGGGACTTCTGCAATACAAGATCTGGACTTTTCCTCGTTACGCTCTCAATTAGGTTCCTTGGCTGCAGTGAGTGCTGAGGATGGACTCTTGATTCCTCATTTTGGCCCGAAGTCAGTGAATACTAATGTGCTTCTGTATCCTTTCAGATTCTTCTTTGCATTGATGTTGCTGCAACTTCTGCAAGGTGTGCCAATATGTCCGTGCAGCTTCTGGATCAGGCAATGCTCTACTATCTATTTGTATTTGTTGTGTATTAATTCCATGCATGGCATTCCTTTTCTCCTGATCATATTTCTTTTATTGTTTTTTCAATATTTTTGCAGTGTCTAGTTGCAAAACCAAAACTATAACAGCTGCTTTCCCGCTTTTTTTTTTTTTTTTTTTGATCTTGGAAATTCCAGTTCCTTAAGCTTCTGATGTTACTTTGGTGCTGATTGAAGCGAACACAACATTCTTTTTACCATCTATGTGATCAATGTTCCCATCGCACTCATATTCTGTGCTCTCTAAAAGAAGCAATGCTCCTTTATTAAATAGAATTTAACTTTTAAAGAACTCCAGACCATAGGGCACAAGTCATCCTTGCAGTAATGATCCTGTAAGTTATAAACATGAAGAAGAAAAGAAAAATCCTTTTACTCTCTGCAACTGCTTTAAGGAAACTAAGCTTTTTAATTTTCTATGCATTTATTTTGTAATTATCTGTTATTCCTCTTTTTCTCTGGTTTCATCCTTGTTCTCCTATTTTGTAAATGGCTAACAGTGTCCTGATGTCACACTGTGCATGCACTTGTAATATCTGCAGGCTCAGATTATGCTATCTGAGATATATCCAGGAGCTTCTCCAAAGATAGGGTCTTCTTACTGGGATCAGATCCGTGAAGTAGCTGTTATTTCTGTCGCTCGTCGTGTCCTCAAGCGTTTGCATGAATTCTTGGAACAGGTAAAATTTACTATATCATTTGATGGATTAGAACTCCTTGTTGCTGGGGATTTTAGTCTGACTTTGCTTGAAAGTAATTATTAATGATTCTCTATGATAGCATCAAGCTAGGCTTAGCATGTGTTTCTTCGTGCATGGTCTCACCTTTGTCTCAAGCTTCTAATTTCTTTTCTTGGATAAACAAGATGAAGCTGAAGTGAAAACCTTTAATCTCTAGGAGTAGCTAAAGTGATTTCTTCCAGATCTAAGATATTCTTTCCTGTATAGAGAATATCATAGTATAGCATAAAATCATTTGTGAAAATGCTACCTTATCAAGAAGCAAGAAAAATTGCAATATGAATTTTTTTGAATTATTATTGGAATTTGAAATATTTTGAATTATTCTTTCCACATTGAGAAACTAATTGATTTCTTGAAAATTTGTGGCTTTACAGAACATATTTTTGTAGTAAAATTGATTTGGTATTAGGTACCTTTTCGTCTCTCATTTTCATGTGCCCATGCTGAAGAAATCAAATTATTAACTGCTATCTGTATGCTGCCTTTCCTTCTGTTTTCTTAGTGAAAATACAAGAAAACATTACTCTTGATCCTAATATCTGTCTATTGGGGGTCCATAATAAGTATTAATAAGCTTTATTATCAAATAATGGGTGTTGTTGATCCTGCTGCATAATCTGTTCCTCCAGGATAATCCATCACCCCTTCAGGCCATTCTGGCCGGGGAGATCATCATTTCATCGACTAAGGAGTCCCATCGACAGGGGCAGCGGGAACGTGCTCTTGCCATGTTACATCAGATGATTGAAGATGCTCACAAGGGCAAGCGTCAGTTTCTGAGTGGTAAGTTTGTTTGTTTTCATTCTTCACATACAAAGTTGTTGTCATTCTAGAGCATGTTATTGCCCTTACCTATCAGTTTAAGCTTTTGCATCAACTGGTATGTAACATGGAATCAGATTTAGTTTGACCAATAGATATTGTATTTGAATCCTTCCCTCACGTGATTTACATTTTTATTTGTTTCTATGTTTTGTGTCTCTATGATCTTTTTTTTATCTTGTGTCTTGGCTTGGCCTTGGTCCATGTGACAAGTCCCTTTGGGATTGGTCATGCACATGAGGGCATCCATTAGAGCTTAATATTATCGTTGTGCTCTTACCTATTAGTTTAAACTTTTTGGTCAAGTGGTAAATTAACAGTCTTGACCCATCATTATTTTTCTTGTAGAAGTAGTACTTCAGAAAGTATGTGTTTGTGCCTGTAACACACGTTTTCCTGTGAAATTTTAGGTAAGCTTCATAATCTAGCAAGAGCTATTTCTGATGAAGAAACAGAACCGAATTTCAGTAAAGGGGATGGTTCATATACCGAACAAAAAGTGCTGTTGCACTTTGACAAGGATGGTGTTCTTGGGCTTGGGCTAAAACCTGTTAAACAAAGAGCATTAAGCTCAGAAACTGGAGACACAAATGTGCAGTCTGATGGATACGATATGAAGGATATGGGAAAGAGATTGTTTGGTCCATTAAGTGCAAAGCCCACCACTTATCTATCACAATTTATTCTTCATATTGCTGCAATTGGAGACATAGTTGATGGAACTGATACAACTCATGATTTCAACTTTTTCTCACTTGTGTATGAATGGCCAAAAGACGTAAGAACTCTAATTTCTGTGCTGTAGCACATTTTTTCTGCATGTAAAGTTGATGGCTATGTATGTTTTTCCATCTATCTCATATCAAATTTTTATGCAAGAAAAGTTCATAGTCTTTTTTTTCGTTGGACTTTTATTGTTGAAGTTCCTATGGTTGATTACTGCATGTTTAATGAACCTGCAGAAGGAAATTTTGGGAAATAGCATTCCTAGTATTTGAATAAATGCAGGTCTTGTTAAATGACAATAAGTCATTGCATTGTGGAATTAGCTTAATTTCTTTTACATGGGATTACAAAGATTTTGCTTTTGTTATTTGCAGCTTTTAACTCGTCTAGTTTTTGATAGAGGCAGCACTGATGCAGCTGGAAAGGTGGCTGAAATTATGTCTGCTGATTTTGTACATGAAGTGATCTCAGCATGTGTACCTCCAGTTTATCCTCCAAGGTCTGGCCATGGATGGGCTTGCATTCCTGTCATTCCTTCCTGCCCTAGTAGTTTCTCTGAGAAGAAAGTACTTATCCCATCTTCTAAAGAAGCTAAGCCCACTTGTTACAGACGTTCTTCAGCAACACCTGGAGTTCCTTTGTACCCTCTACAGTTAGATATTGTAAAACATTTGGTCAAAATATCCCCTGTTAGGGCTGTCTTAGCATGTGTTTTCGGTAGCAGCATATTATACAGTGGCTGTGACTCGACTATATCTAGCTCATTGAATGATGAAGAACTGCAGGCACCTGATGCCGACCGTTTATTTTATGAGTTTGCTCTTGATCAATCTGAAAGGTAACTGAGGTGCCATTGAGAAGTTAATTGAAATGCTATATTCAGCTGACATCAAGATCTTGTAGTTTTACCTCTCTTTTATATTTTTTATATCTTCTCTGTTGAATAGGTTTCCAACTTTAAATCGATGGATACAAATGCAAACCAATCTTCATCGAGTTTCAGAGTTTGCTGTAACAGCTGAGGAAAGGGCTGATGATGTTAAACATGAAGTAAGAGCTGCTATCAAGAGACTTCGTGAGAATGACACTGATAGTGAATCAGATGTTGATGACATTGTGGGTAAAGCTAACATTTCATCATCAATGGTGGACCTCAGTGGCCAAGGTGGTGTAACTTCTGACCCTTGGCATGACTCCTTCAAATCTGAGAATGCAGAAAATGGTTCAGCAGTTTTCCTTTCTTTCGATTGGAAAAATGAAGACCCTTATGAGAAAACTGTGGAGCGGTACTTGTCATTCATTCTTGCTCAAGTGCATTATTTCCTTTGATAGTTGTCTTAGTTTTTCTAGCTGCTGATTCTGGTCATCTGATACTGACATTGAGAACAAATTTTCATGTATGGTAACATGTTAGTAATCCTGTTAAAAGACTGGAATGAAGGCATCCTAATGATGAAAAAGAAAATGGACAAACTGTGCACACTTTTATTCTCATCTTTTCGTTAGTTTCTAACTTTTTGGTTGTCTTCTAAATGTGCTCTCTATTTGTTGGGGTCTTTTATTTGGGAATTCCTGATGATAAGTGAATTACTCACCTAAAATCACAAAGACAACAAAAGCTACACTTCTTTTATTCTTTCCCTTCTATTTCCTCTTTAAATATTTGAGGTCAGGTTTTGGATTAAGCATTGTGATTGGGATTTTTCATCATGTGGTGACCAGTGTTATCCTTTCGCTTATTGCCACATATTGTCTTGAATCAGATTGATGAATGAAGGAAAACTAATGGATGCGCTTGCACTTTCGGATCGCTTTCTACGAAATGGAGCCTCTGATCAATTACTTCAGCTTCTCATTGAACGTGGTGAGGAAAACCATTCAATCTCTGGACAGCCTCAAGGGTATGGAGGCCATGGTATCTGGAGCAATAGTTGGCAGTATTGCCTGCGATTGAAGGATAAGCAACTGGCTGCCCGACTTGCACTCAGGTAAATAAAAATCATAGAAGTTATTTTCAAATATTATAATATGTTCTGAAACTTAAATATGTTAGATAGTTGTAAATTTCCAAGCGAAATATATTAGGCTGTTGTATCATTAGCACTTTTCCAGTGCAGTTTTTCATATCTGGAGTAACCCATTTTTCTAATTTCTTAAGAAATAGTGGCTCTAGAATTCATTATTACCCCAGTATGGCTAAAGCTTTTTTTTTTCCCATCAATCCTTAAAAGTATGGCCACCGGTAATTATTCTAGACTGGGAAGGTTCTCAGCGAAATCCCGTTCTAAGTAATACATCTTTTTATGTTGTCTATAAGCATTCTCTTGTTTCTCTGCATCACATTTTTACAGCCCCTTTGTATTTGTTTTTTCATGCTAAGGATATTATCCATATAGAATTACTACTATTGTTCCTTGAACGCTGGACCCTATACTCAAATTTTGAAAATCTTGTTCCAGATATGTACACCGATGGGAACTTGATGCTGCTCTGGATGTTCTCACCATGTGCAGCTGCCACCTGCCTCAAAGTGATCCATTAAGAAATGAGGTACTGGATTTGGTTTGTACTTGTCTGGAGTTTCTTCAATACTGGAATTCATTCTCTTGGTTTTTTCTGCTTGGACATGATTTACCGTTTTACCTAATATTACTAAATAAGCCTTTAATAATTTCCATCAATGATGTCATTCTTGGTGATATTTAGGTCTTGCAAATGAGACAAGCTTTGCAGAGATACAGCCATATATTAAGTGCAGACGATCACTATAGTAGCTGGCAAGAGGTTACAGTTCTTGCTCTTTCTGCACTAAATTGAGCAACTCTTGATTGAAGAAGAAAAATAGTTCTGACCTTTTTGCTATTAACCATTCTTGATGCTGTGTTTCTAACTGTTATTCCCTCTCCCCCCCCCCCCCCCCCCACACCCATAAAAAATGCCTGCATATTTCAGGTTGAAGCAGACTGTAAGGAAGATCCTGAGGGCTTGGCACTTAGGTTAGCCGAGAAAGGAGCTGTTTCTGCTGCTCTAGAGGTAGCTGAAAGTGCAGGATTATCAATAGAGTTGAGGAGAGAACTGCAGGGCAGGCAACTTGTGAAGCTTCTCACAGCTGATCCTCTCAATGGTGGAGGTCCTACAGAAGCTTCACGTTTCCTATCTTCTCTACGTGACTCTAATGATGCTCTTCCAGTTGCTATGGGAGCAATGCAGCTATTACCCAACCTTCGATCCAAGCAACTCCTTGTAATTAATTGTTCTTGTTGCCTTCTTTTGTTGAAGTTGACTGGAATGCATGACTTTTGGTATTTGAATCTTGGAACTTTCTTCAATTTAATTTTCTTGTCTTATCGTTGTAAAGGTTCACTTTTTTCTGAAACGAAGAGATGGCAATCTGTCGGATGATGAGATTTCGCGACTTAACTCATGGGCATTAGGTCTCCGTGTTCTGGCTGCCTTGCCACTGCCATGGCAGCAAAGGTGTTCCTCTCTGCATGAGCACCCACGTTTGATAGTAGAGGTTCTTCTGATGAGGAAACAACTGCAATCTGCTTCTCAGGTACCGTGTTCTTCCTTTTTTTTTTCATATTGGTTTCAGACAAAAACATAATCTTTACTTGAGATTCTAGATTATGTTTTTGCTGGCACCTAACTCAATCCAAACAACTCTGTATTCTTTTTGTTCATTAGAGATTCCGTGGCCTAATGCTTGGGGTCTTGGCTTCTCATTTACCATTCATATATAAGAGCTTTTGCCTTATTTTTTTGTTCGTCTTAGTGCTTTTTTATTTAATTTGTTTTATGGTGACACTTGGATGATTTTTCAACAGATCCTCAAAGATTTTCCTTCATTGAGGGACAACAGTGTGATTGTAGCATATGCTGCTAAAGCAATAGCTGTCAGTATTAGCTCTCCTGCCAGAGAACCTCGAATATCTGTTTCAGGAACAAGACCAAAGCAAAAAATGAGAACCACTGGAAGGTCGTCTTTCACTAGCAGTCTAAGTAACTTGCAAAAGGAAGCACGTAGAGCTTTTTCTTGGGCTCCTCGGAATACTGGAGATAAGGTTGCTCCAAAAGATGTGTACCGAAAAAGAAAGAGTTCTGGATTGACAGCATCTGAAAAAGTTGCTTGGGAGGCGATGGCTGGAATTCAAGAAGATCGGGTCCCTTCATCCTCTGCAGATGGGCAAGAACGGCTTCCTCCTGTTTCTATTGCTGAAGAATGGATGCTAACAGGCGATGCTAGTAAGGATGAGTCTATCCGTGCAGCTCACCGATATGCAAGTGCCCCTGACATTATTCTCTTCAAGGTATGCTGGTGCAGCAGGATAACATGTTTTGCTAAATATATTTCAATTATAGTCACTGTGGTGTAATAGTTGATGTATGCTACTGCCACTGTTGCCGGTGGGTTGCCAATGACCATGAAAATAGCTTTTGCGGAGTGTCACTCTACTTGGTGGTTATAGGTGCTTTTTTATTGTATGGAAAATGAAAAATTGATTTCTATGAGTTCAAACAGAATCATGTTAACTGTAGGATTCTTGTTTATGGTTTTTCCACTTTTTGTGTGTACTATTAGTTCTGGATTACCAGTGTTAACATGTGCCTGTGCTTCACTTTGAATTTCTATAAATATGAGATATATCATTAATTTTTGTGACAACTTGTACAAAGTTTCAAGTTAGGATGTGAATGTGTAAAAACTTAATACCTGAATTTCGTCTTCTTCTTGGCATTTAGAGGTTTTCCGAATGTAATGATGTACTTTGTATGGAAATATGCTGGCTTTGCTTGTACTTAGAGCTTATGCAGATTGTTTTCATATAAGTGCGACTTGTGTCATATTTCATGTTCATTTGGTGATTTGAGCATTTCTGATAGTTCGATTTCTAATTAATGATTATGAGTCTACATGCCTCTGATGAAGGTTTCAGTTTTTGTCTCCAGGCTCTGCTTTCTTTGTGTTCTGATGAGTTAGTGTCTGCAAAAAGCGCCCTAGACTTGTGTATTAATCAGATGAAGAAGGTTTTGAGCTCCCAGCAGTTGCCTGAGAATGCATCTGTTGAAACAATCGGTCGAGCATATCATGTCACGGAAACACTTGTACAGGTATGCTACCTCTGTTACGCCCCGTGTTTGAGTGGGAGCAGATTGTTTTCTACAGTTGTAGTCTATGCCAGTTGTTTAAAAGTGTACCATCAACAAAGGCAATGGATGCAATTTTGCTTAATGTTCAATTCAATGGGTATGGAGTATGCAGTTTTGTTGGCACTGCAAATTGCTGTAATAAGTCTTATGTTGCACGTGTAGGGCTTACTTTATGCTAAATCCCTGCTCAGAAAGCTTGCTGGGGTTGGTGACTTCTCCAGTAATTCTGAAAGGGGTAGGGATGCTGATGATGCTTCCTCTGATGCTGGTAGCTCCAGTGTTGGTAGTCAGTCCACCGATGAGCTATCTGAAGTTATGTCACTGGCAGATGTTTGGCTAGGGCGCGCTGAGCTGCTTCAGAGCCTTTTAGGATCTGGAATCGCTGCATCACTTGACGATATTGCTGATAAAGAGTCGTCTGCTCGTCTTCGTGACCGGCTAATTGTTGATGAACGGTATAGCATGGCTGTTTATACTTGCAGGAAGTGTAAGGTAAAATATGAAAGCCAGATATTGTAGTAATAAATGCCATTTTTCAGTTGGACATTTGAGTGTATATTTAATTGGGACTTCTCTCAGATTGATGTTTTCCCGGTTTGGAATGCATGGGGCCATGCTTTGATTCGGATGGAACACTACGCGCAAGCTCGTGTTAAATTTAAGTAAGTTGAATACTTGCATACCTTAAATTTTACAGTTTTTAAGATTAATACCGGAATAGAAAGTTTTGCTCTCTCACCCCGCAATCATTTGGTGTGCTGACTGGTCTTATTGCTTATTTGATTGTTTGAAGGCAAGCTCTTCAATTATATAAGGGTGATCCTGCACCTATTATCCTGGAGATCATCAATACCATTGAAGGCGGTCCGCCTGTTGATGTTTCAGCTGTTCGTTCCATGTAAGATGGCTTGCAGCATAAAACTCAAAATCCCTACATTTATCTCCGTATTACAATTGTATTATGATTGCTAATGAACTAGAAATTGGGCAAATATTGTCTAAAGACTTAAATCCAGCCAATGTTTGAAGATTTTATACAATGTCTGCATCTCTCTTTGATCTGTTGATCCTGATGTGACCTTGGGGCAGTGTGATGTTTATGAGTCTAGTTTTTGTGCTGTCAATAATATGGTACAATTTGATTTAATATGGAAAATAATATGCCATTGCTGTTTAATCCTAGGGGTTTTAGTTGAGTGGTAAAAGACCCCTTGGAGACAACAACACCCCTTGTGGCTACCTACCTGAGATATTTATGTACCATGAGTTTCTTGACTACCTGGGTAGGGGTTCGGCTGTAGTCTCCAGTTTAGAGCTCGGTGGTTGTAGAGAGGTAGAAATTACTTTGTTTGTAGGGTTCAGCAGTAGTCCCGAGTTTAGAACTGGATGATTATAGAAAGGTAAGTGGATTTACGGGATCAAGGGAAAGGGAAATGTATATATACTATATAGCTGGTTTTATGCAATTTTGTCCTTGAATTAGTGTTAATGCATGCTTAGAATAATAGAATGTATATGAGCGAACCTTCAGAATTTTAGAAAAAAAAAAAGAGACTAAAAAACAGTTAAAACCAGATATGGTTGTTGAAAATACCATGTTTTTTTCTTTATATTTGAGCACATATTTGTTCATTCTGATCAAGGGAAAGGGAAATGTATATATATACTATATAGCTGGTTTTATGCAATTTTGTCCTTGAATTAGTGTTAATGCATGCTTAGAATAATAGAATGCATATGAGCGAACCTTCAGAATTTTAGAAAAAAAAAAAGAGACTAAAAAACAGTTAAAACCAGATATGGTTGTTGAAAATACCATGTTTTTTTCTTTATATTTGAGCACATATTTGTTCATTCTGATGAGGACTTTCTTGTAGAAAGAAGGTAAGGGAGGAAAGAAGTAAAACCATACCGCTGCGTGCTTCTCTTTTATTATGAATCTGTTTAACATAACTTATATTTCAGGTACGAGCACTTGGCCAAAAGTGCTCCTACAATATTGGATGATTCTCTTTCTGCGGATTCATATCTTAATGTTCTTTACATGCCGTCTACATTTCCACGTTCAGAGAGATCCAGGCGCTCTCAAGAATCTGCAAATAATAATTCCACATATGGTTCTGATTTTGAAGATGGACCTCGCAGCAACCTCGAGAGTGTTAGATACATTGAGTGTGTCAACTATTTGCAAGAAGTAAGCTGAACTTCTTTTTATTTGCTAGAGCATGTTTTCTAATATTACACTTTTTTGCAGATTCTTCTGGCATAACCAAGTGTTACTTAACTAACTATGAATTTTTGTTTTTGAACATGTACACCCATACCCACCGCCACTCCAATAGTAAACTAGGAACTTTTTCTTCATTGAGGGCTGGATGGTAGTATGAGTCTGAATTACACCAAATTATGATCACATTACCGTAATTATTAGGAAGGTAATTAATGAACTTGTTATGATGCAAAATTATAGAAGTGTCAAATTGAATGTGTACAAGCATTGCTGGTCAGCATGCTAAATGATTAGCTAAAGGGAACTGATATTTCATTGCATTGAAACACATACATATTTGAAAGATTCTACCGCTGATTTGCATATTGAAAATGCTTTTTTGGTATATTTTACCTGGTATCTAGGATCTTGTTTGTTAATTGCAAATTGTTCTTTTCAATGTTTTCATCTTCTGATTACAAATTTTTATTTTTAGTTGGTTTTAAGTCGCGAGACCCTGCATGCCACATGGCTTTTATTTTTCCCTCTTTTCCTCTCCAATCTTCTACGTTTTTAATTATTGTTATAGTTTATTCACCAGTTTTTATTGTTATAGTTTATTCACCAGTTTTTTCTTTTCTGATATTTTCAGTATGCTCGTCAGCACTTGCTTGGTTTTATGTTTAGGCATGGTCACTATACCGATGCCTGCATGTTGTTTTTTCCTCCAAATGCTGTTCCACCACCTCCTCAACCTTCAACGATGGGAGTTGTTACTTCATCTTCGTCCCCTCAAAGACCAGATTCGCTGGCAACGGATTATGGAACCATTGATGATCTTTGCGAGTTGTGCGTTGGCTATGGTGCAATGCCAATTTTGGAGGAAGTGATTTCAATGAGAATCTCATCTACCAACGAACAGGATGTAGCTGTTAATCAGCATACTGCTGCAGCCCTTGCCCGCATTTGCACCTATTGTGAAACTCATAAACATTTCAATTACCTATACAAGTTTCTGGTATGGATGAAGTATTCTTATTAAATCACCCGGAATAAGAAAAGATGAAGCTTTATATTTTTTTTCGCTGTTGAAGCATAGTATATTGATGTACCTTATATATGAGCTTTAGAATCCTACTATTTCCCTCCATTTCTACCATATTTGTCATTGATTTACTTCAAATTTTCTGTCGGTTCAGGTAATTAAGAAGGACCATGTTGCTGCTGGACTTTCCTGTATTCAATTATTTATGAACTCTTCTTCCCAGGAGGAGGCTATCAAACATTTGGAAAATGCTAAGGTATTGTGGTTTCTAATAATGCCCTCCTCTGTCTTAATTTAGAGTTGAACATGGTGCATTTACGTATTGGACCAGAAAAATTGACATGATATGGGAGAACTTTCACAAAAGATGCTCTACCACGGAATAGTATGAAGTATCTTGTGTCGATAATTCAGCTGTAGAAAGCTATGCATGACTGGATACAGTTGCTTCACACAAGATGGATGGATCACGCACAAGACGAGTGATGTCTTTTGGTTTCAAAATTGAAGATACATCTCTATCCTAAGAGCCAACACATGGCGAGAGTGATGTAGGTCAAAGAGAAAAATACGGTTAAGGAGAATAGAAATAGGGGTGAAGATATTACCGCAAAAAAAAAAAGGAGAGAGAGATAGAAGAGAGGATGTAGAGAGAATGAGATATATAAGAACAAGAAACAGAGCCGAGAGAAAGAGGTGGAAGCATGAGATACGATCAAGACATATGATTTTGTTCATTCTGGACCTGCCAAAAGAAACGCATTCAAGGCATGTTTAGGGTGGATTGACCTATACAATCAAAGGGTATCAATTGACTCAACTATGTGGAAACAAAAATGGAAAACAATAGAATAAAAAGTATTTTTCAATTTCTATTCCCTTTACCCATTCAAATCAATATCTATAGGGTCTATAGTGGGGATTAAGCCATATACAATGATTTATGAGGAGTGCATGTCCAAAGATTCTAACCACCTTCAATTTAATGTTTTTCCACACAGAAGCAAAATTATGTTGGCCATCATGTGTTGTGGATATTTTAAATTTGCATCTGTACTTTTAAGTTTTTGTCAGTTGTTTAATTTGTCATAGCCGCTCTGTTTTTATTTATCTTCCTTTATCCTCTAGATGCATTTTGATGAAGGGCTGTCAGCTCGAGTTAAAGGTGGAGATTCTACCAAGCTTGTCACTAAGGGTGTCAGAGGAAAAAGTGCTTCTGAGAAACTAAGTGAAGAAGGACTTGTCAAGTTTTCTGCTCGGGTATCAATCCAGGTAAGGCATCTTCTGGGAGACCGGTTTTTTGTTTGCTGTGATCTGGAAGCAGCTCCTGAGAGATGCAAGGTCCCTTAAATATAGCCGTTATTGTTACTGACAGTGAACTCATGCCTAGACACTTCCAAAATTCTGTTTTGTACATGTAAAGAAAATGATTTCTTTAACTATCGTTTAGTTAAAAACAAATGTATCAACCATCAGTATGATGTTTATGCTTGTCTTCTTTGTGCATGCTTGCAGAGGTCTGACCTAAGATCCATACTGTGTCATCTTTCAGTACTAACTTGCTGTCTTCTCACATTGTAAAATTATTATAACTATGTGTCAACTATCAGATTTAGAGTAGTATGGTGCATATATTGAGGCTTGGGCCTTGCTGTAGGCTCTCTTATATTAGACACAAAGATCTGTAATTGAAGTACTTAAGAGTACTAAGTTTAGACAGTTAATCTAAAAGATTACTCTATAAGCATCATCCTCTAGGGAGCATTTACCTTATTTCAGGTGCATATTCTCAGATTCATCATTTTAAACATTTTTACTGCTTGCAGAAAGATAATTGCTATAGATATATATCTCATATTCTTTTTACGGATGTGTTACTTTCTGTAGGTGGAAGTTATAAAATCTTTTAATGATTCGGATGGACCACAGTGGAGACACTCTCTTTTTGGAAATCCAAATGATCCGGAAACCTTCAGGTTAGTGTCATTGTAAATAGGTAGTACGGACAAGTTAATTTGTCATAAAAATAACGATGCAAGCGTCCTGATCTATGGGATTTAGAAGAAAGACTTCTAAATCTAAAGTAAAAGAGAAAGGTAAACAAATATTGCAAACAGGATAATTATTTAGCAAATAAAAAAATGCCTGAGATCTTCTGGGTAAAAGGTGTAATTCAGTGGCAAAAGAACTAAGTATGAGTCCTAGATGGAACTTGCATTTCAGGTTGATATTCATGCTACTAGCCTTGGATCTTAATTTTATGTTCAAAGCAGTTTGGTCATTACTTGTTCTGAGCTTGTGTTATGCTACTTAGGTTTCTGGCTCTTTATTTGAGTGAAATTTTCTGTCTTTTGCATTTATGCTATTGCTCTGATTTTAATTTTCTGGTCATTGCTTATTCTGAGCTTGTTTAATGCTACTTAGATTTCTGGCTCTTTATTCGAGTGAATTTTTCTGTCTTTTGCATTTATCCTATTGTTCTGATTTTAATTTTGACTTTCAGACTTAATTTTCTCAGATGATGAACATTCTGAAGCTAACTACCCTTGTTTGATAAGTGATACATGAGAACCCTAGTGTGTTGCTAGTTTTTGTTGTTTACCATTGTAATTTCAGTCTGTTGTATGTGAGCCACCTGTCACTATCTCTGAATCCATATTTTTCTGGGTTAATTTTAACTATAAATTATGTGTATGAATGTTGGTAATGATTGTCATTAGATGAAAACTGCAGGAGAATGGTATATAATGGTGAAATTGGTAGTTACTGTTGAGAAAGGTATTACCTAATGGTGAAGGGAACTGATATACTATGTTTGTTGCAATTCAGGAGGAGGTGTGAGATTGCAGAGACACTAGTGGAGAAGAATTTCGACTTGGCTTTCCAAGTAATCTATGAATTTAATCTTCCAGGTAACCATACACATAACTTGTTTATTTATTATTTCAATTCTACTGCTTTTTAGTTAATGCACTTGTTTTATTGACATCTCAAATCAAATCTTCTTTCCATAACTTTCAGCTGTTGATATATATGCTGGTGTTGCTGCATCACTTGCTGAAAGGAAGAAAGGGAGTCAGTTGACAGAATTTTTTAGAAACATAAAAGGAACAATTGACGATGATGATTGGGATCAGGTAACGAGATTGCTTCATTCTTTAGGTGGTGTTTGTACTTCTGATGGTAAGCACACTCATTTTCAGATATTATTAATTGATTTAGGTCTTGGGGGCTGCAATAAATGTATATGCCAATAAACACAAGGAACGCCCTGACCGACTCATTGACATGCTAACCAGCAGTCATAGGTAATGTTAATGTCTAGTGCTTCAATTATATTTATCTGATTTTGAAGAAGATTTTACTTCAAAAAATTGTATATCTCAATTCATAATGCCTCTCTTGTCCATTTTAGTCCTTTTACTTCCATTTACGTGCGCGCACTCGCGTATCTTGGTAACAATGTGATAACATCAAATATGTTTTTGTTGACTTATCCATGCAGAAAGGTACTGGCTTGTGTGGTTTGTGGTCGTCTAAAAAGTGCTTTCCAAATTGCTTCTCGAAGTGGAAGCGTGGCTGATGTTCAATATGTAGCTCATCAGGTAATTCTCTCTCAGTTTGGACTCCATTATGGGATTTGTAAAGTTATTGGATGTTTCACCATTAGGCATTCCAAGTGGGGTGTGTCCCCTTGTGGAAAATGGCGGCTTACTTGAAACTAAAAAATAATGATTACAACAATGAAAGAAAATCCTAATTCTCCTAGATACCATGGAATTATTTCAAAATAATGACTGAACAAGACATTTTAAATTCCCAAATCGGATAATTTTGATCCTCCGTCAGATTTAATATTAGTTTTGCCACTGGTGATTGAAATGAAAAAATTGCTTGCGGGCATTTCATGAAAATGTTCCCAAATTGGATAATTTTTTCCTCCATCAGGTTTAATATTAGTTTTGCCACTGGTGATTAAAATGAGACTAATTGGTTGCAGGCATTACATGCAAATGCTCTCCCAGTGCTTGATATGTGTAAACAGTGGTTGGCTCAATATATGTAAC
This sequence comes from Citrus x clementina, assembly GCF_000493195.1. Lineage (NCBI taxonomy): Eukaryota > Viridiplantae > Streptophyta > Magnoliopsida > Sapindales > Rutaceae > Citrus > Citrus x clementina. Next base: position 2,683,470 of record NW_006263303.1, on the reverse strand, counting down.
TTGCTGCCCAAGTATACTGGGATCAAAGTAGGCTGCAGCACTGACAATTTGGTGACCGCTTCATTGAGTATGTCTGAAAGCCATGGAGTTCATTTGGGGCACTGCACATGGAAACCATGATGATTCCTTTACTGCTTGAAGATTGTAACTACAGCGAAACTTGAAGGATACTCAGAGAAAAGTTAATCCTATAGCCAGAATGAACTTTTAAGATCAGCCAGCGATGAATATCGCCTTTGTTGTTTGTACAGGATGTTAATTCAGTATCCATTTTTGAAATAATAGATTATTATAGCTGCAACGGGTGCCCGATCTTCATGTTTTGGTATCATGTGGGATCTTTCAAATATAGGAGGTTACCATATAGTGTAAAGAATTCTGAGAATATGAAGGGTCGCAGCAGAGAACTCTGCATTTTATGTCTTCCTTTCGCTGTAGTAGAATCGATTCTTTTACCTATGTAATAGCTGTGGCCTGTGGGAGAAAAATGGAAAGAAAAGAGTGGCATGCAGTCGTGATGTACAGTACAGCTATACGGGGTACTTGGGTCACAAAATTTGATGGAAGATAAAAGAGTTAAATTGAGATTTAGCTCTATTATTTTATTTTTTTTGAAAATTTAAATGTTTGACCCTAAGATTATTGTTTTTATAATATGGCTAGCCGAAGTTTGTTATTTTACTTTTATGGGTTAGTACACTTTTTATTATTATTATTATTATTTAAATTTCAAGATGTGTATTTGCTGTGAGTGGCTTTTTATTGATCGACCGAGTCAAAGGCCTGTTATGTATATTTATTTCTTCTCTTGGGGATCTGGAAATAGAATGCTTTCCTTACCCAGTTGTTATCATCATACAGGATGTGACACAAAAATGGTAGGTCAACTTAATCATCCCGTGTTTTTCCAAGGGTAATGCATCATCATCCTTATTACGCATGACAAAATTCAGATCACGAGACCTGTGATAAAATACAGGCTGAAGATCAGTTACAATGGATAATATACTCGACAAATCCATGTTATATATTCATTTTCATCAGTTACAATGGAATATATACCCGACAAATCCATGTTATATATTCATTTTCATACTGTGACATGATAAAAATATTTTCAGAGTCAACTTAAGAGATAACGTAACCAACTTGTATCGATTTTTTTTTTCAAGTTTTCTTTAAGACAAGTGGGATGGTAAAGATGGTGTTGACTTGTTTCTATTAATTTATTTTACAACCCATCGGCCTTATCAAGTGGCAGAAATTGGGGAGTGAGGACTCATTGTTTTCTTCAACCCCTTGTGAAAGTTATAAATAAATAATAAATGCATAGTGATGGTGTCCATAGTATGTGATTGATTAAATAAATTCCAAAGATCAGACGGCTGCTAGGACGTGGTAGCCTGACTTGCGGACCTTTAATTTCATTGATTAATTAAACTAGATCATCTTTACATCTAAATAATAACAATAATAAAAAAAATTAGAAAACATCATCATAATATAGTACTAACATTATGATTCCATGAAAGGTAAGTACAAACTTCCTATATATTAAAATAGTTTTAGGGACTCAAAAGTCTTACTCTTTGACTAATTATCATTTTGCTCTCTTAACAAATAAGAATGTCGTCGTGGTCAGAAACAAGGTCGCCGTTGCCGTTGCTGTTTCGCCGGCATTCAAGCGGCGAAATCAAGAATTTGGCCTCCGTGTCAAGTAGCCTGTTGCCGGCGTTTGGAACTGTTGTTGATGAAGGTCACTTGCGCCTCAAGAAATATGTTATTGCTCCCTACGATTATAGATACCGGTAAGTTCCGTGCTCTACTTCTATCTTTCATTTTCCATTTTGTTTCATGCTCAGATGAGTACAAAGGCTAATTTTCCTTCAACGATTCTCTATGAAGTGTTAATTCTTTATTGGGTTCTTCTGCATATATTAAGGAGAAAATATAGGTGACACTATGTCTTACTTATACTACCCGACATTTAGGTGGTAACAAATGGCTTGGAAGAGCTAGGATTTTGGTTTTATGGGAGACACGATGAAGAAATGACAAACTCGTGCATGGAAGCATAGCATAAGATAGTGCACTTCAGGGAGCTAAACTTCCTTAAATTCCTAATCTTATGCATGCAAGTACCCTTGCAAAATTTCAGAGTTTGCCACATTTCACAATCGAGTTTCAATTCTTTAAATCAAACCCATCTCCAACTTTAATATATGAATAGAATTCGAAGCTCAAGACTCGGAGTTTTTAAGAAGATTACGACGTGTTTGATAAAGTTTATAATTATAGTTTGATATAAAATTGTATTGTGTAATGTGTAGGTGGTGGCAGACTTTTCTTGTGGTTCTGGTGGTATACTCGGCATGGGCATCACCTTTCGAGTTAGCTTTTAGAAAAGCAGCAACTGGGTCACTGTTGATCGTTGATTTGGCGGTGGATTTTTTCTTTGCCGCTGATATCATCTTCACTTTCTTTGTGGCTTACTTAGACAAATCAACTTACCTACTTGTTGATGATCACAAGAAAATCGCATTACGGTGTGTCACTTTTTGAACTAAGTTACTAAGATCTTCTCCTTTCCTTAAATAACCGGTAATTTAACAAATATTAATATTTATATATTTTTAGTTGATAATAATTAGAAAAAGAAAAGAGAAAATAACCAAAGATTAAGTTTTAACCGTACATAAGCAACGATATACACGTTGCCATAAATCAATTACTAGAAATACATAAGATGAGGATGGAATTCTTTATCCATGTCTTTTACATAACCGTTTGCTTTTAGTGTGGCCTATTTCTTCACGTTACGCAAGCAATAGTTCAAAGTTTTCAACTCCCCACAAATCTAAACATCAAAAACAATTATATTTTTGAGTGATAGCATCTGGACACTTGATTTCTTTTTTTCTGACATTTTCTTCATATATTTTTTTTTCTCAGAAAAGAATGTCCATTTGTACCAAATAGATGTTCACCAAATGAGAAATGATCGAGTTGGCTTATGATAGTAGAATTTTCACTGAAGCCTTAAAGGGCATGGGCATTTTCAGTTATTTTTAACCCTCTGTTTCTCCCTCCACTTTACTCAGATATGTTACAAGGCTATGGTTCACAATGGACGTGGCTTCTACGCTGCCGTTTCAGTTCATATACAGAATCTTCACCGGCCAATTGCACGACGGTAGGGTATTCGGCTTCCTCAACTTGCTTCGGCTTTGGCGGCTGAGACGCGTCGGTGAACTATTTACAAGGCAAGCCTCTATTTGAAGTGCTATTAAATGATTACACATTTCACAGTGTCTAATTACAAGAACATTGTTTTTAAACTGCAGACTGGAGAAAGACATACGCTTTAGCTACTTCATCACGAGATTAAGTAAACTGATCTGTGTAAGCATCACTTCAGTTTGGTTTCTTTGAACCATCATATTCTATTTATTAATAGATATTTTTTCTCCCTCTCTTTAGACACGTAAAGAAACTTCTATCATTTTCATTGCAGGTTACGCTATTTGCAGTGCATTCAGCAGGCTGCTTCTACTTCTATTTAGCAGCACATCACAAAATACCTGAAAACACTTGGATTGGAAGTCAAGTTAATGATTTTAAACATAGAAGCATATGGCTTGGCTATACTTATTCCATTTACTGGTCAATTGTCACCCTCACCACGGTTGGATACGGAGATTTGCATGCAGTCAACACCGGCGAGAAGGTCTTCAATATGCTGTATATGCTATTCAATATTGGCCTCACTGCATATATTATCGGAAACATGACAAATCTCATCGTCCATAGTGCTGTCCGGACCCTTTTCATGGTAAATTTTCTTCAGAGTACTGTTCTATACAAGCAAAGTAGAAACTATCAAACAGATTCTTATACTACTGGTGTGATGGTTTAAAAGAGGAATGCTATCAATGAGATATTGCGATATGGAAGCAAGAATAGACTCCCAGAAGGCTTAAGAGAGCAAATGCTGGCACATATGCAACTCAGGTTCAAGACCGCAGAGTTACAACAAGAAGAAGTGCTAGAGGATCTCCCTAAAGCAATAAGATCCAGTATTTCCCAGCATCTTTTTCGTGGAACTGTTGAAAAAACTTACCTTTTCCAGGGAGTCTCTGTAGACCTTATTGCGCAAATGGTAAAATAATTTCTTTGCTCTAAACCAGATAGTCTTGGGTTTTTTTGTTGATGTGTTTCAGTAACTAGAAGTTCTGTGCTACAAGTTTGTAGTGACATAGCATAACGGCAGTAGTTGCAACCAATAATGATAAAATCAAAATCAAAATTCAAACATAAATTAATTTAATTCGTGAAAGTAGCTCTAACAATCCCTAATGGCAATGCTCATGATAGGTGTCGGAGGTGAAAGCAGAGTATTTTCCTCCAAAGGTTGAAATCATTTTACAAAATGAGATACCAACAGATTTATATATTGTAGTGTCTGGAGCAGTGGTAAGGCACCTATTTTTCTGACATATTTATCTTATATAATGACTGGTGCAAATTCTAAACTGTATTTGAAACCGCAGGACGTGCTGATATACAAGAACGGAGCAGAGCAGGTATGTTTCAGCAATTCTAGGTTAAGAATATCAGAGTTTTATGCCACTGCATTTGCATATAATATGCCTAAATACGTATATCATTCATTGTCACTGGGGTAGGAAGAAAAGTTTACATTAAATTGCAAGTAGTAAAAGAATTATAATCAAGCAGATCTGTCTTATAATCAACCTCCAGTTGATGCAAAGAGTGGGAGCTACATTTCCTATGTTCTAAAAAGACATATCTGATTGCTGACGAATGGTACCAATAAGAATGTGAAGCAAAAATTTCCTGAATTCTCCATTTCCTCTGAGAATCTGAACAATAGCCGTCTCCATACACCACTGACAAACTCCTGCAATATCAAATCAACAAATAGTTCAGCAAATTATCATACTCCTGATGCAGGAAGCAAGCTGTATTCACCAAAAAGTTCCATCTCAATTACAGAACTATTTTATGGCACAAATAATCAACAACATTTGTAAGAGAGCCAGAAACTAGTTTTAGAAAGAGAACAGGCAAGAGCAGAAAGATGCAAAATACTAAAAAAGGAAAAACAGCTCATGGAGTAGAAGAATTCTGTTTCCATCATTCATGCTAGTAATGCATGAACAAGTTTAGCAAGGTCATAAGAAATAAATTACAGGCACACTTAGTAGCAAAGCTTGGGTGAGAAAACAGTGGAATGCAAACCAAAATTCAAAGCTTTTATGTGAAAATAAAAGTTATTGTATGATTTTACCTAACTTCATATGAGTTTTCCAGTTTCTCACAAAATTAGGATCAGCAGACATGGCGGGAGAGATTGGTGTAATTTTCAATATCCCACAACCTTTTACAGTGAGAACCAAAAGACTTTCCCAGGTCATACGGTTAAGTCATCATCATTTGAAGCAAATGGTGCCGATAGATCATGGCGATGGTAAGAAGATTATGAACAACTTTATTCAGGTATGGAATTTTTCTGCACATTTATGCCACCATAGTTTTCAATTACTCTGATGTTTTGGAAAGATAAGTCAATCAAACATTTCAACAGAAGTTAATGAGGAAACATGACCTTCAAAAGGAAATTTTGCATAAAGCCTTGAGAAGACTCGTTTTTAGAAATAATAAACAAGTTGGCACTTAATTCATGGGCACGCATAACCTCCATTGATATCATATGCCAAGTTAACAGTATCTTCAGCTAGTGATGTTTTCCCATTATATAGCATGCAGCCAAAAATTTACAATAGTCATTTTCTTGTTCAGTAGTATTTATGACGCTTACATGCAAATGTTTTTGTTCAATGCTGACTCTTCTATTTTCAGTACGTTAAGGGACTAAAACAGGAGATGCTGGATGAACTGCCCTTTTTGACAGAATTGCTCAGTGATTTGAACATAGAGGTATATCTCATCTCTGACCAATTAAAACAGAGAATGCAGATCATAATCATGCTCAGTAAGGAAATGCATCAACCTATTTGGCTGTAAAAGGAAAGGATTTGAAATAACATTTGGAAAGAACAAACTTAGATGAAATTTGTAAAATACGTTTTTGTAATAGGTACTGTAAAAGTAAAACGCTCATTTTCTTATCAATCCTATCGCAAAAGTTCTCTTAAAGATGACAAAACTTTGGCTTAGCCAATTGTCATAGGTGACTATATTGAAAGTTTATGCTAGTGATCATCACCATCTACTTTACAGATTACAGGACGAAATGAAGAGCCAAAAAATTCTGAAGCACCAAACTCTCGTATAGATGCAAACGCACAAGGTAAACTCAGTCCCTTTCTAAATAATTATTTTGAGACATCCATTGGGATTTTTACAATCAAAGGTGGGGGCCAATGCAGGCAGTTAGATGGGCAGAAAATTTCAGAACAAACAGGTGCCAAGTTATTTTAAAAAAACTAGCATGCAGATGTTCATAAACAAAAGAATGTGAATGCCTTAGAATACAGCTGCAACTACACATGCAATCCCAATATACAGTGTCAATTTTGTTGCCATTTCTCGCCACTCTACACCCAATTCTGATATTGTGTGTATATCGTGATTTATCCATTTTCAAGTGAAGGGGTATGGAGTATCGGAGGAAAGTAAAGTTTTCCCATTTAAACTTGCATAATCTATTTTTACAGCATACTACAGCCAACATTTAGATCCTGAAATGATCCTTTTATGAAAATTACGAAATATTTCTTCTATACTGGTACCCTTTAAATAGTCTGCATAACATTCTTGAACTTCGACGACACGGCACAACGATATTAAGGCATATACTCGATCTTATTTTTTCACAAAAGGCTTTTCCTTAAACACACGATGTACTTAATTTACATCTATGTACCCCATAATTTTTCAGGAACACCAGAAAGCTCCAATCAGTTACCAAGCTTGATCCCTGTAAGGGTTATAATACATGGGCATCCTCCAAAAACAAACACAAAAAAGGATGAGACATCCGGAAAGCTTATACATCTGCCTGAATCAATCGAGGACCTCTTCAAATTAGCAGGTATGAGTGTTGCAAGATGCACATAAATCCAAAGAAAATTATATTGCCAAAGCTAATACTTCTTCCTGAATAATTTCCAGAAGACATGCATTAAAGCACTTGAAACAATCAATTCCAACAAATCATAAGATAACCGTAGCAAAAAATTATAAAATATATTTATCTCTTCTATGATGGTATTGATATTATGCTAAAATAAGGTGCAGTGATTCAACATTGACTTAAATAAACTTGACTTGGCCAAAATTATTAAGACAACAGCAGAAGGCTAAGACAATATACAACACCACTATCTCAATAAATCCTTGATCTGAATGCATTAAATCAGATAAATGTCATATTTGTATCATCCCAAGACCAATAACTGCATTAGCTATTTAGCCACTAGAACTAGATACATTCATCATATGAAACTACTATTGGCTATACCTAGAAAAATTGAAGTCCAGAGACCTCAGTAATTCAAAAAAAAATTATAAGGCAATTAATACATATTTTGCACGATGCATTACTATATACTTAATGAGTTAAGGACAGTAAACTGATATCAAATTTGATGCAGAGAAAAAATTTGGCACAAGAGGAAGCATGATTCTCATGGCTGATGGTTCGCAAGTTGAAGAACTGAATGCTTTGAGAGAAAACGATCACTTGTTTATTTTTTGAAAAGTGCAGAGATACTCATACAATCTCAGGGCAGCAAGTCCAGTTATATCTGAAGATTTTGTGTGTAGTGATACAAAGCATATTTTCCAATATCTGTGTATATTTTTTATGCATATATCTGAATCTATACATCGAGTAAAATACCCTCTGATTACAGTACAAATGAAAAGAAAAAAAAAAAAAAAGCAATAGAGCTTACACTTTTCAATATTTTTCAATCCCTGTCATTGAGCATGTCTAAAACAGCAAAAGCATCGATTTGATCCTTCTCTTCCTCCAAGGATTTTTTCCTCTCAAAAGCTAAGTTTTTGCACTTCTCTACCTCTTCCATGATTCCAGAAGAATTCTGATCAATTTCACTGCAGAGAATTCATGGAGAAATCCCAAAGAAGGAAAAAAAAGAAAATATCAATTTAAGCAAATTTACAGAAAAGCACTAAATGCAATCTGTCAGCATCAACATTTTTTTCCCATAATTTGCAAAGAAATATACACTATTTCTGAATTTAATCATAATTTATGCTAATCTACTCACGCTATCATCTTAAGCATGTTTTGCATCACCATGTGGACCTGTTGTGACATATCTGCATGAATTAAAAGATAGGTCATGCTTACATGCACAAACAGAATAATAACCAACAGACTGAAGGCACTTAATAAAAATTGAAGCACAAGAACGAGATAAAAGAAGCAGCCAACAGAAGACCATTAGGTACACTTTATCCAGTTTCGTGTTCTCAAAAAATTTTCCATTCATAATTATTTTTAAAAAAAAAACTCAGGCCAATGCACGAATCAAGAGAACATAAGCTACAGATGAAGGATCAAAATAATGGTCACAATTTTACAATAATTACCAGATGACGCAAGTAGACCTAATAAAATTTCAACAGATTATCGCAGGATTTATAATCAACGGAGAGAATTGAATTTGTTGTAACTACATCTGATTTCCAGTTAATTTGAACTGTATTACATATACAATTTGATTCACTGTAAGATGAATCGCGTACGAAGAGTGAACAAAGCCTGTGTGATTTGAATTTTGGAACTGAGGAAAACAGCGGGAAAATGTAAAGCGAGTGTAAGAGAACGAACCGTAGACGAGTGAAGAGAGTTGAGATTCAACTTCTGATGATTGAACATCAACAATTTGAGTATCGATCTGCGACGGCGAATTCGCCATTGCTCGCTTGCTTCTTGCAGAAGCTACCTCTCGATGAACAGAATCGAAAAATGCGAGTTTTTTTTTTTTTTTTTTTGTAATGAGCGATTTTTTGTGCGAGTTCAAAAGGCAATAAATGAAATACCCGAATGCCCTTCTTGGTCAAGTGCGGTCCTCTCTCGATGTTGACCAACTTTCCAATTTGCCCAATTGACGCTGGTTACTGGTTAGGGGGAATTATCACTTGCCGCCCTTAAGATTTATCAATATTTGACTTAGATGCATAGCGTGCATTAATATGCACAAACCTACCATTAATATTTATGGGTAATTTGTTATTATGATGAAAATCTGCTTTTTCCCGATTAGTCTTGTCCTTTGTAGTGATATTCAGCATCCAAAAATCAGGTCTGGCAAGAGAAATTCACTTTGAAAAAATTTTGGAGTTACAACTACTCTAAATTGAATCCTATCTACAAATTTAAGAAATAGAATTAATTATAGTATCTTGCAACGTTATTAAGAAATTATCGAAGAATAAATATTCGGTTCTCCTAACTAAGTAGATGTGCTTTGAATTCGAGAGTTGTGTGTTTAAAACTGATGATATCTGCTCGATTATTTAGTCTCGAATTATTACCGGTGGTGTTTTCACCATTAGTCAATAATTACATCTAAGATATAAAATAGTTGTATAATCCTACATAAAAATAGTGTTATTTAGTCTCTAAAAATCAGTAACATATGCTTAAATAAGAAACAAAATGTTGAACAAGTGCTTGTCGGGATGCAAAATGTGCGTCACAAAATGTCCCTAAACAGTCCAAGCCCTGAGCTCTCCGTTCTCAGCAAGCAAAATGACGGCATGTAGCTCGTAACAAACCCGATAAAAATGCCGAGGATGCTGTCTCATTGCCCTTTGTGGTCAAGATTTCCGTAGGTCCAAATGTCGAAGCTTGTTTTGTTTTAAGAAAAATAATTAAATAATTAAAACATCTTGATTATGCCACTAAGTTGTACTTCAATTGCAACATTTAGATTGCAAACGGGAAAAGATCTCGTTATAAAAAAATTAATTAATTAATTAATTAAATTTCTTTTTTTTAATACATTAATTAAATTTCTTAATTCCCTGAACAACAGGAATTTTTTGGTACTTGTGAAGGAAGCGAACGGCGTCATTTCATGAATTTCGATGCATAAAAAATCAGTACATAAATTATATATGTTTAATGGCCAATTGATAATTTGATATGATGTTTATTCACTCCTGTGTTCGCTAGATGGGTAACAATTTCAGCTGCGTATATTTTTAAATATGAAGTCCCAACACCGGCTTATGATTGTTCGTAATTAAAAAAAAAAAATTAAAATAATTAAATAAAAAATGGTCCTGATAAAAACTATCTCCACTCTTCTTTGTGGCCACCATTAAAAGAAAACTACGATAGTTACTTTTGGAATAATACGACTATTTATTAAATTACATTGACATACAGGTAATGGAATGTCTTTATACATATGTTTTATTTTTTTTAAAAAAAAGGTAAATTCACTTGTAGAATATTAACTAGAGTAAGGACATGTTTGATAATGTTAGATTTAAAAAGGTAGAATACAAAAAATTATAATCTAAATGATATAACCCTAGAAATGTCATTTATCGATTGTGGGTACTTAATTATTATTTTAGTAATAGTGTAAAAAATTAGTCATTGTTTAACACGTGGAAAATGATAATTATTGTCATTATGGAATAAGTTTAGAATATGTTTCACGTTCTTAATTTTTGTCTTTCTAACATATACATTTTAAAATAGTTACTAAAAATGTAAGACTTATCTAACTTGTGATGAAAAAAAAGACACAAATATTTAATTTTGTTCTTAATGAATGCAAATTTTTGAATTAAAGTTAAATAGAATTTCGAGTTATGGTGAATAAAATTTTTAAAAGATACAAATATTTAATTTTGTTTGTAATGAATGCAAATTTTTGAGTTAGGTTGAATAGAATTTCGAATTATGCAATAAGTTTACAAATTCAGACTTCTAGGAAATCATCCATAGGTCAATTGTAATACATTAAAAATAAAAAATAAAAAATAAAAAAGGAAGTTGATTGTATGGATTTTGAATTGGGACAAATACGAAAAACAGTAAAAACAAAAGACATTTCTACAACGTTCGTGCAATATGGGGGCAACAATTCTCAGTTTTCAAACTTACCCCATGGCCCCACCAGTCCCATTGCAGTGTAAACGATCCACGTAGGTCCCAGCACGTGTGGTTGGCCCCACACGTTACTAATTCGCAGTACGGAAAAGTGAAATCCAAACCGCCCTGCGGCTGTGACCGGTCCGTTTTAAAGGGAATCTTCTACTAGCAGCCGTTGGATTTTACCGAGATAGGGAAACCAGCGTACACGTGTCTGCTAATGCGCCTGCCAGCCCCGAAATAATGAAAGCTGAGTCTCGAAAAACGACAAAATATGGCAGTGGATGCAACTTAAAGAAAAGTAAAAGGAACCATTGAGGTGAAATGATAACTCCTTGAGTTATGATATAACTCGGGTTAGGTTAACTAGCTCTGGTGACGTGGCATATAATGGGACCACGAATTATTAGTTAACGGGTACTTCACGGCGTGAACTTCTTTATATGGAAGCGAGAGCAGTTGTACGAAGTTTGACTTTGACCGTTAACTTGTGGTCTTTCACTCTTTTTACCCCGCGTGTACCAAGTCCAGGGCTTGAGCCTTGAAGTATTAAATCTGTACTGGAGTAATTTATTGACTTCAATACCCTTCATAGGTTTCCACCTTTGAAAAATATTTAAAAAGAAAAAGTAAAAATTGTTGGCAATTCAAAAAAATTCATTTTAGAATGCATTAGTCCAAATCTGAATTTAAAGATTTTCTTAAAGTTCGTGTTCTAAATCTAATGTCATAATTTATGTTTTAATGATAAAATTTATTATCGTATTAGTTGTTTTATAATTTATATATAATGAGTCACTAAGTCTCAAATTTAAGAGTTCATTATGAATTTTTAAGTGTAACATCACACTAAGAATTCATTTAAAGTTACTTTTTTTATTTGATAAATGCATATGACCACACTCACATTATGAAGATTAACAAATTCTACATTTGGACACATTTAAATAGTATGCCTAAGTATGTAAAATGTTGTGATAACTTATGGTATATAGTATGCTCAGGTAAAGAGAATGTCGTGATTAGGAAATTGTAACATAGTAGTGCAAACTTTCTTAAATAATATCACACATTTAAAGACGAAATAATGATTTCAAATTATGGTAAAAGTGATAGTTTGCTAACATAATTATACTACTTCCTCAATAAAGAGAGCTCATATGCCATCGTTTTCATTTTCCTTCTTATATTTTAGGGAACAAATGTGCGTGTTATCATTGTCTATAGTACAAAAGTGAACTATATATTATACAAGACTATAATGGATACAAGTGATTGAAATTAATAATATATTTATGTTGAATAAGTTAATATATATTCTTCTATAACAACAAAAGACACTTGTTTCCTATATTCTTGTTTCTTAGATCATAATAAAAAGGTAACAATTTCATTTTTTTTTTAATATAAGTTTGATTGAAGTCAGCACGTGCAATATTGGTATTAAAAAAAAATAAATAAATACACTCATGTCTCATATATTTCACAGTGATTAGTACCAACTTTAATGGATTAGGTATTTGTTTTCCGCGATTAACGATGTATACTAACTACTTTAATTGATTATGTATTTGTTTTCCATGATTAAGGAAGTATGCTAACTACTTTAATAGATTATGTATTTGTTTTCCATGATTAAGTTAATATTTTATTTTTATTTTGTCATGTCTACAAGATAAAGGTTTAATTTTCTTATTAAGAAGACAATGTATAATTAAGGAAATATTTCAATATTCTTTTTCTTTCTACTACATATTTAAGTTTCTTGCATACTTGATATGAGAGATTAATTTTCTAATTGTTTGGCGACAGTTTCAGACTATACTAGTATCAAAGTCCAAGCATTTAGACTATACAAGTAGCAAAGTCCCGCGGATGTTTAAATATAAATGTTGTTGAAATATAATATTGGTTAGATTATTTCAACCTAAATTATTTATATAAATTTTGAGTCATTGATCTTATGCAATGGCTGAATTAATATTATTAAATATTTTTTTGACTACCCATGTATAATTAGATTGCATGAAATCAACAACTCATAATTTATGTCAAAATTTTAAGTAAAAAATTTAAGCTGAAATGACCCCTTTCATATAATTATATATATAGATGGAGTTATTTTAACTTAATTTGTTGATTTAAAAATTTGATACAAATCTTAAGTCATTGGTTTTAGGTAATCTAATGATAGATATTAATGATAGTTATTCATCTACCATTAGATCACTTGAAATCGATAACTCAAGATTTATGTTGAAATTTTAAGTTAAAAATTCATTTTGAAATATAAATGTTGCAAGTGGGCCTATAATAAAATTTATAAATACAAAAGCAAGTGACTATTGACCTTCAGCTAGCAACAGTTAGATTTTTTTAAATTAAGTTAGATAAAATATTTAAAAACAATAGAAACAATAAGTGTAAATTAAAAAAAAAATTGTTTTCTTGATTGGTCCAAACTAAGGGTGGGTACGGTTCGGTTCGAATCGAAATTAAGCAGAATCGATTTAGATCGGTTATTTTATAAAAAGAACCAAATAAGAACCGAACTCAATAAGAACTGAACTCAAACAGATCTTTTCAGTTCGGTTCAGTTTTTTTTGATTCTGAGCCTATTTGGCCTATTTTGAATTTTCAAATTTTACCTCATTGGGCCTCATGAATGTAATAATTTTTTTCAACAATTAGTTCATCATAGTTTCATTACAAATATTAACAATAAATACAAAATATTCAAAATACATTTTATCACTAATATCTTACTAACTACTAATAAAGTACTCACAAAATATGACATATTGAGATTTCAAAATACATAACCAAACTCCAAACTCCATCTACATAAACATAATCATAATGTTGTAAAGATAAATAAAAATAACAACAATTACAACTTACAACACAAAATAAAAAGAAAATTTAGAAATAAACGCCAACAACATTCTCCCATCTTCACAAAAAAAAAAAAATTACAAACAAATGCCAACAACATTCTCCCATCTTCATCAATATCAACATCAACTTTAGGCATTTTCCAACTCAATATTTGGATCTATAAAAAAAATTTAAAACAATAAATAATTGAATAAACAATCTATATAAATAAGATATTAGTTTTTTAAAAAAATAAAGAAAACTTACTGATCAACAACATCAATCAACTGTCATTTGCACTTCATTATTAGCCTTTTGTACTTCACCAACACTGTCCTCCATCTTACAAAATTATAACAATCATAATATCAAAATAAAATCTAAATATAGCCATATTATGGAACTTAATATTCCTAATTGTTATTATCTTTCCTAGTGGATTAGATTTGGATTTCTGAAAATATTTAATTCTAATCATGTTGTAAAAGTATTTTCACTTAAAAAAATTATATAAAAAATTAAAGCAATAACAGTCATTTAACGGGGACTTACTAAATGCATTACTAAATACAGTTTATGCAAATGTTATAATAAAGTGTATGGAGTAACGAGGACTTTACTCCTACTGGTGCACGGTGGCTGGCTGCGCGAGCATAGCAGAAGATGACGCGCGGTGGCTGGCGAGCAGAGCTTTTTCGGTTGCGCGGTGGCTGGCGAGGTGAAGCTGTCTCACGGTGATTTGGTTGGCGAGTTGATTTCGTTTTTTATTTTACTTTTAGATTTGTTTTGGGTGCAGAAATTGTAACACATATATACATATATACATATATACTATAATCGTGTGTGTGCATGCCTATTTTAGTTATATTACTCAATCAATTAAAATTTACACACGTGTCTATTTAAATAAAATTTTAAAAATAATTCAATTTTTCGGTTCGGTTTTTCGGTTCAGCTGAGTGAACTGAATATCAAACCTATATTTCGATTTTTTTTACAAACCATATATTTCATTTTTTTAAATTAAAACCGTTTCAAACGATACGATTCAGATCGGTTCGGTTCGGTTTGATTTTCGCTAGTGCACAATTTTTTGCCTACCCCTAGCCCAAACATCATAATACAAACACAATCAAACCGACTTAAGGATATTAAAGTCATTAACCATAGTATCGATTCAAAGTTGCCGCGTAAATTGTAAAACTGAAGCAGATTAAAAAATAACATCGTCAACCAATAAAGTGTTGGCTTCACGGGCAATGGAGTCCCCCTTAAGTGGCTTGATTGGGTTTGCTTTCCAGTTCGAGTCGCAAAAAAAGTCGTATTTGTTGGGAGAACCTGTACTTCTCGATTCGAGCGGTGACTTCTAATTTAAATTGTGGTATGAGCTTAAAAGTACTTCCCACAGTTGAGGCCCTTCCCATCGTAGTTAAGAAAAAAATAACTATAATAACCTCGTCGGGGCCCGCTGTTAACAGTCGTGAGTCTGTCCGCGAAAAGTTAAACGAGAAGCTTCACGTCACTGTTGGCGTTTTGTGATGAGTCACCAAAAGGGCAATAAAGTAAATAAAGTAACTGAACCATGCCCTTTTCAGTAGTGTCTTCTGTTTTACTTATTTATTTATTTAAGATCCTCACTTTGCTTTTCTGTCCAATTTTCTTTATTAATTTTTTGCCTAACATATTCGCCACATCACCATCAGTGATTTTTTTGACCAATTATTTATTGGACCACCTAAACTTGGAACCAAAAAAAGGAAATATAATAAAAGACTTCTTTGTTTTTTAATACAACAAATACTGATCTATTTTTACTAAATACAGATAAATTTCCAAATGTATTTTACCCTTGAACTAGTAAAATAGTTTGCTTTAAAATTCATCAATTTTTTTCATGAAAAGTTTATTTAAAATTATACCAAATAACTTATTTATGTTTTTTTTTCAACAAGGTCCTTTGATAATTTAGTATTGGTGGGTGTTGATTGGTTAATTTAATTTGCGAATTGAACGGAAGATAAAATGACATTTCGCTCGCATCAAAGTCAAAAAAATAATTAAATAATTTTAAAGTTATAACGTTGTAAAATCTTGAGCATTATTAGTGAATCGGATCTATCAATGAAGGAAGAAAATGACACATTCAATGTATAAAGGATATAATTCCGCGTATATTAATGCATTCTTTTATCATTATTAATAAGATCGGTAAGAAAATGACACATTTAATGTATAAAGGATATAATCCCGCGTATATTAATGCATTCTTTTATCATTATTAATAAGAGAAGGATACAATCCATTTAATATGAAATGATTTTAATCCGGTACATATGTTAAATGAATTTTTATCATTATTAGTGATATCGAAACTAAATGACACATTCCGCGTAGACTAATATTTGAAAAGTAGATCAAAATACATAAATATTCATTTTGCAAACAATAAATCAATTATTTGGCATTCATATGAGCACCATTCTCTTATTATGTTATCAATAAATTTAATATTAAAAAATAAAAACAGATGAATAACTTGAACAATAAGCGTAGGCTAGTGCATTCACATTGAAACGAGTTGGTGAAAAGATAAATTAATTACTATTATTAATATTTTCCTTTCTGCGGGCAAAGACAAGACAGTATTGCATACGTATTACGTGTAATTTGGAAGAGAGAGAGAGAGAGAGTGGAGTATTTCAGAAGCTCATTTGCTTCGCTGATTTTGAGGCACAGACAGTAAGAAAGAGAAAGGAAGAAAGAAACAAGAGTAGTGCTGCACAAGTTTCATTTCTCTCTCACACACAAACACAAACCCCCCACAAGAGCTTCTTGTTCTTGTCGTATATATCTTGACTGCATTGAGGTCTCTTCTTAAAATCTCACACTCACTAATTCACATATCTCTTTCTGTGTCAAGTTCCCAGAGCTGATTTTGAGAGTATACCTCACTGAGGTGGGCTTTTTGAATCTTCATTTTTGTTCTTGTTTAATGTTCCAAAGATTTGTTTTTGGGACTGTCCATTTTGCATTTTTGTGCCAAGACTGTGCTTTTATTGTTTTTCTTTTGCGTTTTGATGTGTTTGATTTTTTTTTTCCTCCTTTCTGCATGTATGGGATATTCTGAACTGGGTATTTTCTTATTTGAATCATTTCTAGGTCAATTTTTTTTTTCATTTTCTTTATATGTTTTCTCTTTGAGTATGAAGATGAATGTACTGTATTTTACTTAGCAGAGGTTTAATGCTCATCAGATTTTTGTCATAGCTGCCTTACTTTGTAATTGATTTGACATTTCTCCGTCATTTCAGGCCTCTTTAATGCTATAAAAAATCTAATTTTAAAGTGGGTTTTAGGGATTTTGGGGATTACAAAATTACAATCACATCATCAGAGACTTTTGTTTAATCTACAATTTCTTGTTGGTTCATCATGTATGTGTGAGGATAGATTGATCGTGTTCGTTATTCTTCTGTCCAATGCAGCTTATTGATTCTTGTTTGTTTCTGAGCTTAGTAAGTAACTGTATATTTGAATCTGTTTGATTTTTTTTGTTTTTTTTGGGTTCAGACTTCCGACAAGGAGCAGCTTCAGGTGTTTCTAAGAGGTTTGGAGGAGATAATGCTGAGGAAGAGGACCAGGTCTGTTGAGAAAGAACAGCAGATGAGTCATTTAAAAACGCCTGAATCTGTTGCTGAGTCCTTTTTCAATTCTGAAAATCTGAAAGGCAACTCTTTGTTCAATGTTCCTGGTCTGTTTGTTGGGTTGAGTCCTAAGGGTTTATCAGATACTGATTCAGTTCGGAGCCCAACATCTCCTTTAGATTTTAGGGCATTTTCAAATCTAGGCAATTCCTTTAGGTCTCCAAAATCAGCCCATTATGAGCAGCATAAGAGCTGGGATACTAGTAAAGTTGGCTTAAGCATTATAGATTCTCTGCGCAATGATATGAAACCGTCCAGTAAAGTTCTCCGGTCTGAGAGTAAGAACATTATTTTTGGACCTCAAATGAGGATTAAAACCCCAAATAGTCAGACCAATATTAATTCTTTTGATGCACCTAAATCTTTGCCTAAAAATTATGCAATTTTCCCTTGCACCCAGATCAAATCTCTCCTGCAAACGGGTAACTCTGATGTTGTTTTAGAAATTGGAGAAACCCCATTTGAAGAACATGAGCCATTTGGGAAAACCCGGTCTTGTTCACTTGATTCCTGCAGGTCATTTCCAGTTTTAGCTGGTTTCACTGACTGTGGCTCCATTATGAGTTCTGAAAATTTTGGTTTTGAAAAATTAGCCTGCCAGGAAAGTTCTCCTTTGATGGTTGGAGGAAGTCCTCGATCAAACAACTTTTCGGATTCAAAGGTAAACTTAATGTCAACATCCATCGGCTCTGGCAATGGGTTTACTGAAAGCCTCTCTGCAAGTGAGATTGAGCTTTCTGAAGATTATACCCGTGTAGTATCGCATGGTCCTAATCCGAGAACAACTCATATATATGGGGACTGTATTTTGGAATGTCGCACTAACGACCAAAGTGACGATTATAAGAATGAAGCTGAGGGAAGCGATGGAGTTATGATCATAACCACTCAGTATCCTTCTGATGATTTCTTGAGCTTCTGCTGCTCTTGCAACAAGAAATTGGAGGGTAAAGATATTTACATCTACAGGTATGCCCCAATAATATTACTAATAGCCTCATTAGTTTTTCACATCACATCTTCGTAAGGGGATTCAGTATTAAATAGTCTGATTTAATTGATCTCTTGCAGAGGTGAGAAAGCATTCTGCAGTGCAGATTGTCGCTCTCAGGAGATTTTGATTGATGAGGAAATGGAGAAAGACATCAACTCTGAAAGCTCTCCCAAGTCAGACGATTGTGGGGAGCTTTCTGAAACTTGTTTCTTTATCACAACATAAAGGCTTTTTACCTATAGCCACCATGTCCATGATTGATGAAAACTCAAAAAGGGACGACTTTATCATCTGTCCATAAAGAGCTGTTCATGTGCATCACTTAGCAGCCATGGATGATCAATTTTGTACATTGTTTTGTCTGCAGATTATATTTCAGCTTTCACGGCCTTGGTGGGCATGGGGTCATAATAACTAGTCAGTTTGTCCATCCATAAACTTGGACATAAATATATATTCTCGGACCTTTATTGCAACCTTTATTGCATCAAAATTAGCCTCAAGAGGGTGGGAGCCCCTTTTTATGGCTCCCCAATGTTATTATTTTTGTATTTGCTTTCTGTTGCAGGCTTGCAGCAAGGAATGAATGTATAAGACTGCAACTTTGACATAATATAGAGTACTATAATATTTTTGGATTTTTCTTCCTCTTGATCATCAAGAGTTGGTATTGTCTGAATGAAAATGAGTAGACTGGAGCAATATGTGCAAACTGATAGCTAACTTATTGCCATGATGATATAAATATGCATCTTGTAGTTCTCTCGGTAATCTTCCTTCCGACTTCATTCATTTGGAAACTTTCTGGAGATTTAAAGGTCTCTCTAGTTTCATTTTATTCTGGCTGAAGAGTGTGGATCCCCAGCTTTAGCTCCATGAAAGCAAGCTTTAGATTAAGTATTCATTTAGTTTCAAGTTTTTGTCACCTCATTGCTAAACTTCATGCGTACCAACGAGCAGATAAATTTGCAATCACTGAAGCTCAAGGACGTCTTGTTTGTATGTATTTTGCATTTTGGTGCTGGCCGATTAATTGCATTTCTGGGTTTGTCCTTTTCACGTGCGCAATATTATACAGCGGTCCACGCCCTTGCATTTTTTTCCTTTGTTTATTTCATAAAACAATTGGCACGCCTTTTTTATGCTTCTTTCCTATCTTCAGTACATATCTTAGTAGGGCAGTTTCAACATCAATATGATAACTTATAAGGTAATAGCATGGACCCAGATGCCATTATTGACATTGCAGTGCTCTCTTACATTCTTGCTATGCAATTGCATTGCGTTTCACAATAACGTTCATACATATTACATCGTTACAAGTAAGAGCGACAATTCGCGTTCACGTGTCGCCCCAAGGTATAGGTTTATAAAATTTTAGATAGCAATGATGTATTATGTTAAATTAATCATGTCACAGATCATAAATTCGGAAAACACAGTTAGTAAATGATCATTTAATATGACACGGTCAATTTAAAGTTCACCGTTCACCTATGCGTGTTACTTTCGTATCATATTTGTGCCAAACTCTCGTATCATGACTAAATTGCCTCCGATTTAAGGCCACAAGTTCCCTCTTTAGGTATAAAATTGAGATACATCAATGCTTCCACAGCCGCACTGTTTTGTGATTGCAGTCCATTGTCATGATGATTTTATTTCCTTTCACTTGAATGAAGATTGTATGTCATACTCGCAAAAATTGTTTCAGCTTTTGTGAGGAGAAGCAGAGAGGTACATTGTATGCTTAAGTCCAAGAATGTCCTTACTCAAATCAGGTGAGAAATCTGGTGAAGATGACAAGTACAATTATTAAACTGTGTTGCAGAATTGTACCGATTTGTAGAGTGAAAGCGTGAAACAAAGCTGTTCGTGCACTGCTGCAACCTGCAAGAACCCCACAAGCTGTTTTTGGCGATTCCCACTTAGAAAGATGATAAACAAAAAAGGTTGACAAGAAAAACAAAAAGCAAGAATTTTAATCATGGCAAAAGAGACTCAACAAAGAACGAGAGACGATTTTCTTTTTCATTTCTTGTTGAAGGTAGCAAGATAAAAAACTACACGGAATTTCAGAAGAATATACTGGATTGCTCGCTCAGGATTTACAAAGTAAACTTTGAATTACCAGTAGTCTCTACATGAGCACTGCCCTCCTTGAAACCGATGGAATCTACCGTTATCCCTAATGACAATTTCTCTATTATAGACCTGAGATGTAACCTTCATAAACGAATGACAATCCCCACAAATCCGAAGATTATTCACAATCCGGATGGTCGTTTTTTCAGAAGTGCTTATAAGTCCAAAAGCTACTGCTAATCTTTCACGATGTTGTAACGATGTTTCTTGTAGTCCTTGTTGCTGTAGTGTCATCTCAATCTCATTTAACATCAAATAAATTTCTTCAGAATGAGGGTTAAAGATATCCCCAGAAGTGAATTTATGAACAAATCCTCCTTGTTCTATCAAACTGTATCCCAGTTGCTTCTTTAATCCCATATCATGTAACTTCATTCGAATCCTGCTCATATCATCCAACCTACCAGCTTTTGCATAAATGTTCGCAAGCAGTACATGAGCTCCATCGTTTAACAGGTCTGTTTCTGTGAGATGTTTAAATGCATGCTCAGCCAATTTGACATTTTGGTGGCATCGGCAAGCTCTCAACAAGGAACTCCATATAGAGACATCTGGTGGAATTGGCATGGATGTAATGAAGTTTGCTGACTCTTCTAAATGCCCAGCTCGACCTAAGAGATCAACCATGCATCCATAATGCTGCATCTTTGGCTTGATATTGTAGACTCTGCTCTTTTTGCTGAGAAAGTCATATCCTTCATCTACTAAACCTCCATGGCTACATGCAGAAAGAAGAGCTATGAAAGTTACTTGATCTGGCTTTGTACCTGTTTCCTCCATTTCCAAGAATAGATCAATTGCTTTTTGTGCATGCCCCGCCATGGCATATGCTGCTATCACTGAAGTCCACAGAAATACATTCTTCTCACTGATTTCAAAAAACAAGTCATAGGCCAATTCGCTGCAGCCGCGCACCTTCCATACATGTCAATTTAAGCAGTTCCTAACATGTTATCTATACTGATTTGATTCTTCTTGATGTAAACATGGACCCAAATACCATGATAAAGGGCTCCAATGCTTGCACAGCTTTTATATTTGAATTCTGCATCCTGCTGAAAAGCTCAAATGATTCCTCAAGCCGATTATATTTAACAAAGCAATTGATCATAGTATTCCAAGAAATCACATCTTTATGAGGAATCTCATCAAGAATGCTCTTGCCTTCTCAAAACCCCCACTTCTGCAAAATCCATTCAACATTGTATTCCATGTCACAACACTCCTGTTAGGCAGCAGCTCATTTCTCTAAACAACTTCAAACTCTCATAATAACACCCACATTGAGCATACCAGAAATCATCAGGGTCCATGAAATCAAATTCCTCTCCACCATCCCATCAAACAAACGCCTAGCCTCATCTCTTTCATTAGACTTTACGTACCCACTTACCAATGTAGTCCACAAAACAACATCGACCTCATTAATCTCATATCTACCCAAAAGCTTTTGCGCTTCCCCGATTTTCCCGCACTTAAAATACATATCCACTAGACAATTCAGCAAACTCCCACTAATCTTCATACTACTCTCCTCAAGGAACAAATGCAAATTCTTCCCCATTTCCAAATCCCTTAACTTAGTACATGCTGAAATCAAGCTAACCATCGATACCTCGTCAGGGCTAACCCCTTCAGCAGCCATTTTACTTAATAAACCTAACCCTTCTCTGTACATTCCCATTGAAGTGTAACACGATATCATCGTATTCCAACTAATAACATCTCTATTAGGCAATTTATCAAACAGTTGGCACACTTCCTTCAGTTTCCCACATTTCTTATACAAACCCATCAATTCAAAGATAGGTTATCACCTAACCCATGTTTCAAAATTCTTCCATGAACTTCACTCCCTTGTCGAGGAGCAGACATTCTAGAAAAGTGGATACGTTTAGTAACACAGTTCGGGTGACTGCAATTGGCACCAATTTTGCAGTAAATGATCAACTCTCTCCGGCGATTATGTAGTGACGAACTATGCTTCACTTTTTCAGTTGTGGTAGCTTCCCTTTCTCAGGCTTAGTTTGCTCGTGTTGAAGTTTGATTTACCATGTATGGAGAATGAATGTTTATTTCGGTAGAGGTGATGCCAGTGAGGGAATTAAAGTGTTTGTTTGTTTGAGTTTGATGGTGGAGAGAATTGCAGCAAATGAGTGTTTGTTTGCTTCAGCAGAAAAGGGAGAGGTGCTGTCCGTTGAGTTAAAATGTTTTAAAATAAGAATAGTTTAGTAATTTTTTATAAGTTTTTAAAGGGTATCGATGAAAATTTTGACAAAAATAAATTTTAGGATATTGAGATAATTTTTGAAGTATGGAGGTGTACAGGTGCAATTGGCACTAAATAAATTGCAAAGACTTCCTGTGGGTAACCGTTTATAAGTCGATTTTCAATGATGGAATTCCAGATTTTGATTTCTGGTTCGTCGCCTTGCCTAATAATTTGCTGAGCGTAACCAAGGTCTCCAGTGAAGACCAAGAACTCAAAGACCTGAGTGGATATTTGGGGGTCCCGCATGAGGTTTGTGGTAATTAAGTGGGAATGAATTCGCTCAAATTCGTCGATGCTTGAACACGATCTTAACAGAGAGATGAGGGAATTTGAATTTGTTACAGGAACTGAAGTCGATGTTTCGTCGTTTTTTCAACGGGAAGAGCGAGGAGTGGGTAAGGAGAGGCGAGAGCCATCTTCGAATGGTGACCGTTGCGCTGTGTACCGTTCAACCATTATAACGTCCAAAGAAACCGGACAAACATTAGCGAACTTGCGACTGATACGCATCTTGGGAACCAAACCCAACCGAACCAACTTTGGCTCGAAAATCGTTTCAGTCAGTTGTGGTTCGACACTTCGATCGGTAAAACTGGAAAGGTAAACCAACGAATCGAACCATAACGCCTGTTCAGACTCCAATTGAGGGCAAGGACATTTTTGGTAAAACCAACGAATCGAATCATAATGCCTCTTCACTCCAATTGAGGGAAAGGAAATTTCGTCGCCAAAATAGTGCATCATCAGGGCAGCAACCCCACTGAATAAACTAACGGGTTTTTTTTATTTAAATATGTCACATTTGTCTTTAAATATTAAATTTATATCCCATTACATATATATATATATATACCATAAAAGTACAAAAGGTAAAAATAATCTAAAAAAATTATTTATCTATATTTTCTTCTCCTCTCATAACTTGGGTCAGTGCTACGTTACAATTCACGTCACGTACGCCTACACACAGTAATAGTGATGAATCCCACCAATAGATACCGTTATTATGTGTGAGTGTACATTACGTTAATCATAACATAAAAAACTCCTCATAATTTTTATATAATAACATAACCAAAGTCGAATATACTGACTTTTTATCTTAATTAAAAAAAATCATTTCAATTTAAGTTAAATATTTTTGACCAATTATCAAACTTCAATGAAAAATCAAAATTTTTTACTAAATAAATATTAGACAAAGTTAAATTAAAATCAAATATTCTCAATTCTTTACTCAGCTTACTTAAAAAATCAAAAATTATCCAGATAATTTTTTATTTTAATTAAAACCAAGTGTTCTCAACTATTTATCTGACTAATATAAAAAAAATCAAATATTTCTACTAAATTATTAATTATATATCAATTAATTAAAATTAAATATTCTCAATTATTTACCCTAACTTTAAAAATATAAATTCAGTTTTATATTTGGTTGTGATTATTTTTATATTTTCTCTAATTTTTTTAAAATATATATATGTAAAATTTAAAAGTGTTATAATTTAAGATATTAAGTATTTTAGAGGAAATGGGGTATCCCGCGCATCTCCCCCTAAACTAAAGGAACCCCACTAAACAAACTAACAGTTAAACCTTTAAAACTTGCAAAAACTGATCAATCCAAAAACCGGCTATTCTCATAACACATGCTCCTGAAACTACTTTTCATAACGACACACACTCGTGCAGACTGTAGCTCATTGCAAAGGCAACTAATATGGACTACACAGGCAATACAGGAAAACAAAATAAGCGCACACAACCATACTCACCAAGTGAAATATAGGAAAACTAAATGAACTAAAAAGGAAAAACATTAATTAGTTGCAAAGTGAGTTAGATGTTCATCCCAGCACCAGTATGAGCTAGTTGCTATGACTATTTACATCAGTTGCCTTGAGGAAACATACAACAAAGAACAAATGAAATGAAAAACAAGAAGACAGAAAACAACACCATGAGCAGATTCAAACACCACGAGCTAGACTAGAAACACCACGAGGAAGACTAACTGCTCCCCACAGAGCAAGTTGTAGATGCAGCCACTACCCCATAATGAGTAACGACTGTGGCTGAGATGGTTGAAAAGATTAATTAAAACCCGAACCCATGCACATCAAACAGAGAGTTCCTGTCACCGTCACCGTCACCGTCACCATCATTGCTAACAATACTGCCACTTGCTCAGCCCCTGGTCAAGCGAGTGTTGTAGGACTTGCAGTTTGGGCACTTCTGAGCCAGCACATGGAACTGGACATTAGAGGTCTTACCACAGTCATTGCAAAGGATCCAAACCTGTTAAATCAAAGTTGCTGTCAGAATCTTATCAACAGAGAGGCATCCATCTGACCATAGAGAAACATATGAGAAAGAGACCTTTTTATTTAGGTAAGCTTCTGGCATTGGAGTAGCCGCTATCTCCCTGTCATATTTCTCCCATACTTTGGACATGTCACAGACTGACTTGGAGCAGATAGGACAGGCATATCTGTCAAAGATAATATACACAGTATAAATAAAAGCAAAAAAAATGGGAAGAGGCAAAACACAATGTAAGAGCAAGGACGCTCACTGATGATGTTCCCGCATCTCCTTCAAGCAATTTTTGTGTATGGTATGCCCACACGGCAAGACAATTACATCCTGTCTTGTCTCGAATAAATACTGCAAATAATGATTTCCATTATGCTTGCAGTTAAGCATCCATAAAGAAATTAGTAAAACTAGTTTATTTTTTGCTCTGCTACAGGGAAGTTATAATGGATTACCTCACAGCAGACAGGGCAGTCATGATGCATTGCACCTTCTACACATGGGTGGCTGTTCTTCAAAAGCATTGAGTAGCAGCATCCTAAACAGCAAGAAAAACAATAATGGGCACAAATATGCAAAATAATTAGCCAGTCGCGATGTAACCGCTGAACTTCACCCAGCTTGAACAATATGAATAAATAAAGAATGATGAGAGATCAATTACTTACTACACTTGTTGCAATGGAAGAAATTATCACGTCCACCAATCCTAAAAGAGAGACGGATTAAAAATTCATGTTAAAAGAACTTGACATAAGAAGAAAACTAAGGGAAGATTATGAATTCAAGAGGAAAATTCCAAGTCAATTCTTTAAGGCAAACAGTAATTATCCCCAGAATGGTTCAAAATGATGAGCTAATAAAAGGAGCACATAAACAAACCTGCATATTCCACATCCATCACAATGATATTGCTTCTTGGATGTCTGCAGCATAGCAAAAGTAAGATGATTAACAAAGGGCATAAATAAGCTTAGAAACTTGATAGAATAGATAATCTCCTCAAATTGATAGCTATTGAAAGATAATAAAATTACTCACATCATCATCAAACAGCTTGCAACTCTCGCAGAAGTATTCACCCATGCATACACCACAATTAACACAAACTTGCTGAACCTGACAACAGCATCAAAAAATATATTTAGGAGGGTGGGTTGGAATGCAATACTTAGGATAGATCCTGTGTTTGTTTCTACAGCTTAAAATCAGAAAATATCTTCCACCGGCCAGCCGCTTCCTCGAAGTATAAGAAGTCTATTACCCTTGTAGCAGTCCATTACAAAACCATGATCGAAAAAAAAAAAAAAAAACCCAAAAACCAGCACAATTAATGAAACCTAGAACTAACCTTTTGTTCAGTGCCACAGAGTGAACATATCACCTGGAATACAGAAAAAGGATCAGACAAGCGCACACTTCCTCACCAACAGGTGCTACAACCACTACAAAAAAAATTCAATGAAAAGGGACCACGAAAGAGGAAGATATCAACCTGGTTGACTTCATGCCGCGGAATGTCATGCCTAAGCTTCTGATCAACATTAATATTGTTCTGCACATCAAAAAATCATTTACTATTAGGAAATAAAGAGAACCAGCCAGTTGACAATTCCTATTAAGAGATTTTGACAAGATAAAATTCAGACAGTTGGGTCAAAATAAAGTTGCCATTAACAAGAAATGTTAACCTATAATCACTACAGTGAAATCAGTATTTTGAAATAGATTTTCTTAACTTATTATTTCAAACAAAAATAATAAATTTTTAAAAAAGATGTACTTCAATATTAAAAAATGTTCATAGGTAAGGAAAAGCTCACCATTGCCTCGTTATGACAGTGACGACAATCAAAGATCTCATTGCAACAGGGAGCTCTAATGCGGCACCGTCTTCGATAGTGCTGGCATCTGCACGTAATCATATAACATTAACCAAGGAAGAAATGGGAGATATCCATATAAGATTAAGGAAAATCATACCCATACTCCATGAATCCTTTCCTCAGCAATTCGGTCGAACCGTTATGATTAGTTGATTCTTCGGTTACCAAAAACTCTCTATCTGCCAGATGAGAGTATGAGGGTGTAGAAAAAATTTCATCTGCTTTGCACGATGTACTCATTGGCTCAAATTGTTGATGGCCGGAATGATGGACTTCCAATCCTGCCATAGCAACTACTATATTGATGGACATCTGAAGCAGGCAAAAAAGCCTTAAGCACCTGCATAAATGTACATATTTAGCAAAAATCCTAAAATTTCAAACATATCTCTGGCACGAACAAGCCAGGCAAACACTCCATGACATTGTTGCTTTCTTCTACACTGCTGCAGACCAATGGAAATCAGCAACAACATAATCCAACGTTGAACAGCTCCAATCAGCATAACTCCAAGAGAAGGATTCATCAAAACAAGAAGATCAATTAGACTCCCATATAAAAACTACAGTTCAGCACTGGGAAACTCTGAAGCCTCCAGCTTTGAATGAGCAAATAGCATGTGCATGATGACTTGATTCCTTGAGAGTCTGGAACCAATTCCAAACATACTTGAAATGACCAAAAGATGTCCCAACCTATGGTAAAAGCAATAGATCACACAATCAAATGCGCACTGAGATGTATATAAATATAGTGGGAAGTGTGTGAAATTTCAGAAATGTGTTGTCCTGATCCGTCAAGGACAGGCCTACCTCCACTTGCAACTCTGCACCAAGTCTCCATTGAGAACTGAACTTACCACAGACAGTCATACAAGTTGAAAGGCATCTCTTCAGTAAGAATTCAGTCCAGTTAAACCTAGCCAGTTCTCCTAATATTTAAAATAACAGGAGAATTGCATTTTCATACCCAAGTAACCCACCACTAATGGCCAAAAACCAGTTCACCTAATTGGAAAATGAATCTAGTCCATCCCCAGCTAGTGGAGCAACCACAGCACTGGTTGTGAGTTTGAAAAGAGATTTTGAAGCAAGTAAGCTTTGAAAGAGGAGGCAGCACCAAAGAACAACATGATCAAGACTGAATTTTTCACAAATGCACTCACCTTTTTACCCTCTAATATGGTAAAATAGAAAAGCATCTATACTATTGGATGTGGTTGAACCATAAAACCTGTGGTGCTTTCCTATAAACATGAAATATTCAAGTTTTCAGGTTTCACCAAGTGTGCGGGGAATAAGACGAGACAATACTGAAACCTAGAAACTGGCAGACTGTCTTATCCAGCTTCTTTCTTGATCACAACATATGGTTCAAAACTATGAGAAATGTAACCGTTAATTCCTGTAGCCTACAATTCCAACACTGATATAGACTAAGGCTGTAGAGATCTAAACCACAGCAACTGCCTATGCCTCTATGGCATCCATCATCCTTGATCATCCTGAATACCAGCAACTTATGAAATAAATACAAAACATGCATTGAATTCCTACATTAGCTTCATACTTTATTACAATAACTCAAGTGTGCTGGTAAAAACATATCACTAACTTAAATCAGCAATAGCCTTGAAGTTTTTCTCCTACTAATATGAGGACTGCCTATCCTGCATAGAAGCAACAGCAAGCTCAGATCACAGACCTAACTGCTATACCGTCCTCAATAATACTTGAAAAGTATAGCAAAACCAGGTACCTGCCCCTTCTCAAATTAAAGCTGTTGCTTCTTTAATACTCTGGCAATAACAGTTAGTGGCCACAAAGGAAGATACCCAAGAATCAGCCCCTCAAGGTCACTTGATGAGCATCAAAGTTCACGGACAAAAGCATGGCTAGGTAAAACCATATCAATAATTGCAATGAAGTAGCAGCCTACCACACCAATTCAGGACTGTCAAACAACTGGACGTGGGACAAATTTACCCATAGACAGCAGTATCTCACAACAGCCTGAACTAGTTGAAGGATCAATATGGTGGCTACAAATTCACAAGGCACCACCACATTAGAAAGTTAGGATTTCCTTCCCAATTTCTATAAACAGCTGTTACATTCTCTTTGTATATAAATAATGCACCTCCTATCATGCAAAAACTTTTGCATTTACACAAATTCTATTTTATTCAATTATGTTATATTTCTTCACAGAAAGCAAGTTATCTCCAAAGCAGATGTCGCAGCCATGCCACTTGATTCTCTAAGTTCCTTTGATGGCAAATCATGACAGTGGCAGGCTCCCCAATTTGTTCACTGACATTTCATCATATATTATAAAGTTGAAATTTTTTCATTTTTGAGACCACCACACACTGGTAGACAAAACAAATTTGTATGCTGACACCTAGCAGCAGCGTACTAGGAGTGCATTTGAGATTCAATAATGACACACGAAATTCACCTTCAACAAGCGTTACAAATGTAACACCTAAGATGGAAAAAGCACACCCGCACACAGCTAATATCATCACTTGGCGACAAAATACCAGCAAATTATGACACAAAAACAGGTGTCATCCAAACACAAGTAAATCAACCTCTGAACGCAAATTCAAATTTCTCCAAAAGAGCAAACAAAATGAAGAACAAAAGCATTCAAAGCTGTCATAACCCAAAAGCATCAACGTTTGCAACAACACAACATAGCAATACATTGACATCACACAGAGCAAGCCAACAAGAAAAAATTATCCATGCACATAATGCACACAATCAAATTTGAGATAAACATACACTAATTTTTATCACACAGATTGACATGCACATCAATCTACAAGATAAATAAGACACAAGAACTAAAACTCTCAGCCTTTCAGATATTCTCAGTCACCTAGAACCGATTAATCAGCTTAATCAAACTAATCTACATCACTACATCTCTGTTTGGCTACTAAGAAATAACGAAAAAAAGACAAGAGGAAAAGCAGCTTGATCAAACATATTCTCGATAATATCGACCGACAACTTTAAAAATTCAGAAACAAACTCAAACTCTATGAATTCTCGGAGTTACACAAGAAAATGTATGATCTCAACTACTTTTCCTCCTCTTTTCCACAATTTTCTCGGTGATCAAACAGCACCCAGCTCTTAACGATTCTTTTCATTTAAACGTATATCACACGCATAAAGTAACTAAAGCTGCATCACTTCATGATACATTACCTAAAAATATTATCAAATTTTACGCAGAAAGAACGAGAATCAAAGTAAACATAAAAGTTATGTAAATTTATGTGAATAACGAACTTTAATCCTGACGTCGCCGATCCAAATCGGAGAAATGTACGATGAGATCCGAAAGACACTCGGAGCTCCGATCCAAACCCTCTTATCAAATATGCAAATCACTTTGAGCCGTGCATAAATGTGATCGTTTTATATGCGTGTGTAATTAAGTGATTATTTGAAAATAAATATATTTATACACGCGTGATCGTATGCTTTGCCTTCGAGAGACTTCGAAATTTGCTTTGTGAAGAAGAAAGCGAAATGCGCGTGAAATGTGACACCTAGTTTTGTTTGCATTTCCTGCTAAGATATTATCTTTGACAGGATTGCATCTGAAATTACGTAGATACCCTCTGTGCTTGGAAATATCCTAAAGCCGTTTTCATGAAAAGGCGGAGATACAATGGAGGCGGGACCATACTCTCTCATTTATTTCTTTGGTTGCCAATTTGGTGGTTTTTTTTTTTCGTGAAAAAAGTTTAAAAAAAATTCTAGAAAGGGTAACGGTCATCCTTTCAAATGCCAAGAATAATTCTTTATTAAAAAAAATGAATAACTATTGTATTTGAATTTTATATATGTATGTATGTATGTATGTATGTTTAAATCCTGAAATTTTTACCATGTTAAAATAAAATACAAGTTAAAAGATAAAAAAAAAACTATAAACTCTAATGCTGTATATTTCATCTTATATTATATTAAATTTCATTTTTATTTTTAACCTATTTTAATAGAGTCAGGATCCTGATTTAGAAATTCACTATATCTATATATCAAAATTTTAGCATCTCTAAAAGTTTAATATTGTGTTTGTTATCAATTAATGGAATTTCTTTATTAATTGTTCTTCGAGAACACACTACAAACAAAGATAACAATTAGAGGTGATAATGTTGTTGCCGAGTATAAAGTCTTCAAATGTAGTGTTCTAGTAGTCAATTTTTTTCAATAAATATTTTTTATTTAAAAAATAAAATATAACATAGTAATCGTGTCAATAGAAAAAAGTCGCATTTCTTTTTCTCTCTTTAAATATATTTCTAATCTTGTTCTCGAGCTTACAATTAAAGGGGTATGAAATGTGCCCACATAGTTGTTGCATGTACTTTATGAGATACATTAGACCATTTTAAATAATTTTTTATTTTTGAGATTTTAAAACTTAATTGACATCTAACGTATTTAAGGATAACGTCCATCAATGTAGTTCGCGAGGATGATCCTAAAACACACAACCTCACAAAAAATGTCTATCACTTTAAATTTGATAATATAATATTTTCTCCTTACTAATATTTTCTCATGTTAAATATTATGTTTCTTATTTAAATACTAAAAAAATTTAATTAGTGCGTTTTAATAAGACTATTAGATAGAATGTTTTTAATTTTCTTGCTTATTATCATTGGGTAATATTTTTCACTTAAAATTTTCCACGTTTAATACATGAAAAACATTTGTTTTTTTTATCATCAACATCATCATCATCATTATTATTATTATTATTATTATTATTATTATTATTATTATTATTATTATTATTATTATCATTATCATTATGTATGCATGTAGAAAAAAATATATATACTAAAGGAATTAATTATTAAATGCCAACAAAATTAGATTTTCTAGAATGACAACAAAAAAGAATAAATATAAATATAAACACCACAGGATCTTAGCCGTTAGAAAGTGGGAAAAATAGAATCAACAGCTGAAAATGGAGAAGACCTGTGTAGTTATTGTGAGTGTGCGTGAAGAATAACTTCTCCAAATGTAGGCGGCGGGGCGCAGAGGTCGGTGGCTCGTTGCTGACATAACATCTACTTCCAGAATCAGAAGCGAAATAATAGACGATTCTGCGACGGAAATTGAACGGCCCAGGATTTAAGGTAATGCCCGTGGCTTTACATTGGCATGAATGATGTGATTGACAGCTATTCTTCTTTATTGCAAAACGAATAGTGACCGGACGCGTGGTAATGACCACCTCCGAAGTTGTTGCCGTTTGACACGTGTCCCGACTGGCTGACAAGTGGAGATCTAATTTTAAAGGCTACAGTTACTTGATGACGTGGGAAGATCGATTGAATCAACACTGTCTGTTTCTAATCATAATTTTTTTGACTATTCGTTAAAAATATCTATTTTGACTACTCATATCTCAATGCTTATCCGTTGAAATAAACTGATGAATGAAGGCTTGCAAATTTGCGAAAACAATAAAAAAATCTTTAAGAAAGTGACACGTTAATGGCATCGGATTTTGGTACGTGAATCTTATATGTTTTTTAAAATTATTTTTTATTATCACATGAGAATCGGTCCACAAAAGGGTGGTGCCGTGATGGGCATTTGGTCGGCCGTGATGGGTCCTGATTTGATTTAGATTATAATTTTTGATAAGTTTTACTCCTTCAATCTTAATCATGGGACAAGAGGTTACTTATAAACAATGGCTTTACTTGTTAGACATGCGTTACGTGGCACAATAATCAATATTTTTCGCATCAATCAAGAAAGCTAGCCGAGATTCGGGTAAGCAACGTAATATGAGTTTTTAACATTAAAAAGAATAATACGTGTTTGTTGGGTGGCCACAACGTAAGCCTTAATCATTGATTTGATTACGTGCCGGTGAAAGATTTGTGGGGGCTAAAGCCGTATTGAAATATTAACTAGGTATAAGTTTAAACTAATCATGGAGATCAATAATTGTATTCTATTCTCGAAGCCGAAGGCGGAGATGCAAGTTGAAATATTAAAATAATTATCGTGGGAGTCAAAATTTTTTGGACATGGAGCTTTTAATAAACAGTAATCGGGACGAGCGTCTATGCATTCTCAAATTTAGTTAAAATTTTCATCATGTAAATATTCTTAAATTAAATTATTGATATAGACTTATTAGATTCACTGCTTAAATATTAGGAGAGAAATACAAGGATACGATGAGACAATTTTACCCTCATTTTCCTTACCAACATTTTCTTCTACAAACCATTAACACTCAATACTAAGTTTTAATAAATCCACGAAAGGGTATGTTTATTTTTAAAAAAAAAGTTTGGATATTAGCAAAGTTGATGAGGAATTTGTGAGTTTGAAAGTGTTTCCAATGAGAATGCTTAGGAGCGATACTAAGAAAAATCACGACAATAGGATGGCTTCAATGCTTAGCACAGATGAAAATTTCGGTTGAGATGCAATAACAAAATGAGTTGAGTAGATTATTAATTACTAGAGCTAACTGCCCATAAATTATTTCAAGTGTGAAATTTGACAGCTCTTCTCCAAACCACCCGAGTGAGAAAAACAGATAACGGTCCTTTTCAAACTGTGCAAATTAGAAACGGTATTATATTTAGAATTATAAATGGTGGTAAGAGTAAAATTTTGATTTGTAAATTTTAAATACGAGTGTAGAGAGTAAACAAGTGTTTCGAGTAGTAATTAGAGTGAATATAACCCCATCCTTAATATAAACTTATAATTTTAAAAAATAACGAAATGATATATATAACATATTATCTATATAACTCATAATGTGGACTTGACATATATCACAATGCAACTTCTTTTTTACACACAATGGAAAGTTAGAAGCTACGCAATGATAAACTGTATGATAAATACTAATTTATAAATATTAATACAGTAAAACCTCTCTAAAGTAATGCTTTATATAAGAATAACTTTCGTGTAGTCACAAAAATTTTGGTCCTAACTTAGACTAGTTATAAATAAGAATAAATGTTACATTATAATAAGTTTTAATTTTTTTAAATTTTTTCTTAAGGATCTTGCCTCCACGTAGTAATAATTATTTATATATTGCAAAAAATGTACCTTATATTATATTAAAGGAGCTTGTATCCATATAGAATAGTAAGAAAATGAGAGAAAAACATTAAAAAGAATGCAAAAGTTTTAAAACTTTTATGATAATTCTGCATATTTGCAACAATATGTAGAAACATTTACTATATTTTTGAAATTATGTATGTCTCTTTTAACAATATCTATACATTGGATTTGACATGTGCCTTAACAATTTTTTACTACACCTCTATTAAGTTATAGCTTCCTCATAATAATAAATTAGTTTGGTCCCAACATTGTGAGTATAGAGAGATTTAACTGTATATATTAGTGTAAGTTTTTTCTTGAAATTATATTTTAGTGTAACTTTAGGGGAAAAAAATGCAATAAGAGCAAAGATTGATTAATGGATAAAAATAATTTAACACATACTACTAATCAACCGTCAATTTTTTTCAAGAAAAAACCAATAACTACTTTATAACTTGATTAAGAATATTTTTATTTGTTTAGCATATAAAACTTGTTGAAAATACGAGTTAATATTGCTTCTTTGAATTCCAAAATCAGTCGAAATAGCAACACTAACCAACAAACCCAAAATCATCAAAGGCATGCATGAAACATTGTCATTGAGACCAATTTCCGCACATCAAAGGAATATTTTCCAATTCAAAAAAGACAAATAAAGTGGTTTGATCTCTAAGAGACAACGACACTGTTGTGAGATTGAACTCTTAAACACAACAGTTTAGAATAACAAAAGTAAATTGATGAAGAAAATATGAGACAGAAATAGAGAGCGATAGTTAGAACAAGTCGATTGTTCTCTTTTCTTTTTATTCTTATAGTAGTCCTCATTAAATGCTTTGTATGTCTCTCTTATAGACTTTTTTTTTTTTTAATAATTCAATTTGAATTAGTCACCCAATTTTTTTATTTAATGTGAATTAGTCATCCATATTCTTATAATTTAATCCAACTTAAATAATAAAAATCGCATGTAGATTTGACTTATTCAACTCTAATTTATAATTAAATCAATATATAACTAGTTTCAAATCAAATACAAAACAATTACTCGCATTCCCTCCAACTAGGGATATTAGTATTGTGGAAGATCATATAATTCCAACATTACTTACCTGAATCCAAAATTAGCCTCTCAGTTTAAACGCTTGAAGGCCTTGACTTGAGTTACTCTTTCTTTTTTTTCTTTTTTTTTTCCTGTCCTTAAGCAGCTCCGAGAATCAATTACTTTGAAAGAAAGGAAGGAGAGAAATCAAGAAAGCTTTGTGTTGTGTCCGGACTCCGGAACCACAAGGGGACCGACTACTGAGTCCTGACCGATGAAAGAGAGAGTCTAGGCCCGCCGTTCGCGCACCTCTCTTATTCAACTTTTGATAAAAGCTGCCACTGTTACGTCACTTTCTTCATTTTCAGTTGTACGAGTTGAAGCGTACTGCGTACGTAAAATAGCTAGACGCGACGCACCACCAGTCCAGCTCTGTCCATGCAAAGGAACGACACCGATTGATTGCTTAGCCCGTGCACGTGCGACTTCATTACTCCTTTATTTCTGGTTCTAAACCAAATGTTATGTCAATATTCTTGTATTTCTTTTGAGTATGGGCAATTCCTATCTTACATGCATGTAAGATATATTCTCCTCACATGAACGGTGCGTTGAGGTTCCATAATCCTGTATTATTTGTTATCAAAGTGACATTTCATTTTGATGATGTTCGGGAGTGAGTGAAATATTCTTGACTACTAATTGAAATGTGTGTGTTTAGCTTACAACTTACTCTCAAACCCTACCACAATATCTGATAAAACCTCTTTTTCATTAAAATTACAATTTTTTTTTCTCTGTTTAAATACCGAGTGAAAATGAGTTGAATGCCAATAATTAATTTGAATTAAGTATATTTTATATTCTAGTTTAAAACTTTTAAATGAAATTCTATTTTAAAGACCTTCACACATTCATATAATTTAATTCGCAAGGAAGCAGAAAAATGAATCACTATACAATTTTCTGCAACCCAAAAATTGATAGTTGGTTTTCTTTTTTTGGAAAAAAAAAACACTGTTGATGGTTCTATAATTTGAACAGAAGAGGGGAAAAAAAATAGTTTGATTAGATTAAATTTGCTTTTAAATGTAATTATATAAGTAGAGAGGTTTTATCAGGATATTAAGGGGTGTTAAAAGCACCAGTTTTCTAAAAAAGATCCAACGACCGATGGGTAAAACTCCTCAAACCCAAACCCAAGTACAGGTAGGTGATTGATTCTCAACTGGATTTGGTACTTCATAAAAAAATCAAACCATAATGCAAAACCAATATAACTCCCACATCTTTAAGAAATGGAAATGATTTCGATTTTCTTAACTTGAATAAAATTAGAGAAAAGGACTTTTAAAACGGCCACTCCGAAAGCACTTCCCGCTCAAAGCTTTGACGAGATGTACAGTTAGTTAATGAGGAGAGTTAGAAGCGGCGAACAAAATGGTCCGGAATACAAGCTGTCCTTGGTCAACAGAAGCATTCACCAGCCTCCGGCAAGCACTGCCACTCACTGACAGACTAATACTAGCCTTTCAAAATTACAACAACATCAACAGCTTCATCTACATACATCACATGTGCTTAATGCTTTTTACCAACTCCATTTTCTTTAAATTGACAACCAAAAACGCTCACTAAAAATGAATTTAACTCTCTTCTGACCAGAAAATAAAGCCGATTTACCATGGCAAGCAAAGACCAAAAAACAGAGCTCATTCTGCTTTTACTCCTGTGATATAGCTGTATTTATCTTCATACTACTATTAACTTTTCCCACATTTTTTCAGCTCCAAAATCTCCTCTCGATAGATCTGAAATAAAACATACAAAAGCATAAAAAGAAATAATCCCATTTCATATATAGATGTTCGAAGGTGAGTGATGAGGCCAAAGATTAATATAATTCTTCCGTTGTTCGCTATTCTCACTCTCATTACCCTTGTCACAGCCGAAAAGCTCTCTGTTTCTAACAATGGAGTATTTCTAGAAGCAGAAGCTGCATTTATCAAACAAAGACAACTCTTATATTATAGAAACCGGTATGGTGGTAGAGGGGAGTTTGGGAGAATACCACCTTCCTTTAAATTTGAGAATTCACGAATTAGAAGTGCCTACATAGCTCTCCAAGCATGGAAAAAGGCCATCATCTCGGATCCTTGGAATCTAACATCCAACTGGGTGGGATGCTATGTCTGCAACTATACTGGAGTCTTCTGTGCTCAAGCTCTTGACAACCATTCAATCCGGACCGTTGCTGGCATTGATCTAAACCATGGGGATATTGCCGGCTACCTCCCCGAAGAGCTTGGACTTCTTGCAGATATTGCATTGTTCCACGTTAACACAAATAGGTTTTGTGGCACATTGCCAAGGAGTTTCAACAAGCTAAAACTTCTCTTCGAGCTTGATCTTAGCAACAATCGATTTGCAGGGAAGTTTCCTTACGTAGTCCTTGGTTTGCCGAAACTTAAGTTCCTCGATCTTCGTTACAACGAATTTGAAGGTAAGATACCTAAAGCTCTCTTTGACAAAGATCTTGATGCCGTCTTCATAAACAATAATAGGTTTTCATTTGAATTACCTGACAATATCGGGAACTCACCCGTCTCTGTCCTTGTTTTGGCAAACAACAAGTTCCACGGATGCTTACCACTGAGTTTTGGAAACATGTCAAGAACTCTAAATGAAGTGATTCTGACAAATAATGGGTTGCATTCATGTTTGCCTGAGGAAATTGGGTTGCTCAAGAATGTGACAGTTTTTGATGTGAGCTACAATAAACTGATGGGTGAATTGCCAGATACAATTGCAGAAATGACAAGTTTACAACAGCTAAATGTGGCACACAATATGTTATCAGGGACAGTACCTGACAGCGTGTGTTCACTTCCAAATCTGAGGAATTTCAGCTTTGACTATAACTTCTTCACTGGTGAGTCACCAGTTTGCTTGGATTTGCAAGGTTTTGATGATAAAAGGAACTGTTTGAGGGATAAGCCACGGCAGAGATCAACATTGCAGTGTAGAATGTTTTTGTCTAGGCTAGTATACTGTAACACTCTCAAATGTCAGTCATCGCCACAGCCACCAGTTTACTCACTTCCCCCTCCTGTACGACCACCACCACCACCACCACCAGTCCCTGTATCTTTACCTCCACCTCCAACATATTGCATTCACTCTCCACGGCCACCACCTCTTTTTTCACCAACTCCAACCCCAATTTTACCTCCTCCACCTCCAAATTTACGGCTGCAACCTCTGCCACCACCATCTCCTCCACCATGTGAGGGGCAATCACCACCACTCCCCACCCAAAACTTGCCACTGCCGCCTCCTTTATCTCCAACTCCTCCAGTTTACATCACTCCACCAGTGCCAGCTCCAGTATAAGATGGGCCATTACCATCAATTACTGCAATCCCATATCCATATCCACCACCACCGCTGTTTTATTGACTATTTTGAGAAACATTTTCCTTCCAACTTCCCTTGACTATTTTCAGAATCTTTTTCCTTCCACCTCCCTTCACAAAGCTTGAAATTTGATACATTTTACTTGTAACGAACTCTTCTGCATTGCCTTGGATTTTCCTTCACCGTAAACAAGCTATGTGAGCCAAAACAAGGAGCAACAAATGAAGCATGATTAATTATCCAAGATCAATGCATGTGATAAAATCAGGATAAGAACAGATAAGAAGAAAGTGAGGGGATAATTTCGTATTTAATTGAATCGTCATGAATGCTTTAAGTTTTTAATAAACATAATATATATAGAATAGGTTGCAGGAAATGTAATTAAAGAGGAAAGATTATTTTTAGCTATGTTGGTTTTAATCCTATTATCCTTGATTTTACATCACAATTTCTTTTCTATGACTGTGCTTCATACTTACAGATATCTATAAAAGCCAAAAAGTCATTGAAGGCAGCATTAAACACATGTTTATAGCCATAGATGGAACATGAGAACAAAATGAGTTTATTTGTTATCATTTTCTTTACAACTCTGTCCTGAAACCATTTCATCTGCATTAACAAATCAACATCAGCAACAATATATTCTTAAAATGATTATGCTTCTGCTTCAGAATGTTACAAGGTATTAGAGACAATGGTAATGAAAACACAGTGACAAAAAGCATCCTAAACATGGAAAGAAATGAAAAAGCACTACAGATTTGAAAAAGTAAAACTCTGCTATTACAAGGAAAGAAGCTGTATTCATTTTTCACATTTGGTTCTATGCTGATACTACGTTTTGATCAATAAGAAAATGATTTTCTTGTGATGCACAAAAACCTCTATTAGTTTAAATTGTTACTCATGTAACCAGCCTACCAACAAAGGTTGGTAGTTCAAGAACTAAAGGTTTATGAATTAATCTATGATTTAATGATTTCAAGATCTAGCTTCACATCAAAAGAGACACAAAATTGCAGAATTCATAACCTATTTGATTGCCAGAACAGCCAGACCAATCATCTATCATTGTAGATAGAAGCTATCATAATCTCCAAGTCTAAGGACATAATTGTTAGCCTCTTCTCAGGGTATTCTTTTACATACACCTCTCCCCCCTTCCCTACATAATCAATGAAACACCCACCAAAATGAAATCCATCCCAAATAAATAACCTAAAAATTTCCAGTTTCAACCACAGTTTGCTAGGGTCAGCTCAGTAAAGGAAGGCATTGAAGACGTGAGACATCCATGAAGCTTGCTATAACTTCTATCTTAACATTGAATATAGGACCATAATCACATATGGGGGGACGCTAAAAAATTATCTCAACACCAGAATTAGGACCAGCTAGGATTAAGTGATATAAACTATTACGATCCTCATACACACATATATTTCCATTAAATTTCAAATGCGAAATAGCAATACACTGATTTTGTGTGATTTTCGAAATGGATTACCTTCCAGATATAAATATCTTAACGTTTTGGTCTCCGCAGAAATATTTATTTCCATTGTCAGACAAACTATCAATTTTACTCTAAAAATTCAAATGAAAAAATGTGTCCAGTTTATATTTGGCTTGATATTCCACCTATAATTAACTAACATAGACAGAATTGAAAAAGTAGAATGATCTAAGATCACTTCTAGGAAAAAATAATTTAAGCCAATTTCTATTTCATTTTAAGCATACGCCTTGGATCCCCTATCTCAGTTAAGAGAAGTGACTAGTGCAAATTTTTCAAAAGACTGGACCATGCCTTTAAGGCCTCCATATGAGGTGTCCACTGACTGTAAGTTTTCATATACTTACCAATCAATTCCAGCTCATACATCATAAGAATCAAAAGCTTAAATTCGGTTGTTACCTCACCAAAGTCAATAAATTAGTAGAAAGAAAGATGAGCACCATGGATCCTCATTAGTCAATTCTCAGCAGCGAAAAGCCAAAAAGGTTAACCCACTTTCCAGTAAGGAGAGTTGTAAAAGAAAAGAACATTAGCAAAAGAGCAATTAAAGACCATACTAGTCAAATAGAATCAAGACGGGCTAAACTGCATAATTTATCTGAACTCGAGGAAGCAGTTAACTGAAAAGCCAAAGTAAAGCAAAAGGATATACCTCCAAGGCATGAAGTCCACATGGACAAAGTGCTTGGGTTTCCTTAGGTATGAAGAAGCAGACTTATTCTCAAGTTCACAGCCAATGAAAAGCATGGTCTACCAGCAAAAAGTCAGCCTCTACAAAAAGACCTGGAACAGTGCATAAAGCAAAACAAATTTAGCTTTCATGCAAGTCATATAAATTCACAATCTCTTAGAAACTTTGGTTCTTCAAGCAGAAAACCTTTCATCCAGATTTCAGAGGCCAATCATGGAAGACGTGGGAACAGCTGATGATTGAGTGCCATGTGAGGGTTGACTTCAAGAGGTAATGGCTGAAGCAGCCCACTATTGGACAATTCTTCCAAGCCTTTGATGTCCTGTTGCAAGCGTGTTGCATGTACAATAGCATACTCAAGAACAAGAGGATCATCCGGGGGGTTCTGCAGAAGGGAAAGCAATGCCTGCCTATAAACTTGAGCTGCCAACAACGGCCTAGCAACCTGCCGACTTTTACATACCATTGCCAACTTAATCACATGCTCACAGACATTTCCCAGCCTTGACCAGGGGCAATCACAGAGAGAGAATTCCGAACCAGGGTTCCAAATCGTATATGCCAGGGTTCTGTCGGCTTGTGAGATGATTTTAGCAAGCTGGAGATTTTGCTCATCTAACATTACATTGACATCTGGAATGTGCAATGCCTGAGACCAAGCATTGGTTGAGAAAGAGTCATCTCTCAGATTTTCAAAATACCCAGTCTCCATACTATATTGATCTAACCAATATAAGGAATGAAATTCAGTTGTCAAGGTGTGGATCAACCAGTCAACTCTGGGCCAGAAATTAACATTTTGCTCATGAAAGAGCTTGGATTTCAATCTTAGGTGATACGTCTCAATTGCAGCAAGGGGCTCTGGAGTGGTCACTGGGAGAGAACGTATGCCAGTAACCCACAATTCTAGAAGACAAGAAAAATGTTTAGTTCAATGTTTGAAGAAAAAATGTAACATATGAAAATGCCTCAGGACCATTGTCTTTGACAGAAACTTAAATGGTTCAAATGATCACCAGTTTTCACACATTACAAGATTGGTTATATTTCATAATCAAAGATATCACATACAAAATTCAATCAACAAAATAAATGAAGACGAACCTATATGTGGTAGCCATTGGCTCTTGAAATAATCCATAAAGGCACATTGATCAACAAATACTTGCATGAACTCTTCGATTGTGTCCACAGAATTTGGGCTACTTCTAGAGGAATACAAAATCCAGCTCAATTGCTTAAACATCTCTTGTTGCACTTCAACGTTGTAGCATTTCTTTAAAAGGTTTTTTATCCAAGCCCGACGAACATGCCAAACACATAGTAGGATCCGACATTGAAAATTCTCTCTGCCAGCATGATGTAGGCATTGCATTGCCTTTCTTTTAAAAAATATATATATATTGGAACAAACTTAGAAGGCAAATAAGGTGTTACCTAATTGTAGAAATATCAAAAGAAGGGTTGTCCACTAAGAAGGCACTAAGTCTCCATCTAGGATCCTTGGTACGAATTCTTTCAGCAAGCAAACCAATCCATTTGTGGACGAATTGACCAACAAACGAGGAAGTAATGATCCAGGCAACTGGAATTGCATTGTGGGACGAGTCAAAAACGAGCAGAGTAGACAGGGGATACTGTCAAAGGAAGAAATAGGAGCTTCATTAAATTATCAATCATCATCAATTGCTTTAAGCTGGGCTAATGAAACTAAATGTTAACATATCATAACAAAGGCAAACTACCTTAAGTTTCTTTGAGCCAAATGTTGAATGGAAGGACATCAAACCATTATTTCCATAATGGAGCATCTGTTGCAGCTGCCAATCTGTCTGTATTACCAAAATAAACGGTTCTGAAACAGAGTAATCTTGGAAGAAGAAAACATGCTTGTGATGCCGCTGTACCCACATTTTTACACTACATTCATCATCTACATGTAATTCATGTGAAGAATTACGGATGACCCTTTCCATATTGCGAACATCATTTCGAGTAAGAAAGTCATCGCGGTTGTGGGGACCACCATGCCCCTGCACAACCTCTATGTGATGCTGAATTATGTTGTCCAAAGATATTCCAACATAAAGCATAGACATCACTTTCTGGCGTAAATCCTCCGAGATTCGGGGAGCATACATAGCTCTTGTTCCTACAGCATCTCTATCAAGAATCCCGTGACACGGTGCCCCTGTTTTGTCTACATGCTTTCTTTGATTATAAATTATTAGAGCAAGAAGGGGGCGGGTGTACAAGCGCTTTACAGTAAAATGGCAAAGGCAACC
The DNA here is from genome assembly GCF_000493195.1 of Citrus x clementina. NCBI lineage: Eukaryota > Viridiplantae > Streptophyta > Magnoliopsida > Sapindales > Rutaceae > Citrus > Citrus x clementina. Next base: position 2,640,036 of record NW_006263303.1, on the reverse strand, counting down.
TCTCATCATGTGACGTCTTCCCGGCCTACTCCCCTTTCCAGTAGCAGGTTTAACATTTGAGCCATCCCCATTACCAGACTCACTGTCCCGATAGTCTTCAGGACCATACGAACACCAGTATCTGCCAAATCAGCAAGACAATTAGTATAATACCAAGTTAACTCCTTTTGGGTAAAATTTAGGCACTAATACTAGTAAAATATCCTTTCTGACTGTTGCAAGTTATGCATGCTTGTGCTGTTGAGCAGCGGTGCTTGGCCTTTTGAGGAAAATGAATATACATTTTGCTCAACATTCAGTCATTCGCTATTGACAACCTAAAAGAGTGGACTGCTTTACCTAAATGTTGGTGGATGGCATATCATCTAAACATGGCCTTTAACTGACTTTTTCTTTTTTTTCTGTTTAGGGCAACTTAAAGGGTTCATTATGTACCAAATAAACAACATACAGTGTATATTCAAGATAACCATCAACCCTTGGTTTACTGATGCTCCCTTCAGATCTTTTCCTCCTAGACTCAATGCGGAAGCTAGCAGGGCATTCTGCATTAGAAGATTCCCCTTTCACAAATTCTTCCACCCTGGCAAAAGGGATTAGAGCAATATCATCCCCACCTTGGCGACCACCTTCCACTTTTACCCACTTTAAATTAGCAGCAGAAAACTCTACACATGGAGGATCTTGCACCGGAAGGTTAAGTATGTCCTCCATTCTCGGCATCTGCAATTTCAAAACCAATACTAAAAACATACAGCAAATAGAACCAAAAATAATAAGCAAACAAAATACTGAAAATCACAAACCAACTTCTCTAAAAATTATTAAAAAAACGAAAAAAATTATATATACATCGCAATTTGGAACCTAACATGAATTTTAAAAAAATTAAATTGTGTAGAATTGGGGCTACAAGAAATCTGAACATCAACATTATCCTGTAATTTATTCTTCCTCAACATGTAATTTAAATCGGCTCTTGAAGCAAACATATCATTAGTGAGCATGTGAATTACATTTAGCATTAACTACTAGCTCAAACACACTGTCATCAAATGAAGTACTTAATTTAATTGGTTGCTTAAGGTAAAATCAAAGTGTTTCTTTCTTTCTTTCTTTCCTCGTTCATGTTACTGAAATCACCTTGGATTCATGGCTCTTCATGCTTCTTCGAATACAAAAAGTCTTCAACTTTTAACTCGCTGCAAGAGTAAAATTGAGAAGATAAATAAACAAATTTAAGCAAGTGCTAGACGAATAAAATTAACGTGAACAGATGAAGAAGTGAGTCCAACAATTACCGAAATGAAAGTAACAATGAGAGCAAACGTTATGCGGAAGTTAAATTCGAACTTTCCGAAGCCTACTGCCTACAGGAGAGCGTGATATATAAATTTACACCCATTAATGGGAAAAGCCAGACCGCCGGGGCCATTTTGACCTGTCAAAAAACCTTTTCTCATGAAGTTTTGGGCTTTGAATTGGGTTTGGGTCGGGGGCCAATTTCCCATCTACCCAAATATACTAAATGCACCCAATTGATTTCCAAATCGAACGAATTTGTGGAATGGGTAACGGTGAACCCGTTTAGCTCCTTCGCATTCCGTACCATCATTTAGCTGAAGATTGAAAGGGAAAGCTATCGCCTAGCACTCACTAAGGTCAAATGGTTGCCAGGTTGGACAGGCTACCAAAAAGCAGCTTTTGGGTTAAATGAAAGCCCACTAACAATCTTGAGGTATTTAAACAATATGCACATCATTTTCAATAGCATTTGTAACTAAAACAGCATGTTGCACCTTTTATTTCTATTCCATGGATATTCGATTTTATTTTTTTTATCAAATCAAAAAGATAGATTTTATAAAGAGAGAGGCTATATGCACTCTAAAAATTACTTTGAACACTCTATTACTATGTGCACTCATCTATTAATTTTAAAAAAAGTGAATTATACTTTGTACACTCTTTAAAATACTAAAAAAGTCCTCACTTAATCCTTTTTTTAAATTAATCATCTTAGTTACTCTACACACATATGAAAATGCTATATACACTCAAACAAATAAATCAATTAAACAATATATCATTTGGCCAAATCAAGGACTCTGTTTGCTCTTTCTTCACAAATTCAAAGTTTAAAATCATGAAGAGAAGTGAAGATGAAATTTTTAATCGTACCAGTTGATTAACTACACTCAGCAATCATGGGCAAAACACGTGGTATGGGAGCTGGTCGCAAACTGAAGTCTCACCGTGAAACTCAAAGGTAGGCTAATAAATCATACAACAATTGTCACCTCGGCGACAAGTGGAATAAACCATTTGTTGGTTCTTCCCATGGAAAGAATATTTTTAAAATATTTTAAAGTAATTTGTAAAAGAATACAGACGCAAACATAAGATATTTTAAAACAAGTTGTAAATACTACGCCTGTTTATTATAACAAATTGTAGAATAATTTAAAGCAATGATCGCTGCCTATTTATCAAAAGAATACAGATGCCACACATATGAGATGATAAGAACACACTCAGCTAGAAATTAAGAATCTATTCTATGTAGTTTCAAGACCCCACAATCGAGACACATGCTAGCCATTATGTTATGCTTCAAAATTGAAATTCAATACTTGAATTCAGGACCCTTCAAACGAGAGACATGCTCCCCATAATATTGTACTTCAAAACTAAATTTCAATACTTGAACACAAAGACACATGCTAGCCATAACATTATACTTAAAGTTGAATTTCAATACTTGAACATCCTATTATCTTCAACTCCACCAAATTTAGAGGGCAATCAATTCAACTACCTAACCATCGGGAAGGGGAAAAACAAGAAAGATTATTTGTGTTGTAAATTAGAAATTTAGGATCACACATGCCTCATTAAAATTAAAATCTTCACATATTGAGTTTCCTTTGTAAATATTTATTTGAGATATTTGAAAGAAAAAATTTAAGATTTAAAATAGTAAGAAAATTAAACATTAATTGCAGTGCCTTAAATGAACGTTCAAAATAATAATATTATATATACTCAGAATAAAGTGTCTTTAATAGTAATTTATATTATGGGTATTTTTGTAATGAAAATATTTATAAAAATATGAGTATTCAGAGAAATTTTTAGAGTGCATATAGCCCCACCCTTTTATAAAATGGGAAATCATTTTCTATCTGAGAATTAATCGTTGAATTCAGTACTTGTATTATTACATAAACCTGTATGTATAAATTGTTATTTTTGTGAATGGTCGAAGTGTGTTTAGACTTTCAAATTTTAATAAATGATAACATATGGTCATGAAAATTCAATGAATTATACCAATGCTTTTGAATTACCCATTATAGTATATGAGTGATGATACAATCATAAATTCTTGCACAAACTGATATGACATTAATTCATTGGTTGAATGAAAATATAAAATAATAAAAATAAATTATGTGAGCCAATAGATATTTAATTCAATCAATGAATTAATGCCACATCAGTTTATACAAAATAAATTTATAAAAGAATTTGTGACTATATCATTAATCTATAGTATATATGGTTGTTTTTAGACTTGTTGTCTTTGATAAATTATATTGGTCAACTGGCTATTTAAGGCCATATTTATTGCTAATAAGATTCCCTTATGATTTTTTTTTTAAGTTCTAGGGTTCCCCGCATGCAACTGTCAGATTATATCAGTCACCACCTGAGGAAGTTACTTATGAGCGTAGAAAATTTATCAATTCAAAGTTATTTTCTGTTTAATCCCAAAATTGGATAATATTTTAAGATTTATCTTCTCAACAATGCTTACGAAGTCAGAAGTCCCCTGTTCCAAAGCACTTTCTATCTTTAGGTAAATATTATTTGGGTTTGAATTTTTATGTTTTCTCAATACAACCCCGCGGGTACCCAGCTAGGTCTCCTTCCCTTGGCTAAGCCAACTGCAGCGGAACAGGATAGAATTGAAATGAAATAGAATTAAAATGAGAAATAAAAATAAAAATTAAAATAAATTATTAACTTGAGTTGAAGGAAACGAAATCAGAATGAACTGTATTCCAATTAATATATTTTCTTTAACTTGTAATTAAAATTAATAGTTTCAAATTAGTAAAATATCCTTACTTAATTATTGACATTATTGTTATTCTTTATTATAATAATTGCTATTATGATTTTTTTTTCTTTTTTTAGAGTTATTAATATTATTATTAAAAAATGTTGTTATTTTTAATTATTAGTAACAACAACAACATCAACAACAATAATAATTTTTTCTTCTTTTTCGATCAATTAGCTTCTTCTTCCCGAATCACTTAGCCATTTCATCTGTTTCTTCTTCATCATCACCATCCTCATCGAAATCAGTTTCTTCTTCTTCATCATCACTATCAACAATCTCGCAATCAATATGATATGCTTATTAAGTTATTGGTCATGTTTGGTCCAATTGAACAAGTCTAAAGTAGTAGTATAGTTTAATAAGTCTAAGTTAGTTGAGATATTATCAACTTACTTTGTCAAGTATCCAATTCCTGATTGGTAGGGATTATTTTGTCTCATTCCTGTTACTGTTTTGCTTTGTTTGGCTTGTATAAATAAGCCATGGTTGAATAATGAAGGCATCAATCATTATATCAAAGAAACACCGGTGTTACATATTGAAGGGATTGGCTTCCTCAAATTAGCCAACTGTTAATGTTTCTAAGTGCAAGGGCAAGATAAGAAGACACAAGCAGAATAAAAGTAGCTTGCCTGTAACACAATAATATTCATTAATTTTCGCCGGCATTAATCATTATCACCATCAATCATCATCACTATCAACAATCTCATCAACAATAATAATCATCATCATCGGAGGCGATTGGAGAGGGTGATCATGATAGCGGCTTGATTCTTCAACGATGTTGTTGCTACCTTTGACGATGTCATTGTGGCGATTTTGCTTCCTTTGATGACAATGAGCTATTGCTCAATGTTGATGCTACTACCCAACTGTCAATTATTGGCTTTTGTTGGAGGCTTGGAGGTGTTCGGTTTGCAGATGAGAGAGTTAGGGATTACAATTTTGTTCTATTAATATTTTTGTATTTTTTTGACACTGGTATGTACAATTAAACGACTATCGAGACTTGTTTACATTAAACATTGTGAAATATTATTCATATTTTTACCCTCATTAATATTCAAATAATCTATGCTCTATTCACATTTCGTGAGTAAGAAAAGATTACATCCACTCAATTAGATCTTAATTGTGAAAGGAAAATTTTTGAGTCCCCATATCTCAAATGGAGACTCAAACGGCTACTCTCACTTACCGCTAGACCTTAAATGAAGGTAATTTTGGTATGTTGAAAATTAAATGGGGGTACTTTAGTCAGTCCTAACTCCCAAGAATAAGAGTTAGAGTCTGATGCCCAACTATCTTTGGGAATTAGACTCATGTTCTTTAATCCCAAATTATTGTGGACCCCTGTTCCCACACACAAAATGTGACATAAAATACTATCAAAGAATCCGATTCCAGATTCCAAATCTCTAATCTAGAAATTTAACAGACAACTAAATCAAATAGGTCATCGACTCATGATAAAATATCTCCTCTAGGTTTGTTAAATGAAGTCATTTTTGTATTAAATAATGCACCGATTTACTAAATATGGAATTGCATTAACCAAAAAAATATAGTTTCATATAAAGGAGTAACATTTTTCTTTTAGCAATAATCTTCCGGAAGTTTACAAAATGTATCATTACTCCATTGCTATTGTAACCCCATTAGAAATTTACTGAATTTAGAATGATAAAATTATCATTTACCTTTAACAGACAAAAAAATGTCATTTTAAGTAGAATAATGATCCTTAATTGTTCTCAATCCTTATGTAAATTCATTAGATCTGTATTCAAGCATCATAATCTCCACGATGGAAACACCATTGCCAAATTTTTCTTCTTTAAAATAAGCATATCTTAGATTTGCTTTTCCATCAAAATGAAAAAAAAAAAGATAAACCCACTAAGAATTAATTTCAGTCAGTTTTCAGTTAACATTAATAGACACTTAAACTTACTAATATCTATTTCGAGCACAGTATCAAACATCCTAGATATATATTTAAGCATTATATATATATATATATATATATATATATATATATTTGAATATTCCATAAAGACTCATTTTTAGTCGAGGAATTGCCCTATATGCGCTCTTCAATGACCACATTTGTGTACAATCACCCCTTTATATTTTGTGCTTGCCTTTAAGAAACAAGTGCTTTGGCAGCCAAGTATGTGTTGAATTCTTCCTTCCTCAAGTTATTCATTGGCCTTATGAAATATGACGGAAAAAAAAAAACCGTAAGAATGCGGAGTAATGATATACTTTATAAATTTCTGATGGGCTCTGTGTCTATATTTTATAAAATCCTCTCCTAGAGTTATGACGGTAGTGGAGCAATGATATACTTTATAAATTTCTGGTGGATAGCTGCTGAAAAAAGAAAAGTATTGGTGTATTTTTAATAAAATTTGAAAGATCAGATGGTTGATAGATAAAGTAAGAGATAAACTAAAAAGAAGTAAGAAAAATACAAACTCCCATACAATATATTTTGTCCTGTAATATATTAAAATTTATGTTTTCATGTTTCTTAATTAACCATATTATTTTCTTTTTTTGTGATAATCCTAATTAGATATATGACTCTTATGTAATATAAATAGTGCGTGCCAAAACACATTTTTAAAGATTATTTCAATTATTTTATTAGAAACCATTCACTCCAATAATAAATTACTTCCTTTGAAAATTTTTGAGTTTCTTTGTGAGTATTGTTGGAAATTTTTTTTTTGAAATTTTGCAGTAGATTTGAGTTTAACCATAATGCGTCCAAAATCCAAATATTTAAGTTACACTATACCAAAGCTAGGGTAGGAGGCCCCGATAATTTTTTTTTTACTTATAATGTCCGTATTTTTGTATATGCAACACGTATAAAAAAGGTTATTTTATTAAGGATTCATAAAATACTTTACTTTATCACAGATTTTATGATTAAGATTTAATTGGGACCTCTTTGATCCTAATCTGTTTTCCGCGTATGTCAACCGCAGGTAATTTAATAGATCCCTCAAAGTCAGATGCCTTGGCCTCAACTAGCGGCGCATATTCGCCTTCAAATTCGACCTCTCATATTCCCATTTCCACTACAGAAATATTTCAACCTCTACAAATATAAATATAATGAGGAACCACATTCTTTTACATTCTGTGTACTCGTAAACAAACTCCCATGGAGTCCCAAAACCACCATATTCCACATCACCAAACCTCTCAACACTCACCTGAAACCACAAACAACTCACCCACATCATCAAACTCTCCAGCAAAAATCATCCACAAAGTGAAAAAGAATCTTGTTTTCCAATCAAAATGGGCTGAAATAAATGGCGCAATGGGGGACTTGGGCACATACATTCCTATAGTTTTGGCCTTGACACTAGCCAAGGACCTTGATTTAGGGACAACATTGATATTCACTGGCATTTATAACATTGTCACTGGTGCAATATATGGGGTCCCGATGCCAGTCCAGCCCATGAAGTCAATTGCGGCCGTGGCAATATCAAATGGGTCTGATTTTGGCATCCCAGAAATTATGGCAGCAGGGATTTGCACTGGGGGGATTCTGTTTGTTTTGGGTGTCACAGGCTTGATGCACCTGGCTTACAAGCTTATTCCTTTGCCTGTTGTTAGGGGGATTCAGCTCTCACAAGGGCTGTCATTTGCAATGAGTGCTGTTAAGTACATTAGAAACGTTCAGGATTTTGCCAAGTCTAAAGCTAAAGGGAATAGGCATTGGTTGGGGCTTGATGGGCTTGTTTTGGCTATTGTATGTGCTTGTTTTATAATCATTGTTAACGGGGAAGGTGAGGAAAGTGCTGAAAGAGAAGCTAATGATCATGAAGAAGAGAGGCCAAAGAGGAGCAGGTTGAGGAGAATTGTAGCTTCACTTCCTTCAGCTTTTATTGTTTTTTTGTTGGGTGTGATTCTGGCGTTTGTGAGAAGGCCTAATGTGGTCAAAGATATTAACTTTGGACCATCTAGTATTGAGGTTTTGAAAATAACTAAGCATGCTTGGAAAGAAGGCTTCATAAAGGGCACTATCCCTCAACTTCCTTTATCAGTATTGAACTCTGTGATTGCTGTATGCAAATTGTCAGCTGATCTTTTTCCAGGGAAGCACTTTTCAGCCACTTCAGTTTCAGTGACTGTAGGGCTAATGAACTTGGTAGGTTGCTGGTTTGGAGCTATGCCTTGTTGCCATGGAGCCGGTGGGTTAGCCGGGCAGTACAAGTTTGGAGGAAGAAGTGGTGGCTGTGTGGCTCTGCTCGGTGCAGTCAAGATGGTCTTGGGTTTGGTTCTAGGAAGTTCTTTGGTGATGGTTTTGGATCAATTTCCAGTTGGGGTTTTAGGAGTTCTACTCTTGTTTGCCGGGATAGAGCTAGCTATGGCTTCAAGGGATATGAACTCAAAGGAGGAATTCTTTGTGATGCTTGTATGCACATCAGTTTCACTTGTGGGATCAAGTGCAGCACTTGGCTTTGTGTGTGGTATTGTTGTTCATGTGCTTCTTAAGATCAGAAAATTCTAACTGAAGATCATCAATCTTGTTCTTCCATATGGTCACCTGGAAACCCAAAGAAACTCAGGGATATTGTATATCATGAATAAACGATCCAAGTACAGAAACTGTTTCTTGTTTCCTTTTTTATGTTTTGTTCCCATATATTGTATATTTAACAAGCAGTCTTAAGCTTTTTAATAGCCATCCTTTTATTGTTATTCATCACAATCAAATTGCAGTAAACATAAGGTGAAAAGAGGCTTTGAATCCCATTGCCAAAAAGAAGAAAAAGAAATGGTATTGCAGCTATGGTACAAACTAACCAAATACTAGCCGTATGAGAATTTACATATACATACACTTGTCTCTTTGATCAATAAATACAATGTCTTGCAGTCCTAATAGACAACAAGTGATGTACTACTATTAGTTCAACAATGCAAATAAACGTTTGTGGCAGTAACTATAAGTTCATGAACAATACCTAGGATCTTGACGGAGCGTTACTTTGTACTTCTACCAATGAAAGGATTAATTCATTTTGGCTAGACAGAGACACCCAAACATTTGGATAGCTTATTCCATTTGGTCACCTACCAGAACGAAGCAAGTCTTCCCCAAAACATGCAGGGAGACCAAAGCAATATATGGCTATCTATTGTGAAAGTAATTTATTTTTCCTTTTTCTACCCAAACGGGTTTCCTCCCATTGAAAATGAATTAGTGGCAGCAGGTACTGGGTATCCACCAGTTGGTTGCTGTGGTGTGTTTGAGGAGCCGTATACAGCTCTACTGCCACCAAAACTATCAATTCCCTGTAATCTGCAAGGATATATATTCAAGAAAAAGTGGAGTTAAATATTTTTGATCTAATCCATTGCAAAAACTACTACCTACAGTGGGAACAAAGTTCATGCACTACAGTCTTTGCATAATTGCATTACGAGCTCATGCAACTCAAATGATTATTTTTTTTATTACAGTTTTTATTTTGTATCAAAAGCGTAACAGAAGGATACTGATTGAAGAAGCAATCCATAAGAGATGTTAGCAGAGCATGGGAACCCATTTCTATGAAGAGCACATATAGAGATGAATGCTATCGAAAAAGTAGAGTGCTGTGTGTAACGACCATGTATTCTTGATACAATGGCAAGTCCAAAATTATTAGTTAAGACAAGGTGTAATGTGATAAACAGTGATCTCAAATACTCAGATATTGGTTCAAGAAGAAAATGGTACCTGTTAGGCATCATATTTGTATGCGTTTGTTGCCCCACTAATCCACCAGAGATAATTAAGTTACAAATAAGTCATAAAACCAAAAAAAACAAACAAACAAACAAACTAAGAAGATAGTGAAATGAATTTACTTGAAGCCATGTCTGACGAAAAGGCATAAGATGGTAATTGCTGTGTCATCAACCCCAAAGAATGGGCAGCAGCATTGGAAGTTGACATTGAGTTAACATTTGGGAGTGCTCCTTGCAGAGGCACCATGGATGGAAACTATGTAATGAATAAAACATGTTAATGGTTAACAATTATTTTTTAATCAGTTTTCACTAGAATTCCTAGCTTAAACAAACAACGGTACAATGAACAAATCCACATACACTTGCACAAATGTAATAAATCCACAATCATCTTTATTCATACCTTCGCTGCATGGCTTGTCCATGTCTATGAACCCCATGGAAGCAGAGTATGTAAATAAAAGCCTCTATTGTTGCATGCATTACTTAGTTATGAATACTAGTCAATGATAACTTGGGGAAAGTAGGCAGAGTGAACTTTATATATTAAAATAAATATACGGCCAAAAAAGTTTTGTGAACTTATAAGCATTATTGGTCAGCATGAATAAATATATGACAGACACAGACAGCAAAAGTTAACCTGGCTAGCCACATGTCCCAAAGAGTAAAACCAACCAACAAATGGACTATGCTTATTGACAATCCAAACAAATACTAGTAGATTATGGTTAGATGTAAGGTTTAAATTTTTGAAAGATAACAGCAAACAATTAAGGATGAATCTCTTCACAATCTTCTGCTACAGAAGAGATCTCTCTAATAATAACAGTATCTGGAATTGCTATAAGAGACTATTATTGATAACTTAGTTTCCATTTTATAGTAGATTGTGCTTAGATGTACGATATAAATGTGTGAAAGATACAGCAAACAATTAAGGATGTACGATATAAATGTGTGAAAGATACAGCAAACAATTAAGGATGGTCTCTTCACACTCTCCTTGAACAGAAGAGATCTCTCTAACAACAACTGTATCTGCAATTGCTATAAGTAGACTTTTCATAACTTAGTTTTCATGTTATATTTTACGAATTACGACCTTTATGTATTATTTTTGTAGGAGGTTCTCAATCAATTCACTTTCTTATCCACATTTTTTTCATACGGAGTTGAGTCAATCGAAGAATAATATGAAAAAAAAAATGCATGTAAGACTGTAAAATTGCAGTCTGTAGAGTAGTTCACATTATTCAGCAAAGCAAAGAGCAAAGGAAATAAATCAGTGAAAAAATTATGCAACAGCTGTTTTATCCATACCGGCGGCGCTTGCAATGGAGTTGTATCACTGCTAATATCAAATGGATTTGTTGATTTGGCTGGGTTGGAATAAGCTGGTGCAAGCTGTAAACATAGATCCATCGCGATATAAGCAGCCTTATTAGTAGTATGTTAATCAAGAGTAGACAGAGAACTTTTAATACTTAATCATCCTCATACCTGAGACACCATTGCAGTAGGATAGTACTGCGTATTGAATCCCGTGCCATAAGCATGACCTGTTTGCCAATGTGGAATCGGTGCATGTGGCGGCATATAGCTGGCAGTAAAAAGGTCCTGCAAAGAATCGAATATACATTATTAAGAATTTATGAGGTACCTGAAGGAGTTAACATAAGGTGACTCACCGCTGGTAGTTCCTTTCTTCCAGTAACCTTTGGTTCCACTGCAAGAGACCTGGATCCAACACTTGAACTGGTGTCTTGTGCTGGTTTTGAGAGAGCTAGAGATGATTGTTCAGCAGAAGCACTGCAAGGTCCTTGATTGTTAGGTACAAGCAATGATGCCCATGGCTGCAGAAATGCACAAGGAGCAAAGGGTTAAATCTATAAAAACTGCCTGGTGCACATTTCCACTAGAATGCTATAATGGGTACTTCCATATTTGGTAATTGCATGTTTTCATAAGAAGGGGGAGAAGAACTCATAATTACACTCAGGGGAGAAATATTTGAAACAAATATAAACTTTTCCAGCAATGATTCATTCTGTGTTTTCTTCCCTTTCTGCTACACAGGTAATGTCTACTGACTCGTAACACTTCCTAGAAGATCTGTGCCATTACAGTTACTGCACACCTCTAGAACATTGCATAGATTCCTTTAAAACTCCACCATTATAACCATTATTATCCTTGGAACATAATCCTATATCTCGAGAGCTCAAAGAGTTATAAAGACCCTGTGATCTGCTGAAAACTGATTGTTTCTTGACAATTCTGTCTTTTTTTTTTCCCCGGCAGAAGAATTCCAAATTAACTCCAACACTCACCTGGTTATTTGTATGTCCGATAGGTGTAGTTGTCTGTTGTGCAGAACCGCTTCTCTTAGCTACAGCAGTGGATGATTCCAAAGTTTGATGCTGCTGCAAGCCATTTAACTGTTGCACATCAGGAAATTTGACTGTAGAATCAACATTAACAACAGGCTTGTCCTGTGGAGGACCTTCATCAGAGAAAGACACTGGCACAATGGCAGTGGACTCTGTTGTAGAGTCACCAACACTATTAGGTAACGCTGTCATCTGCCCTGAAGATGGAGCCGGTGAAGCACTACTCTGTGGGACATTATCTCCAGATGGTTGCTCCAACAGATTAGTAGTTGAGGCATTTGTTGAAGCAGCAAAACTACTCGGTGATGCTGACATCTGCCCCGATGTTATAGCAGGTGAAGTACCACCATGGGAAATGCTGACCCCAGATTGTTGGGCTGAGTTATTGATAGTTGAAGCAGTTACAGGAGCTTCAGCACAACTGGGAAACTCTACAGAAGCAGGTGGTGAAACACTAGCTTCAGGCATGTTCCCTCCCATTGGTTGTGTGTTCGAAGATGATGCAGCTGCTGCAAGCGTGTTGCTTCCAGACACATTTGGAGGAGTTTCATCGGTACTTTGCATGAAGGAAGCTCCCAATTCGAATAATAAAAATTCCAAAGTATTTGGTGGTGGGGCCACTGGTGCCTTTTCCTCTACGGGCTGTTCAGTTGAAGGTTCATTGTCACCATCGCTAGGAGTTATTGGCTGTGTTTGCTGTGCAGCTACTGCAGTGTCAGTGGGCTCTGGATCTGTACTTGAATTTTCCAAGCTTTCTGAATGCGACTTTTTTTGTTCCACTGGATTCCCGTCGTCACATTGCTGGCTACCAGATGGTGCAATCTTCTAGAAAGAGGAAAAACTAATAGGATAAGAGCATCAAAAAAGAGGGCATGACAGGCTCTGAAACCAACAGAACACAACAAAATTCAAGCTGCAAACGTCTGGAATGGAAAGTAATTGAAACTTTTTCTAAGGTATATGCTGAAAGCGAAACCTATAAAATAGATTATACATAGTCCTAAAGTTACGTTAAGCAGTCATTACTCAGCATACTTGCAAAAACACTGAAAAGAAGGAAATAATCCAAAGTTGAAAAGAAGAATTAAAAAAAGTCTTTCTTTTCCACTTGCAATGTGTTGAATAAAGAAAACAACTATAATTGTTTAGAAGTGCAAGAAAAGACATAATGGTAACAGGCCTTTAAAAGAGTAGATATTAAGCAAACTGCATCTTATTGACAGAACGCTCTCAAAACTTCAAACATATATCCACCATTTTGCCTTACCTGATTATTAGCAGAATCATCAGCATCCTTGCCATCACTTGCTTTTGAACATTTGCCAACCTCAAGCGAAGGAGCATTTTCACCTAAAATTTCTTTAATAGGGCGTACCACTAAGGTCCTGGAGTTATTTGTGTTCTTTTGGTATTCAGGAGACATGCTTCTAGATTTGTGTTCTGTATTTGTAAAGCTAATGCTGTAAGATCGCCTGCGACTTGCAGATACATCATCTCGAAACCTGTCATCAACAATCTCAAAGCATGCAGGAGTTTTCCGGCTGTGGCCTCCAAATCTTGGATTTTCCTGGTTATATCCAGGACTTCTTCTCTCCTCAATATAGTATCTGGGACTTCTTCTGTCCTCAAAGTAGTATTCCGAATTTCTGTCATTGCTTCTTTCACGATGTTGTGATCTTCCACTAGAAGACTGTTCATATCTGCTTTCAGAACGTGGACTTCTAAATTCACCAATATAAGCACCAACCTTGTTACTTTGACAGGAATCCTCCTTTTCACCCTAATACAGAAAGAGTCTTAAACACTGGAGGCAGCATTAACTAGGGTAGAAGTAAAAAGAAATTTGACCATTCCTTAAGCACAACATTAATCAGGTCCAACTGATTAAGTCGAATTTTCTTATTATTGTAAGCACATCAGTATTGACAAGTCTTTCAAAATGAAAAAGTCATAAAAGAAATTAAGATATACTGCATATGAATCATAAGTATAATAGGGAGTGTACCAATCTCAGCCTCAGGAATTTGTCAGTCTTCTCACCAGCATATCTTCTATCCACATAGACATGCTTGATAAAATCCCGGATTCTATTAAGATTACTGGAAGAAAACATGTGAATCAAAAGAAATTCCACCTGTAGATCAAAGTAACATAAAAAAGGGATGTGCAATACCTGCCATCAGAATAAGAATTATGCATACCTGCCATCAGGATAAGAATTACGCTGAGGATCCCAATCCTTTAAATAAATTTGCCTTGCTCTCTATAAAATAAAAATTCTAGTTAGACTTTAAAAAAGGAAAAACATAGAAAATCATCAAGGTTATAGAAAAGAACAATGAGTGGATTAATTTGTATTAGGTAACCACCAAACCTCATTTCCTGCCGCTTGAAGAGCACTAACTTCTTCTGCAGAAAATTTAGCCATTGATATTGACTTTACTCGATGTGTGAATTCACGACTGGAATATTTTAGAACAAAATATAAGTCAACATAAATGTTTACTTTTTTCAAATTAATAACTACTTAGAAACCCTCCTATAAGAATCATGTAGAATGTCTTTAAAATGTCGTGCTGAAACTGGGAAAAGTTGGAATTTAAAACAGAGGCTATTCACAGTATGCAGACGGAATTAAGAATTTCAGAATTTGTATCAACACTTACTGTACTCCACTGCAGTTTGTGCAAACAAAAGTCAAGAACGTTGTGCAAACATATTGAGGTCCCTGCCAATAAGAAACATACATTAGATCTAGGATCATGTAAGTCAATCAAGAAAATAGGAAGCAATATAATGGATTATTTAATATCTTAAGCATTCAAACTAAAATTATCAGAATACTGCAAAAGGCATACCAAACAGTTGCAGTTGATACATCTCCGATTCTCAGGAAGCTTCAAAAGACCGCGTATGATCCCCTCAATTCTTTCGTCTTCCTTTATTTTGTTCCCCATTTTTCTCATTGAAATCGCACCTCTTTCATCCAATAAGAACCAAATTAGTCACTAAAAATAAAAATCTTCTTTTCTTTGGAAAACATAAACATAATCTTAAACAACGAAAAGAATTCTGAGTAGAAGATGCTGAAAATTTTCTTTTCTTGTTCTTTTCTAAGAAACCATTTTTTTTAACATTTTATTGCCAGCATAAAATTTTTTAACAGAAATTACCAGAATTTTTTAAGCAAGTTTGCTAAGCCTAAGAAGATGCTCAAAAGGAGAATTAACTAAATATTAAAATATAAGATCCGACATTTTCTTTTCTTTTCTTTTTTCGGCAACCGAGCCTTTTTTTTTAAAAAAAAATCCATCAGAATTTATACAGTATAGATGAATCAATAAATATAAAATGACTCATAATTGTAACTATAACTAATTAAATCTTAATCACAAATGATATAGATGCACGCGTGAGACAAAATCTTTGAAAGTTTAGCACAATTGAGATAAGTATGTGATCCAAATTTATTTTAGAGGCCTTAATTAATTATATGTTTGGCCGCATAAAGATTCTCACAACTAAGAAGAACTTAATTCAAGAGTCAAGTTTTCTCCAAAAAAAAAAAAAAAGGAACAAGGTTAAAACACTAGATGCTGAGCTTCAACATTTTCTTTTCTTTTCGTTTCTTAGCAACCAAACGGAAAGCAAAACTAGAGAGAGAGAAAAGAAAAAGACCTTGCATGGACAGAAAGCAGATGCGAATTAGATGAAAAAGCTAAGCAGAGGAGGAACCCTAAGAATTAATGTAAAAATTGTGAAATGAAATTGGAGATGGACGGGGGAAATGAATGAATGGTAAAGAATCGTACGGACTGGCAGATTCAGCGAATGACACGTGTATAACAGAAAGACATGACCATTGAGCGAGCGAGGGAGAGAGAATGAGAGAGAAATTTGGCGGTAATAACGGTTCAGTGACCCTTTTTGAGCAGTTGAAACGAACTGGCTGGCTGAGCTATTATTTGAAGTCTTTGAGGGAGGGCGCGAACGAGTTTCTCTCTCTTTCTCTCTGCTTTTACGAAGCGTACGGTCTCTACGGTTATGTAACGGCTCGGGCTCACGGTTTGGACCCGGCCTGATTTTTTCTTTCTAATTTGAACCTATCTCTTCCGTAAAGGCGTGTCAGTATGTAAGGAGGTGCTTTGACTTGGTTAAATTATTATTGAGGAAATGAAATTATTTATATAAAATAAAAATTAATAGTGTATAATAAATACAATTTATAAATAATATTTTTAAAAAAAATAGTAAAGGTATTATAGAGTTTTTTATATTAAAAATAGTAAATCAATTCAGCTTATCTTTTAAAGTAGAGCAATTAGTGTTTACCAAATACTTTAATATTATAACTTAAAAGTTACAACTATCCGACCTTAATATTAATCTCGAAGTACCATCATTTTTCCTTGTGTTTATGAACATACACAATCTCATGGTTGATCTAAATTTTTTAAATTATTAATAAGAAAAATATATTAATTTACAAATCATTTCTTACAAATAATTAGAAATTTTTATTATTTAGACCCATCAAGAAGTCTACTATGATTCTCTTCATTAGAAATTCCAATGACCTATTAAAAATAAGCCAAAAGAAGCTTGTACCGTGCCATACAATTCAGACATGTCATATATCTTAAAAGTGAGACAAAACAAGCTCGTGCCATGCCATACAATTTAGACATGCCCCGTACCTTTTGTTACCAAACCCATTGAATATCTTTACTTTTCGTTCATGATTTCTAGTAAGTCAACAACAGAAAACAAGTCGTCAGTTAGCAAAACTAGGAGCTCATACAAAATATAGTAAATATAAAATGGAATCACATATTCAAAAAAAAAAAAAAATGAAACTCATTCACTGTTACATATCAATATCATTTGTTAATTAATTTATTATTGTTATGTTGTATTAAAAGGTCCGACTACTGTGCCTCGTGCAAAATACCCCTCGTTTTGTCCATATATGAGTTGCCCATTAGATCTAAATCATAAGTTGTTTTAATGGCATGGATGTATTTTTTCTGATTTTTAACATTGATGCCCCTATTTCTGAAAAAGCAAAAAAGTCAAAGGTTTGACACATAATTTTAAATTATTTCAAATTTTTATATTTGGGTCAATTGACCTAATTTAACTATTAAAATTAGTGATAATGTAAGGGCAATAACATGTAAAAACTTTGAGTGGGATTATTGGCACCCTTCCAAATACCTCTTAAAACCCCTTTAATTATTTTACAATTTTAATCTTTATTGAAATTGTATAATATGACAATTTCTAATTAAAGTCCCACTCAAAAGTCAAATAATTTTTTTCCTTAAAAAAAATCTAACATTTTAGAAATTAAAAAAGTGAGGAATTTACCACTAGTGACTGTAATGGAGAGAAGAAAACCCGTTGTTTTTTCTTTTGAATAGAAGAAATTCCGTTATTGAAATGGAGTTTAATAATAAAAATAAACAAAAATTAGAGAAGAAGGTTTGCATTAATAAGTTTTAATTAAGGGTATTTCTATCATTGATGGAGGTATCAAAAGAATTTTATAATTTTTTAAAAATATTTTAATGCGATTAATAAATAAAATGAGTGTTAATAGATATTTAGAAGGGTGTCAATAGTTGCACTAAAAAACTTTTTAGTACATAAAATCTTTATTTTGGATGGAAAAAAGCCCTAATTTCTTAATCTATAATAAATAATTTAAATATATGATAAAATATATTAAATTTTCAATAATATTAATCTTTTTTTTTGGAAACAACATAAAATTTATTTAATCCAAAATAAATAATTAAAATTTTAATTTACCAATAATAATAATATGACCAGAAAAATAATGTAAAAAATTTCATAATAATCAATTACAGTTAAATATCCAAGTGCAAATAATAGAAATTTACTTTAAGTATAAATAATAAAAATATATTGGACTTATGTTAAAATTTTAAAGCTTTTAATCAGCGAATAAGACGGACTGCAGAGTAGTTTACCGAAAATTAGGAGTACAGTGACCCGGGGAAACATAGCTTTGTCCGTATTACCACGAGATCAATGGCATTTAGTTAGGATGGCAAATTTCTCAATGAAAAAATGGGTGGGGATGGCAAATGGGTTGAGCTAATATGTTGTGCCGAGGCGAGGCCCAGGCCCAGATCTTGGCCTATCCTTCTTTAAACATACCAGGCCCTTAAAAAGCCTGTTTAAAAATCTCTTAACACTCACTTTTTGAATTCAGCTTTCGGGTATTGGGCATTTGGATCTGAGAGAGTTTTAGACCTAGGGTTTATAATGTTAATTGTAAAAGAGAAACTTAACCTCTATACTATTAAATTTGATTTAACAATTTTTTTTAAAAATACACATATACATACAGACATACACAAGTGGCTAGGAGATCCGGACCCTTTTTTTTGTTTTTAAACTAAGCCTGCCAATTTTGGGATTCCTAATTTGAGGACACGATACAATTGAGTTTTTTGATTTGTCCACATCAGTTCTTGAAAAATGAGAAATGAGAACAACGACAGCACAGCCGCTGTGAGTTAATTACAAACCCCACTTCTCAAATACAACATAAATACATAATGTGGAAAAACGAGAGGACGCAAAAGATACTTGGCCATGAAAAATTATAAGAAATTTATACTTACAGCACTTTCCAATCTCATTTTCAGATGTGCTCTAGTTTGGTACACATCTAGTAAAGCGCTCTAACGTTCAATGAGATAGCAACTTGTAAATTGATTTGATCAGGGGTGGTGTTGTATTATTTTGGGCCAAACTGCTACTATGACATGAAGGTTAAGGTGGGGAAGGAGTAACAAAAAGGGAAAATAAATTCTGTACAAGACTGGCAGCCAAAATTCCATACACCCCTCAGAGTCACCTCACCTGCAGGACATATACAACGGTTGCCGTGAACTAAGTATACCTGCTGCTTGAACAGAAAGAAACTAGTGGGTAGACAAATTGTGAAGCTGCAAAACAAGTGCTACGATATGCAGCAGCAGGCCAAAAATTCTTCTCTTAATGTTCACAGCTCTCCTTCCGTCGACAAAGGAAAAACCAGATGTGTCCCAGTAAAAAAGCAATGCCTGATGTATCGAAGCCTATTTCACAGCAGATATGAAGCTGAAGGGGCTGGCATCATCTTCTCATTTCATTTGGTCATTCTACCCATCACTATTTACGTCATCAAAAGAAGTTTTAACTGCTTCGGCAATCATGAGAGCATTCACAGCCTTGTGAATTGCTAAATCAGCCCTGTAAAGCAGTCTCTGAGCTTTTTCTCTCTTGAGCTTAGCCATGTTACGTGCATGCTTAGCAGCACCAGATGCATCACGTAACTTGAACTCATCAAGATCAGAACTGTCCAACATTTGGGGTCCATGCCTCTGCAACCCATCCGAGTAAAATTGTCGCTGGCTTGGCCACTCAGAATATCCCATATTCCATCGATGAATTCCATTTCTCTTCCCCATCAGTCTCTGATTGTAAGAAGCCACCAACTGTGGATCATAAGAACACTCATACATCCCAAATTTCTTTGACTTTCTTCTCTGAAGTTTCTGGTATTGGATTCTATCAATACCATCACTGCTCACAGAGAAACAACCGATGCCTGCACCACGTGGTGAAAATACCCTTGGAGAGAATATCCTCGGTGAAGTCTGAGACAATGGGGAATCATCTAAATATTCATAGTTATGTCCCGGATATAGAACCTTTTCATCCCCAAAAGAAAACCCATTTAATCTCCTTCCTGGTGCACCAAACAAAACCAAATTAATTAAAAGTTGTAATAAACTCAATGGATGAAAAAGCAAGTTGGTGAAATTATGAAAGGTTAAAGAAGTTACCAAAAGTATGGAAAACATCATGATCTCCGGTGACAGTATTGCTTTGACCAGAAACTGAGAATTTTCTGTGCGCCCTTTGTTTTGACCCCTTGTTTGGCACTTCCAAGCCCCGTGGTTTCAAGCAGAAAGCAAACATGGGTGGCTTCTCCATGGGAGCAACCTTACCCTGACATCCATTGGGGAGGGCAGAGTTAGGTTTAGACATAGCTAGCTCCCACTCTTTCACTTGCTGTTGATATATTTCCCACAGTGGCGGCTGAAAGACCCAAGTTTAGCGTTAGACATCGACATCAATCATGATAAAAGAATATAGTGAGCAAATCGTACACGTATAAGCAAAACAGAAAATGACTCTTAACAGAATTCAATAGAACTACACTAGTAGAGAAACAGTCAACTATCTCCAATCGACTCCCAAATAACGAAAACATTTAAGCATCAGGCAATGCTGTCGACTGCTATAATATAAGTAAAAACACAAAGTAATCTTAAGACTAATACAAGGAATAACTAAACGCCACTTCAGCACTGTGCATAAGATCAGATAAAAAGCAGTCTATCCAGCAGAAAATATCATATTTCCAAACGCTTCTCATGGTAAATTGATTGGAAGGGAACTGCCAACCGCTCATGCACCAATCTAAAATGAGTGCCAGATAAAACAAAACAACATCACCAAATGACCCAATGGTACTCTAAAGTTTTAAAAGAGAAATATTAGTTTAATAGAATATAAAAGAACAATCATTTTAAGCCTTTTTGTCACTCAAAGCCTGTTCAATAAATAAATCTTGGTCGCTCAGATGCCTTCATCCATCCCAAAAATGACAATCATACTAGTACTAGGACTTATGTCGCAAAAAGGATAACCACTGTACTCTCCGAACTTAGGGGGCATCACAATGAATGTCATAACATGATAACACAGATAAGTTAATTTGTAAGGCTTTTTCACAGCATTTGGAGATAAATAGCGTATTTGTCATATTACAGCTATGAAAAATGGCCACTTGCATGGCAATTTTACTTCCAGTCAGCTGATAAACGTATCAATTCAAAAGATTTGCCATTCATTCATTAAAAAAATATTTCTTTAATGTTATTCAAATCTTTCATGGTAACTACCCAGTTTAACCTACATCATCCAGATTTTCTTTCTATTCTAAAAATGGTACAACTCTCCCAAAGATAAATAACTCCACA
>NW_006263303.1:2615021-2617367 GCF_000493195.1 Citrus x clementina | reverse complement strand
TTTTTTTTTGGGTTTAAGCAGTTTTTGGCCCTCAAAATTTTTTTTGTTTTGGTGGAAGAAAGGGGATCCCCCAAAATTTTTTTGGTTGGCTTTTTCCCCCCCCCCCCCCCCCCCCCCCTCTTTTCCTGATTAAACAGGATCAAAATACCAAATTTGCTTTACTCTAATATCTTCACATGTCCTCTCAGTGTGTCACATTTCTCCTATTGAATAAATTGCACTTCCTACTCCTAGAATCATTCCAACAAAACCAAAGACATAACATGAAATCTCAAATAGATCATATCATACAATGGTGAAAAAGATGTAACCACTGATCCACAAGCAATAAACTCATGACAGATTAAACAAGCAATTAACTCTGAAGTTACCTGGAGATGTCTGATTAAAGGCATTCCCTTCTTCAGCCTCTTCTGCAGCCAATGCTCATAGATCACTTTAATTGCCTCCATGGAACCAACTCCAGCCATAAGCTCTTCTATTTCATTAGATGTGAACTGATCCCTCTGCTGTGAATATGCAGCTTTCTCAAAAATGTCAATTATCTTCTCAAAGATCTCCTCAGAAATCTCCGACAAGCCACAGTCATCAGCTTCTGAAGAACTGCGGATTTTTAAAAGCCACTGCTCATCATCACTATCCATGTCATATAAGACACGCGATGGATCCAAAGCCATCTCAACATCTGTTTCAACCTGTCGAAAATACTTGGAAGAACTACGAACGAATGCTACTTCTGTAACATTATCATCAAATTCCTCTATCAAGCAAACCCCAGGGATTGGGATATTTTTAACTGAAGCAGCACGAATGTTACGATTATAGCACTCTTCATGCATCTCCTTAAAAAGAGCCCACTGGCTCCTATCAGGAAACTCCAATATCCAATCCTTTCCTCCTTTCCACATCATAGCATGTGTATAACGATTTGTTGACCCAGGCTGCAGGAACTGATGTGCCTTGTATGAAAATCTTGTAGTCCCTGAAAGTTTAACTGCAAGCTTCCACTCATTGTGTTCAAAAAGCTCTAATGCAATCTGTGCCCCACATTCTCTCCAACCTTTATCACCATGCACAATTAGCACATTTGCATCACAAGGTAACAACTCTAAGTTTTTTTTTGAAACTCTAGAAACATCTGACAATCTCTTCTCATTTGCCCTCCTGATCCTCATGTGGGGAAGCCCTTTCTGGTGATTAACTCTATTCTTTGGACTATAATAACCTCCAAAGGGCAAAGAATATGAGACCTGAGTACGTGGTTTCTTAGGTGCACTACCAAAACTACTATGGGCAACATCAGCCTTTTCAACAGACCATCCATGAGCAAGGTATCCGAATGATGAACTACTTCTATTTCGATGCCCTGTACTTCTAGGGGCAGTAGGGTTTAGGCTGGGGACAATGCCACCATTCATGTTCCAATTCAGATCAGTAGTGCACTGAACACTATGATACTCCCGATCATGTTTTTCAAATTGGTCAAATGTTGGAATTTCAACCCTTATACTATTCAAGGGAGAATTGTAAGCTGTATCTGTCTTATCACAGTCACCTGAAGATGGCCTTGGCAATAAAACACATTGTTCTGACTTGGGATCATGATATTGCAACTTCTGCAACGGAACAATGGCCTCATTTCCAATTTGTTCAGGTTCCTGGGAACTAGCAGAAGTTCCAGCAACATTAGTGCTACTATTTCTGCATATCTGTGGAGACCTTGTCCAACTTTCATCACCACAGACAGAGGAACTAACTGCCTCTAACTTCGATGTGGCAGCAGGCGAGCACTCATGAGATGCAGCATCCTTTGACATAACCATCATATTGTAATCCAGTGATTTAGACATATTCAATTCAAGAGTACATTGTGGCACATTATTTTCATAAGTGCTTTCATCAGCTATCAAACAGCCAGATCCTGCACACTCTGTTGATTCTTGGCCATGCAAGCTCATACCAGCCCCACTATGCTCCATTAACAGCTTCAGATGCAAACTGATAAAGAATGAAGGTGCAGCAGTAAAAGAAAGCACAAATGGAGGCAAATTTCTTTGCTTGTCTAAATTAGAAGAACACCAGCCGACTTTTACACGAGCAGACTCCTTGGGGACACCCATGAGGGAGGTACCCTGCTTAGATATACTCTGCAAACCCTAATACAGAAAAGTTCATTGCAGTTAATTCAAATCAAGAACCAAATAAAACAAATCTAGAAAATTTTTCCACAACTACAATATGAAAGGAAAAACTTGAGATTGCAAGGTCTAATTTACTGCTAGTAAATTTTGTCTCCTGAAAGATTAAAAAAGCACAGAGAGATAAATGTACAAGGAATGAAACAAT
>NW_006263303.1:2566436-2614921 GCF_000493195.1 Citrus x clementina | reverse complement strand
GTGGGGGAGGGGGGGGGGAGAAGGAAGGCGAATGTGAAGCAATACCAACTTCTTAAAAGAATGTGCAAAATAGAAAAAATACCTTGGTTGAAGAGTCATCCCAACAAACAGCAGCAGTGGATAACAGGTTACCTCCATTTTGAAGCACCTTAATGTTATCATTAGTGCATTCAGACAGAGGTAATTGCCTAGTAAGCAGACAATGCCTTTTAAGCTTAGAGTCCATATACATCCATGTAGAATTCTTCACTTCAGCAAAGTTGTAGAATGCAAACACAAACTGCTTGCTAAGATTTTGAAAGCAAGAAAACTTGAACCTGATGGAAGTTACTGGCAACTGCCGGTCAGAACACTTCCCTAGCACATTAGGCTGATGAAATAATGACAGGACCAGGAAGACATATCCTACAGCCTGCTTCAAGCAATCTTCAAACAGGAAATACCTCAATCCAACTACATTATCAACAAAAAGCATCTCCAATTGGACACTTGGCCACATGGTAATCAGTTTACCATAGTGAAGCAAAAACACCTCATGGACCAGCCATAGATTCTCTGCTTCAAATGCATAGTTCAGGATTGAAAGTACTGGAAAGCTAAACTTAAACCTTGCTTGCTTTGGATCAATCAATGGAATGGTTAAACCAACCCGTCCACTACCAGTGGTAGTAGACCATGAAGCTCCATTAGAAACCTCCCTTTTACAAAAGGTATCATGTTCTTCAAAATCCCAAAACTCGCCAATGGAAGAGGAAAGCAGAGTAACGGATGCTGGAGTGCTACTAGAAATATTATTGCCTGAAGATGTTGAACAAAGTGAGCTTCCTGTCTTGCGAAACCGCCTCCGGTAATAAACAATGGGCAGTCCGCTATCTTTGGAGCAAGTTGGATTCTCTGAGGTAGACTCCTCACCTCTTCCACCATCAGTAAATCTGTCTGGCAATTTAGAGTTACTAGAGAATTTGCTAGTTTTGGAATCCGCATCTAAACCATGCGCATTTCCAACTTTGTTAGCCAAAAATGGTGGCCCAGAAGTCGGATATAGATCAGATATTTTCTGTTTCTTCATGGCAGGAGTAGGTGAAGATTTGACCCGATGAGTAGATCGCGCCAACCACGAGATGATGGGCTCCGACTCCATGTAGCTACCCATACAGTTCTCCTCCTCTGTGTTCAAGTTTCTTTTTTCCTTTTCTTTGCTAGATTTCAAGCTTAATTTTCCTTCATCAACAGAGTTCACCCTTTTCCTCGATCTTCTACGTGCAGCCTTACCAGGAACTTCACTAGGGAGCAGCAGTAGTTTAAATCTCTCATTTTCTAGATTAATCCATTCCTCATCGCGATCATCATACTTAACATGATGAAGCTTTTTTCCTTTGTCATAGTCATCAACCAGGCCATAATACCAACACTGGTCCAATGGCCAAAAAACTTTGATTCTCCGCTTCAAAACCCAAAATCCATCCAAGTCTCCAGAGAAAATTTCATAATAGTGCCGCCTTTTCCTTGAGTGGCCCTTCTCCCTGTGATGCGTCCTTGGACGTAATGCTCTACCAGCAGCATCAAGCAATGAAGAATCATGACTGCCTGGACCCTGCCCAGAAGATAACAAAAAAGACAACCCATTTGGTGACACAATGGATTTTCCATTTGAAGAAAACCCAGTACAACTAGGATCGAATCGCGAAGATAGCATCATAGCTGCATTCTCTTCAAGATTCTCCTCATCTTCCAGCAAATTGTCACATGCCTTTCCAGAAGTATCAATCAAGATATCAGCCTCCTTTGCAACACTTATTTTATCCTGGGAAAAATCCTTCCTTTTACTTAACTTAGCAGAAGCATCAACCAAAGGCTCAGCCTCCTTTCCAACACTTCTATCACGGTCAGAATCCTTTATGTTACTTACATTCCCAGAGGCATTAATCACATGCTCAGCCTCCTTTGCAACACTTTTTTTATGGCGGGCAGAATCCTTCCCTTTACTGTTATTCCTCCTTGACTCCTTCAAAGAGGAGTTGCTATTATTTAACACAGAATGGCTGGCACCCTCATTTTCCTCCTTCAAACACTGACCCGAGTTTGAATTGGTAACTCCATTTGGTTTCTTCAACAAGGACTGACCATTGTTTAGGACTGAATAACAAGCATGGCCACCCTCCTTCAAATGCCGATTCGAATTTGACTTGCTTCTTCTTTTTTCCTTCTTCAAAGAGGACTCACCATGGTTTACAACTGAGCGAATGGCACACTCACCCTCCTGCAAATGCCTAGCTGAATGCAACTCACCATTCCAATTTTCCTTAAAATCATCAGAGTCCTTGCGTTTAAACTTCGAAGGCTCAAACAGTTCACCCAAATCCTTTGAAGACTCAACCCGAGGATCTGAATCCCGAGAAGAGTTGTCCCTGGTGCCTGAATCATCGCCAGTTACCTTAGCTGCTTGATCAATAATACTTGCTTTACTACAAGAGTGTTCTGGTAGCTTCAACACCTGATCAACCTCAACCTTTTTACGTCCAACAAAACCACGTTTACGCTTTGGGATTCTAACACCACTATTATCCAAACTAAACGAAATTCCATTAAAACCACTACAACTATTATGACACTTCAAGTCCTTCAAATCAACCGAACCCGAACTCACAACACCATTATACACCCCATCTACACTCCTTTTGCTATTATCAACATTTTTAAGCCTACTGATAGACACCGTTTTGCTACTCTTCTTCCTCTTATTGCTCTTCTCATCATCACCATCCTCTTTACTAATTTTTCTCTTTACATCCTTGTGCTGAGACTCCATTGAAGTCCCTGACTTATAAAGACTCTTAAGATCCAGAGATCTCGCTTTCTTAGGAATTGCCGTTCCATCTGAATTTCCTACTCTATTTTCCATGGACAATCTCTCAATCCAAACGCCAAAACCCAAAACCCCCAATTTTCATATTCCATTGTACATTTTTCAGATCTGTATCATAAAAAACGCCACAAAAATTACCAACAAAAACTTAAAAATAGCTAAAAACACCAGTAACGAAACGATCAAACCCTAACACTGGCATGCTAGAATCATTTCATGAGCGTAATTGCAACAAATGACGAGGTTAGAGAAAATCGTAATCATACCTGAATCAACATGCCACGAATTGTTAATTTCTCGAACCAATTTTGGAGATCACGTGCAGAAAACATGCGTTAGGGTTCGAATCCGATGATTTTAATCGAAGCCCTAATAGATTTGTTGATTTTAGAAATTAATTTGGTGTTAATTTTGAAAAAGAAAAAAAATTACCGCGAGAGATGGAAGGGAGCTAGGGTTTCTTTCCGTTTCACGAGAGTAAGGGTTTAGATCGAAAATAACAAAAATAAAATACAATACAATAAAATCGAAAATAGAATGAAAATATGTTGAGCGATTGCGTTAGCTACGTGGCAGGATATGTATCATCTGATATGGAAAATGCGGTTGAGATTTTATTATGATGATATAAAAGACTTAAGAATAATAAATGTTGATCGACAATTTCGGGTGATATGAGGGGAAAGTTGACGACCAGGATTCAATTTCTCGAAACGTGGAGGGTGGAGATTTAAATTTTATTTGGGAGATGAGTGGCAGTTAAGCGTTCTCAAATTTGCAAAAACAGTAATTGACTGGGAAAATAAAGGGTTATAATTTTAACTTACCCCTTTCGTTTCACAAAAATACCCCCATTTCTTCACAAAATATAGGAAACGCCATCATGCTTTTGAGTTTGCAGGCGCCAGGCGCCATGGAGAGCTTGCAAAGGGATCTCGCTTGAGTAGAGGAGTGATTAACACTCGCTTTATAAGACACGTGGTATTCATGTCTTCTTCAAAGGGCGAGTTGGCTGTACCCGCGAGTAGAGGCAAATATTACCATCGGTGCTGGGAAACGGACCCTAACCGTATTCAGTGACGTGGTCAAAGCGGGAAAACAATAAGAATTGATACGACCACTGTGCGATTCAGAAATTGAATTGCAATGCCCAAAAGCGTGACTCCACGTTGACACTTGACAACAATAATCACATGAAGTTTTTTATTTTAATTTTAAACGGCAAAATTTTTAATATATTGAGTTAGTTGAAAGATTCCCTTAGGCCATCTTTCTCCCTATCTTTCGGCATTTGGCATGGAACGCGCATTTTTAAAAAAATACTTTGTTCACATAAAATTCTTGATATAAATGCATTGAATAGTAAATAAAAAAGTTTTTAATTTTTATTTATTTTTAATTCTTTTCCAGATAGTAGTAGATTTATTAGTATTTCCAATGCTCGATCAATATTGCTGAATAATTAAAATATCACCAAAAGTCTCTTTAAATTTTATTCTTTGAATATCTATTTGCTTGTCCATATGATAAATAGAGGAGTGAAAAAAAAATTAAACTCTCCTCAAACATACTCTTTAAATAAAATAAGTTAATATTATTTTAATTCAATCTTTTCATTCATCAAAATTAGTTACTCTCTATTTTATCACTCCAACTATTTTCGTCAAATCTTTGTTGCCAAGTATTTTGTGTTGATTTTAAAAATCATTATTATTATTACTACGACGATGACAATGATGATGTTTTAAATATGTTTATTTTTTAATAATTCTGTTGATATGCTCCTAATATATTTTTTCCATTATGTTTGTTCAAATTAATTTAATGCACACTAATTAAGATACAACTAATAATTAATAAATTAAACATATAATATTAATTATAAAATTACTTGAACACACACAACAATTTGAAGAAAACATGTTTACCGTAAGATGTGTGTGAATTTAATAATATTTAATAGGGTAAAAAATATTGTTATATGGTCATTATTTTTTTGAAAAAAAATAACTAATAATTATAGTTATTTTCTCTTACTAATAAAAATAATAAAATATTAATCAAGGAGTGAGAAACTCAATCAACTATATTGAAGAGTGAGAAACATATTTTATTTGAAGGATTTTAATTAAAGTGCCTTTTAAAATATTTAATGCTGATGTGGTTCTTCAAATAAAATATAAATCTTATTTGAAGAGATTTTTTGTGACACTCTTAACATTGAGTAATAACACTTGCAAATAGTATCCATTTTGTTTCTTTACCAAGTATTAATGTGATATTTAGTAGGTTATGATACTACTTGAAGTGAAACTTTATTGACATGCACTTTCCTAATTGATACAATTTTAGCAAGCTATCGTATTTTAATTTGTTTCCGTATAAAAATAACAATGTCACTTAAACTTAATTTTGTAGATAAATCTTTTAAGACAAATTTTTAATGTTTTTGTTTAGACAAGTTTAGATAAAATTTCTTACACTTAACATTATCAAATATTTTCTCTAAAAAAAATTATCACATATCATAATTATTGGTTTGCAAACACAAGAAATGTACTATATTTATATGCGTTTATTAAATTTTATATAAATGTACATGGGTAATAATAATAATAGAACATATAAGTTTCTAAGATATTTGGCAACATTATCAAAATTTAGTCTAACCCATAAAACCTAAAATGAAATCAAACAAAATAAGAAACACGAAAACGTGAGCAAATACAAGATGGCGTGCCATAAACAAATTGAAATATAGTACAGGGATATCGATGCCAAAAACACTAAAACGACAGCACAGCCTTGCGTTTTCAGCTTTCGGACTAATGTACAAGCCCGTCAATTGTTCGTTTCAACCGACAGCAGCTTCCTGACACTCATTTTGCCTTCTTTCAATTTTCATCTCCTCTGAATCCAAACCCTTTACGTAACAAATATTCTTCAATTTCGCATCTAAATTCTGCACACAGCATCATTCGAATTTCGGAAAAGCTTTCAGTTCCGCTATTATCATCACTGATCTGGATCCAGATCCAGTGATCCACTGCATCTGTTCGTACAATAACTCGATTTCGCAGCCACAGACTTCCAGATCTCACATTTCGTCTCAATTCGCCGCAACTCAGAGGTGAATCGAACTCTTTATTTTGTCGAATTACGAAATCGATAGTAAGCGACGTCGTTTTTTCAAGAAATGATTTTGTTTCTTAGTTAATTTGGTTTCGGTGGATTTAGGTATTGTGAAAATAGAATTTTGAAAGGCGGAGTGTTGAGAAATGCCAGTGAAAGCAGCACAGACGTCGTTTAGGGATCGGACTTATGAGTTTCAGAGTGTAGCAGAGAGGCTAAGGAAGACAGTCTCATCGCAGAATGGGCCAAGCAGCAGTTCCAAAGCTGATGAGCAACGATCTGCTGTGACACTTCAGTCTGAGTTCAACCGAAGGGCTTCTAAGATAGGGTTGGGGATACACCACACGTCGCAGAAGCTAGCGAAGCTAGCCAAATGTAAGCGTTGGGAATTTAGTCATTGTTGTGTGTATTTGATTTAGACTGCTCCCCGCAAATTATTTGAAGACAATGAAGTAGTTTATGTTTGATAGTCAATAGTTGACTTGATGATAATTCTTGGAGATTGGTCTGTTTTTCAGTTGATTGAGATTGGGATTATAAGCTATTAATACTTATTTACCATCGCGGTAGGAAGGAGTTGCTGCTGCTATCATGAATGATATATGTGTATTTTACTGGATGGACGAAAAAGTAAAAGAATAAATGAGTTTATGGAGACTATTTGAAACAACACAGTTCATGATGGTAACAATGTTGCTTGGAGAACCATCCTCCTTGGTTGCCTGGACTCGTACTAAAATGTGTATTATATATGCTCATCGTTAGGCTGGTTTGTTTATTATTTGCTTTTAGGAAACCATGGCATGTAATTGTGACTTGAGTTAAACTGACACAAACCCTTGTATGCTTGTCTCTGATATATTTTTGCATTGAGTAAAGCAATCAGAAGTTTTATTTGATTTGATCCAGTGGCAAAGAGGACTTCAGTTTTTGATGACCCCACTATGGAAATTCAAGAATTGACAGCTGTCATCAAGCAGGATATTACTGCACTGAACTCTGCTGTGGTGGACCTTCAACTCGTCAGCAACTCTAGAAATGATGGTATCTCCAGTGACACTACTAGTCATTCAACTACAGTTGTAGATGACCTGAAGAATCGTCTGATGAGTGCCACAAAAGAGTTTAAAGAAGTCCTTACCATGCGAACAGAGGTAAGAGCGTACTGCTAATCATCTTGTTTATAGTTTTTACCTAACTACATTAATCATATCTTCTAAAAATCTTTGATTGTTTGATTAATTGTTCAAAGGCTAATGTTACATTATTGGCTTTGTGTAGAATTTGAAGGTTCATGAGAGCAGAAGACAATTGTTTTCTTCCACTGCTTCTAAGGATTCTGCGAATCCTTTTGTTCGTCAGCGTCCTCTGGCTACCAGGTCGGCTGCTGCTAGTACTTCAAGCTCCCCTCCTCCATGGGCTAATGGGTCACCATCTTCCTCTCAGTTGTTTCCCAGGTAGTAGCTTGATGTTACCTCTGTTGTGGGAAGCATGTCTTTGACATATAAAACTTAATCATAATTTGTATTGAGAATCTTTATAAATTTTGTTGTGGAAGTCAATGTAACTGTGACTACAATTGCATTGTTATGTAAGAGTTGTCATTTTTTTGGCCCTTCTAAAATTTCCTTTGACTGTCACAACCAGCTCCATTATTTCTTTTATGGAAACATCCTGGCTCTTCTTCTTTTTAATGGTTGGGGATTGTGATGGCGAAGAAAATTTCCGAAGCTATTAATTATCACGCAGCTAGTTTTTTCCCTAAATTCTTGCTATGTGAAGACTTGTTCTCAAAGTTTCTTGTTGGAGTTAACTTCTCTTGTTACCTGATGTTGGTCTTGCTGTTTGCAGCATGTATGATTCTAAAGCGTTCCTCAAGTCTTGTTGGTCACAACTAATGTAATTGCAACTTCTAGCCTGATTCCTCATTTTTAATTTTACAGGAAGCAGGATGGGGAGAGTCAGCCATTATTGCAGCAGCAACAGCACCATCAGCAACAACAGCAACAGCAGATGGTTCCATTGCAAGACAGTTACATGCAGAGCAGAGCTGAAGCTCTTCAGAATGTAGAGTCTACCATCCATGAGCTGGGCAACATCTTCAACCAGCTTGCGACCCTGGTCTCTCAGCAAGGGGAGATTGCTATCAGGTATTATTTATTTTCTAGAAATAACTCGGTTGCTCTTTGCCAAACAATGCTTTATTCTGATCTTTCACATGCCTTGTAGATTATAGTTTTAAATAGTACTTTATATTCTAGGTTTGATATGTACCATGATTATGTATATACAGCCATTAACAGATTGAATATAAGTTAATTTCCCAACTCGTGACTGAAGTTCAATTTATTAGTTTAAGATGGCTGAGAAAAGCTTAGGTAAGGCTTCTCACACAGATCTGGTAATGCGAATTTAGACATACTCAACTGAGTGTAGAGACAAATATAGTTTTTCAAGAATTTTTGTGGAATAAGATGGGTAGCATATTTTTTTGTGGTTAAAATTTTCACTGACAGCTTTAGGTAGTTGCTGCATAAATTTGAAATTCATGGGTGCCTCTATTACGTTAATGTGAAATGATATTGTCGACCGGAGGGCATGATCATTTCCATTAATTGTCTTGTAAGTTTTGAAAAATTTAGTCAACTCATAACAGTATGTTGAAACATTTTCAACCAATGCTCTCTTGCATCAACTGAAAGGATTCTACTTTGATGCGAGACAGTTGCTTGCATATATGTTCTGCATGTGAACAATTTTTGTGATTGATGAGTGAAATGTATGTTGCAGGATTGATGAGAACATGGATGACACCATGGCAAATGTAGAGGGGGCACAGGGAGCTTTGCTCAAGTACCTCAACAGTATATCGTCAAATAGGTGGCTAATGATCAAGATATTCTTTGTATTGATTTTTTTCCTTATGATTTTCCTATTCTTTGTGGCCTAGTCAATACATAGAAACACCTAATTTAAAAGAAAGAACATTGCTGCTCGTTTTCACTAGTACGGAGCCATTCCCATTCTTTACATATACTTTTCTTTTTTCCGGTTAATTCAACAATTTGCTCGCGGAGAGGTATGATTATTACTCGATTTGCTTTTGTAATATGTGTGGATAAACGTAACTGTACATGATGTTTAAAAAAATGAGAATTGCAATAACTTTGTAACTGTTGTCTGTAGCATGAGTATTTGTCACATGTAACTCCAGCAACTTGTGTTTATTCAACTTCTCAATTGGAATTGATTTTGGAAATCTGGTGATGCATAAGAATTTGAAAAGCCCCTATGCTTGTATTTGATTGTTGGCAGAAGAATTTTAATTGTAGTCGTGAAGTCGTGAACATGTATGTATAATTTCTGAGAGCAGAGATAGAGAGATATATGTCGCGGGTAACAATTTTTTTTTTCACTGGCACCGTCCAGCCGAAAATATTTTGTTGGGTGGTAAACTAAGAAGTCCAAAACATTCTGGGAAATTTATTAAAATGGCAAAAACTAAGGGCAACTTTAGCAAACCATTCTTTTAAATAATAATAAAAAAAAATCGAATGAGGTGCGCGTTGGGTTTATCAACTGGGATTGTCGAATAACGATGATACCGGAATAAGGGTTCATTTGGGGGATTGAGGTTGGATAAGTTACAGTTTTAAAGTATTTGATAAATATTAATGATTGTAGTTTGAAAATTATATTGTTTGATAAATACTAGTGATTTAAAAATTATGTTAATATAATTTTTTACGAGTATAATAAAAAATTATGTCATATTAATTTATATAAAATAAATTTATATAAGAATTTATGGCTGTATTATTACTCTAATTTTTTTTTACTGGGATCGTCCAGCCGAGAATATTTTGTTGGGAGGTAAACTAAGAAGTTCAAAGCATTCTGAGAAATTTATTAAAATGGCAAAACCTAAGGGCAAATTTTACAATAATGCAAATATTGATAGATAGTTGTCACATTCTACAAGGGCAATTACTCCGTTGGTCGGAGAACTTGGAAGAAATGAGGACAGGGGTCAGACGGAGAGCAGAGTGTGAAAGAGAACACGAGGGGAGAAAAAAAAAATGATGGATCTCAATTTTATTATTTATTTTGACATGAAATGTATTTTTTTTCTTCATTTCCTTTTTCTCTAAGTTCTTTTCCTCGCTTTTCTTTTAATTTCTTCAAGTTAAACATATCATTAAAATATTATCATTCTGAAGATTCAATAGTAAAGGGACAGAATATTTGAATTTAATTAACTATTCATTAAATTTATTTATTAAATAAACTCATTCTTAAAATTTAAAAATTTAAATTTTACTCTATTAATTCACTTAAATACCCAATACCTCGCTACAAAGAATTATTATTAAAATAGTATTTTTACTATGGAGACTCACCAAAACTCATATAGATTTATAAAACTCTTAATCAAATGTTGTTGTTATAGCTTAAATAGATCACTTATTTATTTATTGTTTCATTCGAGCAAAAATTTTAACATCATCTATGCAAATCTTCCCCATAGTTTCAATTTATGAATAACAAAATCTAATATCAAATTAACTGCACTCCATAAGTTTTAGGCTCTTTTTTTGTTTTCTTATTCTTCTTCCTTTTCACCTCCTTTAATCTCACACTTTAATTTAATTGTCAAGCATAGGGAATAAGGGAAGCTTTTAACCAACATGAAACTACAGATAGATAGTAATAACGACACAAAATAAATTGTATAAAAAAGTTGAAAAAAAAATGCAGTAATAAATTGTTGTTTTTTATTTTCTTTTTCTTATATGAAGCTTTGACCATTAAAGAATCTGAAAAGAAGAGTTTCACTGGCAACAAAATTTCTAAGTAGCAGATGGTTTTAAAGTTTAAGAAGGGGTGTAGAGAATAAAACTCTTATCATTTAATTTCTTCTAGTATGTCCATGCTAGTAATTTGCATGATAAATATTTTATTAATTAAAAGAAATTATTAAAAGTGGATTTCTTATGAGTTGAAACGGTACGCAGTAAATAAGCTATTTCTGAAATTGACCGTAATCTTGGACAATTTTACCGTTTTAGCGTGCATTTCCAACGTGGATTTCTTATTCTTATTTAATTTGATAATCCTTTCTTTTAATTCTATGCCGCGTAATCTGATTGTAATGATGGACTCGTAGATGCGGAAACTCTGTACATTATCTATCAATCACATCGGTGAAATGTTATGTTTCCGAGTCCTAAAGAGGTGTTCAAATGTTGACCAACCAGGTGTCGTACCACTATTACGTTTGATTTCCTTCTGTTAAAAAAAATAATAATAATAATATATATAAAAAATCCCCCTGGCGATTTTGTTTGATTACGTGAACTCGACACTCAAAACGACAACGTTTCCTCCTAATTTCATTCTGTAACACTGGCCCCTGCAATGTAATTTTGGAAAACTATCGGCACCTAATCTGCAATACTAACAAAATAAAGGGACTGTTTAGTTACAAACCACGTTCGCCATATAAATATCAACCTTTCGTGTTCCTTCCTCCCATTACGTTATCTCTCAATACGAAAGCCCTACTAGTACATTCATCACAACAGCAACCGCTGCATCTGCATAGCGGCCGTGTCGTGAAGCTCTCCTCTGTCGTTTCAAACCCTAATTTTCTCTCTCTAGAACTCTCTTTACGTCCTCTCTCTCTCTCTCGCTCTCGCTCTCGCTCTCGCTCTCTACAATCAATCTCGCTTGCCTTTCAGGACAATCATTTAGGAGTTATTATCTACAATCGCGACCCCTTTCATCGCATTTCGTACAAATTTAGTTTTCGGCTTGTTTGTTAGTTATTTTCTTCAATCGTAATTTGTCGACATCCAGATTTGAATAAAATCAATAAAATTTTGCGGCAAATTACAATTTAATCCTTTATATTTTAACAATTAGTATATTTTCCCCCAATTCTGGACTCTTTGATCATTTACACCCCTAGATCGAAATTTATAGGGAGAACAAAATGGTCGGTGGTGGAAGGAGAGACGATGGATCGCTGGTGATCAACAACACGAACGTGTTTGCTGCTTTGGAGACTCTAAGGAAGAAGAAGAAGTCCGATAAAGAGAAAGGGTCATCGAAAAGCAAAGGTTCCTCGAAATCGCAGCAGCAGAACAAACAGGCCGAGGAGCCAAAGGTGTTCTGGGCCCCTTCGCCGTTGAAAGTTAAGTCGTGGGCTGACGTCGATGACGATGACGATGATGATTACTACGCCACCACGGCTCCTCCCCCGGTCGCATGGGGATCGTCTGACGCGCCGGCGCCGAGCCAAGAGGAGGAGGAGAAGCCCGCCAACGTCGAGGTGAGATACTACGTCGTTTAAATTTCTCGTGTATTTATATGTATCTATAGATTACTAAGTTTGGATAAAATCTTAAGAGAAACAGTGAAAACAACTCCTTTTATTATATTTTGATTTTGAGGGTTGGGGGCTGTGACACGTCTAATTTGTGGTTGATTTTGACGGCGATTCTTGTTTTGATGATGTACATATTTCGATGACTTATTCACACTGGGTGAAATTAGTTTAGGATGGTAATTATTATTATTGTTATTATTATTATTATTATTATTGTTTGTTGAGGGTCAGTTCTATTATAACATTAGTACATATCCTCTTAGCCTATTTGATTTATTTTTATGCATATTAGTTTAATTATGCTTATTCAATATACTTCTTTGATATTTTCAACTTCTAGAAGTTTAGTGAAAATCATTTGAAGTTTTTTAAATACCCTGTTGGATAATCACTTTTCAGTTATTTCTTAGGTAGTTATGAATGATCCCATTTCTTTTTGTTTTTTTACTTTCTCTTCTTTACATAAACAAGTTCATTTGGTCTCTGCAAGCCATTTCTATCCTAGACGGTGCCATTTATATTATGTCAATTAACTTGGTACTTGCTGTGTGGTGGGGTGCAAGCAACGCGTCTATGTAGCTAACCTTGGACTTGCTGAATTTGGAATCATTCATTTATATTTCCTTCTTCAGTATCTTTTCATGAGACTGTTGTACTATAGTGCTGGATATTTCAAATATATTTGGTTTTTTCGTTGGTCAGGTTGAAACCTGGATGTTAGAAGTGTTTGGTCATTGTGGGAGAAGATGGCAATTGTGTGATTGAATGTTCTCCCTATGTTTGCACTGCGCTATCACTTTTATGCTAATATTTTTCACAGATTTATGATCGGTGATCACACAACTTTGTATGTTGTAGTGTGTTATAGCAATTTGAGTGCCTTAAATAGTAGTTTTATACGTTTTGACATGTAAGTCCTACATGGTGGCTTGACCATTGGCTATTTGTGATTACAGGAGAGTGAAAGTGAAGAAGATATCCTAGATGAAGGGGATGACGAGGTAGAGGAAGAGCATGATCGTGAACCTGAGGTCCCAGTGCACCATGAGCCTGTGGTGAAGCCTCCTGAAGTTTCTGTAGTACCTAAGGAGTCAGAAAGGCAACTCTCGAAGAAGGAGAGGAAGAAGAAAGAACTGGCGGAGCTTGAGGCTCTTCTAGCTGATTTTGGGGTTGCCCCAAAAGAGGGAAGTAATAGCCAAAATGAATCACGTGGTAAATAGACTGTTTGAATGCTACTTTTTTTTTTGTTTTTGGAAGGTTTCTAATTCTCAAGTCAAGAATTATGTCTGTAGCACATGGAAAAGTGGTTTACGTTGTTTGCTTGCAGTAAATTTCCTTCAGTCATTTGTTAAAATATGCATTAATATCCCTCAGTCATTTGTTAAAATATGTGTTCTTTAACATTCTTTATTGAAAAATCTCTGACATACTTTTTCTCTCCTTTTTGATCATTCACGCTCTCAACTCTTGAGTCGGGAAATCCCCCCGGTGTGGTGGGGGGAAGCTGAATCCTTTCCTCTCTCACTTGTCTCTCTCTTTAATGCAGATACGCACACATGCATGGTGCTTTAACACTCATGCATGCTACAAGCACTAACTAATGATTTATGGACCAACTTGCCTTTCTATTCATTTTCTAAAAATGAATTATTTTAATGTGCAGATGTTGCACAAGACAAGAAAGATGCAGAGCTAAATGGAGAGGAAGAAAGGAAGGAAAATGCACCTGGTGAATCTAAAAGTGCTAAGAAGAAGAAAAAGAAGGATAAATCTTCCAAAGATGTGAAGGAATCGCAT
Organism: Citrus x clementina; assembly: GCF_000493195.1. NCBI lineage: Eukaryota > Viridiplantae > Streptophyta > Magnoliopsida > Sapindales > Rutaceae > Citrus > Citrus x clementina. The sequence goes on along the minus strand of NW_006263303.1, from coordinate 2,600,735 downwards.
GAGCAGCCTAATAATTCGGATGCCACTAATGATCCAGATAATGCTGGTGGATCTGAACACGCAGATGATGATGCATCTGCTGTTGATGTGAAAGGACGGTTAAAGAAGTTGGCTTCTTCTAAGAAGAAGAAGTCTAGTAAAGAGATGGATGCTGCTGCAAAAGCAGCGGCCCAAGAGGCTGCTGCAAGAAATGCAAGGCTTGCTGCAGCTAAGAAAAAAGAGAAGAACCATTATAACCAGCAGCCAGTGCGGTAAAAACCTCATGTTGTTTGGCAGATATATGAACATGTTATTCTTCTTGTTCATATATATAACAGTGCAAAATAAGTGGTGGACTTTTGGCTCTGGTATTGTTAAACATGACATTTTAGCTGTATTGCTGTGGACTAGGGGTAGTTACCTGTTGGCATTGTGGGTCTTATTGTTCTTCTGTTATAGTGGAACACATTGTTTTGGCAGTTTTGTTTATGAAAATCATTACTTGACAGTACTTGTCGATTATATAATTGTACCCATCTAGCTCTTATTTCTGGTTATTTCCTTTGGAATAGACGGTCAAGACAAGTTAAAATCTGGTGATGATATAGACTTTAGTTTGGTATATGTTATTATTTAATTGTTCTAAGTCAGGCAATTGTTGTTTTCATTTTAATTGAACTCTTGAAAATCACTCGGGCGTGCCGTTTCTTCAACTGTATAGGCGTCTTTGCGAGATTTGATGAATGATGTTGAAAGGCACAACATCTTTGGAGGGGGGGCCAAAAGGGTAGCAAAAAAAATTCCAATCTTTTATGATCCAAGCTGAAGTTGGTGTCACATCCGACTTCAGTTAACTGATTTTGTTCATTTTGTTCACTTCTGCTTTTGTACAAAAAGAGGATAAACCTATGAACAAGCTCATTCATTTCTGAGCAAAGAATAATAATAGCATGTCTACATCTAGCTATTTCTCTTACACTCTTTTTCCTTGTCTTATTTCTTTGAATTTCTTCTAAGTACACCAGAATATTTAAGAGATTACGGTGAAGAAGCTTAGTCCTGTGATGTTGCAGAATACTCAAAAAGGAGGCGTTTGGAAGGAGCAGATTGTAGGAGCACTCTCAGGCGGCTTGTAAGCTGATAGATCAATGTCCATTGCATAGCCATCTCCGAGTCTTTCATCTGCCTAACAATAGAGGCCTAAGAAGAAGAGAAAAGTTGCTTTAGCTGATAATAATCAAATTAAAATGCTAATATTTTAACAACTTCATATCTAAAATGTAGAAAGGCCCTATAAAATGAATTGGGTTATTTTTTCCATCGACCTAGGTATTTTCTTTTTTCTTTTTCTTAGTTAATACCAAGTTATCTAAAAACTGAGAAGCTCCGACAAATGAAGAACAAAAGATATTGAGGAGATTAGAGCATGATAAAAAGTAGAAATTTAGATGACCTGGAGACGTTTCCCAAGCTGAACTTCAACTTCTGTACCAAATGAAATATTATTGGCCAGAGATTTAAGAGGATCAACAGTCGGATCAACAGAGAGCAAACTAGGTATCTGCGGGGCATACACCAGCCTCCACCTAGCCTGACCAAACTCTCCCTTTCCTTCTATTCTTGGCATCAGTGTTTCAAGTGTTGCTGTTGCAAGCTTTTTGAATGCAAGTTGGCCATCACCTTCTAGTATGGATTCTGCCAATTGGCTCTCAAGGACTCTTGCAGCCTGTGCAATTAGGAAAAATAAGATATTGTCCAGTAACTCAAATGTAAAAAACAAATACATTTTATCTGAATCTTGCAATTGTAAAGACAACTTAAAAAACGCAGATCAAAATGTGGGGAGAATCATGTAAGTGTCAGAGATTGCTATGAGATTAAACTTCATGTAAGTGAATATTCATCCAATCCCAGTCCAATATATACCCTTTCAGTATATGGAGATCATTATATGACAGGCCAAAGAAATTATTATATACATGGATAACTAGTCTTGGCCGAGAAAACTCTCATCCATCAGTTCAGGTACAATAAAAGGAAGAATGATCCCTGACCACGATATTCAATGTTCTGTACCTCCGTAGGTGAGAGGACATCTTGTTCCATGGAACGTGTTGATGTAACTACAATCTTGTCCTGCCAATTGCTGCCTCGACTTTGAATCCTGAATTGCCACTCTGATCCTACCAAAGCTAAGTCTAGCATTGGGTCCAGTCCATGCTCGGGCTCAAATTTGGCTATATTTAGATGCTCTCGCTTGAGCCTAACCTAAACTCAAAAAGGTTAATGTCAGAACATTTGATAAAAACTACCAGCCAACCTAAATGTTGCAGTTTTTTTAAATGATTAATTACATAACACTAAACAAGGAGAAGAAAAGACACTCACTTGAGTTGCAACAAGATTAACATCACCATTCTCAAAAGTTAGAATGCCTTTGGGCTTTATCAACTTGGGATGTGAAGGACCATTTAACTCAATCTCTCCACTGACAGCAAAATTAAGAATCAAAGGATAAACTATCCTCAATTCTGGCCCTAAAACAAGCTTCAAATCACTTAGCCGGATATCTACATTAGGCTTAATATTAACTTGCTCCATCTCCTTTTCATCTGCAGCTGATTTAACTGCAAATAAGCAAAATCAAGAGAATAAAAATAACAATAGGGGTAAACATTTTATATTTTTGCAACTGAAATTTCATTTAAAAATATCATAAGATTCTTAATGATGTGAGAACAATACTCCAGAAAGAGAGGTCATTCAAATATTTTCTAACCAGTCAAGAACTATAATTAGCATGTGTGTTAATTTGCACACTCAAAATATACCAACCCGGCGGTAGAATGGCACTTGGTATATAAACACTTCAAGTTCAGTGCCGTTACCAAAGAAAAGTACAAAGAATAAAAATGGTTGTCACCAACAATACCCCACCCCACCCATGAAAATGATTGTTCAAAGAAATTCCTCCTAAAAAGTTCAAAATTTTAACTTCCTTTGGAATGTCTTACTGGAAGATCATGAGGGAAAACGAATCACAGTGACTGTTAAATATTACCTGATGGTCGAGGAAATTTGGTCATTGAAGCAACAGGTTCAGAGCTAAAAAACCGTGAAACATATCGAGAAGCAACTGCACGATTGATTCCACCACCTGGAAGCCTGGACTGATTTGCCTCCAATCTGTTGAAAGGAGCAGTTCCACTACCCTTATCATGAGGTAGATATGCTTCACCGTGGCTCAATTTAATATTCCCCGAAATGGTTGGTTGCAGAATAGAGCCAGTTATTTGCATCTGAGTATCGACCTGGCCACTGATTTTGGCAAGACATTAAGTTATGGTCAGTATGCAAACATATTAGGAGACACAATTATGACAACTAACAGAAAATGAATTATAAGCATGCAAAAGTAGTTCAAAGTGTAAAATATGTCTATCATCATCTTTCAATGAAGTAGTGATTAGAAAGCAAGAACCATCATGCATTCAGGAACTCAATCATCGAAGAAAGAGATTAATGGATGCACCAAGCAAAGATACCAGTACCACAAGCAAATTAGTGATGCCAAAGTGCAAGGATATATGGTTGTTAAAGATGCTGTCTTAGAAATAAGCACCTTAATATATTCTTCGCCCGTACTTCCAGAACTTCACACTTCAAATCAATTTTATCACCAAGTGATGCTTCATTTGTTCTCAGGGGCAGATTGCCTTTTATGAACAGCTTGCCCCTTCTGCTTACCCTGCTTTCCAGTGAAGTGATACATAACCTATTTGATTTCACATGTACAGTGCCTCCAAAATTTGTGAGTGGTTTCCGAAGTACTGGTGAAGATATAGATGCTCTATGGAATGACGCAGATCCATCAAGGACAGGTTGCTCAACTGTACCTCTGACCTATTTATTAGAAACAAATCACAAGACTTGGACAGTAAATATCAAATCTTTCCAGATCATAATTGTTTATTTAACCACAAGTACAATGCATCTAAGTTGATAAATTGGCCTATTAAGAAACTATCTAATGCACCTGAAGCATAATATCAGCATTGCCCTGAAGCCACTTGGCATAAGGAGATAAAGCTGTCAGCAGCATCATGCCCCCATCCTTTATATCAGCATCAACTCTCACTTCACCAACATCTAAAATGTTCCAGTTCAAACCTTTAAGGCTTTCTGCTAATTGAGTATCCCAACCTTCTTCAGTTCTATCTCGAAGATTTATCTTCTCACCAGTTACATCAGCAGACCCTCTATTCCTTTCCTTCACCCAACCAGGAACCCAAGCTGCTCCACTTTTATCTGTTTCCACATGTTCTTCCTCTGACGTACTATTTTGGACCAAACTGACAGGAACACTTCCTTGTATATGTACATGGCCATTTTGGATGATTGGTTCAAATTTTGCATTAAACAGAAAACGACTGGTTGATGTTAATGAAGCAACTATTTCAGCTCGTCCAAGATCAATGCCACCAATGGCACCATCCAGCAGCCTTACCTGAACATCACACTCTGGTTTTGCAAGATTACCTCTTAGATCTCCTTCCATGTGCAATATACCCCTAATTGGTGCTAACAATTGTCGCAAAGAATGAATGGCATCAGTAGCTGAAGATTCAATGACCTGAACAACAGTAGGGACTAGACTGACAGGAAAATTTAGAACAGCAAAATGAAGATTGGATTTCGGCCCCAGCAGTGTCCCATCAGCATGGATTGTGGCATTATCTTTTTGGATAAACATTTTCTCAAGGCGCAGACCATCATCATTGCTGTACGCGCCAGCAGCCAGAACACGCTGAGTTCTGTAAGTTCCCCACTCCCAATCCTCTCCATGAAAGTCAAATTCTGCCTGACACACACATGCAAGAAGGGGGAAAAAGATACTGTTACAGACAGACGCAGAGAGAAAACTCATGAAAGATCATTGGCAGTGCAGTAATGAAGGACGCTCCCCCCCCCCCCCCCCCCCCGAAAAAGAAAAACACCAAAAAAAATTCAGAAAGGGAAAAATATTAAAGTAAAACCCTGAAGATCAGTTTACAGAAATTCAGCAGTTGCGCATGGCAAAGCAATGATAAACTAGAATCTAATAACTCAACAATGACTGAAATATAAATACCATAGTATCCCCATTGCCTCCACCACTTGCATCAAGAGAGCCACGCCAGCGGCCTTTGAATTCAGCTAAACCTGGAAGACTCAAGTCTTCAAGAATAACTTCATTTGATGAAGCATAATGCTTCTGTACAACCTGAATTTTTATAAAGCTGTTAAACTCATATCAACACATAAACCTGAGGTCAAAAGTTCTCTATGCACTCATTATAAACAAAAAATTACACGCTACTCAGTCCGATAGGCTTCAAGCTAAAGCATTAAATACTGCAGCTTTTGAAAAGGAAATGAGTATAACTCAGTTTAAAATGTTAGTACCTCGAGCAGGTCCTGAAGGTTTTCAGCATATATTCCCACTGACTGCAAACTTTGTATAAAAAGGTCCTGAGACAAGTAAAATGAACAGAGCACAATGAGTGATTTGTAATCGAAATGAAGGATAACAGTATATATGCCAGTAGAAGACATGAAATAAGATGCAAGTACCAAGCTGACATGAGAAAATTACTGTTCAGACTTCACAGGCTATCATCCCATCATTATTCATTGTGTTAGTTATAGGCTTATAGCAACTAATTATTGCCTGGACCAAACAATTTTCTTGAGATGTTATCAAATTTCAAATTCCAAATCTCTCCAATACTCCTAAATTTTAATATCATAATTTGCTAAGCTGTCCACATTATCACTATTCATAAAAATCCAACAGTTAAGCAGAATTCAGAATTCAACCTTTGATCTTGAGCGAACAGCAGGATCTGCACTTCGAGAAAGAAGTCTAGCAAGTGGAAGCATCTCAGCAACCTCAGCCCGAGGAACTTCAAGTCGCATTCTCCACCTTCCCATTGAAGATATGACACTACCCAAATGCCCAGTCATAGCCCTTTTAAACAAGCCATCCCTTTCCTTTCCAGAAAAGTTCCGATCACGTGTACCAGGCAAGACATATTCACCTTGAAGCTCATAACGGCTATTGATTTGCTCCAAAATAGTTTTTTCAACAGTGATCTAATGCACACCATAAAGTAACAAACTCAGCCACATTCTTCACAAAGACATATTATTCAATGTTACAGACAACATAAAGGGATATTAAAGATCATAATAAACCAGACTAAATATTCCATCATTAACTTTTCAGGCTACATATAGCATTAGTTCTTTATACCAATGCTATCCACTCGTGACCTCATTAAAACACTTGGAACATCAAGGAAAAAAATATTAGGTTGACATCACAGTGTCATTACTGCAAAATAATTGTAAATTTTACAATTATGTATTGAAATTCACAAGTGAAAATAAGCTGAGTCAATGATGTACACAAAGGACAAACGGCTGGTTTTTTGAAATCAGCAACCAGAAAAAGTAGGAAACGTCTCACTGTAGCTAAACAATGAGAATTAAATAGATGAGTGAATAAATCAAGAGATTATGGCTTTGCACGTATATTTGAAAAATAATTTTCTGAGAAATTAGTTTCGCCCGAATATCAAAATACAGGGTATGCAATCAGATGTATCACCTGGATAGCATGGAATTCAACAATGACAAACAGTGAAAGTTGATAATTGTAAGGGGTCTAGTGTTGGTACTTACAACATCTCCACTCCATCTGACGGCCACATCTAGGGCTTCACCGAGCAAACCACTGAATTTTGGCCGAAGTACAGATAAGAGACCATGACCCCTTCTTTTCTGAAGATTAAGCTGAATCTCTGCCTGATAGAAAACCAACAAGTGATGACTGAGCAAATTTTAAGTGTATACATTGTTAATCATCAATATTCAAGCAGATCAAGTTTCTAAAGATTGGCATAACATCAAGCAGATCAAGTTTCTAAAGATCAGCACAACATCAATTTAACATTGAACACCTTCAACACATAATAAGGATCATGAACACTTCAGAGCAAATGACATAATGGTCATAACGCTGAGTAGAATCTTCTATAAGATTTGCAGGAGAAACTGAATGTATCAAACTTTTACAAAGAGAAATCCATTAAAAGGAATAATCGCTTTTTCCAGATACAGATCTATGTGTAGGATTTTCAACTGTTGTAAATAGATAGCTATGCTGCAGTTGTACAATAGAGGCCCTTGTCGTTTGAGCTTTGGAGTCTTTCCATTCTCCTTACTGTTGCCTTCTTAGGGAGGTCAGCCAACTAGGAGAAATGATCTCCCAGACAATCTAATTGCCCTAAAAATAGAATGGCACAGGCAGCAAACAATGCAATGCCCTCTGCATTATAGCGTTTTCAGGCACAATCTAATTTAATATTAAATTTTGAAACATTGCAGTTGGCTCTTGCTAGCCTGAACAACTAGATTATCTGTTGGAATGCCAGGAAGGATGCAATCACCAAAATATTTGTCTGCTGAGCTATTTCAAAGGGTATAGCTTAAGCTTCTTTCCTTAACAATTTAACTACGTAATTATTGATACAGAACATCTCCGGTTCATATTCATAATTTACAGTCACATTAGAGTGGAATGAGCAAGAGATGCTCTGGAGAGCAGAAAAAAATTGTGGATGCTTATAAACCACTTACGACAAAGAGGGCAATGTCATGAACTACTCATTCATTCAAAATAGATAAAATCAGGAAGGGGGAAGACCAAGGAAGATGGTTGATCCAAATAGGCTTACCCTTTGTATTGTTCCACGAAGTGAAGCCAGCTCCAATTCATCAAGTGGCAAATGGCGTACCTACAACCAGCATATTATAGCAGGCAAGTTAAATAACTCATCTTTCTAAAGATATTCCATTTTAATGGATACAAACACCCGATACACAACAAATCGAGAAAATTCAAATTTAAACATCCAATGTTTCATGATACCTCCAATGTAATTGACTGCAATGGTCGAAAACAGACATTAGCTTTTAGTTGCCCCTTCTGCAAGGAAAAAGACAACAATTTCTCATTCTGCGAGTTGTCTTCAGAACTAGGCTGCAATGGTCCCACCAGCTCCACTGCCAAACTTTCATCTGGTCTACCTGTGGCATCCATCTGCACCACCACAAATGAGCAAATATTTCAGAATGACTTATCTAGTATTAGAAAAGAAGCAATATTGGGTATGTCCCCACCCTGAGCCTCCATACTTGAATATCTATGTCAACTATCACATACATTAACACATCAGTCTCTATATACATCAGAATCACTAATGTCCCTAACGTAGCTCAGGCAGAGATTTATATATTAAGCAGACATACTACGTCTAATACATAAACATAGTGCTCTTTTCAAGAAAAAGGGTCATACAAAAACACAGTACTCTTTTCAAGAAAAAAGGGTCAAACCAAAATAAGAAAGTCCTTGGGGGTCCTGTAGTTGTATACTTAAACGGATAACATTTATGCGAGAACTTATCATCTTAAGAGGATGGAAGAGTGTAAATTGTCAAGCAAGTTTCAGACAATAAAATTCTTAACAAACAATCTTCAAAAAAAAAAAAAATTCCAATTCCTTTTGCTACTGGGATAGACATAACCACACAAGAGATTGGAATAGCTCACCAAATGAGGTCTTAATCCATGGAGGAAATGATTGGTAATATTCTTGGCTCTACCCTCAAATGTAGAACAAACGAAAACAGGATGGAAAGGAAATTACAATTATAATGGCGAGACATCTGGAAGCTACAGAAGGACACAAACCAGACGATTAGCTTGAACTTATAATGTTGTCCCAGCAATTTCGACAACCACATAAATAGAGCATTTCAAGCTTTTCAAGTTCTTTGAGCAACCCAGAATGGCAAGATCTTTTATTAACAAAATAAAAAAAAGGGCATTGGGTAGTTGCATAAACAAATAGGTAAACATTCATTTAGTCCCTATATTTTTACTTAAGTGATCGTTTAGTCCCCATATTCTTAAAAAAACCTCAGTATACCCTTGTTATTAAGTATGTTACATTTTTGTCCTTATTTTTTCCTTACTTTTACAATAATACCCTAGAAACAATATGCTTGACATTAATTAATTTATCTATAAAAATTATTTAGTAAATTAACTAATAATTATTTATTAGCAAATTTATTAATAAATATCAGTATGAAAGAATTAGTATTTTTTGTAACTTTGTAATAATCTTGCTAATAATTATTTATAAATAAATTAATATTAGCTGACTTAAAGTAATATTTAATATCCTGGGAACAATCTTACTTATAACTGTATATAAAAATTTTAATTTACCACATTAATCCTAAAAATAAATAATAACTTAAAAATTAACATTAATTTTTAAGTTGGTTTTAAGGCTAATTTGAGGAATTAAATTTTTTTCTTTTCATTAATATCTCCAAGAATATTGTTGTAAGGTATTATTGTAAAAGGAAAGAAAAATTAAGAGGAAGAACGTAATATGTTTAACAGTAGGAGACTAGGAGTGTCTTGAGGTATTTTTAAAATATAGGGACTAAATGAGCAATTACCCTAAACAAACACACAGATTCTAGAAATATCTTGTTTAAAGATAATAGTTGTTAGGCATTACCTTGATATGGTCACGTGAAATACTCAATGGTCCAACCAACTGTGGTGCCAGTGTCAACTGATTCAGTTTCAGACCTGAAACTGACACCTCCCCAACAAGACTCTGTTTGTTTGCTTTATTTGTCATTTCCATGTTCTTGTCAGAATCAAAATTTTGCACGGTAGATTCACTACATGGCTTAAGAACCTTTCCCTGAAATTTTATCTTCCCAGTTGCTTTCAAGTGTGTGGGTCTTGGAGAATCAAAAGGATAAGAGACCAGGCTGAAAAACTCAAAACCACGCATGCGCAAGTCCAAATCAACACCTTCTACAGTAAATGGTATTGCACCCTTCACATCAGACTCCTTTCTATCTATCCAGTAGTCATCGGGATAAGATGTTTGAACTTCAGTGTACAATTCAAAAGCAGCAGATGAAGAACTAACAGTGATACAATCATGGGAGATCATGATAGCTCCTCGAGCATCAGTAAAAGACCCTTCTGCTTTTGGTGCAATCCATTTAATGTCAAACCTCCTATTTTCAAAAAGAAAGACCAGTAAGCCAAATTTCAGTATAATCAAGAACCATTAAAGACAAACACAAACATGAGAACATGAAAAAAGATGCAGAAAGTGAAGCCTACGGTCTCAGAAGAGATCCAGAAAGTTTTGTCTCTCCACTTAAATCCCCTAATTTGAGCGGCATCAGTTGAAGGTAATCCGATATATAACGATGTGCAATTTTATCAAAGGACACATTTCCAGAGAAATTTACATCTATTGCTCTATCATCCACCTCACCCTGCAAAAACAAATCATTTTACTCAAAAAATAACAAAACCATAAAATAAAGAAGTTAATGATGATTACAGAAAAGTGAAGAGAATGATTTAATTTTCCAGCCATTCCAGCCAGTTAGGGCCTTATTGAAGAAGACACTAAGATGTTAGTCTATAAGTCTCAAATCCTAAGGTAGATAACTGCAGATCAGAAGAGCCACGGCAATGATTAGATTCACAGAACTAAAATTATTAAATGAGAAGATCAAATCCACCCAAATAAAAGATTGGGAAAGGGACATTCAGGAAGCAATATTATAATGTATCCAAATTACCAATCAAGCACCACCATTCAGACATCACAGTAACACAACTTTGGTGAAAAAGAGAAGTTTAGACTTTAGACAGGTTCCATCTCAGAAACAGTTATATACCTCTGGGCAAATCCATGCATTCCCTGCCCCACGAATTTCGCCACCATCAACAAGGCTAGCTCTAATTCCATATAAGTCAGCAACCTATCACAGGCGCAGCAATTCTCTTTTTATCAATTTTAAAAGCGAAATGGCACAATCACCACTCTCTTTTAATTTTAAGTGTAATGTCACCAACTTTCGGAAGGAGAAAAAAAAATAGCACTTACACAATTATCAGTATTAAAAGTAAAGTTAGCTGATACATATGAAAATGGAACACGGTCAAAAGCTGCCACAGCCCCAGCCTCCTTGCTTTTCAACATTGCTTCCATAGCAGCAGACACAGGAACATCAGAAACAGAATAAGACATCTTTCTAGAAACCATTCCACTTCCCACGAATATAGGTGCATCTAATGGGCCTTGACAGTTAAACACAGCAGTTACAGAACCAGCCAACTGCATTCAGTAAAGAAAAAGGAAGAATGTGAAAATAGGGACCATTTAATAACTTACTTACAGGTTAAAAACAAAAAGAAAATTGTAAAGATGAATTGAGATTACTATATTCCTAGGAGAGGTAAATAAGATATAATAGGAACTAACTATCAGGTTTTGGACAAATAGCAAATAAAATTGCAGATAGGAACCCAGACAGACTCAAATTAAGTAATTAACATACTGGGAACAGCAAAGGCTTCATCTTGAAAGTTCTCATCAAAGCATTTACTTCCACACAAGGAACCTGGAAATTCAGTATGATAAACATATTAATAGATAAGCTGAAAGCTGTAAGAAAAAAATTTGAAAAAAAATACTGCCAGCTGCTGGTTTAACCTCAAAGGAAATGCCAGGAATTAGAATTGATATTCTATGAGAAGAAAATAACACTTACTTAAGTGCCCCTCATTTGTTACATTCCATAAAGTTCAAAGTAATTATAGAAGCTTAGAATGATCAAGTCAAACACTGATCTGAATGACACAAATACATTCTGCAGAATCAAATTCAGTTTGAAACCTATATGCTAAGTCATTCACATTCAATCAAATGTAGTAATAGACACCTGGCACATCAGATGAAACTCCCCTTCCTCAGGATGAATGCCAAAATCTCCTGAAGCTTCCAAAGGAACACTGCCAAACCAGCCACTTGCATTGTGTAGGAATATTCTTTGACCACGGAAACATAAACTTGTTGAAATATCCTGCGAGAAAGTCACATAATACAATAAAATATTCAAAACCTCTAACCATGCTTGATATGATAGACTGACTACAATGATTTCACATTTCAGAATACATATATCATTTTGAGCTAGCGCATAGCATAAACATAAAAGCAATCAGATGAAAGCAAGATGATCAAAAAAGAACAAGGGCCAGCAAATTTCTTTGTAATAGGTAAAATATTCTTAAGAGATAGTGCTATCTCATAGCTCCCCATTTCCAATAATAAAAAGCTGGCCCTGAAAAAAGAATTTCTTCGTACTAGCAGCAAGTTCTATCCTTTCTTCACAGTTCACAGGACACCCAAAGTACATCCCTGATAATAGATTCTCTTCCTGTCCATGAAGTTACCTCTACCCATACCCACACTCAGTGTCTTTAAGAGAACGACATTATCAATATATGACTCTTGTGCCCCTTAAGCATTAGAGAGACCAAATAACTTTAAGGAGAATAAAGATATTAAAATTGCTTCAATATATATTTGCATCTTGCCATCACATTCGTGCACTGACTTGTACCTAAAATGGCCTTTAAAAACAAGCCCCTAAAGCCACCATGAATCAGTTACCCAACAAAATAACCTTTCTTCTATACAACTATTACTGAAAAATTACAATTATATACACTGCAAGAGATATCTTTACGGAGAGGGAAGGAGGCAAACATTTGAGAAGAAATGGAAAGGGACATACAGAAAACGAAGATGGGGCATCAAATATTCGAAAGGCCAATCCTGTTATGTCAAGTTGTCCATGAAGACTTGGAAATGTTTCCCCCGTGGACATGCATAAGTGAACCTGCGAAAAGTAAAGGTACAAAATGAGAAAGGCAACTGAAAAATTGGCCAGGACATGCAATATTTTAGCAAATTTTGAGCTTTCTCATCGACTTGCGGTAAAAGAGAAAACTCAAAGCAAATTACAAAAAGAAATATCCTCGTGGAGTAGAAAAAAAGAAAAAAAAAATCAAGAACATCGAATATCTGCATGACTTGTTGAGGATGTTTGCTGTTGAAACTAATGATTTAGATCCACCAACATCCCGACGTGAGCAGACTATACATAATCCAGAAAGAGATACAATGTAATAGCTGGTTGGAAAGAGGCAATAAATCTAGTACAAAGACTTTAACAAGGTAGATATGAAATACCATTTCTCCAAAATCATCTGAAGAATGTTTATAGCATAAGCCTCAGCTTTTGTAACAACTAACCATCCAAGAGATTTAGATCTCATTTAGCATGGTTGCAGTTTTCAAAAGCAAAATATGACCGACTAGCATGCATTTTTAGAAGAAAAACATGCGCAGATATCAAAATTGTCGATCTCGCATAATCAACAAGAGATTTCTGAAACACCAAAGTCAGATAAAATGGCAGAACAAAACAAAGCAAGACCATAACAAACAGAAAAAAACGATAATTCCCATATCAGCTTTGACATAGGAGTGAATGCATATGAAAGAACTCCAAATAGAAGTATCACTACGGCTCCTCCATAAGATCTAAACTTAAGCTTCTTTCTGACATAGGTCTGAAACTGTAGGGGGAAAAAATCAACTAAATGGAGTCAGAAAAGCACCTCACCAGTAGCTCTCCCCTTGGACCACATTATTGGAATTTCTAGAATCCTTTCAAAAAGCTGCATAAAGAGGACAAACACAGCACAAGATACAATAAAATATCAATCATCTAGGTTGCAGCAACAAATGCTTAGCAATTCTAATTATACATCACACTCACACTATACCTTACCGGAACAAATAAATTCATAATTTTCAAATTTCCATGCCATTGCTGCTCTATACTGTCTACAAAAACATCAGCAGACAACCAGCCACCATCGCCAGAAATTGTATCTGATCTCCACATCTTACAGTTGCCACTTACTTGTACATGCACTCGGCCATAGTGATTCTGAAACTTCACATGTCCACTGGCATTCTCCATCTCTCTAGACAGTGAATGCAGATGAGAAAATCAAAGTAAGCGCATAGCTTAATGAAAACAATATGTTTTGAACCCATCTTCAACTAGCTTGATGTTGTTTAAACTAAAGACAGAGGATAAGCATTAAAATTCAACATGCATGGACAGTAGAAAAAAATATATGATACACACATTAAACCAGTACATAATTACAGAGTAAATTAGCAGGGTAGGGAGATACACACCAGATAGGGAAAAAGGGAGAGCCACAACATACAGAAAACAATAGGAAAGTCCATATATACAGGTCTATGCATAGATAATTACTATTATCACCCTCAATTCAACAGACTGAGAAAAATAAGCAATATATTTCCATGCTCTAAACTTCGACAGCTTTTGATAACTAGAAATAGAGGAATGGAGAAGTATAATGATTGACTCTTTAATTAAAGGGAAGGCTCCACGAACTTTTCCCGCAAGTTTGAGAATTTAAAGAGCACTGTATTAGAAGGGCCGACAATACCCAACTTTTGAAGTTTTGGGTTATGGCCAAATGAAGGATTTCTTTCATTAATTTACTAGAAATTAACATTAGTAGAACTAGGCTATGGAATAAAAAGAAGGGAATTAAATCTCTAACTACCAGATTGAGTTTAACATTGATTGCCACATTTTTTATTCAACAGAATAACATACATGGATCCTCACTTTTGTAAAATTCAACAACCAAATCATTAATCCCTCCAAATCTGCCAATCTGCCAGTCTTAAATAATCTCAAAACTCTGTTAAAATGCATTAAAAATGACATCTACAATGCAACGGCTATTGGATAGTTGTAGAAATAATCTAACGCATCTTTCAAATTGATTATGCACAGACCATTATTCTCACAACAAATATAATCAGATAACAAGGTTACTTGAGAAATAGTTTTTCTTTATTTTATATTCATTTTTTTAACAGAATAACTCAAATCATTATTTGAATATTCAGATTTCTTCTTTTCCAAATTGATAAATACTCTTACATTTGCATGACATTGTCTAACTAGACCTGCAGTCAAACATTTGAACCTCAACCTGCAAATCACCTAATTATAAGATTCCATGAACGAATAGTGGAAAATTGCATTAAGTGAAACTGGTTAACTGAATACGTTAAGCAATGTTCAAGTGTTCAGCAACAGAAAACAAAATTTTGTATTCACAATTGAACAGCAAGAGTATGAACTAATAATGGTTCTCACCTAGGCTCCCTATCACCGTATGCAAGCAACATTAGTGTTCCGCCTTTGAAATGAACAGAATCCAGTACAAACGGAAGCATCTTCACGATTCCTTCATTCTGCACTATATATACCCCATCAACAAGTTCTGCAACAACATCTTCAACATTTGGTGCCACACCTGACTTCAACTCCTTAAATGGAGCCAAAAAAGTAGACAATAATTCCCTCACATTTCCCCAAAAAGAGAGTAAGCTTGATTTCAAGCCAAGCGGCCAAATGGAAATTGAATCAAACATTGCATCCTGAGGCTCAGAATTTATGGAAGTTGAAATCTGAGATGCACATACCCCTTGACTCTCAGGTGAATTGTTATCCATACATTTATTTACATCACCACCTACCAAGTCCTCACCCTTTACACTACAACTATTTGTCTCCGTTCCTACAATACTAGGAGCAGATAGCAAATTGTCCCTGACCTTTCTAACTCCACTAAGTCTACCTACAGTCATAAGGAATGGATCACGTATGAAATCAAATTCATTTAACAAGCCATGGACATTTTTGTTAGCAGTAAGATGATGAACTTTTGCATCCTCCTGTTGTTTTCCATTCAAATTATCAGCCAGTAACTGATCTTGATGACTAGTCACATCGGAATAAGTGCCAGCACTAGTATCTCCCTCACTTTTCACCAAAATGTTGTCAAAGTTCAATACATCATCATTTGCAGATGTCTGAGAAGGTTCATCGGACTTCCCTTGTACTAGACCCTGGAAATATGCTTGTGCTGCAAATGCACTACGCTCAAGGATTCGTCTTTTGGCAGTAACACCAGCTACGGACATATCACTTCCATTTACTTTCTTAAACTTGTGCTTTTTTGGTCCTTTTATCGCTTTAGACCAGAACCTTAGTCCTGATCCAGGAATCTTGACACCAAACGATCTCTCCAACTCTGCATGCTTCATATCGTAATCAACACCTGTGTCCATGCAATGATGATCTCCCCAATGCATCTTATCATCCATGCATTTAAAATTCTCAGAGATAGCTAGTTTTGTTGAATGACTTGCCTCCCGCAAAGCTTCATCCTCGAGTTGGCATGAACTATTCTCAGAAACAATATAACCTACCACTGCAGCTTCCCGAGCCATACCATCCCTATCTCTGTACCAGCGATCAGTTGCTTCCTCTCTCGCAAGCCTCCTGGTTTTGGTACGATAATCAATCCCTTCTTCGGTGGAGAAGTGCCTCTGCAGACCACCACCTTCAGATGAGGGTAACCCTAACCAAGAAAAATCCTTCTTTTGTGCAATTAATACTGTTGGATGAGACAAGACAGCATCAATCACTATCTTTCCCCTCCTCAAACTAGCAAAGGGGTGAACACGAAGTTTCATAGTATGTACCTCACCACATGAAAACTCCTCGCTATGAGGCCCAATAGAGCATGACTCCAAAGTAATGCTCAAAGGTGAAACTCTTCGAACCTTACCAAAATCAATATCACGCTGGATATATTCACTAAGCATTGAACAAACAGAGGGCAAAAGCTTGGTCTCAATAAAACTCTTTGCTTTTCTTTGCCCATACCAAACCAATAAGCACACCCCAGATACTACAGCCATGATAATAGAACACCTCACTAATAACAAACCCTCTTTCCAGAATGGTTCCAATGACTTCACCAGAGCCTTACTCCGCACAAAGGGTTCTTTCACACAACTCACCACCAAACCATTCCTTGACCCAATGGATTTCCTCAATAGCTCTACATTTTTCCCACAAAAATGTGAAAACCTAACCGCTTGCATTATCCAATCATTCTGGTTTTTCTCACACTTACACTTGTGAGATACCCTTCTCGCACATTTCCCCCTATCCAAATAAAGACGATTGCCAGAGTTTCTACCATTTAAAGAGCTATACACTACATTTCCAAGAAATGGACAGTGAAGTTTCCCACTCATTATGAGTGAATTTATAAGCTAACTCCACAACTCATCTGATGGGGACTAAGAACCCCGTTCTTAGTCCCCTAACAATTCAATTATCGCAGGATAGCCAAACATTTGATCCCTAAGAGAATAGAGAAATCGCATTATAACACATATAGGCAAAAATTATGCATCTGAGAAAAGGCAGAAAATTAAGATAACAACAAAGCGTTTATTTAATTGTCTCAAAGAAAAAGCAACATAACATAAGTAATTTTGGCATTTATTCTTTTACCGCCTAAATTACACGGAATTAAAAATATTTGAAAAAGTTACTACAAGCTCAGCAATTCATTGCCCCAAATAATTAAATTGATAACAATTTGAAAAAAAAAAACAGAGAAAATTATAAGTAGAATTAATTTACCTATACAGATGGTAGAGAGCATAATAGAGAAGGTGCGAGAATGTGTGTTAGATTTGTTTTGTTTGAAAACTTGATGGTTGCTTGCTTGGCTTGGCGTGGCTTGGCTTGGCCTTGCTTTCGAGTTTCGAAATAATAGCTGATTGCGTGTTTTGTTGTATTTTTGTTGGAGTTTTTGTTTTGTGTTTCGGGGTGGGAGGGAGCTGGGATTCTGGAACTGGCAGGAGAAGAGCGGTATTCTTCTGGCTGCTTATGGGCGGAAATGCCACGGGAATTATTTTAAAATGACGGAAATAACCTTATCTCGCAGTCGCTCACATATGGGTCTGTCGTCCGTTCGGATGAAATCTTTGATTGCTTGCGATGGTGTATTGGCGCCACTAAAACTTCACTCGCATTTCGAAACGACCTAAAGGCCAAAGAAAGATGTCGATTATTACCACTAATATTTGACAATCTTAATAATAAAAATCCAAAAATAATTTATTTTTTAAAAATATTGTATTTTGATCTACAAATATTAGAATAAATTTGTCCATTATCTTGCTTTAAGTAGCTTAGTTATGGCGCAAGCGAATATTTGATTCGAAAACATACAAAATCTACCCTTAATGTTTGGGGAAAAGAAAAACCCCTGCATGCCCATAAGAGGATTATGACGAGAGAAGTGGTCGTGTTCAGAAATTTAAATTCAATTCAAATAAAGTATACACCCAAAGTTGATATAATTAAACGTATATTTTAGTAATTAATTAATTTGGTATATCAAGTTTGGAATTGTTTTTTCGGTGGAATTGTAAGCAGTTAAATGAATAAATATATATTTTCTGCACTAGTTACAAGTGGCTTGCCAAAATTATAAGGATGACAAGTCGTCCTTCAATAATTTATGGAAGATGCGTTCTTTTGAAATATTCATAAACATCAAGTCATTCACTAACAGTGAACGAGATGGCAATAGTTTTTTCCTAGATGACTGGAAGCATTGTCTCCAATGCATTTTTTTTTTCCATTTTTCCAAAATTTTAATATAATTTACCTGCATGACTCAATTAGACAGGCTGCGGAGTTCAATCACTGTAGCAGCTCACCATCAAAGCTAAAAGCAAAAAAAAAGAGGCTAATACATAAAACTTAAATAAGTTTACACCCTTAATACGGGGAAAGGGGGAGGGAATATTGTGGGTGGGGAAAGAAAATTCTTGTCACCAAAATCTCCATGGATCTTTGTATGGAGGAACATAGTCATCTGTGGGAGGCAGAAGGTGAAATGAGGCAACAGATTTTTCCAAGAAAGGTCCCATCTGCATCATCACATAAACGTGATCTTTAGTTTGTCTCAGATACTTATTATTACATTTGTGCGTGTGTGCACGTGTTGAAAGAAAGAGAGAGACCTCGTCCCACTGCTTGCCGAGCGTTGAAGCACTTATAGAATAAAGATAACCTGCGATAGATTTTCACAATTCAGAATGGGATGAGATGTCAGAGAGTATAAAAGAGAGAGTCCCGCAAGAAATAAGCTGTATGTCTTTAGTTGCACAAGTGTTCAATAATACATCAGCAGTGTCAAAAACTGGCACCCAGAAATGAGCCAAACATTCTCTCTTTTCTCCACAGTGTTAAAATTTTTTGGCTAATAAACCCAGATAACTTATCAATGGGTGAGCTTTTTAATTCTTTTAAATCTAAAATAATCAGAATTCATAAGCTCTCAAGCAGTCTTAATATGCAATTAGAGATCTCTTCAAAGGCAGTACTTACTAATAAATGGAGTTAAAAGCTGAAAACATGTTATGATCATACCTTCTCGCTCGGCGGTTGAAGCAACATAATGTCGATAAAGGTTTGGTTCCTGACCCTGCCATTGCATTAGGGTGTCAACGATCAGTAAAAGTATGCAAATCTTTCCATTATGACTTTCTATTGAAGACAAAGAAAAAAAAATTTACAAGATTTGTTGGTGATTTGCGAATAAGATATTCATAAAACCAGTATGGCTCACCATCAACCTGAAGAGGAAAAAACAAAAATAAGAATAGGAAACTAGTTTCATATGCACGCACAGAAACGTAGATATCAACTATATGCTTATGAAACTGTATTTGCTAGGTAAAACTGAAGTTGTTTAACTGTGTAAACCATTTTATTAAGAATTGAACTCAGTTCATATAAGAAAACTTGAAGCAAGGGTTTTGAGCTTACTTTACTAGTATGGGCATCAAGAACAGAACTCTCAGCCATTCGCTGACTTGAGGTGACTCGCTGCAGAAGAATGTTGCTTGTTAAACTAGCATTGCTCCAAGGTCTTAATCATTGGAGGAAAGAGAATCTAAGTAAGCTCTACATGGGCTATTTTAAAACCTATATTATGAGTACATATGATTGGACGAGCTTGGAAGAGTGGAGATTATCTCTTTGAGTTAAAGTTTCGCATTGGATTTATACTACAGGAAGTAGTGAAGTTTCAAAGTATAACTGGGTCAAAAAATCTAGAATTGCATTAAAACTTATTTAGCACACTGTTTGTGCCTGTAGTCCAAAACAGAGTATGATTTATTACCAATGCAGACTTGTCAGACAAAACAGAATCAGCAACATCTTTTGCATTCCACGTACTTTTGTCCTTTGATTTCAAGAACTGAACATTTGGGGGACCTATCTGAAATAAATGTTATAAATTTATAGAACTTGAAGAGATAATCAGAGGGTAAGGATTCATCATGTGTATGACTATGTCAGAAGTTACCGTAACAGAAATGATGAGATTATCAATAATGTCAACACGCTCAGACACGATCCGCAATCGGGCATTAGCTGTATCATATTCAAATTTAGAAGCTTCAGCTAAACTTAGGAAGGAGAAATAAGTGCTCATGAAAGTGGCAATCTGGTTGAAATTTCACCATTCTAATACCAAATAGAGACATAACGGTGAAACTTACGTGACAGTGGAGCAGCTGATGAATAGCGTTCTGGCTTTCTGGATTCCACCCTTCAAATTAATGCACAAGAAATAAGGAACAAAACCGTTTGCCTTTGCATAAATAATATAGCAGAAAATAGTAATTGTCTACACTACGTCATAAGAAAAATCTTTTGAATATTATTGAATTGTTCCATTGACTGTGAAAGTAAGTGAACATATTTGCTGACTAGGAGCTAGCAGTCCGAATGTACAATAAAGAGAAAATGCAGCAAGTCATGCCAAATTTAATCCCATTGTAGGAAACCAACCATTTAAAGAGGAACTTCTTAGATGGCAACTCCATTGGGTACAAATAAGTGTAAGCATTTATTTCATCAACAAATGAAGCCATTTTTACATCCTCTCCAGCAACGGATCCTGCAACATGATTAGTATAATATTTGAGAGATGATAAAATCAAGCAAAGATCAAGATAAGAATAATCATAAATTTAACATGATAGCATCATGTGTAACCAAGATGATTGCTGGAGAATCACTTGATAACAATGTTTCCAGCCAGATCTCTGACAGCATAAAATGGAACATGGTTAACAATAGAATGAAAATTGAATATTCTGACACCCGCGAGTTGTATATGCTTTGGAAAGCAAGAACTGACTGAACTAAAATCATGAAGAGTAACAAATATTGGGTTCTGTAAAAGAAAATGACTGGGGACCTCCAAACATCATTTCTACAAGAACACACACAAAAAGGTGCAACTAAATGCAATCCTGACAAAGAATGTGAGTAGATCGGCCAAAATCTCTTTCTCCTATTCACCGTAAGGAATGTACCATGGTGACATAGCTCAAAGTTAAGTCAAATAACAATAGACAGGCATGTATCTCTGGGCTCCACATGTTCTGAATCAATATTCTCAATTGAGCAGGTTATTGCAACATGTCGATCCTATTAGATCAAGATATAACTGAACTCGATGCTTCACATTAAAATATGAGTTTCAAATGATACGTCATTCCAAATAAATATGAATTCCGGCCATACCAATATGGGCCAATATTCTTTTCCTGTTCGCTCTGTTCCATCATTTTATACATACAATCAACATAGGTAACTGCATATGAGCTTTCGAACTACTGATGCAAGAAAATTTACCATCACCATATGAATTTCAGTCATTCTTTTAGGCAAATTCCATGTACTATATTGCCTATTCTTTCCAAAGAGAATTGCCCAAATAATCTTTTTCAGTGCACACATCATCAGCAAACATATAGTAAGTTCAAACTAAAGACACTGAAATTTAAACAATGATAAGTAATAACAACAACAATGAAGATAAGCCAAACAAGTGAACAATAAGCTTATATACCTGGAGTTGGGAAGCCCAGAGATAACGAGGAAGACAGACCAAAGAGAACTAAATCCCTTCTGCAAAATCCATTTTGTTGAATGGGCTTTGAAGATGCACACGAACACACTATTGCCTTGTTGTTTAATCTGCAATTCTTCTGGCCTTGCACAATGCTGCCCCGATGGTTTCTGCTAGCCACCACAATACACCATTTACAAAATAAATAAATAAAAACAAAATCAAATAAAAGAAAAACATTAAATGCATGCATGAGACGAGAGACAACCTGATGAAATGAAGACGGGGGAGAGAAAGAGAGGGAGAGAGAAGCACCATTATTGTGACGGTAGTCTCATCCACGAGGATTTTGTAAATCGTTTTTTTAGTTATTTTAGCATTTACTGTAAAACTCGGATGTGGCATATTTGCATCTAGACCCATCATTTTTGTTATTATTTTATTTAAATTATTTTAGAAGACAGAAAAATTAATCCAAATATAGTTGTTCATTAGCCTCTCTCAAAATAAAATTGTTCGTTAGCCAATCTGTCGTTACACCAAACAAGCTCTGACAGTCAAATGAACTATAAAAAGCTTTTTACGTCCTTTACCATATCTTTCATTGTTATTATATTAAAATGCAACAAATAAAATAAAAAGTGTAATAAATTATTTTTTTAAAGGTATATCTTTTGGGATAATCATCTCTTTAAATTAAGATAGAAATAAATGATATAATATCATGTCTAAAATAAAAATAATAATTTATAATGAATTTTGACATTATAGTGAGTCATGAAAATTTAAGCTTATACTTTTAAAATGTGATTATGATGAGGTTAGAAAATGAACTCTACTAAGGGTAAGTACTTTAAGTTCATAACAGAAAAAAAAAAAAAATTCATATTATCCTGGGATAAAAAATATCAACGCACAATAAAATGAGAAATTCAAGTATATTATATGAAATTAATGTGTGTTTAATGTAAAGTAAGAATTTCAAATTAACAGTGCAATATATATGTAAGCCTACAATAGATTAAGAAATTTATACTTGTGATAGCATAGTAAATTGAAGCCTGTAATAGAAAGAGAGATACAAGTTCACAATGGTATTACAACACAATTTGGTTGAGGGAATTGGATTGATTTCAAAATACTAAGGTTATTGTGTTTATGTTTCTAAATTACTCTCCTTACTCACGATTAATATTAAAAAAGAGGACCTTAATGATAATATTTATAAGGGTTTGTTAAGCAATAAATTAAACATTGCCACGCTGGCAAGAGGAATGAATTTGAAGCTGGCTCACGCTGAGCCTTCGATGAGTGTTAGGATAAAATAATCGTGTTTCCAAACGGAACCCATAACGCTCGATGTTCAAGTAAACGTCTTTGCTCTTTTTGTTACTCCAAAGGCTAAACCTCCCTCATCTATTATTAACTTTTTCTCGCCATTTCTTCAGATCTCTTCGATCATCATCAGCCTTTCGCATATTCAGATTTGGTAAACTATTTTATAATTTTGTTTTATTTCCACTATTGCGATCATACTTATCGCGTTATAATCGTTTGATGTAATAGTATTGTCGTGATTGATTGTTTGTGTCTGAAATAAGTTTCGATTTAATAGTTTCTTTCTTCTTCTTTTTTTTTTAATTTGATCAAGTGTGTTTTTTTAATTGAATTATTCGTAGATTCATATCGATATTTTAATTTGATAATTTATCTTTTTAATGTTTTGATTATGTTGATATGTTGGAATTAACCGCTAATACATGAAAACGAGTGAAGTAAAGTTGAAACAACCATAAAAACATGCTTGAAAATAGTCCTGAAATTAGGTTAATCTGGTTATATTCATTGTTAGGGTTGCTTTTGGGGGCAATTCGCTGCGAAAGCACTTGATGTGGCAGTAAGTGCTTCTCCAGAAAGCACATCGCGGTTGTGTTTGATCCTGAGTTGCCTTTGTCTATTTCATCCAAACATTGTCAATTAGACTAGAAAAGTACTTGTCGATGCACCTGAAGATAGTCTCATTGTCATTATGTTATTAGAGAAGCATATGATATAGATTAGAGTATGAATTTGATTTGAGCTTTACTAGTTCCTTGCTATGACTAGGCTTGTTCCAGATCATGCCACGGATATGAAAACATCCTTTTCCTCTTTCTGGAGAAAAGCATGATGAGTGGCAGAAGTTTTTTGCGGTTATTTGTTTTTAGTCATGACTTGACATATTTGACTAATTGATTCAGAGAATCTTTGTGTTGTGGCTGCTTGCTTAGGTTCTATTTCTGAGTGGGATATATATTCTAACAATTAACAGGCTGCAAGGTTTTTTATTTATGAAATGAGGTTCATGTATTTAGTTGGTGGCAAGTGGCAGGTTATATGCTTGGAATTTGTGCCACGTGCATAAGTATTTTTAAATTGAAACTGATTCTTTGTCCTTGTTTCTGAGTGAAGCAATGAGGCCAGGAGTTTCTTCTTTAAATCCGTATGCAGCATCATATGTACCGCTCTCTAAAAGGGAGGCATATGATAGGACGGAACCTATCACAAAAGATTTCAAGCGTAGCAATGAGAATGTCTGGTATGCACATCCTGGGCATGTAACACAGTATCATGGCAAAGTTTCTTGTGATTCCAGTGCTCAGAGCGCTCAAAAACTCCCCAATCCTGAAGGATCTACTGTGAAGAGCCAACCTCTTCATGGTTCTTATAGTTCTTCAAGTAAGCAGATGATGGATGAAGAATTTGAAATGGATTTGGAATATCTGCAGATGTCATTTCCCGGTTTATCAAATCAGTCTCTCACTGATGTTTATTTGGCGAACAATCAGGACTTGGATGCCACTGTTGACATGCTAACCCAACTTGAGGTAAGCTTTGCTGATGTATAACTATTGAGAGTTATCATTTAGGGGATTCGTGGTGTGAACTTTTATGTATTCTTTATCTTTCTTCCGGTGGATTGGTGTGTCGGAGAGAATGAGTTGGCCGTTTGATGTGCCTACCTCAAGCACCATGCATCATGTTAATGAATGGTTCAATCTCATTAAAATAAACTAATCAAATAGCAGAAGTCTTTCCTGATTCTTTTGTGAAACAAGAGCAGTCAAGGAAGTGTTGTTTCATGCTTGCTTGATGAATGGAGGTAATAGCAGGAGGGCTATTCGTCTGAACCCTATTGAGGCATTAATTTTATGCATTAGTGTTGTTTCAGTTTTGGAGAACAGCGTCTCCCACGATTGTGATCTATATACAACTGCTGAAAGTAATACATCTTTCTTCTTTGAAGTTTCGACCATCTCTCTTCAATTATCTCTCTTTTACTATAGATTAACGCTAAAATTTGATTTATCTCAGTCTTATACCTGCTGCTTTCATGCAATTTTTAGTAGTTAAAAGTGAGCAATTGCATCATATGATATGTTGAAATGTTTGTTTTAATTGCAAGCAAAATCCTATGCTTTTTGCTTAGTGACAAGAAGACCACTTGTCAAAGGTTGTCAGGAAAGTATATCGAAGCTACCATATTTAAATCATTTGTACTCGTTTCCTTTCCCCTTTTGTGAATTTAGCTTAGATTTTAGTGTCTCTTAATCCTTCAGTCATTGTAACAGTGGATTTCTTTCTCTGCAGTTTGACACTATTGAGTCTTCTGAAAATCTACCAGACACTTTGGACATTGGTGATGTTTCAGAATCAGGGTCTTCATCTGAGTGTGCAGCAATGAAACTGAAGACAGTGGTAGGTGAAGCCACTGCATCCTCATCTGGTTCCCCGGGCTCAACCGTCATGTCTTGATTGAATTTGTGAGAGACAAGTTGGATGTGTTTCCCTTTTGCCTTTTTTTTTGTTTTTTGTCTTGTTAACTTTTTACTAGTTGTAGAAGCATGTAATTAGGGGGTCCTTTACTTAGAGGTAATAGGCATCATACATATGTTTGGTTATGGTTGTATAGTTACAAGGTGCTTGTGTTCTAAGGTTTTTTGCCCTTCTGGCTTAATGCTTTTGTTAGATGGGTCAAAAGCCCCTTATGCAATTATAATGCAGAATATGGTTCTTTGAAATTCAAGTAAATGGTTCTTTCTCGATTTGCTTTGAAATGGTGTGGCCAGCAATAGTGCAGTGTTTTTAGCCTGTTCATTCATGAATTTCAATGTTGTTCTTAGGCTACTTCCATATCCATGAGATGTTAACAATATTGCCAAGCCCGTAGAAGCAATAGAACACAAAAGATCTTGTGAATGTTTGATTTTTTAATTTTTTTTTTTCTTTTCACTACTAAGGAATTCCTGTTCGAAAACACTACAGGTGAATCATCTCATTTCGCACTCACGTGGCCCATTGGGGTTTAGAATTTAGTGAGATTGCAACAGCTAAACTGTTGAGGGAACATCAATATCACGTCCTTGCGATCTCGTACACCAAAACAAGCAAAACAACAATCTTTCTAAAATATTATAATGCAAGTATCTTTTTGTTACATATGATGAAAACGTAAACCAATTCCATTTAAAGGAAAAGAAAAGAATAAGAAAACGGTCTAAAAGAAAACGGTCTCAAAGGTTTCCCTCCCAGAATACCCATGGCGATGAAGACTGCATCCAAGCGCCATGTAGACTAACAGTCATTGGAAATGCTGATGTGGCATTTTCAATGGAGAAGATGCTGTGCCGGATACGCAGAAAGGCCAAAAACAATATAAAAAAACAAAAGAGAGAACGCCATTTTTTTCTTTTTTTTTTCAATTTTAATGTTTTTTACAGACCGAACAGCCAAGAAACAAGCTAAATAACAATTCCGTTGCTTTCGGTTGTTAAACATACGTCTCCATCAGACGTTGTCTTAAACATTAAAAATAAATAAAAATTAAGACACCATAATAGATTGATTCAAAGATTCTTTCTTTTCAATCAATCTTTGACACCCAGATCAAAACTTTCCAATTGAAAACACCCAAAACGTGTTTGTTTCTTTTTTGGAGGGGGTCAATACCAAGAACTAAGATAGTTTCTTGTTAGCTTTACCAGTATCTTATTTTTTATCATTTTACCTAGTTATAATAAAAAAGAAAAGATTAGAAAAATAGAGGTATTTTGTTTTAATGATCTGGGTGTTTTTAGAATGATATGATCTGTAAATTTTTTGGTTAGTAGAATAAAATTTTGTATTCTTGTTGTTGGGTTGAATATTGTGGGTGTGATTGAATATAAAGAAAGGAGAAAATGGGTATGGATTATTACAACATACTGAAGGTGAACAAGAATGCAACAGAAGATGATCTCAAGAAATCTTATAGGAAATTGGCAATGAAATGGCACCCTGATAAAAACCCCAATGATAAGAAAGAAGCTGAAGCCAGATTTAAACAGATCTCTGAGGCTTATGAGGTATGCTTTTCTTCTGAGTTTTGTCTATTGATGGTTGTTTCCTTACTGATGGATTTTGTGTTTGTGATATTTGGATTAACAAAATAATAATAATAATAATGAAAAGAAAGGAATGTATCTGTTGGATTATTGATATGTTTCTTATTATCTTTAGGATTCAGCATGTATATTCAAATTAATTTTCCCTATGTCAACCAGTTCAGCAACCAAATGAAGCTGTAAGAAAATGGTGTTTGCTTAACATGGAATTTTTGCTATCCTTAGACAACAATGTCTGCAGTTATTTTCGCTATCTTCAGAGGACAATGTAATGGTGTATTTGAGAAGTTGTTGTGATTTCAGGTCTTGAGCGATCCTCAGAAGAGAGCGATTTATGATCAATATGGTGAAGAAGGGTTAAAAGACATGCCACCATCTAGCAGTAGTGGATACTCATATGCGAATGGTAGTGGTGGTAACTCTAAAGGGTTCAACCCAAGAAATGCTGAAGACATCTTTGCAGAATTCTTTGGCAGTTCACCTTTTGGATTTGGGTCAGCGGGACCTGGGAAGTCCACAAGGTTCCAGTCAGAGGGAGGAGGTACATTTGGAGGATTTGGTATGGGTGAAAATATTTTTCGAACTTATAGTGATGGGAGTGTGCCGAGGAAACCTCCGCCAGTGGAGAGCAAATTACCATGCAGCCTCGAGGAGCTATACTCTGGATCAACAAGGAAAATGAAGATTTCTAGAACTGTAGTTGATGCCAATGGGTATGTGCATTAGTCTCAGTAACTCATTTTCTTCCTCTTCTCCTTACCTTCTTTCTTCTCTACCCTTCTGCAGGTATTGTTTTAATAAGGTCTTGCAGCAGAGCTACCATTTATCCAACACAGAGCACTATGTTTGTAGTATGTTATATGGACTGAACCTTCAAGTGAAAGAACTAGCTCTTAAATTAGTTTCAAGCTTGGTTACAAGCATTGAGATTGTGCCTTTTTCTTCAGTTTATCACATCATATATGGCACTTGTTTTGTTTGTTTCTAGCTTCTTCAAGTTCTCATCATGCAAAAAAACCATCTTGCATCCATAACACATTTGACCAATTCGAACTTTATGGTATTTAAACAAGCTTACTGATTAAAGCATTAATAGGATTTTAGCGAAAATTGACAGTTTTATAAAGTTTTCCCTTGGGCTGACATTGTTACTCTGTTGAAATTCTACTCGGAAGGTTTAATAGACATTCTATGGTGGATTTTTCCATAGCATGTCAGTTTGTACATCATTTTTAGGGGAATATTTTAGTGAAAACTGAAAGAAGTTTGACGAATATGTTGAGAGGCAGATCAATTACTTAATTTTCAGTACTACTGTTACCATTTTCCAATTGGCAACACTTCGTGCTTGTTGTTATAAGAAAACAAGTTCTCAGTTAACAGATCCCTTGTTGTCCAGCTGAGACAAGTTATCAGTAGTATTCAGCATCATTGTCCCATCATACTACTTTCTGTTACTACTAATGAGTTTTTGCTTCATGGCAGCCTTGAATTTAAAAGAGTTACAAAAACTTAGAGGGCATGAATATCATACTGATTAAGTTCATAACTTTGCAGACGCCAAACACCAGAAAGTGAGATATTAACCATTGATGTGAAGCCTGGGTGGAAGAAGGGAACTAAGATTACTTTCCCGGATAAAGGAAATGAGCAGCCAAATCAGCTACCAGCAGACCTTGTATTTGTGATAGATGAGAAGCCCCATGATGTGTACAAGAGAGACAGCAATGACCTTATTGTGAATCACAAGGTGTCGCTAGCTGAAGCACTAGGGGGGACCTCAGTAAGTCTCATCACACTTGATGGCCGTGATCTTAACATTGCTGTAACAGATATAATTAGTCCTGGTTTTGAGCTTGGCATTCCTGGGGAGGGAATGCCAATCGCCAGAGAGCCAGGTAATAGGGGTGATCTAAGAATCAAATTTGAGGTGAAGTTCCCAACAAAATTGACACCAGAGCAACGAGCAGGACTAAAGCGTGCCTTGGGGGGTTGATAATTCTTGGACCTTTGCATATACATAAACAAATAGTTTGAGCTTGGCTGCCCCTAACAGTGGCCATTCCCCTGTTGACAAACTGTGGTATTTCACAGGTAGAGGTACCTGCATATTGAAATCTTTATCCGCTCCTATCTCTATCCTCTACATTTCACTTTTCTCAGTGCCCAGTATTTTTGTAATCTTGTAATTCCCACTATGATTCTTTTTATTTTTTTTCCTTTTTTGTGTCGTTATTGGATGTATAATGTAATTAACTCTTTGTCTCCCCCCCCCCCCCCCCACCAAACCCAAATTGTGGGTTGATTGGAGCCTAGGAATTTAGGGTTGTTCAATATTTTTTTTCTTTCACTGTACTTAATACTTATTATACTGGATGGTGAACCCTCCAGTAGATTTCATCCAGCCAGTGTATTATTCACTCATTCTTTAGAAACACAACTTGTCATAATTCAATCTTTTTGACCGCTTTAGTTATTTATCATTTCTGTTGCTTCAGTATCATTAACACGATCCAAAAGTGTGCAATAAACTCCGAAAGTGTACGTTTACATACACCCGTAACTAAAGGTTCAGGCAGCTAATCCTCTAAAAACAGCGTTTACTTCGGGTATCGTGTTAAGTTTCTTTATTTTTTCAATCAAGTTAAATGGCAAATACCAATTGTTCTTGACATTTTTTTTGGGTTCCTCTCAAAATGCTATTTTCTGGACAGCCCATGTAGCAAAGTTATGTAGAGAACTAGTTTTTCCGTTTGCTATAAACAGAAAAGACTACAACTCAACTACTGGCGGTTACAAAGTTAAAAGAAACGAAACTAGAACACTGGATTTACAATAAAAGTAATTAATTCAAAACCCTCTACTTTTCGGGGCATCTTGACGCCAGGCTGCCCCCGGTTGCCCATAAAATTGAACTCCTCCAGCTCCAGGTTGAGACGGAGGAGCAGTATATGTTCCGTGCTGGGTCCATTGATTTTGTTGTGGGGCTTGCATAACGTTCATTTGGGGCTGCAATGACAAGGATGGCTGACGATATTGTTCATGGGGTTGCATCAATCCTACATGCCGTTGTTGGTTAACCATGGGGGGTCGCTTGTAGCCATGAACTGGCTGTGCAGACTGTGGCTGCCACTCCGGGATGTCATCGTCGTCGTCATTCCATGGCTGAATTGCAACCCCAATACCCCTCCTGTCTGAAGAGGCAGCACCTTGGGGCTGTCCATATTTATGTATAAGCTCTCTTATTTGATCCACAGGACGTGACGGAGTCTGGGGATGATGCAAAGGGGCCACTGGCCCCCGAGGGGTATGTTGGATTGAACCACCAGAAAAGTTAAACTCAGGAAGGTCATCATCATCCCGGGCAGCTCCAGGGCCAAACCCAGGAGGAACTTCATCATCATCATCATCATCATCCTCTTGAGCAGGGTGTTTAGCATAAATAGAGTGTCTGGCATGAGACATTGAAGTTTTCGGTGTAGGACTCACGTTCATGTTTGTATTAGTTGTAGTGGTGGTAGTATCCTTATCTTGATGTCTCCTAGTAGAAGTGAAGTGTTTCTTAGAGGCATGCTTATGGTGTGAAGCTGAGTTTGGTGATATTGTTGAAGTTAATTGAGCTTTTTTCCATACAAGAACACCAATTAGACCATTATCAATAGCACCGAGTGCCTCGAGATGGTCTTTAGGGACGATCTTGCTCAGCAAGTCAATCGTTTTCGAGTGAGGCGGGCAAAAATAAAGCTCAATGCCGGGGCCAGGCTCAGCAATACCCACTCTCCCATCCGACACATAGGATTCAGCAACCTGCAAAAATAATCACATACAGCAAATTAAGTACAAGTCAGTCACTACAACCAGCAGCAAAAGGGTCCACACAATTACTAATAAATGGCTAAAGCTTAATACCTCCGACAGATTCTTACGATCACTTTTTGGGGACGCCTCCTTGCCAACAACGTGCATAATCTGCAAAACATTTAAATATATTAGCAAAACCATCCAGAGTAAGTCAAATAGAAAACCAATATTTATTACACTCTAAATAACTAATTTGGTGCCACAAAAATAAAAAGATAAAAAGATACATACATGTCAATCTGCCCCAAACCCAAAACGTAATTATTATTTTTTTCCTTGATCTTTATGTGGAACGGTATAATAAATTTCCGTACTTATTACCATTGAAAATAACAATAAATAAATATTAATTTAATTTGATAATGGCCACTTTGAACATGATGTTGTCAGTTGGACAATAATTGTTTAAAAGAGAATGGACGTCTGCTGATTCTTATGTGGGTAACTTCACAGTCTCTCCAATTACATCAATTAATTGAAATTTTAAATTGTAAAATTGATCCCATCTCGCTATTCATCCACCAGAATATTGTGAGCCGCTGTTGCCAGACCCAGCAAAGTGCTTGCTGTTTTGCCTAATTGATCCTAATACCAGCTGTGCTTCTTTCACCTATAAATAACTTTGATTATGTAAAATTATCTCACCCCAAGCTGCTCTTAAATATGTGATCATTGACCTAAAAAAGTAATTTTCTGTGGATAAAAAGACCCTAAATGCATCAGTAGCAAATAAAAGAATAAAAAAATTGGATAGAAGGGCTTTTCTTCCTTCTTCCTTCCTTTTTGGTTTGTAAATAGAGGGAACAACAAACAGGTCACATATTTAATACAGTGCAAACAAACTTGAGATACCATTACAGCACGACTTCGAGACATTGGAAGCTGTTGCAGGTATTTCTCAAATGCATCAAGTTTCACCCTCCCCTTGATTTCAAGGAAGCTAGCCCACTCCTTTGTTGAGGTTTTTTCACCACTGAAATAATAAAATCAGATTAGCAACACAAAATAAGAACATAAAAGGAAATAATCTACCATCTACTTTCCAATAAGTTAAAATTACTGGCATCTCTCCTCCAGATACTAATTCTATCATATAATACCATTAACATTCTTCCCAAACAGGCTCCAAATGATGGGAAATCTATTTTTATCAAGAAGGGACAAATCATTTTGCAGGGTTTATGCTTTTCCATCCTCTCCTAAAAATTCTTGTGTTCTAAGCACAAGAATGCAAAGAAAAGAAAATATAGAACGCGCAACGCGGTAAACAAACATCGTCTTAACTCAGAGAACTCAACTAATTAAAATAATAATTGCAGTATCAGAAATAATATTATGCTGCACACAGGGCACTATCTCTGCAATTCATCAGATCCATTGTCCTGACAGATAGGATGCTTAGCAGTATCATGGATCATATGCTTATTAATGATGACAAACAATTGTAGGAAGAAATACAGTGTACTTGAAAACATAAAAATGTTCACACACCTTTTGAAGATGCCAGTTACCGAGGCCATGGCTGAGATATTAAGCTGAAGCAAGCCCTCCCAGACAAGTTCACTCTTTGATGCAACAACAGGAGCTGCAGTTTCTGATTTTACAGGACTATCATTGTGCTTCGAAAGAGTATCAGATTTAGTTTCTGTTCCTTCAACATTGTCATGTTTGGCTGGTGTAGCATTAACAGGATCTTGTTGAGTCTGGAGCGACTTTGACTTGGAACCAACTTCTGTATCATCCCTGTCCAACTTGGGTGTGGGTGTTGATTTTTCAGCATCCCCAGATATATCTTCAAATGGAGGCTCTGAATTAAGGGATTCCATGAATTCATCAAGAGAGACAATTGGAGGAAGAAATTCAGCATCTTTCATTTCATTATCAACCATGAGCCCTTGCATCAAATCAGTAGCTTCGCTTGATGGAATGGTAATGGTGCATTGATCTTCCTGTCCTTCAAGATTACTTTTTTTTTCAAGGGGCTGCGGCATTTGATTCCTTTTTTGTTTGACAGATTTAGAAGGGGGAGAGGCTCCTCCTTCATTCTCTTGTCCTGATCTCCGATCATGTGAGCTTATGCCAAGAGACACGTCCATGGAAGTAGTATCAACTTGTTCAACTTCAACTTGGAATTCACCTTTATGCGTCTTCTTCACCATCCGCCTTATATCAACATCTGAATCCGGTAAAACTACCATTTGGGCCAACTCCTGGGCTTTTGCCATTCTCCACTGAGAGAGCTCCTTAGAAGCAAGTTCCTCCGCAGTCATGGAACATAAACGTTCTGGGAGAATTTCTCCTGACATAACTTTTTCTCTCAGTTCAGGGTTATTGTGATCCTTTAAATTGAACAAAAGAGATCTGCCCTTTTCTTTATACTTCTTATTCACACCTCCAAATAATTTAAAAAGTTCAGCTTCAATTTTAGATGCCAATATCTGTGGAGATTGATCTGGTGGTGGTTCTCCCCTGCCTCCATCTCCAACCACTTTCTGATTTCTCAACTCCTGATTTTCTACAGTTGGAAGTTCATTTTTCTCTTGAACGCCTATTACAGGTTCCAGCACCCAAGAGAGTCCATTTCCCTGCAGAAGTTCATCTCTGGCAAAAAAGTTGTCACTAAACGGAACATCTTCATCTGGCAGATGATTGCCATATTGAAAATCTTCCCCACTGCATTTTGGGATCTGCATAGCTGTAGATGTATTACCATTAGTAAAATTTTGTTGGGTTCCACTTCGAACATCTGTGGACATTGCAGAAGAACCTTCCTTTGAGGTTGCCGCTTCCTTGGGTGCCGCAGAGACAGGCTCAACAGTATCAGAAGCAGCAAGTACAGAACCATTGGGTTGAGAAATCCCCTGCAACTTTCCAGGAATAGTTGCAGCCTCATTCTGAGAACTTTTTTCTGCATTTGAAGATTTATCTTGTGAAACTAAGGCCAGCGCAGCAGCCAAATTTTCCCTCATCTTGGACCTCACAGATTCGAGAGAGCCACTTTGAACCTTTGCAGATGATTGCAAATGAGCATTTTGACTTTTCTGCATCAATGGCTTCTGTGGCGCAGATTTACCGGGTACGGAATCCTTTTGTACTACTTTCTTATTTGAGGCTGGCGAATGTTGTGATCACGTGGCAGGCCCGCAATCTGGGA
>NW_006263303.1:2555265-2566336 GCF_000493195.1 Citrus x clementina | reverse complement strand
GAAAAAGGCCAAAAAACTGCACCCCCCCCCCCCCCCCCAACCCCAAAAAAAAGAAAAAGAAAAAAGAACAGTTAAAATTGCATAAAGCTGCATATCCACAGCTATCTGAATAAAAAAAGCACATGACCACAAACTCAAAATAATGACACTTAGCATGCTCTTTTTACTTTCAGAGATTCCAAAAACATACAATTAAACACAGTAACAACAATGCAAAGTCAGCACCAAATCAGGCATTTCAAAGGCCTATATTAAGCAACTCTCAAGCACTCAGACAAGTATATTTTCAAGCTTAGACACGGGATATATTACTTTATGACCCAAGAAAGGCTGAAATCCTTATTAATTAACCAGAGTCATCCTTGATAGCTAAATCAACCAATCAATCGTTTGGGGATTAAAAAAAATGACAAGTACCAGCAAATAACAACCAATTCATACAAGGAGTGTAATTAAACATCAATCATATAATAAAACTTGCAGTAAACATGTATTAAGATACAAGTTGCTATAAGAATTGCTCATTTCACATTAAGCAATCATGTAATCAATAAAACAAAAGAACAAAAATTCATTCAATCGTACGAAACCTTTTACAGCCATTCACCATTTGAAAAAATAAAAAATTAATTCGAGAATAATTAGGGCTTACAACAAAAACAAACGAAATCAGAGAGCACGGATTCGAATCTAGAAGTTATCTAGAGACAGATCAACGAAAAAAAACCCTAAAAACAATCGAACCAAAACACAGCGTTTCGGAGTGGGGATGAGTACCTGATAACTAAAGCTGAAGAGAGAGAGAGCGAGAAGAGGGAGAGAGAGAGAAAGAAAGTCGGCTATAGAGATGAGGCTTTGGCTTGACTTGGCTCGTAACTTTTGATTGTTGTTTGGTTTGGGTAACAATATAAACCCTAGAAATTTTTTTGATTTGATCTTAAGGGATAAGCTCAGCGGCCTTTCCTGAGAAACCACTTTAGCTCCGCACGTGTGCATTATTGACACTAACCAACGGTGTAGGGGCAAAATTCACTAGATGGATTGATCTTAAGCCGTCAGATCAAGAAACGAGCCGTCACGTCAGGATGACTTTTAGATCATTAGTCCAAATTGGCCCTGTGGGCTGCCCAGCATACACTCTCATGAATATTTGGGCTTTAGCTAAGCTGACTCCGAACTCGATTTGCCAAAATGTTTACATTTGTAAATCATAGTTCTATTTTCTAGAAGAAATTAGAAATTTGTAATCATAGTTCTATTGTTGGAAGAA
Organism: Citrus x clementina; assembly: GCF_000493195.1. Taxonomy (NCBI): domain Eukaryota; kingdom Viridiplantae; phylum Streptophyta; class Magnoliopsida; order Sapindales; family Rutaceae; genus Citrus; species Citrus x clementina. The sequence goes on along the minus strand of NW_006263303.1, from coordinate 2,565,066 downwards.
ATTACATAAAAATAAAATACGAATTCAACTAAATTAAATGTTTTTACACTTACAAAATCATGAGCCCTCCCTTATTTAAATGATACAATTTTTTTTTTAAATCAAAATAATTTTGATGCAATGATAAGATTTTTATTACAAAAAAATTATGTTTAATTAAACCTATTGTAACTTTTTGTCTTTTTCTGTAAGTTTATCAGAAAAAAGAAGAGTTATATATATAATAAGTAGAGCTTCACAAGAATTTTAAAATGGTGTTAGGAGCTTCACTATTTAACAAATAAATTGGGCCTTATAAGCAAACAAGAGTGATCAATTCTGTCCATAATTGTTAAATTGATGATGTCAGAGAAATGCCCTTTTGTTAAAAAAAAATACAAAATCAGCAACAATATGTCTATTTGCTTAAAAATATAATGATATGTCTACAAATAGTTGCACAATTTTTTTTTTAGTACGATTTAAGTTGAGGTTTGTGTGGTATAAAAAGATTGATTACCTAAAAATATTATAGGACCCTCATAATTCTAATATTGGATATGATCGCTATCTTGGTTCTTTTACACTATTGTTATTATTCAAAAATTGTAGACCTTTGTTGCAATTTTTAAAATTCATGTTTGGATCACGCTTGAATGTCTTCACGCCGGGGGGGAAAAAAAAAAAAAGGAAAAATTCCATACCCCCCCCCCCCCCCCTCCCCAACCAAATGCAAAGTGGAACAGAAATTTGATTCAACAAAGAGCCATATAAAAGAATATTAAAGTTTTTTTTTTAATACGTTATACACAGATGTTACTGACATTACATCAGACATTACAATTAATATTTACAATCATATTATATAACTGAGATCACCGTCATACATTAATACACTGAAGCACTTGCCCATATATTTTAAACCCTCTCTAATATTCGAGAGTGTCTACTCTACTCACATTTCATAAGAGAAAGACTATCTCCACTCAATTATGTTAATAATTGAGAGAGTACTGAAATTAACTCCCATTTCGTAAGAGATATACTGTCTCCACTCAATTATATTGATAATTGAGAGAGTATTGAAATTAACTCCTATAAAACTCTTACGGAGGCTCGAACATTTGCACTCAACATTGGACCAAAAGCCTATTGGTAAAAGAATATTGAAGTTTGGTGAAAGAATATTAAAGTTAAGTGAACAAATTCATTCTCTTTATAGGAAGGGTAATTTTCAGAAACCTCCCTTGAGGTTTGGTGTATTCTCACTTAGATAGAAAGTATTCGCGTATTCTCAGTAACCTCCCCTGACGTTAGTATTCCTACTCTTAGACCGTTTGTTGACTGATAAAATGACCAACATACCCTTGACTTTAAAACAACACAGTTTTTATATTAAGATTAATGTATAGTATGTACTATTGGTTAATAGTATCATATTTGTTTTGGCGCCAAATAGATATAAACACAATGAAAGTACCAAATCACCCTTCTCATTTTCCAAAATGACTTAACTAAAAGAGAAAAAATTTGAAGTCTTTTTTTTCTGTGGGGGGGGGGGGGGGGATAGGAAAATTTTTTGAAATTTAATTTCAACTTGCTTCTAAAATAATTTCAACTTGTTTCTCAAACTCAAGATATAAGATAAAGCATTCATCTTCCTTTATTAGTAACAAACCACCACCGCAAATATCATTTTATCTCCACATCAATTATTTACAAACTCTTTCAACAAAAATCAAGAGACTCCATAAGGCATTAATTTTGATCATTTATCAACAAATGGAGACTGAAACATTAATGGCACACGCAAGAGCAACAACTTTGTTCCCGCACCTTCTTGCTTGTCATGAGGGTCACTGCCAGCCGTAGCAATCCATTCCTTTCGCTTATCCACATCTTTGTATGAATATAAATGTCAAAGTGTGTTGCAATTGGGGAGTCGTAGTTCTAAAAGCAGGGTAATGTCTGTATCACCACAAAACCAAGATGAACAAGTTCATGAAACACAAAAAAAGAAAAACTGGCCAAATAAGATTAAGAATGAACATTTCCAACATCATCCTTCCCCAAGTCAACAAGCATAATATGCTCTACACATTGCTTTTTATCATTCAAAATTTTCTTTTCAAACACTAAATTGTCATTAGCAGTCTTGCCTTTTCTAACAGTGCCAAGGGGTTGATTAATAATTTTTCTCTGTAAATAATGATAAAAGGTGAACATCTGCAATCATCACAACAATACAAACAAAAATTCTGATAGTAGAAAATAATTAATGCATAGAGTGGGAAACAAATCTTATATAGTCATTATGTATCCCTAAAATCAAAACTTAAGGAGAAAGAGAAAAAAAATATGAAATTAATCATCCCAAAATTCCTTCAAGTATTACTAACCTTCTTCATACTAGTAAGAATTTTTGGACTAAAAGCCACTAGTAAACTCGATTTAACATGATTAGAGAAATAAATAAATAAACAAAAAGCTTGGAAACTAAATATTATTTCTCGACAAACAAATAGTGTTAGGGAAAAGCAAACAAACTTGTAACTAAGTCATGTATGGACTTGAATTAACATCTCAATGTTTTCTATATTTCAAATGAAGTCTGCAAGAGTTTGCCTTTAATAAGGTTGACTTAATATGATGTGGAAAATGTGACCAGGAAGGACATATTGCTTGGTATGCAATGCAACCTCCTTGTATGCTTCACTTGTCATGCTTGACCTCTCCAATTTCGGACTAAAATGTTGTGTGTAACTTTATTGAACCTAAGCAGAGCTGTGGTCTGAAATTGCATTAAAAATAAAATGTCAAAAAAGTTAACTAGAAGAAACAACAATGAAGAAAATGATATTAAAAAATATAAATTGAACGACAACAATTTGCAGAATTTTTAATGGAACTATCCATGCTCCCATTTATACAAAACCAACAAGTTATCACTAATCATAGGTTAACATAATTTCTCCATCACAAATTTATCTGGTTTTTCCACATATAACCATTACTTTATGATTTCAGTGCATGCCCCAATAAAGCCATGTAATGCACTTCATTGTTGAAACTTTTTTCCTTGAATTAAAACAGACATGCAACTAAAATAGCTCATGTGCACCCTAAACCCATGGATCCAAAGAATACAGCAAACCATTTCATTTTTCGCAACCCAAGTCATGTAAATAACACGATAAAAACCCAAAAAAAAATTCAAAAACCCCTTTAACAGAATACTACCTATATACACTTCAAACTATCTTCAACATACATTTTTATATTTAATTTTACTATAACTATCATGAATCTATTGAAAATAATCATAAGAAACAAATAAAAATCTAAAAAGTTTTCAAGAACTATTTTTCAATCAATCATAAAGGCAGCAGAGATATTTAGCTCTATGTTCAACGTGCTTTTGTAATACTCATTTAACTACAACTAACAGTAAATGATGGACAAAATCAAAAGCAACAGCAACAATCTTAAAAGAATTTCAAGATCCATTTGCTAATTTTTCACCGAGACTACCAATTTCAGCTAATAAAACTAGCATGCATTGAAAGAATTAATACCTTATTCGTGGCTTAAAACAGTGGGATGATTGGCTAGTTGTCGGAAAAAAACTCACTCGCGGTCGTGAATCATTCGTAGCCGATATTAGAGTTGGCTTCATCGTCATGGTCTTTAATTTACGGCCGAAGTACTTGATCAAAGCATTAGAGAGAAAATGAAACGAGTTTTGCTTGGTTGCTTTGGATTTGTGGAGTAGAAAGACGAGAACTTTTTATTTTGTTAATATCTGTTGGATAAAAGCGTGCTTCAACTTATTGTCCACTGGATATTAACAATGGTCAAATCATTTCCAAAGCCCAGTGCAAAAATATTAAGTTAACTTGAATAGTTTGTCGTTAGCGTGTTTGATTTACAATCTTGCCCTCACTACTCAACATATACTAAACGAAATATTGACGTCAAGGGAGGCTACTGAGAATACGCAAATACTTTCTATCTAAGTGAGAATACACTAAATCTCAGGGGAGGTTTCTGAAAATTACCTTTATACGAAATATTAGTTGTACAAAAATTAATGTCGTTCAAATGTTGGTTTGATGACCATCGCGATTATCACAGATTCGCATAGAAGGATGATTGCCACACACAACCTACACGATTTATTATTAATTATATAGAGTTTTGTATTTTCATTGCATCAATAATTGAATAACATTGCACAGAAAGTTTGTCAAGCTTCCCTCAGTATAAATGTATAAAAGGTTGTGTTTTACTACATTTTAACTGCCTGATAAAAATAAATACTTGTTTTAGAAATATCTCGAAGTAAAATCAAATTTTGAGACTCTTTTACTACATATTGCTTTTAGAAAGACCCACAAGAACATTATGTTCATTGTTCTTATAACTAAAGAATTAACTATTAATCTTTCCCATAAAAAAATTAGATTAAAAAAGAAAAAAGAAAAAACAAATAAATGAGGAAGCATCTCTACTTTATATTTCTATAACGTTGATACACAAATACTTTCCCATCCTAAACGAAACTCCCAGGCTTCACGCGGCCATTTGATGCCGCCAAGCAAGTAATATAATCTATATATAACAGCACTTTTTTGGAAAAAAAAAAAAAAAAAAAGAAGGCAAAATGCTTTTAAATCATCCATCGGCCCAGCTACATCTCAGCCGAGAAAAAGGAAATGGATGAGCTTGGACAAATAATCCAGCCATACAAGAAGGGATGCTCAAGCATTTAACTATGAAATCATACATGTACAATAGAGGAACAAGGTCATGTATATATATTACATCAACGCACTGAGGTTATCGAGCCATCGTCGGCCCTCCTGTCACCCCTCCACTGGCTGTCATTTGTCCCGGAGATCGAACCCAAAATTCTGGCATTCGCCCCGGAGATTGAACCAAGAACAGTGTCACCAACCTCAGACTTGCATAGGGGACATGAAGCATTAATCTTTAGCCATTTATCCACACAATCCTTGTGAAAAAAATGAGAGCATGGCAACTCCCTCAGCTCATCATTGTTAGCATACTTTGCCAAACAAATGCAACAAACCTGTATATGGTTAAAAAATAAAAGAGCATCATTTTGGATCCTGCGTCAAAATAACAAGATTGACAACATAACACCAAGAAAATCAGCACATAGCTTAACCATACAATGTTCTGAGAGAGGGAAATGTACGACTTTACTGGCAAAACTAGCAGAGACTTTAGCATTATAAGCAGACATCACAGTGTTCTCAATCTTTAAAGCAATCATGGTCAAAATAGTACAGTCAATGATTGTGCTACGAGTTAAAACAGACAAAAATCACATTTGGAGTTATTGGATAATTGCGCCCAACGTTCATGATATGAATGACTGAATTTACCAAGCTCATCATCATTCAGAATGTAATTCTTCATTTTATGGAGGACTACAAGTCAGAAAATCTCCTAATGGTTATGTTTAGTGTCTATGATCAACAAATATGGACAAATCTATGACCAAGTATCTGAACTCATGATTAAAACCAGCAGTCCAGCAAAAACATACCGCATCTTCTCCAGATATCACACGCTCCTTTTCTGTTCCTGCAGCCACAACCCCACCATCACCAACGCTTGAGCTGTTATCTCTGTCATTACTACTTCTAGATTTCTTCAACTTAAACTTGTATGTTGGTAAAGCATCTATTGATTCTGCTGTGGCTCCTCTGGTCTGTGCTAGATCTTCTCTTAACCCAAGTATGGAAACTATACAAGGCAGGCAACAGCAGATTGTTGCACAGAGAATGAAGGGCATAGCATATCCAATACAGCTAATGGCAAGAAACACTATACATAACCTGCAAAGCAACAAAGATAAAAAAAAAAGATAACACGAGCTTTAAAAAAAGGGCAGAATTTGGAACGAGTGAATGAGATGTACACCATGGCGAAGTACCTGTACAAATTAGGAGCATCGGCGGCAGATGAATGCCCACCAAATATCCAAACGTTACCAACAACAAACCAAACAGCAAAGAAGCAATCCAATGCCATTTTGAAGTATTCCACCAGCACCTTGAATCTGTCGACAAAATGAATTAATTTATCAAATTATAAGTAATTAAAGCTCCTCAATGGCACAAATTTCCTAACCAAGCAAAATAAAAAACAAGGGGGCATAAGAAGCATAATGGCAATATGCCACAAAAATCATGGAAAGCAGATCTCATGGACAAAGATCTATTTGCTTTGTTAGGTGACAAATACCGAAAATTGAAAACTGATGGAACCATGGGAACATTCTCTTTGTTACAGGAGACAAGGGAAGGTTGATTATACACTTAAACTTCTTATGGAACGAACTCAATCTTATAAGACCACGAGATGGCACCAACTGCAAACAGTTGGCCAATTCAGTTTGATCAAGCTAACACCAAGAAAGGAGACGTGGGTGGAAAAGAATGAACAATTGAACAAATAAGATATTGGGAAAAATCTCAAATAGCCAATATACTTTGGTTTGTTCTACTTCATATACCCAAACCCACTACAACATGATTCGGATTTGTTGACAACCTATTTCTGCATTCCTAGCCATAATCCAGCAAAGAAACTAGTATCAACTGCTCTCAACCACAAAAAGCTCCAAAGATTTAGTAGGCGATGAAACTCTGTTAAACAATACAAACTATTTAAATGACATTAGTCATCAATGCAACAGAACATATAGAAAAAGTCAGCAGATACCCTTGTTCCAGCATGCACAACAAATACACCAAGATTCATACCTTGGACTCAGTACTCCTGTATTTTGTCCACCTCTATGGGATGCAATAGGAGCCCGGTGATCTTCCACTTCTGAAGTCCTAGGGACAGCAATAGAAAACGGAGCAGCAGGTGCATTTAAGCGAGCCGAACTATTACGAGATTGCACTGAATCTGGCTCTGAAACCTGATTGCTTTGACGATAACGCCAATATAGAAGAGGAAGGGTTGCAACACATCCAGCTGCATAACCCACAATCCATTCAAACAAAGGAGCGCGTGGATGCTCATGTCTGAACACTGACAAAACAACAACAGCTGCAACAACCTGGCTCAATGTGAGAACTAGTTCAACAGAGATCCATAATCCAGAATTCAATGGACTCCTACGACGACGGGATTCCCCTCTCCTTGTGAATGCAACATTCCGGGTATTTGATCCATTGACAGAAGTTGATGGCTGAGAAGTTGGATTTCTCGAACTACCCGAAGATCCGTCCTCACGCCGCGTAGAATCTAAGCCATTGGAAGTTCTATCATGAGTTGAATTAGATGAGGAAACATCAGTAATCGTTATGTCGATAATGTGCTCGCAATTGTTAACGTTCTCTGGACGCTCCATTAACAATGGGAAAGTTTCGGTTTCTGTTTCAGTATGTAGTTCCGCAGAGGGAACATCCATCTAAGTTCAACGCAATAGGAAATAGTGTAAGCATAGAATCAGAGAACAATATACCGACTTTTACTCAACTTCTCAGCTGCTTGAGGCAAATGCCACTCTCTACCAAAGATAGCTCAAGCCGTATTTACAAGCTTAAATTACTTGGCATCACAAGTCGTGGAGAATCAAATACCTAATACTGTTAAACAAGAAAATGCATCAAGATCAGAATCAGAATTAAATTCATTTTCCCTTTCAAAAAAGGAGAATAATTTGAAAACACATTTATTGCTCAAAAAGGCAACAGAAACAAAAGCAAACCAAATTTTAATGGAAGGTTCTTCATAATTCAAACCCTGATTATGCATCCGGCTATCTGTATTAATAAAATTTTATTTGAAAGCTTACTTTCCTTATCTTCTTGGATTTCCAGCAAACGAAATCACACAAAGCAGATGTAAATTAAACGAAATTCATAGCAGAGCACAGCCTCCTCTACTATTACGTTGGAATAAGACAATAGATGAGAGAGATATTACCACTAATTCTACTTGAAGGATATCACTCAACTAACCGATCAGTTCATCTAAATCAAAATCCAAAAAATCCTGTGATCTTCCATGGCTCACACAGAAACCATTGGAAAAGGAAAAGGGAAACTCAAATTTTAACTTGAATCATATCCCAAAGAATTGCTTCACTTATGGAAATCTTGGAGGCTTTAGTATCTAAGAAGTAACAGACTATTTCACAATTCATTTTTCCTCCCTTTTCTTCCCCTAAGTATCATCAAAAACATAACAAGGCAATGTAAACTCAATGACATTTAAAATCTTGATAAGAAACTAACACAAACTGATTGATGAAAACTAAAATAACAACACATGTTGATTAAATTCAGTCTTGCATTAGTGTGTAATCCAGAACACTCAGTATATGTTTAAATACTAATTGGAAAGAAGCAAACAAATTGAAGCCTTCAAACTTTTCAAGAGCTAAAATTCCGTTATTTTTTGTAATTAAAAATTAAAACAAAATTACCAACGATTACGAAAATCAATAACACAAACAACGCTCGATCATTTCGTAATCAACTCAGTTCTTTAAAATTACAAGACCGAAAAGAAACCCCAACGACGATCGGCGAATCAAAGAAAAAACAATAATAAAGCACATTAAAATTTGACGAAATTCGAGAAACAAATTCACAACCACAGACGAACAGAGAGCGAAAGATAATCGTTACCATAATGCTAGCGGCGAAGAAGAGCGGAGCGGCAGGTTGCAGTCGATATTTGAGGAGAACGAAACGATGTCGTTTAGGATTTTTTTTTTTTTCCTGGGTTTCGTTTTTTTTTTTTTTTTTGGTCTTGCTTATAGACGGGCAGATAAAGAGTCAGCTTTTGATCTGCATTTACTTCGCCGCGTGGTCTGAGAATATACCTATGCTTATTTGAGTGTGCGTATATTGCATCGTATAAATACATCATTTTGCTTGTTATTTTTCTAAGGAATAAAAAGTTTACCACGATTATTTTCTTTTATTTGTTTATTAAATAGGACCAATTGCTGCATTTTTTTTTAATAGTTTTATAAAAATGCCATTAATTATTAGTTATTATTATTATTATTTCCGCGGAAATATTATTTATTTTGCCACGTCAGCATCCGGACATAGACATTGCCGAGCAATGGGTCCCATTTTGACACGGGAGCACTTTGTCATTTTGTCTGGCTTGTGGACTTTACAAGTTCATCATGATTACGACAAATCAAATTCCAATCGAGAAAAAGATGTCATTTCCTTGGGAATCTGTTACAAGAATTAAGAAGCAGCTGTAAGTAACAATGAAATTTGAACCGTTTCTTATTATTATTATACACCAAACTCATTCATTACATTTGTGTAATTTTAAAAAGAATCGTAAACGTAGCATCAAGAAAGTCCTCACCGAACTTCCGAGCTTATTAGTTTGGGCGTTTGCTCCTCCATCTCGCCATAGTGCGTGTGGCCCCGCCTGTGTTTGTTTCTCGTTCGATTCTTAGAATATGTATCTCTAACTAATTAGGTAGTAGTAGTATGAATGCTAATTAGGGTCATTTTGATAATATTATAAATTTTAAAGTAATTACTATTATAATATATGAAGATATATATGGAATTATATTAAATATAAAAATAATTTTCAAAATTAAAATTTTAAAACTATTTCTTTTTTATTTTATAAAATCTGCTACAAGATATGGTGATTTTATCCCAGAACTACCAAGATATGAAAATTCAACTTCGTTCACATTTCAGCTGAAGTTTGATCAGCTTGTTCAGAAAATAAGCCTATATCATCAAATAACATTCGCTTCCATGGGAGTTGCTTTCAATGATATAA
>NW_006263303.1:2537436-2555165 GCF_000493195.1 Citrus x clementina | reverse complement strand
CCTTTTTTTCCCCGGCCCCCCCCCCCCCCCCCTCCTTTTTTTTTTTTTTTGGGATTTCACCACCCCATATATTGTAAGGCGGAGAAAGACTTGTAAAAATTTTGGAGCAAAAGTTACAAAATGTAGGTAGGTTAACAGGCAATTGAGGTTGCTAAAGGAGTCACCAGAACAGCAGTATTTCCTGTTATTGGCTGAAGACGGGCTGCATTTTCTAATTGCTCCCATGCTTCCTTCCGCCTTTGATCTACCAGGCTCAGGTTGGCTACTTGTTCCCTGTACTGAGCATGGCAAGACATGAATAGCACGTCGTCCATCTCAGAGAACATCTTTCTAACATTCAGAGTGAGGTTGAGAACTGCTTGGTTCCAATGGCTCTGGGCATTTTTCTCTAAAACTGGAAGTAAAATAGGCAGAATCACCTGCCGGTTATGTGCAATCAAGTTCACAATTTGATCGTTGTTCCATAAGAAAAGGGCTCTTTCGGCGACCTGAAATGAATCAAGTTCAGAAAATAAATCTTTGAAGTTCTTTCACCAAGGAGATTGAGTAATAATCTCTCATAATACAGAGGCAAATACAACACTACTACAGAAAAAACAGCTGCTCTATGATAATAGTGAAGAGAAAAATGGCAAAAGCCATAAGGCATTTTCTATCAAAAAGTGAAGGAAAGTGCCACTGCAAAATGACAAAAGTATATAAGGTTGCATAAACCAAAACCACACCAAGAAGTCGAACCTCACCATGAGACCATGCAAATCACAAAGATAGTTGAGGTATTAAGTATTAACAAGAAATCCTCCCACCTAAGAAATTGCTCATTAAGCATCAAACAAACAAGAAAAAGATGCTCCAAAACTTTTTTTTTTTTTTTAATAAATAGAAGCTAATGATCTGATCAGTCCTTTTAAAACCAACTGAATACACCTGAGAATTTTTATTAAAGCACCAGAAATCCCAAAAATGCAAGGATAAGAAACCTCTACATTGTGCTTGAGTGGAACCAAATTGGTTCTCCACTTATCCTGGGTTCCCAAGATGGAAGGCACTGAACCTCTTCCACCCCAGGCCATAAAACTCGACTTTGGATTCACAGCCTCTCATGATTTTGGGTTGGATCAAGTTGGTTTTATGGGAGGATTGCACCATCATAAAAGTTCACAACAAAACTGCAAAGCACAACTACCCATGTAGCTTCCAGCACACAACACTCATAAACAATCATATAACAGTCGCATGCAAGGTAAAAAATCTAGTTGGTAGCTCCAGCAGGGTAGTGGCTCAGGGTAGGATAAACATCAGAATAGTCCTCACACTTTTGAATTACTATTAAAGAAATTATTCCTTTGAACAACAAAAAGCAGAAATATTCAAAATGAAAGAGAGCAAGATAGAATCTAGAAAGCATGCTAAAAATACACGAAGTAAAGCAGCAGATACCATTTTACACTCCTTTAAGAAAAAAGTAAATGGGTGCCTAACTTAGAAAAGAAATTAAAAAATCACATGTAATCTTAAGCATTAACGAGTCAAGAAATCATAGGATGGTCCAGGAAATAGTACCTGGAAGTGGAAACTGTTAATGCAGCATCCAATCCGCCAGAACAATGGAACCATGACCTTTTGAAATTCCACCATGTTAATTGCTTCCAAAATCTCTTCTATCTCCCCAAGGAACATCACCTCCTTCTGGCTGTTGGTTATCGGCCAGTATTTCAACAATCCATTTATCACAGTACTCGACAACTTGGGCTCCTTCTCTATAAACTGCATGACGCAGTATGAGAGCTGTTGAAAATAAGTCCCCAAAGACTTGGGCTTGTGCAAAGGAATTATAACTCTCCTCAAGAAGATCTTGTGTTCCTCTTTCAAAGGCAATGCAAACCCACTAATTATACTCCCCAAAATCTCCAACAACTCTGCAATTCCATTATGTTTCTCCGTCTCAAAAACAAACCGATAAAATATGTTACTCATAGACTTTCTGATAAACGGCCTATGAACCATAAATTTCCCATAAACCCGGTGCAAAATGGTCTTTAAACACTCCCTTTCTCTCGGATCATCGGAATCAAACAAATCAAGCAATCTTAAAATAAAGGAATGGTCGATATACCTTTTCGCAACCTTGGCATCAAGACACGAAGAAGTAATAAACTTGAGCAACAAATCATACACAATTTGCAAATGTGGCCACGAGGGATCGAACATAGGCTCGTCGTCATCATTTTCACCAGTAGTATGTGAACTACACCGATAATTAGGAGGAAAAACTCTGAACAAATTAACAGCACACATCCTACACATTGCTAAAATCGCCGGTTCGCTAAATTTCATAGACCCAGCGGCTACAAAATCTAACAGCTCAATCAAGGTCTGTTTTTTAACATCCTTTTCAACACAATTCTTAGTTGGGTCAGTGAAATCAAATGTTACACAACAAAGGCTCACTTTACTGACAAATAAATTCATCTTCTCACCATTGGGCACATCTTTGAATGGAAGCAACGGCTCGATTCCTGCCACGACGCTGGCGGGAAACACAGCTGACGAGGTTCTTTTTGTCGCAACATTGGATTTGCCCGCTGAAGAATATTTTTCTCCACCGTTGGATTTATTCCCATTCCCAGAAGCAGCGCTATTGCTTGTCGTCGTTGTGTTAGAGTTTGTGGAGAAATCGGTGCCGGAGTTGGTCCGATTCAACTCAGGCGAATCCGGTTTCAATGATTTTTTCGGAAGTTTACTGAAAAATTGCTTAAACATTGTCAAAAATAATAAAAAATCAAAAAGAAAAAATAAATATGAACAAAAGGGAAAATGAAACCCTAAATTGTTCGTTACCGATCTGTTGAGAATGTGGGTAAACGATTAAAAGTTACAGAGACATGAAAGAGCGAAAAGATTTGCGGTAAAATGATGGACATTGAAGAAAAATCAGATCTTTGAGGACAATGTGGGCAAAAAGTTGATTCTTTTTTTTTTTTTTTAAGGTTTTGAGGGAAAAAAATTTTGAATGTGAGTGCATGCACAATCAAAGAAATAATGATTACACAAATCTTCAAAAATTGAAACAGAGGGACAGTTAATTTGAGAAATTGATTATAAAAGTGATTGGGGAATCTAAAGAGTGAAGATCCACAACAAAGAGACTTTTAGAGAGATAAAATGGAGATCTAGGAAAGAGAGGAAATTTTTTTTTTTTTTTTTTTTTTTTAAGGTTGTTGTAGGTGTGGTTTGATCTCCATGAAAAGAAACCAAACTAAACTATCAGATGTGTAATTGTGTATTAATGGGCGTTTTATTTTTGTTTTTGTTTTTTTTTTAATTTTTAATTTTTTTACTTTTTTGTTCTTCGTGGATGAGAAAATTCTAGGTTTTTTTCTCGGAAAATGCAGGATTTAACTTTAATAAAAAAAGAATAATTGGGATGTAATGTAAACTTTACTTTTTTTTTTTTTTTTGTGGAAATAGTTACGGTGGTTGACTGGTTTCTTTTGGTAACCACATCAAAGTCCCTAGAGTTTTACTTTTACTCAAATACTGATATTATTTTCCATTTATTTCAAATAGGTCCCCGATCACTGATCTATTGTCATTCATCAATCATCCCGTCATCCCGTGACATGAATTTAAGTCTTCTAACATAGAAGGTATTATATGTGACAGTTTCAGTTAGACTAATGAACCGTAAATTTTTTACTATAACCACTAACCGGGCAAAACACAAAATAAATAAATAGATTGGATTGAGCAAAATTTACATAATTATTGAATGACTGAAATTCAAGTCACTTATATAGTCATATTTAGATTTAAAATTTTTGACATGATAAATTGATAACACATTTATATAATATTAACTTATTTTCATTAAAAAATCGTCCTATGTTTTTCATATATTTACAAAGTTGTTAGTTATATTTAAAATAAAAGTAATTAGAGCTTAGGAAATTTGTACTATAAATTTGTTAGAAAATATTATTAAGAACATGTTTAAAAATGTGATTCTTCATAAAATATTAAAATTATATATATATTAAATTGGTGACACAATTATAATTATAATAAAAATATCAGAATTAGAATTAAAATAAACAAATCAGCGTTAGAAGATTCTTAAAATAATAAATAAATAAATAAATAAATCAGGTTTATTTATTTTAAATTTGATAGAACTTGAAAAACATTTGATACTCTTAACACAAATTGCCACCTCTACAGCTCTACTGTCAATATTTGATACAAAAGTAAAACACTGAAGCCCTTACATGAGAAATTGCGAACTATAGGGATCTAAGTGTTATTACTCCTTTGCCGGTGCATGTTAACTTGATTACACGTGTGTCTGCTGTCTTGTACGTTGAACCGTTGGATTGGTCACTGGTGGACGGCATGTGATATCACTATACATTAATTTTTGTGTTCAATCGACTCAATGCTCACCTTCGATAAGGACGATTATGTAAGTTTATTCAAAAGTATTGTCCTTAGCAAACCTTTTACGGAATGTTTCATGAAAATATATACGCAAACATTTTCTTTTTTTTCTAAATGAATTTATAATCTATCACCAACAAATATTTGTAAGTTTTAATTATTTAAAAACACGTCCAATGGAAACACTTTGGAAAAGAATCCTAAGCCAACACATTCACATTTTTGCCCGACGAGTCCACTCTAAAGTACCAATTTATAGTACTATTAATAAATTAGAAAGCTTCGCACACGTGGAAGGTCAATTGATGAGTCAGTTGATGCCCTCCCCTTGAGGAAATATTGTTTTCATTTGTTTAAGTTTATAGAGATCTAATCTGAGAGGAATTAACAAATAGCATAATTCATAATAAATAAATAAATAAATAAAGGGAGTAAGATCCCACATAGCAATACGCTCTGTTTCAGTTGAAATATTTATATCTATAGTCAGTATGTAAGCAACCACATTGCATCAAATGTACAGTATAGTAGAGCTAAATTACTAATAATAGCTACAAAAAGATTTTTTTTTTAAAATTACAAAAATATAACAGACCATACCTGAGAATTTCTAGTCATATCTAATTCCCGTTAAAAAAAAAAAAAAAAACTCGCACATATATTTGCCCCAAAGTTAGAGGCTAAAAATGACATGCATATTGAACCCTAAGCCGTCAAGCTCTTTGGAGTTCAGCTTGTTTAGTTACTTACTGGTCAAGTAAATGGATCAGGAAAAGAGCGACACACAATAAAGAATATGGAGCAAATAAAAGAAAAGAATAAGGGTAGCTATAACTTTTTTTTTTTTTTCGGGCCTTTATGATTAATCAGGTGTTTAGATACAGAAGTACTCTCTGCATAGCTACATCTTCAATCCTACATGTAAACTAGGGGGAAAGAAATTCTAGCCGTTGTTAAGACTTCCCGGAGGCTGGGAAGTTCTGAAAATTATTCCTCAGAAGACATATAAACTGTCTGTCTAATTGGTCAGACTCCAGCAATTACAGGTTACAATTTTTGACCTGGAAGCACCAGAACTGGATAAGATGCTACAACAACGATGAACAGACAATAAAGGCAAACCATAAATTAAAATTAAACGGTAAAATGTGTTATGATGGGAACCCAGATCACCCTCCAAGAACTAGAATGGAAGCGCTGTGTCAACAGGTTGTGTAACTCATCTTATGAGGAAGAATCAGCTATTGTACTTGTTCATCTAGAGAAAACTGATAGAACTCGCTCTGTTGGGGTCATGGTTGCCACACATTTGAACTGCCACGACAACAGCAATTTTATAAAAACAGATTGTCTAGCTGAAGTGGTATAAGAAAGTTAGAGCAGGTTTTGGCATACTTTCCAAAATAGTTCCAAGTTCTCCGGAACAACTTGGATGCATGATTAGTTTAACTAGTTCATATGAAAAATGATAGATGGCACTAAAAATCAATTACCTTTTCCTGTCTATATTTCTCACGTATGGCATTTAGTGAGCAACCGTCAGTATTGAGCTGCAAATCTTCTAGTGCTAGTACTGTACACTTCAGCTCTGATGCCTTGTAACTAGTATAATGCTCTAAAGTTGAAGTCTGCAGCAGGTTCACAGAAAGATTTAATTTAGGTAATTTTATCTTATTCGGGAGTGTAAAGAATGAACAAAACTAGGCCCTGCTAGATCAATGAAACAGAAAAAATGCTGACCCATGGGTGCTCTGACTGATTAAGCGTCCATTTGGCAAGGAACACGGCAGATGCTGCTACAAGGGAAGGCCGAAACCTTAGGAAGCTATACTCCAGAAGAGTCAACTCAGCCAAGTAATTTGCTAGGAATTCAAGCTCCAAACAAGAAACCTGAATATCAAAGCAATTAAGTTGTTTTACTAAATTGTTATTGAAGAAATTAAACCAGGGAGTATGATTTGCATTTAGATTACCTTATGTGAAGCTTGAGCCGCTTGAATGAATCTCCTAAAAACCAAAAATGAGGGATAAAAAAAATTAGTCTTTTGCACTATCAAGAGGTATTTGGAAAAGGCTAAGGAAGATGCTGGTGGTGCTTTACCTTAGAAATGATTCTGTGGTGGGAACAGATAATTGAAAGTGCAAGAAATTCAGAACTTGACTCTCCATTTTCAAAACCTGTCAATTGACTTCAATTAGCAACCTTATAAATCAGAATGGGGAAGAACAAAGGCAAGATTGGACATTGCAAAATTGATAAATTGGGATTTTTCAGAACTTGAATATCCTAAGAATACTCTCTATTTAACTAAGCAGATCGGGTCGACTAGAAAATGCTAGTTTGCTCTTGGGCCAATTATTTAGGAGAGATGACAAGAATTACATGATGCAGCAGAACATATGGTCGGTATATTCATAAAATTGCCAAGTAAAATCATACCTCTTCTCTCGTGTAGGTATTATCTGTGATGAAGCAAAATTCTTCCAGTCGTGGTGCAATGATTTCTTCATACTTTCTTTAAACCACAGTGGAATAGGAAAAAAAAAGGGAAAAAGGAATCATTTAGTGCAATAATCAAAATAAACATAATATCTGATGTTCACTAATTTAGGAATATTCAAGTTATGTCGACGATATGCTATTTGAGTTAGATTTCAAAGTTTGAAACAAATTGATGAATGTAAAGCAATACAAGATAATTACTGCACTTCCTCATCTCCATGCACATTCACACTAGAGAGATAGAATGTCTTCATAATTCAATTGAAGAATTCTTTATATGTCAAAATAAAAAAAATTGATCAAGAGATTAAAAAGGTAGGAGTCTAAGAAAGGAAAACAAAGGTCAAGCATTTTATTACGTTGCAATTATTCTTTTAAACTTCAAAATGACAGATATTCACTACGAAGTAGCATACCCAACATGTTCAACTAACATTATAAATCTAAGAAACCCTAGTTCTATTACCAACCATTTGAAACTTATATTATTTGATTTATCTCTAGAAAATGTGTCAAAGTTGACAAAACATTTGTATCAAATGTACATTCAAACTCAAGAATGTTCACCTGTTGATGTCATCATCAGCATTTCAATACAGAAACATAAGAAATTTTTTCTCCCCCCCCCCCCCCCTTTCCTGATAAAAGCCTCAAGAGAGAAATAAGAAACTTTCAAATGATGAGACAGATATCACAAACTAAAAACATACAGCAATTAAGAAAGTGATAAAACTTGGAACTTACGAAGCAATTAGCATGCAAGTGACACCAACAAGCTGGAGTCTTTGCTTCGGAATATGATTTTGGGAGAGAAACCGATCAATGAGATTCACTGTGAGGTAAAGTGTGTCTGGAACCAGCTTATATTCTTCAGAAACCTAAAAGAGGAAACATAAACTATGAGTTTTGATCAATTATCTTAAAATTTTGTGGATATAAATATACATTTTTATCAAATTCATTTGAGAATAAAACATCGCTATTGCATTAAAGCTAGGTAAAGGCAAACTGTAGCAGGCTGACTCACCTCCACAAGCCAATCAATCAATATTCCCCGCATGTTTGGAGTGATATCTTGCTGCAACTTTTCCATATAAGTTGTTGAAGGTCTTTGGTCAAGCTGAAAAGAGGGAATTTTCAGAAAATCAGCATTAAATATGTTTACAACATCCACTAAATCAGTAAACAAGTATCCTTTCTTTGCCAAGAAGCATTTCAAAAATGAAAAAAATTTTACTTAATAAACCAAACTAAGTATAGTCTGTCTGAACAAAAATCAAACTGAACCCATAATGCTTTCTCCTGGTCCCAGCCAAACAAGAAGACACTTGCAAGTGGACATCAGAGTTCGCAAGGATATGATGATAATCATAATAGCAGCCAGCATAAATAACTTAAGAGATTGGAAAAGGCCAGAAACAACAGCAACTTTAAGAAGTTCTTTAAGAAGCAAACCTGGTTTACTTAAGCACAGGCAATGATAATGACATCCAGTGAATGAAAAAGCACGGTAACAAGTATTAGAAAGTAGTAATTACAACACAAACCTCTGTAACACGTATATTATTGTATATATCAGGGGCATATAAGCTGCACGCTTGAGGATCTTCCAGGTTTGAATCAATATTCACAATGCTTGGACCATTTGATTGCAGTTCTTCGCACAAGTTGTTTTCTTCTGCATAACCCAATTAAAAGACTGTCACCTTTGTGCATAAGTTTAGAAACAGAACTCTGTAACCTGCACATTTTCTTTTACGTCTTACTTGAAATTTTTTTTCACATCATTAGATTCTTTTGTCTCCCAAACATCAATCACAAGATTAAGTATAATAACAACTTAATAAGGGCATAATGCACAATTTCTGTTGCATAATTTTTGAGAAGACAACAAATGCATAACCCTTCCTAAATAGCGGCATGCAATGTCATTTAGAAGATATCCTGGCATATAATTGTGTTTGCCTTACAGTTTATACAACTCATATTTCCATTAACCGTTCTAAAATAATTTGAAATTGAACAGAAACCTTTCATTTGATGGCCTTGGAGTCCAAAAGGTTTCTCTGAAACATGTGTTGGATGGTTCCGATCTGCTTTGCCACATTCACTTGTGTTTTCTGTCACCTCCTGTGGTTCCCCCATCCTAATTTTTGACAATTCTTCAGCTAACTTTTCTTTTACATCTTCTTCAACAAGTAGATTTTCTGCACAGACATCTGAAGACACCTTTGCAATCTTCTTTGGAGGACTACTACTAGGTTGCTTTCTAGTCTGTCAACCAGCAATATCAACAGATACAAAAATTCTTATCCTTATACCAAAAAGTTTTCAAAAATAGTAGAAGTTGATATAGTTTCTAGACAAACAAAAAGTGTCGCGCCATTTCTTTGTTGGTATTATCACTGTATACAAAAACTGACCATCTCCCATTTTTAGTGGTCTGGTAAAATCAAACAATCATGTAGACAAATGTTATGAACTCACCTGAATTTTAGCAAAACTACTATAGTTTCTATGCGAATTTTCACAGATGTTGGTTACATCTTTAAGTACAGCCCTTCTCTTATGCTGAATGCCTGAGGTAGAAGTCACAGAAGCTTTGTTCTCATCCGACGCTCCCCTTTTGGAATTCATTCTTAGAACATGCTTGTGATCTGGTTTAAAGGTAGGTTTTGAGGAGGGAAATATCCCTCCTGATGTTCCCAGGGCTTTAGCTTTTGCTCGTGTGATCCGTGAAGTAGGCTCTTCAATTTTGGCATGAGTTTTATTTTCTTTATTTATGTTCACATGCCTTGAAGAAGAGCGAGGCATGACTTAATCTGAAATGCTGTTCATTGGACCTGCATTTCTATTGCCATTTCAGTGCAAAAAATAAAAACAAGAAGCTAAAACGTAGGCATGTAGCCAATAAAGCAATTGTGCAGATGCAACAAATGCTAACGCTAACATATTAAACATCAAATGCCAAGTACAATCAACTGTTCTCATAAGCAAGCATTGGTAGATTCAAAATGTTGATGTTATTCATAGCGATCTCAAGAGGAGCAGATATAGCATATATTTGTAATTACTATGCTTTTGCTTAATTCTGGGGAGCACAATAACTAAAGTCTTTTTTACTTGAGAACAGCTCATGTTTACATCTTCAAAAGGATTAGTTTAAACAACAGATCTCTAAACCAAATCGGGAGCATCAATAACTTCAATCCCCTTTTAAAGTTAAAAAAAAAAAAAAAACTACTTTATTTTTACACAATCAAACGATTTTAAATATTTGACCAGGAAACATAACTTAGAAGGACAAGAATGCAGCTAAATTATGAAAGCCATTTTGCTTGCAGATATTAATTACACATTTCAGTTTTTCTTTTATTTTTCACAATTTATCAGAAATTAAACACACATTCGTTCTGCATTTTCACATAAGCCAACCAAACCCTAACCTCTGGAAAATTTGGTCACCTTTTAGCTTCAGGTTCAAATAATAAATAACATTCAAAGTTCAAAATACAAAAGTTATCCATCCTCTGCTCCAACCAAAAATTCCTCCACTAATTCGCTCCAGGAAACAGTATTTGAAAATATAAAACGAAAACAAAAATTGCACATTCAAACGCAAATAATTTAATGACAAAAAAAAATTGTGCAAATATGGTAAATGAAAGGAAATATCTGAAAAAGGAGACTCCATCACAGATCTACGAAACGAAACTCCAAAACAATATCGTCATTGTCTCGTCAAAGTCTGTGACTCTCATCGATCCATATAACACAACGAAACAACAAAATTTAACACGGGAAAAAAAAAAAAGGAATGTGTAAGCAAGTATCCGAGAGAATAGAAGAAAACCGAGCTTACTGAGTGACTTGGAGCTCCGAGACCTTTCGAATCGGGTCAAAAAGAGCTCTTGAAAAGAGAGTGAAGAGTGTGCGTGAATTGTGATTGTGAAATTTGAGGAGTGTGACTGGTGTTATATTACTACTGCAGGAGCAGGGGCAGGGCCGCAGCAGTGGGGAGCGTGAGCGGGACGGAGTACAGTTTAAACTTCCAAAAAATTTCTTATTTCCGCTTCCGCATTTTACTGCTTCCACTCCACGCTCTTCAGTTTTTTTTTTTTTAAAATATATATATATATATATAGAAAAAGAAAATACCCAAACAGATCCCCAAAGTTTATTCTAACGTAAAAATAACCCCCAACTTTTTAGAAATAAACATACAAAGCCTCTACTAAGTTCTAGCTAGTTTTGAACTGTTACAATTATCACAATTTGTATGGCTCCGACTCCGAGTAAAATTAAAATGAAACAAAAATAAGTGAGGTAGTAAAAATGATTCTATTGTTACATCAAAAAAAAAATTATCTCTAAGGAATTTTTTTTCTTTTGGGTCATAAGATTTAAATTGATGTAGCTTTGATTTTATTCTTAAAAAAATTCATACGAAGAAAAAATTGTATGTGATAATTTATAAAATACTATTTCTACACTAGCCTCATACTTTAATTTTATTCTTAAAAAAATTCATACAAAGAAAAAGTTGTATGTGATAATTCATAAAATATTATCTTTATACTAGCCTCATATTTTAATTTTTTTCACCTACCCATTCTATGATAATTTTTGTTTTCACGTCAATTTATTGGGGGATGGTTCTCACTTTTTGGTGAACAAAGCCATCACATGATGCGACGAGACTAATCTACAATTTCAACTCTATTCACATAAGTCATATAAGTATGTTATGGGTCCATGTAGGTATTAAATCATTTTTCCCGACACTATATACATTAAACACACTTCATTATTAACCTTATTATATTAAGATAATAAGAATACGTGGTTAGTCATATCCATTATTATAATTTACCATATCTAAACTTAACAATACCAATCTCACCATTATGTTGATCTAAAATGTTTGGAAGTCTTAAGCTCCCCCCCCCCCTTACCTAAACTTTGTTCTTTTTATTAAATATTACACTTGTCACGTCAACCACCAACCACTTTAAATCACATCTGCCATCAACCACTTTTTTATTATTTTATTTATAATTCTAAAAAAAATTTAAATTATAAAATTTAAACCAGCCCAAAAATAGTGCTCGCAGGTCGGGGTGGGGGGGGGGGGGGGGAAACGTCCCCGGGGCAAGAAAGAGAGAGAGAGAGAGATGAAGAAACTAACGCAAGCGTGGTTATGTGTGTCTAGTATTAAAAGTTAATTGTATCTAGGTCTATAAGGAAAGACTTCAGTGGCCTGAATGTTGTTTTCGTTTTTGATTTGACCACGTGATTTAAATATTAATCAGTGGTCCGTGGATTATATGTGCGGGAATCTATAAATGTGATCCACTAAGATATTGCCGCGTTTGCATGCCTGGTGAAGTCAATGCGGAGTGCTCTTTTGGAAAGAACTATGCGATTTTCGAAATGTTTAAACTTAAAATTAGAATTAAAAAAAAGGAATTTTTGTGGATTTTCAACCACGAGGTAACTCTTGTAACTCAAAATAATAAAATTCTTTTATTTTGAATAGGTTATTTCAATATACATAGTCATATTTCATTTTTTGTCTTTTAATACTAATTTTAAATTTTTTAAGAATTTTTTTAAATTTTTCTTTAAATTTACATTAAACTTACAAATTACAGTTGCTAATCTCTAGTAGTACATGTATCATGCTTTTATTATTATTCATCTTTTATTAACTGGTAATTAAGTAGCTGTATTTACTTGCCGACAAGACCTCCACGAATAAATTTCAAACAACTTTTAGCTAACTGAAGTCGAATTTTTGGAGGTGCTAAAGTAAAATTTTAGTCCATATATTATAATTAGAGCACCTAAAAAGGGTGACGACTAATAAAAGAAAGTCTCAATGATTTCCACTTTATCAATATAAGCACGAAATCTTAAGAAATTCAAGAAATCTAACAGGTGTAGCCAGATGAAATACAAACATATACATTTAATCGTCTACAATGACTAAATAATAATAATAATAAATAATAAATAAAACCACCCAGCGTTTCTCTATATTTAATTTAATTAATATGTTGCGGTGGGCAACCGATGAGGGTTAATGCTGTCTTTATTATCCAGAATCCAGATAGATATTGATAATTTTTGGAAAGGGGGAAAAAAAAGAATGGGGGATTTAAAAGAGCAAAACTCTCCCTCAAAATCTAATAAAAAGTTTTATTTCAAGAATCAAATCAAGGCTTTAGAGTTTTTTTTTTTTTTTTGAATACTAGTTACACACCAGATTACTGCATTGCACAGATATTTACAAATATTTACAACTGTTATCACAATAGTATATTGATATTTACAATCAGACATACCTAACTGGGACTTATATATGATTACTTTAAATTTTATGAAATACATGCTCAGATAAATTGCTCTTACAGACGAGGAATGCCCCCCTACTTCACTTAAATTTCGTAAAGAATAAGAAGTTATAAATATTTTTAGCCCCCACAATACTTTTGTGGGGGCTTGAACCGCTGCCCTGAGCAACCCACCACTTCAACCAAGGCCGAAGTGGCAAGGCTTTAGAGTTGGTGGAAGCATTCATGGGAAATATTTGCGAGCAATTATTGCACACACATTCACAAATTCTAATTATGCCAAATTCAACTTTCATTTTGAGAGGGTGCACTAGTACTTGATTCAAATTTTTTTACAAAATTTTAAGAATCTTAAATTTGGCTCTTTTGCAGCCATTTGGAAAAGGGGTCCCATGACCATAAGCAAATACGCTCGCAATTGAACCATTGTTTGGGATATTGACGATGAGGACAATAATTTTGAATAGTTAGTTGAGTGGAGGGCGCTTGCCTAACTAAGAGGAAGGCAACAACTTTATAGGATTTGATAGAGCCAAATTAAAATGGTCCCCATTGTCCGCTCCCCTTTATTTTCTTCCCCCACCTAATCTTCTGCATACATTTCAGGCTATGAATCGTTTTGTGACTTTAAAGGGTAGCAAATGCTTAAGTCCAAGTGGCTAGAACCACTCACTCACAATTGTAAGGGAAGTGGTTCGAATCCCTTCATACGTATTGTGGGGGTTTAATTTAAATGTCTTTTCTTAGAGCCCCCAGAACTTGAGTGAATGTAATTTTTCTCCCAAAATAGGAGTTGGTCGTCCCTCAAATATTTGAGAGAGTTAAAAATTTGAGCGGTGTTATATCAGAATTGATGTAAACGGGTCTCAACAATTTATATGGCGTAAATATCATGAACATTAGTTCTCTTCAAAAAAAAAAAAAGGAAGCAAATTAACACCCCCCCCCCCAACAAAAAAAAAAGTTCAGCTTTTTTCTACATTAATTGACCCTTTAAGGGTCTCCATTGTTAGTAGTATAGACGAAAAGTTGTTCTAATAAAATGCAGTGATTCTAATTGCGCGTCAAGCCAGCAGCTAAGGTTTGTGTGTGCGCGCGCTCTTACAAACACATTCATCACGGAGAGATTATTTTATGTATCAAAGATCAATTAATATTAATATAATACGTGCATTATTATTTAATGTAACTACTCATTTATCTAGTAATTTTTTTTTAAGAAAAATAAATGAAAACCTAATAGGATGCTATTAATTGATTATATCATAGAACTAATGTGAGAAACAAACGAACCCTTTTAGATGCTCCTTTCGGCATTTTTAATATGCATTTTAAAAAATTAAATTGAAAAACAGAAAAGATACGGACCAAAAGAGAGGAGAAAAAAAAAATGTTTTTGGCTTCAATCATTAGCTATTTCTGCTTTTAATAAACAATTTTCGATTGGATCTTGATGATGTCAGTGACATATTCAAACCGCTTTGAAACTTGTTTGTTGTTTTCTTAAAATCATTACTTTTTTTTTTATTCCTTGGCTTCATAATTAAGAAGACTTTGAAATCTCGGTCTTTCTTTTATTATTGATTATTATTGATTATTATTATTATTAACATTTTGTTCGTGGCTCGGCTCTATCAATTAATTCTACTTAATAATGTGAATTAGACGAAGTCATTCGTGGGTGTTTTCATTTCACGTGTAAATCTTTTGATTTGAGATAGCATATAATATATAGGCGCTCCACCCCCACTGTAGCCCACCACCATCGTGCTAATTTCTCTATGTCAAATTAAACATCAAAAAGACTTGAAAAGCATTGTCATCGTGTTCGCTTCTTTTTGTAATTTGCAGGCTTTAAATTTAGAGCAATACCTTTACACCCACTTACTAGAATGAGCAAGTCTTGAAGTTGAAATGTCTATCATTTATCACCTATTCACTCGTTTATACGATTACACTTTGGTTCTGTTTTTTAAAAATGGCGTTTCAATCTCATATACTTCTAAGGCCTATGATAAAGTTACTACAAAAAGTTTTAAGATTATCCCCCTCACCGTTTATGTTGATATATATGGTTAATTGACGGTGCGAGGTTCCTTGTTATCAGCTTAAAATCAAATGTATTTGAAAATATTAATCATTTAAAAGTCCATTGACTAAATTTGATAGTTCATTATTCAACACAAGCAAAATGACTTTATCAAAAATCACAATTTTAATCACACTCGTAGTTATTTTCTCATTTTCTTTCTTTTTTTTTTTCTTTTTTTTTTTTTTTAATAGATTGCCATCTCTCGTTTCTCTTAGTAGTTTTAGCAGAGTGCTTACAGAGTTGAATTTGGGTAGATACAGCATTGAACTAGCGTGAACTTTATAATTATTTTGGAGCACGGGAAAGCTACATTCAAATTATTCATATTAGATTTGTATCTTTTAACTGTGAATGGTTTAAGATTTAACATAAAGTTGTGCATAATTAATTTTATAGTTCTGCAGCAGCATGGAGCGTAAAAAATAGTAAAATCACCTTTAGAGCTTATGGAGCTTAGCCTTTTTTATAATTTTGTAAATAAGAGAAGCAGTTTAATACGCGTTGTTGTTGTTGTTGTACATAGATCAAATCCAACAAATAATAATTAGAAATTGTGTTTCTTATTATACCGTCTCTAACATTACGCACAGTCTCCAACAGTCAATGAATGCTTAGAAAAATAACCTGAAACCATGCATTTGTTTCGGAGGCAAGCAAGATTGCCTGTTTAAACTACTGCTAGCTACTGACAACAACAAAGAATGATAATCATATTAATAGGGTATATTGTACATAACTCAAAAGGAGGAGTGATTTGCAGAAAAAAAAAAAAAACAAGTTGATTGGGTGGGTGGATATGAATTTTTCATATTAACAATCATGCCTTAATCCTAAAATTTTTCTTCTTTTTTTTTCTTTTTAAAATCTACTAGTACTTTAAAATGTGTTTATTGAAAATTAGGGTGCCAAAACGAATAATCAAATCGAATTTGAATCGAATCCTAAACGAATTGGGTCAAAATTCTGTGGATTCGGATTCGATTCATTTATTAAATGAATTGAAATTTTAGGATTCGAATTCAATTCGATTATTAAACAAATATTCGGTTCTATTCGTTTAATTCGTTCAATAGAATTAATAAACGAATCCACAACAAATCGAATTGAGTATGAATTCGTTTACAAAAGTTAAATAAATAATCCAAACCATAAAAATTTTCATTTCATTTATATATTGTCTTATTATTATTTATAATTACTAGATTAACTTTCAAATTTTAAAAAATTTTCTTAAATATTTAAGAATAAATAAGTAATTTAATTAAATGAATAGATTGTATTCAGTTTATTTATTAAATAAATTTTAAACAAATAAACGAATTAATGTCTTGAAACTCGAATTCGATTAGTTTAATTAACAAATCAAATCGAATTCACCCAAACCCATTTAATTCGCTTTGAATCGAATCGAATAAATGAATTTTAACCCAAATTACCACTCCTATTAAAAACTTAAAACTTAGCCTGAATTTATTTAGCAAACTTCAAAAATCTATATCTAACAAAGACAAGATCCACCTACCTGACAACTATAAATATTTAGGAAGGAAGGAAGTTTCTTAATTACTAAGACAATGGCCTCCATTATCATTTAAGATCAACCATAAAGCATTAATTCCTTGACAACCCCAAATCAAGTCTTTAGTATTTTTTTTCTAAAAAGAGTCTTGAACATATGAGAGAGAGTGAGAGAGGGGCACGTTGATTTACATTGAGAAGTGTAAACAAATTCTGTCACTTGTTTCTCCTCCTTACATTGACTTTGACAACACAATTTTTACTCCTTTTTAATTTATACACACGTCCCTTCCAAATTTTGTCGGGAAATTTATAGTAATAACCAAAAAAAATTCCCTTTTTTTCATTTTAACCCCCAAAAAATATTTCTATCAACATTAGCCATTAAACAACATTTGAGACCAAAATACCCCTCCCTCATCTCTCCCCCAACACTCCATTTCACTCATCTCTCCCAAACCGATCCAACTCCCATCATCGGCGGCGACATCAACCCTCGTCGGCGGCGGCTCCATCTCTCACCGGCATCCGATCTACGATCTACAACCTTCAACAAAATCTAGGTTAGTCATTTTTCTTATTTTCATTAATTTAAAATGAGATTTTAGAATAATAATAGTTATAGCTTGAGATTAATAGTGGTGGTGATGATGTTTGTGGTGGTTGGTGGTGTTTGGGAGTATTGTTTTCGATTTTGGAGTGATTGTGCTTAATTTTGCGGGTGGGGAGGGAGGGGAGCAGGGCGCGCGCGCGCCCATCGCTGGGCAGCAGCGCGCGGCACGCTGTTGCACCAAATCTGGTGCGACAGCAGGCGCTGTCGCAC
>NW_006263303.1:2477781-2532166 GCF_000493195.1 Citrus x clementina | reverse complement strand
AAAGATAAAAAAAAGGTTAAGAAATATGATAAGATATAGATGAAAAATCAACAACAGGGGCTAGAGAAAAGTTATTTTGACAGGAACTTGTCGCAATCTAGATCTGGCGACAGGCTGCCTGTCGCACCAAGTTTTGCTGCGACAGGCAGCCTGTCGCCAGATCCAGATTTAGCCCAGTTGTTCAGAAAATAACTCATACCAGTAACTGATGTCGATTTGTGTTGGATTCGGGATTCGGATGTCGATTTGTGTTGGATCCGGATAAATTATGATCGGATATCACTTTTATCGTTGTCCTTTGCGGTCACCGTTGACTGATGAATCAAGAGCGAAAAGCTGCTTTTGGTTTGGCGATATGGGAGAAACGACGTTGGTTTTGTTACGCAAAGAAGGGTAATTTGGGAAAAAAGGCTTGTGTTTGGCTAATGTTGATAGAAAAAAGTTCAGAGGGTTAATTGCAAAAATAATAAAATAATAATGGTTATTTTCGTAAATTTCCCAATTTTGTCACCATTTCAAACATGAAGAGATTTTTGATATTTGAATGCAACCCTCTTTCCCTAGGCAAAAACTAATCACAGTAAAACAGCCTGTAATGCCACAGCAGTACAGGCAGCCCACCACATAGTGTTGAAAAAAACTTTAATGAAAAATGTCGTGGAAAAACTAAACATGGCCTATATGTGTGTATGTGATTTGCAAACCCATGTGCCGTGATAGAGAAAGAAGAATTTGAAAAAGTTTGGAGATAAGCTTTGTCCTCTCTCCTCCTCTCTCTGTCTCTGGTTCATGACGGGATTAAAAAGTTCAAAAAAATGCTTTATAAGGGTAGTGTGGTTCCTTTTTGACTGTGACAATATATGTCCACTGTTGAATCGTCGGGTCCGCCTTCTTCAAAATTATTTGAGTGTCAGATTCCTCATGTCGTGTAAACTGTAAAGTCGTTTATTTCTGATTTTTTTTTTTTGTTTGAATCTTTGGAATTTAATGTAGAGTTCTTATGCAGTCCTCACATTCAAAGTGTTCCTAGAGCTACTCCTCTTCAAATCCCTTTTTCTTACTATTCTACTTGACTAGATCAGGTTTAATTTAATTATTAACATAAATTTCCCCTAGGAAGCATGCTGAAGTTTAACAATCTCTTTACTAACATAAATGATACGAAGTTCCATATATAAATAAATACGTGTTTTTCCAGATGCATTTCATCCAATCAAATGGATTTGTTATGACGATTAATGAAATGTTCTATTGCATAAGATATATTGCAAAACAATTAACAGTTAAATGATAAAATCTACAAAAGGTGTATATATATATATATATAAATTTGCTTACGAATTTGAAATTGGTTGCTGCAAGTCGATTAATGTGTGAGCCGAGCTTCAACATTTGTTTACTGCTTGGCAGCTTAATTATCACTTCTTCCACTGAGGAATCCTTTGAACCACAACCTAAAACATACATCAATACGATGGTCATTTTTTGAATCTTTTTTCAACCACATGACTTCGTAGATATTCATATTAACCTTTTTGTTTTTCCCTGACTCTGTAAATGCAAATATAAAGCAGGTAACCTTTAATTGATCCAAACATAAATGATGGTAGAACTAAATAAATAAATACATAAAAAGATTCAAAACCGAGTCGTCAGCGCAGCAGCAGTACTTTTGATTATAGCTTAGTGGACCTGAAGGTCTACAGGGGACTTTATTAGCTGCCAAGGCATCATGGGCCGCAGATTAACATAACAGTGACACAATGTGGGCTAAAAAACTTCTTTCCACTTCCACACAAAGCAAGCCGAAGTGTAATCTCTATGTCAAACAGGCTCCTAGTAACCGAACCTAATGGCCACCCAAGTACCCAACTGCTCTGTACAAACTACAAAGAGCTTCAACCTTCAAATATTTAATCCTACACTGCAGGGGTGAGTACAATCACAATTAACAAACCTGATACCACAATGTGTAAGGACTTTTACACCACATTGTGTTACTCAGCATTCATTCCAGTACGTGTAGTGAGGAATGAGGACAGTTTCAGACGTTATGATGCAAAGCAGTTAAATTTTAATACTGATAATCACCTACAGTGCAGAGCAGTGTAAGAACCCACAATCTTTCTGATTGCATAAAACGACTCTGTAAATATCCATATTGATGTTTTCCACGTCTTTAGTTTTGAGTACAAGTACAAAGCAGGTAATTAGATATGCAAGTCATATAACAACATGGTCATAAGAGAAAAAGCATAAATATTACTGTGCCTCTTCTAAACCAAGTCATGGCTGACTTTTCATCTGTGATTAGAATTCTCTCATTCACCTAGATGGCAATTTTGAGTGATTGAGACTTGTGAAGCGCATCTCTTTTTGTACAAAATGCTAATAGGTTAAGAAGAAACATAGTTCTGGAGCATACCTTGCCAGAGTTTTCTTTATTTCCCACAATTGTTTGACATGCAAGCCTCCAAGATTCAGGTTTCTGCATGCACAATAAAACCATAATAAAAAACAACAGTCAAATACTAAAAACAAAAAAAATTTGATATCAGATTCACAAATACAGCACCAAAAAAAAATTAAAATTACATCAGGTATAATGACAAGTGGATTTCATGTCTCTTTTTTTCTTCACTAACGAATGTTATAAATATAATGCACATTCAGCATTTCGGGTTAAGTAGAAAATGAGCTTGCCTTTTTCAAATAACGGAGTTCAGTATTTGTTCTTTCATTCAAAAGATCTTTTCCATCAATAATCTGCCAAAATGAGGAACACATCAATGTTAGACAAGCTTAAATACTATTGTTTGGGACACAACCTTCAAGTTCAAGTTTTTAGGTCAAATGGTAACTTAGCAAGATATTAGGTTAGATTTGACTTAAAAGATCTTGTGCTAGAATTCTTTCTTTTAATAACATTGCACCTCATT
Source organism: Citrus x clementina (assembly GCF_000493195.1). Classification (NCBI taxonomy): domain Eukaryota; kingdom Viridiplantae; phylum Streptophyta; class Magnoliopsida; order Sapindales; family Rutaceae; genus Citrus; species Citrus x clementina. Next base: position 2,529,227 of record NW_006263303.1, on the reverse strand, counting down.
TCTACATGTATTCCCGCGGACTCGAATCTATGACCGCTTACTTTCATTATAAGAGTTAAGTCAACTGAACTATCTTAATGTCTAAACACGAATTAAATTCGCACTAGTAAAATAGACCGTTGAATTTTAAAGACGCATGACAAGTCTAAAATTAGTCTTGCACGTGAGAGAGGATGTTAATAATATTAGACAAGCTCAAATTTCATGGATCCTTACCTTCAAGGTAAAGATTAAAGATTAATGTCAAATAGTACCTTACAAGTCAAAGCGGTGAATGTAATGTAATTAGACATTAATTTTTTTAAAAATAAAATAAAGGTAATACAGTACCTCCACAATGCAAGTCCCACAGCTTCCACCGCCGCCACAGTTCATCACCTTCCCCTAGTGAATACACGTCACCAAGTCCAATTTTAAGCAACAGTAAATACAAGAACTTCCCACTTTTAAACTAAACGACACCGGATGAAGAAACGACAGCGTTTAAGATATTTGAAAGAAAAAAAAAAAAAAAAAAACTTACATACGTGGCGTAAAGCTCGATCTTGTTATCCAACATGATGTTCCTCAACAGCTTCTCTCCACTGATCGCTTTAGCTCTCTCCACCGGATACGAGCCGTCGTCTCCCGCTCTCGGCTGCAATTAAATTCATAAAATTTCAAACTCTATATATAAAGGAATATTTTCACATTTTATACTATCCAAGAATGAGACGCATGCATTCAAGGGTACGGACCGCTATGAACTCGAGCTCGATTTCGGGCTTTTCCGGTTCAGGCGATGAGGGTTCCGTTGAATTCACCGCGAATGATACGAACTTCGGTCTCCTTGGGGAGCTTAACTTGGACTTGAAGCTACTCCTTCTCAAGCATAATTCTGGTGGCTGTGTTGACACCTGATTGGCGGAAAAGTTGAGAGAGGTAGCCATTTTTTGTTTCTTAATTTAATTTAATTTTTTTTTCAAAACGAAGGATCCGTTTTATAATCTTCGAGACTTCGAGAGTTCGAGCAGTAGCTATTATCAAATCTGTCTGTATGTGTTGGTCTAAAGCCTTACCATTTAGCTTAAATTAGTCCTAGTCATCATCCAAATCAATTAGGAAAAATTAAAGCACAAATTTTACCACGTACGACTTGATGTATAAATCTTATATGGAATTATACATATGTGTGTGTATATAAAACATCAAAAACAACAATAAAATTGCTTAACATGTACTAATTTAGAATATTAGTATTCAATTAGGCATGATAATATTATGAAAATATATTAGCATATTTATGTTCTTTAAGATATTATTAATTGTTTAACATTTATAATTTGTAAGGACGTATGTGTAAAAATACTAGTTTTCAAAATTTTTTTAGGTTAAAAAAATAAACAACTTAATACCTATTTGTAGCAATTCAAACAGAAAAAAAAACATATTATTTAAATTCGGATATTCAGTGCTATTCATAATTCAGGTCTATTCATATTTTAAATAAAAAAAAAAGCACACCTTTAGTGTTCAATTTTTACTCACTGACTGAGAATTATTTGTAGTGAGAATTATTTAAATTCGGATATTCCGGGTAGAATCCCTATTCTGAAAATCAATTAATAAAATAAATTATTCTTAATTCATTGGATACTTAATTATAAATTAATTTAAATTTAAATTGATATATATAGAGCACCCGTTCTATATGTTTTATTGTGCTCTAATCAATGATAAATTATCAATCAAACTTACAAATGTTTGGATATAAATAGAACCCAAGAGTTCAATAAAATATGGGGAAAACAAGATGACTCAAGTTAAAAGGATAAATTTACTCAATAAACACTTCGGCTCCTCTGCATCTACTCTCTACGTCAAGGCTTCGCGATTTATACACAACATTATCAGTTTAATTTTGGGCGTGATGGAATTGGAGTGCACAGTACTTTTATAAAAAAGATTATAGACTAGGGACTAACTTGAGGCACACAATAAATGAAACTTTAGTTTGTTATTTTCATAAACAATAGGGCTTTTTTTTTTTTTTATATATAATAACAATCTCTTTTGGTTGTTTATATATAATAACCCATTTTCATCCTTCCGAATAGGGAAGAAGAAGGAAAAAAAAAAATCCTTTCTTACTGCAGAATCACAAAGAAACTCAAGAAAACACAAAAATAGATAACTGAACAAAGACTTAAAAGGAGAAATAAACACACAAAAATCACATTTTTTTCTTCTTATTTTTTTCCCCCCTTTGGTTGATGTTAAAAGGTCGCCTACTTGCTAAGTCTATACCAATAACAAAGATCAATAGAATAGTTTTATGATCATATCCGTATTTAACTTGTAATTAAAGACAATAACAATTAAAAATCAAAATATTATAGTGATTTGATACATGAAGCTTTCAAAAGTGAAGACATTATTAATGCCATCTTATAGTCAGTCATTCAATGCCTTCATCTGTTTATTGCACTGAGGACATTTCTATCTAAAAGACTCCTGGAGAATTGAAGCATGAAGCTGTAGCAGGAGTTGTTTCTGAACTCCCGATTGGATGAACTTTTGAGGGATTGTTATATATTCTATGCTCATCAATTGAGGAGAGCCTCTGGCACCTTGCTCTTTGAGTCGGACTGCATATATTCTGTTGTCTTCTGTTCAGAGCCTGAAAAGGTTGCCTACAAACCTGATTTCAGTGATCTCTTGGTTGTGTCCAGAACATGCGGGGTGCTGTTCAAAATATATTCCTCTTTGTTGATAAAAAGTCTTGGGAAGTAATTATGATATCCGTATTTAACTATAATCATCATCTTTCTGATTCTGACCGAGAGAACTATATATCGCGGAATCCGAATTGAGGAGGCAGGCACAGGCAATTTAGGCCTATGATATTTGTTAAGTTAATTTTTTTTTTTTTATAATAAAAATTAGTAGGGATGGCAATGGGGTGGGATGGGGGTGGGGGCGGGGAGGCCTACCCCATTCCCCACCCCGTTAGAAATTTTTGCCTCCATTTCCCACCCAATTCTCCAATAAAATTAGTGGGGTGGGGATGGAGAATTCCCATGTGGGTAATGATTTCCCCATCCCCATCCCCACCCCATTTCTCATTTATCTATTTTATAATATGTATAAATACATTATTTTAGTAAGTTAAAAATTAGAAATTTAAAATAAAATCATCATCATATTATAAAATATTTAAATTCTTTTAAAAAAATATCTAAAAGTTTGAAACAATATCTTAAAATGATATTAAAAGTGAAAAATATTTAAAGAGCGTAGCACCTTAAAAGAGAAAAGAAAATATAACAATGTTTCAGAGTTGAAAAATATTATAGGATTTTCTTTCATTCATATCTTGTTTATATTGCATAAGAATTAAAAAAAATATTAATTGATAAAATAAAAATTATTAAATAAGAATTAAAAACATATTTATATATAATGGGGATTGGGGTGGAGGTGGGGGTGGGGGTGGGGTGGGTAGTACAAAACCAAACCCCACCCCATTAAGAATTTGAGGATTATTTTCCCTCTACTCCCCACCCTATTCCCCAAAAATTATTCAAAATTTTCCCCATTTGGAGTGGGGTTCCATAGGGCCCCAAATCCGTGGAGGATTTTGCCATCCCTAAAAATTAGTAATAGGGTATGATAAAAAAATTATCATTAATGCATCCCTCAATTTTTTTTTAATAAATAGGGTAAGTTGAAAATTACCATTCTTACAAAATATATAGAGATATTTGAACCGACTAAATTACTAAATAAATACACCCTCAAATTTTAAATTTTCAGATTTTACTTAATAAATCAACTTAAACACCTAATATACCCTTACTAAACCAAATTTTTATAATAACAATGATTTTACTAATTAAACCCATTAAATTCATTTAAAATAATAGCGGTATTTCATTCAAAATTGAAAACTCTTTTTTCTACACAATTCTACCAACAAAAGCAAAGTAACATTCACTATCAGTGGAAGGCGCTTGCAACAAAAGCAGCAGAAACAAGAACCCCAACAAATATGGTGAAAGCGATCAAGGTTTATGAATATGGCGGCCCTGAGGTGATCTATTTGTGTTCAGCATAAAAACCCATTTCATGTTTCACTTGTTCTATCCTTTTTATAGTTCTTTAAGAAGAAGGGAAGGAGCCCACCAAAGCCTTCATCTCCGTCCAAGAAAGATCAGTTTGACGACGATGATGATTGTTAAAGATCTTTTTCAAATGCGTGTGGAGTTTACCTGCAGGTTTTGGATGTATCTCTCTATCAATTTCGAAAAGAAAAGAAAAGAAATTTAAAATAAAATGTAAATTAAAGAATCTCATACCTATTTGTGATTCAAATTATTGTCAATATTGTTTTGTTTTTTCATAAAATCAATATCAACTAATTTTGTTATTATGAATCGAATCACATTTACCCATTTAACAAAAATATGTAGTTTGAGAGAAGAGTCATATTTCTTGATTGATTAGGATTTAATCACGCCAAAAGAACATGAGGCAATCTAGGAATTCATGTTACCTGATGTTGGATTCCGCGTTTCTAGTACAAGACATGGTGCAATTTTTCAATGGTTTCATTATATCATTCCTTTGACTAAATTTTACAGCCATTTCGCTCTTTCATATCGTAACTTTGACGCTTTGCCCATATTCATCCGTTTACTTCATCAGTCGTGGTTTCGTCAGCTTTGCATATTCGCTCGCTGTAAACTCAACTCTTGAAAATTTATGTGGCGCCCATTAGCAGGAATTTGATTCAAATAATTATATAGAAGAGTTGAACCCAACCCTTAACCAAATAAAGTGTTTAAACTAAAACTCTAACCCATTCAAATTAACCCAAACTACTTAATTTAGTTTGGATTTGAGTTGGGTTGTGGGGTTTTTTTGCACACTTTTAAGTAGCATATTCAAAATAATAGTGTAAGAGTTTTTAACATTTGAGTTCAACTTGAGTCTTAATTTTATGTGTCACTTATTTATTAGATGATGAATGTGAAATTACTTATTACTTTGTTTTATTATTTAATTGATAAATGTTACATCAATTGGAACTCAAATGTTAATACCTAATATTATTTAATACTTTAATTAATTTGACGTATTACATTGAATATAAGAGATTAAGTATTCAATTACTCACAACGACTTTAGACTGTGATTATTGTTTAGCATGGGGCTGTGAATGTGATGGAGTTGAAGCGTAGATTGTTTTTATATGTATGAAAAATTAGAGTACGGACCAACTCGAGACAAACAATAACCGAAAGATTAGTTTATTATTTTCATAAACTATAGGGAAAGTTTTGATAATAACTGTTTCTCTCATGGGGAGGGATACATTGGTAATTTGTGCTTAACCCACATGTCGCGCTGACGGCTAATCTTCAAATTCCGGCTGCAAAATTGAACCGTTATTGATTACCGTACGATATGATGAACATCCTCAGGCGCGGCAGCCACACTCACGTCTCTCTGTACTCGCCGTTTCGCAATCTCTTCTCCGACCAAGCAGGTCTCTCCGTTCCAGTCAACACTCTCATTCCTCCGTCCACCCCACCCCACAATTTCTCTCAAACCGACTTCTCCGTCATTTCCGGTCTCCTCCGAAACACTGCCATCTCATCCGGCCCATCTCTCGAGTCCGAATTAAACCAGACCGGCGTCGAACCGGAACCGGCTCTGCTGCTTGCTGTATTCGAACACTTTGACCATTCTCCTAAACTGCTGCACACTTTGTTTCGCTGGGCCGAGAGCAAGCCGGAGTTTAAATGCTCTGCGGCGCTGTTTAATTGCGTGATCAAAGTTCTTGCTAAAGCCAAAGAGTTTGATTCCGCTTGGTGTTTGTTGCTCGATAAGATCGGTGGTCATGAGGCACCTGATTTTGTTTCTAAGGACACGTTTGTCATTTTGATCAGGCGGTACGCACGAGCTGGTAAGGTACACTACATTTGATTATGAAAAAAAAAATGATTTTTTTAGCATTATTTCGAATTTAGAATTTTAAGATGTGTTTGTAATTCAAACTCAGGACTTATAGTAGCTGTTGATTTAAATCATTAGCTTCTTAATTTCAAATACACACTTTATATTAATTATGGTATTTGATTTTTTTTTTTTCCATGTAACTTGGACAAGGATGATTGAACTTTGGTGTCTTTTACATCTTATTGCTTAATGTGATTTGGAATTGAATTTTTCGGCTTCTAGACTTGATCCTTATGTTATGGAGCATTGGTGATTTGGTTCAGGTATGGTTGAAGCTGCAATTCGGACATTTGAATTTGCAAATAATTTAGATATGGTTAAGAATTTTGATTCAGGAGCGAGTTTGTTTGAGATTTTATTGGATTCACTTTGTAAACAAGGGCGTGTTAAGGCAGCTTCAGAGTATTTTCATAAAAGAAAGGAGTTGGACCAAAGCTGGGCTCCAACAGTTCGGGTCTATAATATACTATTAAATGGGTGGTTTAGGTCCAAAAATGTAAAAGATGCAGAGAGATTTTGGTTGGAAATGAGAAAGGAGAATGTGACACCAAATGTTGTTACGTATGGTACTCTTGTTGAGGGATACTGTCGACTGCGCCGTGTTGACCGGGCGATTCGGTTGGTGAAAGAAATGAGGAAGGAAGGAATCGAGCCAAATGCCATAGTTTATAATACTGTAATTGATGGGTTAGTGGAAGCAGGCAGGTTTGAAGAAGTGTCAGGAATGATGGAACGGTTTTTAGTGTGTGAACCCGGCCCCACAATGGTCACTTACACTTCTTTGGTGAAGGGTTATTGTAAGGCAGGCGATCTTGAAGGAGCTAGTAAGATCCTTAAAATGATGATTAGCAGGGGTTTCCTACCATCTCCTACAACCTATAACTATTTTTTTAGGTACTTTTCGAAATTTGGGAAAGTTGAGGATGCAATGAACCTTTACAGGAAGATGATTGAATCTGGGTATACTCCTGATCGGCTTACTTACCATATTCTGTTAAAGATGTTGTGTAAGGAGGACAAGTTAGACTTAGCAATTCAAGTAAGCAAGGAAATGAAATGTAGAGGATGTGATATCGACTTAGATACCAGCACTATGTTGATTCATTTGCTTTGTAGAATGTACAAATTTGATGAGGCTTCCGCAGAGTTTGAAGATATGATTCGCAGGGGTCTAGTTCCTCACTACCTCACTTTCAAGAGGTTGAATGATGAGTTCAAAAAACGAGGAATGACTGCCCTGGCACAGAAACTATGCAATGTGATGTCTTCTGTGCCTCGTTCAATGGAGCTGCTGGATTCACGCTGTAAAGATTAAAATGCTTCAGATGCAAGGAGAAGACCTACAATGCAGAAAGCAGAAACAATGTCTCATATACTAAAGGCATGTAAAGACCCAAGAGAACTTGTTAAGCATTAAAGTTCACTTGACACTGCTTTTTCAAGTGCAAACTGGCTGATAAAAGATCAGTAGAAGAGCTAAGGAGACATGAAGCTGCAAACACTGAAAAAAGTCTTAAAATCCAGGTGAAGTGGATGACTGCTTGCCCTCAATTTGGGAAAATGTTTGGAGCATTTTTTGTGGCGCAATTTTATTTGCAAGTTGGAAATTTTGGAAGATCATGCTAGTTTCAGTGAATGATTGGTTGTGCAGAAATCTTGTGGCTAAGTTTCAGGCAAATAATAACAGTTGACTCACAGAATGGAAATTCTAGAGTTCATTGTAAGAATTTTATTCAATAAACATGTAATAAAATGAGCCTTTTACATGTTACCTGCTTTCTCGCAGACTATAGTCCGTGAGTTCAAAATTCACTGATTTACAGAGTTTGCTAAAATTTACTGGCCTCTTTCCTTTACAGTGTTTGAATCTGCCTTATCTTTTATGCCAATTATAGGGGACCTTTGTCTTATGATTAGGATATATTGTTAGTGGATCATATCTGTTCTGAAAACTGATATTTGGGTCCATCAGCTGCTTGTCTTTGGATAACTTTCTCCATCACTCACTGCCTGCCTGTGCTTACCGGGCAGCACACCTCATCCTTAGTTCAGCCATGCCTCTTTGGATTTATTTGGAATACTCTCTGTTCTCTGAACAGTGTATTAATCGTGCCAAAAGATTCTGAGGCAATTATATCGGCAGGGTATGTGGAAAAACTTCACATTCATGCGACCTGAATGTTTCCCATTTAAATTAGATGTTGGATTCCACATATTTTTTAGTGCTATGCATAGTGCCCTTTTTCAGTGGTTTGATTATATCATTTTTTGACTTAAGTGTTTTGCTCGTTTGCATCAAAACTTTGATGCCCATATTCATCAGTCGTTGTTTCATCTGCATTGCATATTCGCTGTAAAACTCACTTCTCGAAATTCATGTGGCGCCCATTGGCAGGGAATTTGATTCAATTATGTATTAGTTGACAGATTATACGGGCCACTTAGGAATATTTGAGATGTGTAAGAAACACCAACTGATACACGCATGATGTTGATGCAATCTCTTCTTTCTTTCAAGATTTGACGCCATATTATTGGTGGGGTCTCATTGTTCCGATTTATATATATATATTTTGCCTTATTCCTTATAAAGATCATCTTACAATTGTTGTATGTTGTTTGTCACTGTAATAGACAACTTGATGAGTGTAACAACAAACTTGACGAAAGCGCCATAACATAACAACAAACGAGTCGACTCAAATCGAACCAAACCCAGTTGTGATACAGAAATCGGTTCAGATTTTCCTTGAGTTGGGGCCTTTAGAAAATGAATTTTGTGAACAGAGCCCGAACACGCCCACTCTTAGTCCCATAATTTCGAGTAATGTTATTGTTACCATATGACCAGAGGTTTCTGGGTTCTACTTATCCATTTCTGATCATGGGGAATATGAATTGAATCTAACCAAGTAACCGAATTCAACGTTATTAATATTAGGTTCTGTGCTTTGAGTTTTCTGTGGATTGGTTGAAGAGATTAATTAAGTTAAGATTATTAAATTAATTTACATATAATAAAAATTGATAACCCTCAAAGGCGTGATTATTATTTTTGGATTTGTTGGCAAAACTTTGGTGGATTTGTGACTTTTTGCGCATGATTGGATTTGGAGTGCGGTCGGCAATTTGCCGAATCAGAAGTATATTTTTTCTCCAGTTGTTACATACATGCAAGGCATCGGTATTACGGTACCTAAGCATTTCTGCGATATTATCGATATTAATATTTTTACTTTTCTTAATAATAATATCAGCTGACACTAACATTATTATTTTTTTAATAAAGGAAATAAATACAATTGCAGATTTGGGTAATAAATAATAGGTTATGGTTACGTTTGAGCTAATCTATAGTCGAGCATGAATTTCAGTCACACACATAAAGTTATAACTAATAAAAAATATATTATAACTTTAATCGTGTGATTATGAAAGAGTGTTTTAGTTTAGAGCGGTTTCAAAATAGTCAGACCTAAATAATAACAACTTCGAGTGAATGACTGAGAGTCATATCTTGTGTTTGATTATTTTGAAGTTAAGTGTTTTGTCCAAAAGTTATAGTGATATCATATCATCGCGATCTTGTGGGACACCGGACATGTGATTATGAATATCCTAAGCTTAACAATTATATTTTCTTTGATATCAATGTGATTTTTAATCGAAATTATCAAGTTAGCCTTTCTTTTAATGATGAAATTAAACGTTGATTGGGACAATCAACATTTAATCGATTATAAACCGAACTAATATTGACCAATTGGGGCCTCTCTGTTCAGTATCAATAGTCAAAGAATAATCACAATCACTTGAATCAATTCACATTTTAGATGATGATCTAACAAATAAAGATGACCGACTTTTTATTATTTTATACGTTGTCTTTAGGTTTTGTTTATATAAACATGCATAGTTACTTAATAAAGTTACTGATATGATGATATCCACATTTGGAACGATGATTTTTTTTTTTTTTTGGATTTAAGGAAAAATACAACATAGTAACATTATCATAGAAGAATAAAAAATAATTTAATCCTTGCCAAACTTTTTTACTAATATACATATAGTATAGGGTGTATATATTAAACGTATTTGATGATCTCTCACTTGATTTTGAGAAATTTATGAAAATGACCTAAAAATAAGGTTTTTTTTTTACAAAAATAATATATATTTTTTCTTTCAAGTATTTAAATTAGTGTTTTGGATATAAATATAAGAATTAATTCGTTGTGCTGGACAAACAATCAGCATAGAATTATTTTGAGCCTTAACCGACGCACAATCAATATAGAAGGGCTAGTGATTCACTTTCATAAATTGACCCTGACTTAAAGCTAATTCCGTAAATTTCTCTAAAGTCTTTAAATATTTGAATTTTAAAATTTTTTTTATTGAAAATGGTTACGAAATGTTTCAGCTCGTCTGTTGGAGTAAAAACTCTCGGGAGTGAAGGTCAATTTTGGCAAAAGAGGTTGAGTGCTAACACGAAGACCAAAGTGGGAAATAAACGGCTATGATTAAATGGTAAGAAGAAGGGAATCAATGGAGAGCAGTCAACATTCCTGAAATGGAAGAGAATCAAATGCTTCAATATTCCTCTCTCTCTCTCTCTCTCTCTCTCTCTCTCTCTAGCCATTGATGATTGGCCACTAACACAAATCTCATTTTATCACCCCTTACTCTTCTTGCTTTCTAGTTGATGTACTTGTTTAGTTCATCTTTTGCCCTTTTCATCCAAAAATTTGCTAGTAAAGCAAAAAAAATGAATACCATACTTGCTTAGATGTCTTTATTTATATAACACAATATGAATATGTAAGTCCAAAATTAATCGAATCTACTTCAAAATTTATCTCTTTATTAAATTAAAAAAAATACAACTCTTCTTAGTTAATATAAATGAGATAAGAAATAAAGCTCATCATATTTTAAAAAGGTCTTTCTAATCATTTCATAAAGAAAAAAAAAAGGTCTTATTCTCACCAATGAAATGAGAAAAAAATTGACTTTCTCCGTGAGATCTTCTAATAATTATACTACATGTTTAATTATCTCTCTTATTGCTTCAACTAATATCAATATATCATGATTGGTCATTTTCAAAGTAAATATATCTAATACAATATCCAATCATTAGCATAATAATAAGATAAATCACTTCATCTGAATATTTCTCCGTTCTAATTAAACTATTTTGAATTTATATAATTACACCAAATAGTAAATACAAACTTTTGAAATACTTTATGAGAAAGGTGCTTCATTTTTTTTTCTTTTTTCATTGAACTTTTGGGAGGTAAAATACTATTGAGTATCTCATATTTGCTTCAAAGGATATGGTGGGATAAAATTTTTACCAAGGGGGTGAAAAGGATTTCAAAAAGAAGAGGGACCCCCAAAGGGAAAAAGGGAAAATACACACAGTAATGCAACAGAGGCGCCATAAATCTAAAAACCTCACCTCGTATTCTACTTCTCTCTCATAAGTTGTAAGAACTAAGAAGAAAACAAAAACACACAACACTTGCAACACAACATTTATTCTCAAAGCAAAAACAACACAACACCCGGACACGCGGACACTGTCACTCGCACTGAGACTGGGGAAAAAAAAGGGTTAAAAAATTATTAAGAAAAAGATTTTTTTTTTTTTTAAATGCTCCAGTTAATTGAACAACACAGCACAGCAGCAAAACAACTGAGAGAGAAAGTAAGAACCTTTTGCTTTTTAATGCTCTCTGATTCTCTCTCTCTCTCTTTTCCTTTTATAAAAAATCGCGCTTTCTTTTCTTCCTGTTGGCTTTGAAGCTATGAAGCAGAAGCAGCGGCAGCAGTGTCAAATGGGGATGAGGAGATGGCCGTACTGATAATGGTAATGGCTCAACAAAACAAACCCAACAACAGCAATGCTACAAACATTACTAAGAGCAGTGACAGTCAGCAGCAACTGAAGGTGAAGCCAATGTTATACGACTTTCTGGGCATGAAGCCCTCCCCGGATTGTTTGCCTGTCGTTTTGGCTCCAAAGCCTGCCGTTTCGGAGCCCTCTCTGGCTTCAGTTGGTGCTTCTTCTGCTGCTGGTGGTGGCCGTGGGCCCATCTCTTCTTCATCTGATCTTGCTTCTGGTTAGTCTTTTTTTTTTTTAAAGTCTTTGAGGTTTGATCACAAATGGGTGTCTTCTCTTTTTTTTTTTTTTTTGGTCTAATAATGTGAAAAATGTTTGCTTTATATGTTTTTGCTTTTGTACTTTGATGAGTGGCTTTGCAATTTTTTTCCCCTTCTGGTGTTATAGATCGTCTAGCTGGAAATTTTTTTTTGTTCTTTCTCTAGTTTAGTGGGAAAGCTTGTACTTTTTTGTGGTTTAGGGATGCATGCTGTGTTTTTGTGTGCGTTATTAAATGGGTGGCCTTGATTTTCTTTTAGTCATGTAACAATCCCTCTCTCTTTCTCATGGTCGTGGGGGTGGGTGTCTTTGTTATGGATTAGTTTTAGTGAGGTCAGTGATGGATTTGTTAGCTTTTGTCTGTGAATTCTAGTTCTCTCTTTTATTTTGCGTCATTAAAATTTTCTTCAAGTTGGTTTGTAGAGTTTGCAAAAAGCTTTGAACTTTTGTTTGATTTTGCTAATGTTTTCTCTGCTGTTGCCTTTTTGCCTTTGGATGATGTGGCTTTACAATGTTGTGTTTTGTGTTTTCTTTTACTTAATTTTTGTTACCTCTTGGGGAATGAGCATGTTGAAACTGTTGACAATGTTGAGCAATTTATTCATTTTCTTCAGAGAATTTTTCTTCATAGTTTGAGATATTTAATTAAGCATCTCTTTGTTTTCGTGTCATTCGTTGTCTTCTCTCTTGTATTGGCTACCTCAGTGGCGGACTTTTTTAATGTTGAAGCTTTCTTGTGGTAATTGTATTTCTAAAATTTGAGTCCTTATGTTTTGTGGACTGGGACTAGGGTATGAAAATCTAAGTTTAATACCTTCTCTCATCAATTTAGTAGAAAAGCAGGTCGGAAATCATCTTGAGGGGGTTCCATTCTATGGTACAAGGAGCGATGTTTCTGGGCCTGAGATTAGCAACAGATTAGCAGGAAGTAAGCGAAGTAATTCAGAATCTGGCTTCATGGGTCATGACTACCCTGAGAACATGCATTTGATGAAGGTATGCATCGGCATCTTATCACACTTTTCTTCTTCCACTGCAATGCTGGTCAAGAAGCTCAATATTTGGCATTAGTTATTGTTTTCACTGATAATGGTTGGTCATGTTCAGATTCTTAGAAATGCTGCAGAAGGAGAGCAATCAAAAAGGTCCAAAGATGATGAGATGTTTTATCGCATGCAGCAACTAAGGCCAACTTCTGCCTCTGTTATGTTACAGCCCTCCAATATCAGTAGAATTGATGCCAATGTTTCTAGATGGGAGCGGACAAATCCTGTGAATGTTGGCCCTGCTGTACAGTACCCTCTACGCGGGAGCCAATTAGTGCCTTTTATGCATCAAGTACCTACAAACAGGTTCAGGGATGCCAATGCTGGTCCTTCAATTATCTCTCAATCAGCTGCTGATGAAGGATCTAGAACCGGGATTAAAGGCCCCGGTATTTTGAATTCTATTAATGCTATTGGTGGCCTCTCTGAGAAAAACTCATCTGCACCTCTGCCAGGTGGAAGCAAGCCCAAGTCTGGGACTGTTATTTTGGAGCCTGAATCTTCTACTCCAAGGTGAATTTAATAATCTTATTCTTTTCTCTGTTTATCATTTTCAACTGTGTCTTTCTGTAAGAGAACTTGATTTATACATTGTGAATGTGGTGACAGTCGGCAGGAATTAACATCTGCTGGCAGGCAGATGACTATATTTTATGGTGGTCAAGCTCATGTTTTTGATGATGTCCATCCAAATAAGGTTTGTTTTCTGGTTTTTTGCATATACTATATTGGAAAATTGTTCGATGTTATTGGTGTTTCTATCACCTTTTATGTTGAGGCACTTCCAGTGCTTGCTTAATAAGATCTATATTAGTTTGTGTGACCAAATCATCAGAGGGAAGAATAGACAATCAATATCATCTCGGCTTCCTCATATTTCAGTTCCAGTTATTATAAAAAAAAAAATGGCCGAAGTAATTTGTCATGACATCACTTTGTTAAATTTTCATATTGATTTTTGGGTTTAATATATATTATATTTAAAAAAATGCTTTTTCTTTTCCCAAGGTTGTTTCTACCTGTACTCTTGTAATTGACATGGCCACTAAGTGTCTCCTTCTTGTGATTGCATCAAACGACCATGGCATATAAGTTCATTTTTTAATTATTTGATTGGAAGCCAACGTTAAAAACTGTTCTCTCCAAAAAGTATAGTACTAGTTAATGTATTGCATGCTTATTTGTGTGGTTAGAACTTCATACTTGATGCTATTAAGGACAAAGCTACATCATTTAGCTTACTTCTTACTTTGCTGGGTCCATTCGGTTTCTCGGTAGCATCCATCCATACTAGTTGTCATCCATTTGTAGAAAGGCTTAGCTTTTGCCTCAATGTCACCACCCAATGTCTTCTTTCAAAGCTAGTAACTTGAGATTGGTCTGGAAGATGCCATTATGTAAATTGCTCACTGGCAATGCCCACTAAGATATATAGTATGTTGTTTTAGGGGCCTAATCATTGCCTGATTTCACACAGTTGTTGCAGTCTGGTTCTGTTTTCATAATGAAGACTGTACTAAGCTAGTTTTTAGGATCTGTAGTTGGCATGCTGTTGTTGACCTGTATGCAGTGAATTTTATGTTGCAACATGGAAGGGGTAGATGACAGAAGTGAAAGGCAATGTAATTAGTGGAGAAACTCTTTGGGAGCGATATAACACTACACTTAGAAAGCAATCCAGACATGGAAAGATGGCGAGCAACAGATTGATAGCTTCATAGAATGATCTTGTTTATACTTCCACTGAAGATCTTTCTAAATTCAACCAAGAAGGGAACAGGTTCTTGCTGATTTGTTGATTCTGAACAAAGTTAGTTGAAGGGGATTGGTTTTCTTAACGGGTAATAGAGTTGAGCTCCATACTTCTCACAATGGTGGTTGTTGAGGGCCATAAATGCCTCAATGCTGTTAGGGGCCATAAAAGCCTCAATGCTGTTGGGACTTGGGAGTGTATTGCATGCAAATTTCATGCAAGTGCTTACTCGGAACCGTTTGGCTATCTTTGCTAGGTGTTTTTAGCTTGTTTTGGTGTTAGATTTGGCTCATCATTGATGTAGGATGGTTGCGTGAGATGGGCAATGTACCTTTCAGAGGTCATAACTTGGGTTACAAGTGTCAGTTTTAGGCGTATAATATACCATTCGAAGCTTGCAACGAGTCAAACTAAACCCAACTTGCGGCATTCTGACCTGTGGTTGAGCCAGAAATTTCCTAGTTGTTTTTTAGTTTTAAGTTATTTTCATATTTTTTCCTGTTACTTTGAAGATTTTTATCCTTTTTTCTAGATATTGGATTTAGGTGCCGTTTATTTTGGTTTTTTTATTTAGATTAAGAGAATGTTATTATAAAATAATATTTCGAATTTGCCTAGTTTGCTAAATTCGCGATATCTAGGGTTATTATTAAAGGGGCCTAAAACCCTAGTTTTGTTCATTCAGATTTTTTCTAATAAAACATCTATATTCAAAAAGCCAGTTTCTCTTATCTTTTAATCTTTACGTTGCTGCATCATCAATCATTAAAGTCAGTTGCACTAGTTGATTGTGTCGCATGCTGCATGGAGCAATTGCTTTGGTATTTGACCAATGTGCTTAATTAACAGATTAATGATTTTATTGTTGGCTTGTGGTTCACTTTTTTACTTCTGTAGAGTTGATTCTGGGGGGCTTTTATACAATTTACTACCTTAGTAAGGGACTTTTTTTTATTTTGGAAGTCACTTTCAGTGAGTGTTTCAGCATTTTCATTTCAGTGTAGTGATTCCTAATTCTACAATGAGAAGCAAGTCCACAATTTTAATTTCTCCTTTCCTCATATTGCTGGTTTTATTCTTTAAGGCGAGGGAGTCATTACTTAACTATGTTTATAGAAGTTTTTGGTTTTCATTGGCATGTACTTACCCATAGGGGTGAGGTTTTGTATTACTTGGCCTGTTAAAAGAGAAATGGCTGAAGCAACTTAAAAGCAGCTGGGTATTTGACAGGGTTTTTTAGTAGCGACACTAAACATGAGCCCTTTATTTGTTGTACTTCCGAGGGATATTTGCAAGTTGACTGGGAGCATATCCATACTTGAGTGTTTTCTCCCCTATTATTTTTAAGCAGTTTTCATGTCTTAAAATTTTATTCAAGCATTTGATAATCGAATACTTAAATGCACATTGCAAGCCATGACTTCCTGGTTGCTGACTTGCTGTATGATAACTTTCAGGCAGATGTTATAATGGCGTTAGCTGGATCAAATGGGGGATCTTGGTCAACAACCTACTCACCAAAATCTACCGTGCGGCCAGTTGGTGAAAACTTCTTGGCCAGTGGGGATCTAGAAGGACGTGTGGCCGGCAACACAGCTTCACCGCAGGAATTTCGTGGAAGGTTATCTGTAATAGGTAACACCAGTCATGGAACTAGCTCGAATGATCGAATTTCAACACCCACAGGTATTCTGTCTTCTATAGTGCCTCATTTTGATTTAAGGACTTTGGCTACATAGCCTCCTGCCGAAATTAATTACTAATCCGTAGGTTGTAAAGGCGGCGGCGGCGGCATTATAGCTAAGGATACAAGAAGCCCAAACCAAGGAGCAGAGCCTAGTAATGAAGACAGAAGATAGATGTAGAATGACAAGGGAGTTTTTGAAAAGCTTCAAATCTATATGCAATCTTTTTTAGGAAGAACAAGCTCTTTTCTCTGTTGTCATTTATGCTTCAACTTTTTAGTTTTTCTTTTTTCTTTTTGGGAGGTAAAGAGAAGGGAGGAGGGAATATTCCATTTCCATCTTGTTTATAGAGGAACCACCCAATTAAGCTGTTAAAATTTATCATCAAATGCAGATGTTTCTCAACAAGATTATCTATCTTATGCTTCTCTACCGTTTGATTGCCATAAATAGCTTAAAATTATTTTTTACCCCACACGTCATTTGAGGCATTTGCACCATTGCCTTGCGTATTTATGTTGGTGGCAATTGGCTCTATTTTGCAACTAAATTTAGCCCGTAAATCGAGTTAAATCGTATTGATATCAATAAAATAATTGCTTGACCAGTTTTTCTATTGATTCATTCCATAATTTTATAAAGGGTTTACACCTGTCCATCCCTTAAGAAATATTTCTTAGTTTTCGAAAAATTAAAAAATTAAATCTTATTCATCAATTAAAGCCTTAAAAGCCTATTACATTACCAAACTGGTCCGGCCCAAGTCGTTTAGGCAGGTACGCATTTGGCTTTCAGACAAGTGGAACTACAGTTGCTAGAAAAATCAGGTCGGTTTTGATGGACGACGAATCGGATCACACTTGGGTGGGTTCTTTATTTTCCAAGGGTACGTTAATATTTTTAACTTGAATCGCTAGCGATGACATGAACTCAAGTTACTCAACAACCGCAAAGGCCTGATGCAACCTCACTTCATCCGTTTCCGTCAATTAACAGCCGTTAGACTGCGGCATCCTTGTCTCCGTCGTCGCCACCGCCGCCGCCCCTGTAAGTTCAATTTTATTCTCATTTCCGTTAAAAGTTGAGATTTTTTACTTTGTTTTGAGCTTGTTGATATATTGTTACTAATAAGGCTTAATGGAGTCATCGCATCTGATTTTTTTTTTTTTTTTTTTTTTGGGGGACAAAATAGGATTCTGTCGTTTTGCAGGCTATGGTGTACCGCTTTGATTGTAATTGTACTTGTCGTGATAATGTTTGGTAAATTATCGACTCGATTATTGAACATATGCGTTTGTACCTTTTGTAAGGCCAATAGATTGGAGAAAGCAGAAGCTATTATTATTGATGGAATTAGATTGGGAGTATTGCCTGATGTGGTAACTTATAATATGCTTATTGATGCGTATTGTCAATTTGTAAGCTTTGACGCCGGTTATACTATTCTAAACAGAATGAGAGAAGCTGGGATAAGCCCTGATGTTGTTACTTATAATTCTTTGATTGCGGGTGCTACTAGAAACTCTTTATTATCGTGTTCGTTGGATTTGCTTGACGAAATGCTTGAAATGGGTATACCTCCTGATGTATGGAGTTACAATTCTCTAATGCATTGTTTATTTCAGTTAGGAAAACCTGATGAAGCCAATAGGGTGTTTCAGGATATGATTTGCGGTGATTTGACTCCTTGTACGGCTACATTTAACATCATGTTGAATGGTCTTTGCAAGAATAGGTATACAGATAATGCCCTTAGGATGTTTAGGGGCTTACAAAAACATGGATTTGTCCCTGAGTTAGTTACTTATAATATTCTGATTAAGGGGCTTTGCAAGGCTGGTAGATTGCGGACAGCGAGGTGGATTCTAAAAGAGCTTGGGGATTCGGGTCATGCTCCAAATGCTATTACATACACTACAATTATGAAATGCTGCTTCAGAAACAGGAAGTATAAACTGGGACTTGAGATATTATCTGCAATGAAAAGAAAAGGGTATACATTTGATGGTTTTGGTTACTGTACTGTCATAGCTGCATTTGTTAAGATTGGTAGGTTAAAAGAGGCAACTGATTACATGGAGCAAATGGTGACAGATGGTGTCCAGCTTGATATTGTGTCTTACAACACACTAATTAATTTATACTGTAAAGAAGGTAAACTGGAAGCTGCCTATTTGTTGTTGGATGAGATGGAGAAACAAGGGTTTGAATGTGATAAGTATACCCACACAATTTTGATTGATGGACTGTGCAAGGCAGGTAATATCAAGGGGGCACGGTTACATTTGGAGTACATGAATAAGATTGGCTTTGACTCAAACTTGGAAGCTTACAACTGTATTGTTGATAGGTTGGGTAAAGATGGTAAGATAGATCATGCAATTAATGTTTTTGAATCGATGGAGGTAAAGGATTCATTTACCTACTCTTCCATGGTGCACAACCTTTGCAAGGCCAAAAGGCTCCCCTCTGCATCCAAGCTCCTACTATCTTGTTTAAAAAGTGGTGTGAGAATTCTGAAGTCTGCTCAAAAAGCTGTTGTTGATGGCCTTCGCCATTCAGGTTGTAGAAGAGAAGCGAAGAAGATTCAGTCTAAAATCCGTATGGCCAAAATATCACATTAGTTGGATGGTTTTGGGAATACTTGCTGAAATTTTGTGGGTTAAGAGGCTCCCTTTGAGTTCTAGAATAAAACAAGTCTTAAAAGGTAACAGTCTATTAGCATTTGTATTAAATATATTCTTTTGAGACACTTCGTTTTTTCTCTTATGGTTATAGTCTAAAATTGTCAATCAGACCCATTTTTTATTTTTATTTTTTTGGCGTTAGGTTAATATCACTGAATTGTGTGTAAATGAATCTCAAAAAGTATTTGAATGCTTCTAAGAGGGAATTTTTCTGGAGCTCCTATTTCATGTGAGTATAGTCTGATCCCAAAACGTTATTAAAATTTTTGTTCTGCTAGGAAGCAAAACATTTGTGTTAAGTAATGGTGATTTTTCGATGTGATCCTCTTTTTTCTTTTTTAATAACTTCTTGCAGTCTGTCCTGCTGGCTTGATCAAATATCAAATGTGAGGAACATGTTAATACATGAAAGCTTAAAAGCTCCACTTGTTCGTGCATCTATGATTTGGTCTATGTTGATGATGGGCCATTGAATACAAAGTTATGGAGAAAGAGCTTAAATTTGTGAGGCAATTTGCAGTATCGGTGATTTATTTTTGTTTCTTTGAGATAATATTGATTATAGAATATCTTCAATTATTGACAATTTACTTCTTTTTGTTCCATGGCAACATATCTAGAACACATTATCATTCTAATGAGTCTTCTTAGTGTTACTATAGGTTGAAGGGATTCTGGGGTTGATATTGCTGACCAAAATTAATTTTTGTTTGCCGACTTTTCAAGTTGAGGAATGCACGAGAGGAAATGAAATGGAATCCCTATGTTCCGTGTTCACTTTGTATATCTTTTCTGATTGACAAGTTTTTGATCATTCGTATGTCATTCTTCAATGAAATTGAATTGGATGTTGTAGAAATTATTGACTAGTTTATATGTTCATCAACTCTTAAACAGTCCAATTTTTTTTTATAAGCTTTATTTTCATAAAGAATAAACGCTATTCATCCTGAGAAACGATTGCCAATTGAGTGTATTTTCTAGAAGCTTCTTGTTTTCAAGGCCTAATTCAAGATGGAGACGACTCCTGCCCAAATAACAAAGATCTCTGCTCTCAATTGGGAAATTTCTACATCAAATTAAGAAGTCCGTCACCGTGATCAGGCCAAGCAGATTACTGCAACAGTAAAAACCAAGCAACAAACACAAAAAATTAAAATTAAATTAAAAAATAGCGCCCCCAATCTTAATTATTCTTCTTGAAGCATGGCTATGGCCGATGATCTCATCCTCTGGACATTGGCCAAACTGGCGTAGCACCAACAAGATCATTGTTATTGTAATTTTGACCCATATGCAAATTCCTCTCTCCCAAAGTCACTGCTACTGCCACCACCATTACTGGGCCTAACTGCAGCATGATTAAACGGTGATTCAAAAGCTTCTTGATTGTAGGAGAGTTGGTGAGTGAACATAAGAAGAGGCAGTAATGGCTGGTGGTAATAACACTCATTCATCATCATGGTACGATAATAGTTACGGTCTGTAATTGTTGTATCATCATGATCTCCGCCATTATTATGATCGATCACCGTTATATGCATGTGGTCATGATCATTATTAGGGTTCGTAAATGTACTCCCCCAATTATTATTAGAAACCTGAACTGCCTTTGCCTTTATTTCTTTCTAATTGTTGTTCTGAAGCACCCGAATTCTTTCTCTCAGAATCTTTAACTTGGAATCCAAGGAACTACACAGACCCATCAATTCTTCCATTGAAAACTGCTTCAACTTTTCATCCCAGTACCTGTTGTGGCCATTAATGTTTTCTTGATTGATATCTGCAGGTTCCTTCCCCTTGCCGTTCGATAGCTTTTCTTGATCAGGCTGATTCTCCAAGAACCCAAAAAGATCATCCTGCTTAGCTTTATTCTGTCTCCGCTCCGCTCTCATCAGGCCCAAAACACACCATGCAAACCCTAACATCACAAAGAGTCGCTAACTCGCTAGCTTTCTTCTTCAGTGTAGATTTTCTTTTACATTCCTTCAGAGCCATTGAAGAGCGATGATAAGTGGGCGCGCATGAAATCGAGTTTCCTATTGATATAAGGAACTGTTCCTATTTCATACACTTCAATTAATGAATATATATCTTCAAAAAGATTCACTCAGGAATTGATTAATTAGAACCAAAAAAAAGTTCCATTAATGCCGCAATATATAATGCACTGAATTTTCTTTTAAATATTTAAATTTTGACGTGTTTACAAAACATAGAGAACAGCGGAGCATATGCGCATCAAACCCTCGCCCCGCCAACACACACAAATAAGTGGAAATACTTATTTGGCAAAATAATTTTTCATATTAATAAGTAAATCATTCTTCTTCTTCTTCTTTATTTTTTTCTTTTTGAAATAAAAGTGATTGACATCTTGTTATTATTATTACTATGATGAAATTATAACTTTTTCACTTATGTTCAAAATTGTGATATATAATATTGCTTATAAAGCAAAGTAAAATAACGTACTTATTTTCTCTTTTCAAAATTATAACATTCTATATATCAAAGTGATTTTATGATGACCCCTCCAAAAAAAAAGAAATATCGGTACACGTTTTATAATTATGAACCATACAAACACTTGAGTAAGAGAAAAAAAATGGTAATATTAATTCTTAGTATGCCAAAATGTCACCACCTCTACTACTAGTGCTGCAGGCATATGTTTAGTATGCCGTAGGCCAAACAACAACTACTTCAAAGGTATGTTATTAGGCAATCCCTATCTTATAATTAATGTAAGATACACCCCCTCACATAAACAGTGCATGCATGGGGTTTACGCACTGTTCATGTGAGAGGTGTATCTTACATTAATTATAAGATAAGGGGATCCTATTAATTAATTGTAGGAGAAATGACCATTGAACACAAAAGATCGAGGCAATAGTATTGGTTGGTAACACTCATTCATCGTGTTAAGCTAATTAGGTTTCGTAATCTGAATTCATCCCTTGACAAAGTTTAGTTTAGTCATGTAGCACTAACTTGGGCAAAAGTCCGTTTAATCTTTATATGTTGATGTTAGTTTTTGTTTAATCCTTAAATTTTTAAAAATACCTAAAAACATCTATGCTAAGGTATTGACAGTCATGCCATTATTCCGGGTAATTTTTAGATACCTCCCTTGAGGTTTGACATATTTGTTGATAGATGGCGAAGATATGTTTATTAGTGAAAACCCCTTGCCGTCAGTTACTTTTCTACTTGGTTGTAAGCTCACATTTAAAATACAATAATGCCCTTGACAACCCTTGACAGCCTTTGAGATACCTGACATGCCTGAAACCTTAACTAAAGCATGTGCCTCCAAAATCACAACTATAAAATTTGACAAAACTACCCTTACGATATATGGTTATTTACAACTGCATCAAACAAATGATACGATAATTTTCCTCTCATTTAACATTAAAATTACAAATAAAACCAAATAAAAAGGAAAAAAAAAAAGAATGTTGAACTGTTGCCTTCCAAAGTCTTTCAATAGTCTCATATGGAGATTAGTTAAGGTAGAATGCTGGATGAATCAAGCAAAAGCAAACTGATGAAAACTAACTGCAACCAATTAGTTCCAAATTGCAGTAGTGTGCACTTAGCAGTAGCCACACTACAAACAACCAAATTAAGATTCAATGCCACCAAACTATATATAATGGAAGCTCACATATGTCCAAAACAAATCTTGTAAAAAAATTAAATTAATAATTTTTTGACATTAATAAAGAATTAATTTATTAACTCCTCTTCAGGGTGTTCCACAAAAAATCAACATATATTTATTTTTGTTTTTATTTTATTTTTTGGAGTTAATAGGTAATTTAATTTTTTTATTAATGTCTAAAAAAATATTATAAGAGGATAATATTATAAAAGAAAGCCAGAATAAAAAGTAACATTAGGGATGTCAATAGTTTAACGGCAGTGATATTTTAAAATATATATTTTAGAAATACAAAGAGAAAATGGAAATAAACCTCAAAATAGAGGGACTAAACGAGTTGTTACTCCTCTAACATTATCTTGTTAAGTTGTTTGACAAAAATTTTGTGGGAGGTTTTTTTTTTTTTCATTTATATTTTATTGTTGAAGTCCTAAAACTTGTACATCATGACTTCAATTTTCTATTAAATATTTGTGCTAATAATACCCTTCTAGCTATTCTTTTTCTTCATAATTGCACTTCATTTGTCTAAAATACTTCTTAATTGCAGTGGAGAAAAGCCACTAGAAAATGTTTGTGCAGATTACGGCTCTAGAAAATGCTCGGGCTTATGATGTAAAAAGTATTTCGATAAATAGCCTTCCGTGTGGGTAGTGTTGCTTTAATTTTTAGATATTATTCGGTATATTTTGTATCTACATGTGAATGAATTAACTGAAAAATATTATTTCAAATATAAATAAAAGACAGTCACTTAATTGAATTTAGTAATTAGTTGTCACTAAATTTTAGTTATTATTCAAAATTGATCTCAGTTTAATCATTACTTTCGTAATCAAGATTTTTAATAAATATTGTTGCATCGCTATAAATTAATATGCTTCCCAAAAAAAAAAAAAGAGTTTCTCAGAAAGGGGTAATTTTTGATTTGGTTACAATTGCCGAAACAGAAATGAAAAACAAATGAGTAGGAGTGTCAACAGTACATGGGGTGGAAAGTCAATCTATTTAATTAAAATAGAATAATTTTTTGGTATCCCTTATATATAAATAATATAAATTTGACAACAGATAAATTTTATGTGATATCATGTCACAATTAAATTAAAAATTAATTAATAATATCAATAAAGTATTACCTGTAAATCATTTTAAAATATAGAATTTTGTACAAAATAGAAAAAATTATTAAGTTGAAATGTTTTTGTGGCTATTTTCATATTTTTACCTTATAAGTTAAAATAATCAAATTAAACTTACGTTAGACATACCCTAGTCGTCTATTAATTTTATGTAAAAGATATTTTAGTGGTCTATTAGATTTATGTTGGAGAGATACCTTAGTGCTTAGACATGGTTATATATGAGACCTATGTCAAAAAAAGAAAAAAAAAGGATTTAATTGGCTATTTAGTTATTATTTTGAGATGCATGTACACTATTTTTCAAACTCACAACAACCACAACAATATAGTTTACCACACACCAAGTTGCTTTTTCATTCAATAGCTTATTTTATCCACATAATAGAAGCGGCTCACTTAATCAACTATTGCAATCTCAAACTGACTCTTAGTTGGGATAGTTAGTTTGTATCCCAATTGATGTGTTACTAATAGAAATTCATTATTTAAAGTAAAAATAATAAAATTTAATAATTATCTATCACTTGAACCAATTAAATATATCATTTGCCACCTCAGTTGAGATACAAATTAAGTATCATGACTAAATAAATATATTATTGTTGGCAAATTAAGCCCATCAATAATAAAATTTCATTATGTGAATTATATGAATAAAAATT
The DNA here is from genome assembly GCF_000493195.1 of Citrus x clementina. NCBI lineage: Eukaryota > Viridiplantae > Streptophyta > Magnoliopsida > Sapindales > Rutaceae > Citrus > Citrus x clementina. The sequence continues at coordinate 2,504,401 of NW_006263303.1, read as the reverse complement.
AAATTTTTTGTTTAATTTTATCAAATCTTAATAAACATGCTTTTGAAGGAAAAAAAAAAATCTTCATCAACATAACATATTAACATCCTTTAGATAGGTCACAAAAGAGACAAAATGATTAGCACTAAAATAACTTTTACTTTGTCATTTTATTATATTCTTCTTAACAATTAAAATAATATATCTGAAGGAGGCATCAAGCATCTTGTATTCTGTTGACTCATTTTCAATTTTCAAAAGGGTCAGGTGGGTAGTTGGCCGATTATTTCCATTTTTCTAAGGCAAAGATGGAGATTAAAAAAAGGGGTTTAAACTTTATAATAGTATGAACAATAATGACTATATAATCTAAACTTATATGTGGTATAGATCATTGTTGACTATTTTTCATATTGTATATACCTTAATGTCATCATGATGAATATTCATAATTCTTCCAAATTCTAAGCAGAAAAAAGGGCTGCTCTTTAAAAGTCTAGGTTTTGATTTTACCCATTCTTCCTTTGAATTTGAAGCTCAAATTTCTGAATACTAATCATGAATTACTTGAAATTATCCTCATATTATTCATGTGATCTCCGTGAGCTCGTCGGTCAGAAAATAAGTGTGAGATTAGAGGTTTTTTTTTTTTTTTTTGTGTATCTCAAAGGCTACAATATCAGCATCAGGGAGTTTATAAGAGTTTAAATCATTATAATTATAATAATTATAATATAACTCGAAAATCTGCATTAAATAAAAGTGAGATCTATTCTCACACATATTAATAAACATAAATTTTTTACCATAAGAACTCAGAATTCACTATATAATGAAAAGAAGGTTATTTTATTATCCGAATGGGACAGCATAGGTATATACGTGTGGCATGGAAATCAAAATACAGTCTTTTTTTCTCTTCTTTTTTTCAAATACGGACTACTTAGTCGTAGCAAACTGCAGAAGGATTTCCCACTGAATGATTTTCTCCCATTATTCAAAGCCATAGCATGAGAGATTGCCATGTATCTGTCGGCAGTCGGCAGATAAAAAGGGCGGTAACATGAAGACATGCAACACCTAATTTATAACTTGGTCAATTTCAATTGGCAACAACCATTTTTCATGTGTTTATTTTTCGATTGCCAGTCCATAACGCAAAGACTGAGATATCAAATGTGAATATAAATAAAGTCAATAAAATTGAATCCACAATTGTGCACATGGGATCCTATTCCCTAGTTGTTACAACACATATTAAGCATTCCAGCTTCTCTAATGATAATTTGCTATTATATTCGGCTATATTACTACACAATACAATATACTGCGACAGCAATATATATTGGTTTGGCTGTACAAATTATAAAAGTAATCATATTACCAAAATGAGGAAATACAAAGTTTTTAAATTTTTGTCCACATTTCGCTAATAATAGATCATCACTTCAGTTGCATGGAAATTCTGAAACCTGTCTTTCAAAATTTTCAGCTCGTGGACATATTAAAAAATTCCAAATTGCATACAAAAAGCTACAGAAAAAACAAATTAAGACCCCATCACTGAACCCTTATCATTATTGTACATAAAAATTAAAAAGAAACTGTTTAGAGTCTTTGAGATGCCACAACTTTCTTCAAGTTTTGTTCCCTCTTTTGTCTCATTAACCATTTAATTAATATTATTCACATCACTCCAAATTTCACAAACAGACACCATATTGTCCAACAGCCACTCTCAATCCGACTGTATCATCATCATAACCTAATCCCATTTCTTTAATTTCTTAGCTCCCTAATATTTTACTTAATTATATATATAACCTAATCAACTAATACACTCACTCAACAAACCCTAATTTTTTCTTCTCTCTTTATACTTTACATTAATATGAGTACTACTACAACTCTCTCTGAAGCTTATAGAGAACATCCTCTTCATCCTCATCATATCATCCCAATAGACTTCAACTCTGTTTGCTCCTTGCCTGAATCACATAAGTGGCCTAAATCCGATGATCTCTACGATAACAAGATATCGGTACCCGTTATCGACCTTAGAGACCCTAGAGTAGCACAACTAATAGGTCGTGCATGTGAGAAATGGGGTGTGTTTCAGCTTATTTACCATGGCATTCCATTGAATCTTTTGAAGGATGCCGAGTCTGAGGCTCGGCGTCTGTTCTCTCTGCCATCGAGACAGAAGTTGAAGGCCTTACGTGCTCCTGCTGGGGCTACTGGTTATGGAATTGCTCGGATTACTCCATTTTTTGATAAGTATATGTGGCATGAAGGCTTCACTATCATGGGTACTTCCATACATGATCATGCTAAGCAACTTTGGCCTCATAATCATGCAAAGTTTTGGTGAGTAATCCATGCACATACATGCACGTTAACAATTTCAATAACGGAAAAGTTAAAAAGATAAATTGAAGCTACTCATTAATGATGCATATATATGTGTACTTATTGTTTTCTTTTGAAGCAAAGTTTCTTTTCACGCATTAAAGTTTTATACATCGTTTTGTAACTATGGGTAATAAGCTCAAGCCTGTATTTACAAAATGCGGACGTTCGCTCCTTCGAATTATTATACTATTTTGACTTGTCAATAATTTGCTGCGCATGCATTCGAGGGTATATATATATATATATACATATTTCTTTTCTTTGGCGAATTGATTTCTTTTGGTCGTTTCTACTAATCTTTTTCTTTAATATTATTGTTGAGCTTTTATCTATTACCTTGAGCATTTTGGAAAAGCGGTTTCCTTATGGTTAAAATATGGCTTTTTGTTGATATTGACAGTGATGTCATGGAAACTTATCAGAAGAAAATGAACATTCTGGCAGATCAACTCACACAACTCATTTTTAAATCATTGGACATATCAGAGGAACAAGCAGAAGAAATGAACTGGGTTGGTTCAAGCTCTGCTTTACAACTGAACTCTTACCCTTCATGCCCAGAACCAAATCGAGCAGTGGGTCTAGCTCCACACACAGACACATCCCTAATAACAATTCTTCATGAAAATTCCATAGCAGGGCTTCAAATTTTCAAGCAAGAAGTTGGATGGGTCTCAGTGAAGCCTGTTGATGGTGCCCTAGTTGTGAACGTTGGTGATCTTTTTCATATTCTATCAAATGCTCGATTCCCTAATGTTCTTCATCGTGTGTCTGTGAATCAAAAGCGGCAAAGGCTGTCACTTGCTTACTTTTACAACCCGCCCACTGATTCTACTGTTGTTCCTATTGTTAAATCAGGTCAAGTTGCTAGGTATCGGCCTGTGACTGTGAAGGAGTTCATTAGCTTGAAGGCTAAGAGCCCTGAAAAAGCACTTTCTTGTATCAAAACTTAATAATGGATAAGGATCCTCTCCTTGTTTTTTCTCTCTCCTAATTTAAATAAGTTGTTAAGATTAAATTTTAAATTTTGATGTTGACAATCCAACCGACTTTTTTTTTCACTTTATTTATAATTAGGCTGATTTTTTTTAATTAGATTTAAAAACAAGAAAAAATTATGAGAGAAAAAAAAAAAATTAAGAGTGAATCCCCATTCATTTAATATATATGATAATCATCTATTCCCAATTGAGAGAAAAAAAACTTCTCTTGAGCATGTTATGCATATTCCTTTGCTTAGGGTATGACCGAGTAGCTTTTTAGTAGTTTTAATTGGCAAAAGCTTTCTAGTAGCTTTAGTTGGCTAATTAAATACTTATTGAGAGAGTTTTATCGTTTTAATGGTCTTACCTGACTCGAATGTGGATTAGTTCGGATTCAATGTAATCTTCGAATACCAGATGATTTAATACACAAAAAAAAAATAAGAGACTAGAAAATGAATTAGATTTTGTCCATCCCCTTACCTTGAAAAAAAAAATTAATAATTTGCTCACAAATTAATACGATATTATCATTTACTATGCCTATGATAGATTTGGATTAATTTTCTTTAGTAAAAAAGTTTTAAACCATCCGCGTTATTTAACGCTTCTTGTATGGTTTTGAAGTTATAAATTATAAAAATTGGATTAGAATTAAACATGTTCCCTGCTAGTTTGTAGGTGGAAGATAAAAATCTAAGTTATTCAATAATAAAATTAATTTAAATGGTCCTAATAAATATCTAATGTAAATATTATAGACACTGATTGTACAATCCATTTTAGTAAATTAGAAAGAAAAAAAAAAGGACGAGATTAGGACGGGCTCTCAGTTGTTGTCATGACAGACGTCAGATAAGAGGGGACAAAAACAAGACGATTGCTTGATTTATATCATTGTGATTTATGATAATTGATAAGCACTCAGGTCAAAACACCAGGCCAGAATGGCTACGTGGCGTCGTTTGATTGGATTTCGTCTATTACGTGCTGTGCCAGCTCACATGATATGGGTGGCTGGAGATGGTAAAGACAAAAAGTTACGTACACTGGTAGCAATTTGCTAGATTTGGAAGTACTACAGAATCTTGAAAATTTCATGGTTTTGTCCAAATTTTGGTACATATCATTGTTTATCTCAGTAAAGACATTTCCACCCCTTTATTTGTATAATTACACCCCAATCCCACCCCCTTGTTTTTATAAATACACCCCAACTTGAAATCCATCCATATAATGCCAAATTTATCCTCAGCATAGCAAGTTTCTTCCTTGTTTTACACTGGTGTTTTGTTTCCAAGTTTGAAAAAGAAACAACGCATCCGTGCAAACGAAAGTTTCCAGCGGACCAAAATAAGCTTTTATGAAACTTGATTAATTGGGTAGCTCTGGTTCTAGCCATGAATGAATTAAATGAGGAGATGTCCAAAATGCAGTGATGGGTGGGCAAAGAAATCAGAGCAGATTTCAATTAGTTAAAGAAATAGTTCAAAAGACTGCTGAACATGGACCGATGGACGGATAGAAGTTGCTTGCAGGTTCTATAGACTCTTAAAAATTTTTAATGACCTCAAAAAAAAAAAAAATTATACTCCATGTGATACCCGCATCCATAGATTCCAATTTTCGGCTTCAATTTTCCATATGTTATAATTGATTTTATGGATCAAATAGTTTCCTTTGATGCATGCCAATGAATTTTTGTAGACTTGAAATTAAGGTATGCACCCCAATTCAGTTAAGGAATTTCAGTAAACTTATAATTCAAAAAAGAATGATACAGTTATTTGAGGTTAAAATTGTAATTACAACCAAAAGAAAAAAACGGGAGCTATTACACGAGGGATCCCTTGAGTTTATCAATATGCTACAAATATGACAAAAATAAGAAGTCCATCATTTAACCCCCTTAAATCTCGAAGAATACAAAAGAATCCTCGTTTTAAAATCTCATGTGCAGAAACATGAAAGCATGTGGATACCAAATCCAATCATTATGTGAGCACTTCAAATAACTTTTTGAGCCAGAACAGAGACCTTTTGGTACTTTATCAAATATGGTGGTCCAAGAGTGTGATATGTGTATGCAAACAAAAATGCCAGCATTACTTCATTATCTGAAAAGAAGAGTGAAGAATCATACTTGATATTCAAATAGAAGATATGTTTTCTTTCCTGAATAATGACAAGAGATCCTCCAAGGAATAAGACGAGCATTGTTGTCGAAAAACTAAGTTGAACAATGAAATCCAGCTTTGTTTATTATTTAAATTTTGAGCGAGCAGTGATCACATGACATTTTGATTCATGACAACTATACAAATGAAGACAAAAGAACATTAAACTCAAGGAAAAGCTAAAAAATATGTTAGAAAATGAAAAAAGAAAGGGAATTTTTTCATACACAGCAATTTCGAAGGTCAATCATCACTCCTTGATTCAACAGGTACACAATCTACACGAGGCATCGGTGATGCTCAAGTATCTTACTCCACATGGGACAGCAGTGTTTCTAAACAGAGCTTTGGCTCCGAAGTCTCTCGTTCTTTGCACACTGTTCCTGAAAATTGCACAGCGTCAATTTTTAGAATCAGAACGTTGATATCAACCAGGAATAATGGGAACACTCAAGCCAGTTTTTCAGTCAACAATGTTTGATTTCTAAGATTAAATGACTAATTTACACTAACAATTTTTTTTTTTTTTTTATATGTCCCAGAAATTGCTCAGTGTATCTTATCAGGATCAGTTCACCAATAGCCTCCTTCAAATCCATAACAGTTAAAAATAATCTTAGATTCGGAATTTTGATAGACTATGCTCTGTTTTTATTACTATAAGTAAACTCATTACAAATTAGTTTACAATCATGTTTGCAGCAATTACCTGAAAGGTTTTTAAGAGAGAATGGCAACGTCTCTGCTCGGCAATAGCTGCAGCATGCCTCTCTCTAATCACATCACAAGTCTTCTGCTCTGCTCTCAATCCAACCTGTACCTTCTCCAGCTTCTGTACAATGAATGAAAACGTAATTACCCCAACAATAATCCAAAAGGCACCTTCTCTGGACAGAAATTTAAGAGAAAATGAAGTAAACCAACTAATTTGAGCTAGTCAATTATACTCTATGGGTTAAAAATAAGATAAGAGAAATAAAATGCTAAAGTTCCTGGACATCTTCAATGCAGAAAAGAAGAGAGGGGAATGAGACATCTCTGATTTCCTCAGCCGGAAAAAGAGAATGATGTTTATACATAATTTAAGTTTTACAGAGCTTAGTAAGAAAGAAATTGAATAATATTCCTTATCCTCAATTTTTATATGATAAAAGGTGAAAACTACCTGTTGGCTGCCCTTTGCAATTTTCTCCATGGAATCAATTAGCTTCATGCGACCAGCAGTGCTGATAATGGCATCTTGAAACTACATAAATTAGACGTAAAACATGTCAGCAGAGGCAAGAATAATTGGTCACAGACTAAATCGTACACAATATGACAGATTCAATAAATTATTTAAGATGGCATCAACTAGTTACTAATGACCTCCAAAATGGAATATCATATACAAGATCATGATCAGAAGAGAAACATGGCATCATAGATGCATCTCCTAGCAGAGGTACATCATGAATAAATAACAATGGATCACAAACAAGGGGAAAAACTTCAATATCCAAAATAATTTGATAATTACCTGTGAACTTATAGAATTCAACAAAGAAGTTTCCTTTAACATCAACTCTTTGATCTCCAAAAGAGCATTATAGGTAGCATAGTATTTCTGGGTTTGACGATGTTTTTCCTGTATATTTTAGAGAAAAGCAAATACTTTTGTCACAAGTAGATATCAAATAAGCAACAGATAACCAATCAAAGAATTTTGCATTCATGACCTGAATATGAGCATACAGTTCTGAAAACCTGCGTTCATACCTGCAAATTCCCAAATTAACTGGCTCATTCCACAATATGCAGAAGCTTGAAAAGGAGTCACACAAACAATTAGATCAAGATATGAGGTGTATATCCATGTGTGTTCCAAAGCAATTGCGAGTAATCCTAAGGTCTAAAAGAATTTTAGAGAACATCTACAAAACCAATTGTGTGCATTATTGTACCATATATTCAATTGATATGTTCCAAGAGAACAATTTGAATTCCACTTTGAATAATCAATGTGATATTTCAAAAGTACTAAATTTCAACCCAACAAAATCCAAGTGAGTTACGGAATTTATTCCTATTACTTGTTTGTTGCCTTCTAAAGTTAAAGACTGATGTCACTACTACAAAAGAATTTCATTTAGGCTTAAGAAATGCTAATCTCAACAAGCAATGTGTAAAGAAAGGAACATACTGGATGAGTTCTGAATGGGATGGCACTTCACCAAGTTGTCGCTTCACCAATACAATTTCCCTAAGTCTAGCTGCGAGTTCCTACCACAAAAATACACTACATTTTAGTTTAGAAATCAACTATCATAACTCATGATCAAAACAAGTATTCAGTATATACTCCTAAGTTTTACCCGTCAGCTAATATTTAACAATTAAGCACCAATCATTAAAAGCCACGGCACCTCAACAGCTATATATATATATATATGTAAACTTACCATCTTGGCTAAATCCAGTTTCTCAAGTGATTCACTTAAATGATCGGAGAGAGAATTGCAGCTGGTATCCCCAGCTGCCAATTTGCTATTTAATTCAGTGATGTCAGCTTCCAATTCAGCACGTCTCGCATTGATATTAGACTGTAATTCAGATTCTTGCCTCTCCACAGCCTAAAAATATATCAAGACCCAATTATGAATGCTGATTTTATTTATAAAAAAAAAATGGAAAAGAAAGAAAGAAAAGAAATGGCAAATAAAAATATATTATATATATATTTTTAAAGAAAAAAGACCTTTACTGATTCCATTGCCGATATCAATTTCTCCACTTGGTTATTAACACCTGCCTTGTCGATTCTATCTCGTAGACTTTGAAGTGGAGTTTCTAAATCAAGAATTTGAATCTGTGAAGCTTCAAATTCCATTGATGTTAAAGCTTCTCTGATAAGCTTTTGAGCTTCAAATTTGCAGGCCGAAATATCGTGTTTTTTTTTTCCCCTAAATCAAGAAGATTGGAAATCAGTAATGGGCTTTCGACGTTGCCTAAATTTTTGAGTACTGATTGGGCCTAAGTTGGGCCCTCCTTGAGTCCAATTTAGCTGCCCTATGAAACGATCTTTTCATGGAATAAGAACCATTCATATTTTAATTGTGATTGTGATGACTTTTTAACTTTTTTACTAATTTTTGTATCTCTAATTATCATTTGTTAAACGTCGTAGGTAGACGGGGTTCATACCAAGAAAATAACCTAAGAATATATTTTTTATATTGAAATTGAGGCATAAAATCATGTACTTAGAAAAAGAACAAATATTAGCACCTATTTTTGACTTTCATAAATATGGCCATTTGCAGTCCATTTCATGTGTAGAGTTGTTCACTGTCTTGTTCATGCTTGCCAAGGAACTTGTTGGCTCCATACTTGATCAAAGGCAGACAAGATAATGAACAAAGTCAGAATGGAAGCACATTGTAGCCCTCTTATCATTAATATGTTCGCCGAAAGTCCTCTAGCTTGCCTCACAATGGATGGTGCAAAAAGAAAATTCCAAGAAACTGGTCGTAACTATCATGGTTTTAAAAGCCAGAATATGTGTGTCTTTTTTGACGATTTCGCAAAACAACAAACAAGAACATATCCTGTTCATCATCACGAATTAAATGGAAAAAACATGCCTGTCATGATCATTCCCTTCTCGATCACCTATGACGGGAGGAGAATATTTGACTTCTTTGATGTTTCAATTTTGTTTGTTCGTGTGTGCTAATGGAACTGTTTCAATTTCAGCTCAATCCTAATGGATTGGTTTTCTTTAAATTTTGTAATCAGTTGTAACTCTGTTTGGACTACTCATGGAATGAGCACTAGCAAGCCATTAAGTAAATGTAAACGTGGAATGATTATTCTATCCTTTTAGGTAGGGTAAAAATAAATTAGTAAATTCGGTTGAGTTTTCATAATAAATTGGAAGTATTTATCGAACACTTTTACATCATTTTTAAGTACGGACATCCTTATTTTTTTTAATACAAATATATTGTTAAGTTGTACAGTATAATAGAATTAATTATTTTTTTAATGTACTATAAAACCATGCAGTTTAATAGTATGTCTGCATTGATTTTATTAAGTCGCACAGTTTAACAGCATATCGGCTTAAAAAAAAAATGAGGGCGCCCGTACAAGAGAATGACTATTTATATATATATATATATATTAAGTTGGTTTTGAATTTGAGCATGTGGACTATTTTGTTTTTTGTTTTCTTTACAATTAGCCCAATAATCTAATCCTATATACTTCAAATTGCATGTAACCTTAAATCTACAGTAAATTCAGAAATCCTAGATTTTTATATATATTCATATTAAATGTGTTAATTAAAAAAACAGACAAACAACACAATATAAATATCTTAAAATAAATCATATAGTTCAAACTTAAGATTAAAAAACAACCAATCCCTAAGATATATAAACTTTAAAAAAAACACTCAATTAATTATCTGGACCCCCGATTTTCTAATTTGAACACAACAAAAAGAAACCATTATCAAAGTCACTCTACAACGGATAGTTTATATAATTGACATCCCAACATCCCCTAATATGTGTTTAATTGGTCAAATGCCAGCATATATCTCAAGAGCGTCATCGCTAATGTTGTTGACAAAGTAAGCCATAAATTCTGAAAACTTGAATGGTCGGTACACAAGAGGATGGTCATCGTCAACAAGTTCATTTGGCACTTCAGTGGCTACTCCTTCCTTTGGCATTGAAAATGACCCAAATGAATACCGCTCCTTGTTCCCACTCATCATCACCCTATGCTTTGGTGCTTTCAGCCTTCCATTGCTCCATGCCTAACACCATTTCAATAGCAACCCACAAAAATTAGGGCAAACTTTTACTCTAATATTATAAAATTTCATATGTTATAGTTCTATGCATTTATCATTAGCAGAATCAGAATCTTTGATGTGGGGTCATTTTTTTTTTTTTAATAAATACATCTATTCGAGGTAAAAAGAATTTGAATTCAGTGCCAAACTAAGCTAGTAATGTACTGTTAAGATCTAATCATATATAATCTCTTATTCAATAACTATCAATCCTAAATTAAAAAATTATAGAAAGCTCAGTAGAAACAAAAATATGCAATATCTACTAATTAATTAATGCGAAAATATTATCAGTTAATAACTAATTAAAATGGTGAGAGAGCATTTTTACCTTGAGTGTGTCCCCAACTATGACTACGGAGGCGTTATCAGGAACCCCGACAGGAACATAAACACCATCTTTGTTAAGAATCTCAAGACCTTGGACATTATTTTCGCAGAGAATTGAGAGAACATTTTTGTCTGTGTGAGGAATTAGACCAACGGCTGCTTCATTGTTAGGAGGAACCTTATATTTCATCAAACGAAACAAAGCAATGCTTCCTTGTATGTGTGGAACATACAACTTTCCTGTACCAAAGCTCTCGAAAACCATCTTCAGGATTGTGTAGTTCAGTTCTAACATCTTTGAGGTCACTGACTTGAGAGTTTCACTATCACGACAACGAAAGGGGAAAAAATTAAATCAAACACATTGTCATTTCAAGGAACTGATTCTATGTCTGTTTGCAGTTTTCCTGCAAGAACATGTGCAGTTTGAGGTAGAACAATCATTCTATACTGGCACATGCATTAACTACATTTTGGTTTTAAGGATAAGACTAATAAATAAGGCATTGATAGCTACTGAAGGCACTCAGTAGCAGCCAGGGGGAGGCGAAACTATATTGAGGCCTGGGTTCTAACCAATCCTCCAAGCTGGGAAAAATAAAAATCCATAAAAAAAATAAAGGTTTTAATTTGATATTTGAAATTTTGTCCGACTCCATCAACTTTGCAGCTTTCTGTATTATACGAACATTTTTTTTTTGGGTGTGTGTATATGAGTGCATGTTAACGTTAGCTACGGATCAAATAAATCGACAACAAAAAACATGTAAAAGATTATGAGAAAAGAAATTATGAAGGCTCATTAAAAAGAAGAAAAAAAAAAAAAATCACCAGAAGCTGGGGTTGCCTTGAGGCCACATGAGGTTGGTAAAAGCTTGAGCAGTAGTATCAACGTCAATGCCCGGCTCATTGTCGATGCCAAAGCTCTGATGCAGAGGAACAGCGGGGCTCTCGCCCATGTAGCTTCGATAAGGCTTAGAGCTAGCATACTTGCTCTTGGTCTCTTCCGGGAGATCAAATAAAGCATTCATGGCCTTGAACATATCTTCACGTAGGCTTTTTGGAATCTTGTCGTGATACATCACAAAGAAACCATGAGTCTCTAATGCATCTCTAACTTGGCCACACATTTCTCTCCATCTTTCGTCGGTGAAGTCGTCTAGAACTTCGCCGGAGAAATCAAGAAATGGTATTTCATCTTGAACCTCGTCAGTGCCCATCTCTCTTCTTCAATTTTGCAAGCTTATCAATGGGGGATGTTGCTCAACTTATAAAAAAGAGCTAATTTGATTATTTTAGCATATATAGCTAGTGATATGGACACCTCTGTGTGACTTGGCAATTGCTATTAATTAACGTACTCCTTATTTAGAAGGAAATATATTATACTGAAACTCCTCATTCCTTAATTAGATGGGTAATTGTGGTGAGAATCCTTATACATATATCAACCAATCTAAAGAATAATACAAGTCTTTAGTCTTTTTATCTCTTTATGTAACTTCTTGTTTTTTTTTTTTTTTTTGTTTAATCTCTTTATAATTGTATAGTACGTGTTTGATTCAAATATATGTAATAAAGTATTTTTTAACTTTTCTGTAGTAACGGTCGGGCATTTATGTAGGCGTTGGTAGAGTGGTTACAACTTACAAACGCATTTACCATCGACGCCTTTCGCGAAATATGAAGAAACAAACATTTTCCTTTTAAGGGTTGTGTGCAGAAAGCGTACCAAAGCAATAATGAGTTGGGTTGTTTCCTTGTGTATGTTTGAAAGCACTTAAAATAGTGAAGAGTCCAGCTGCAGCCCTTACATATTATGCACTCATGTCTATACCTATTGATTCGGCAAATTTTAACTTCACCTCTATAGACTATAGTGAATTTTTAGTCCCCTAGGGCATAGGCCTAGTATTATTAATTATTAATCCAAAAGCTTCACACATGGGTGCATTATGCTAGACCAATAAAATCATATCATGTGTATATCGAAAGTCGATTCGTAATAATTTTATTAGATGAGCGTACGTATTTACACTCATTCAGTGTATAAAATGTGTTTTCTGCGTATAAACACATGTAATAATACGTTGTAAAATATTTTTTAAGAATTATATTAATTTCTTTACATATGTTTTAAAAACTTTTTTTGTTTTTAAGTATTGCCCCAACGAAGACAAATTTCTTCATCATCCATGTAAACCGATCGAATTGAAACTTCAGAACTCTTACACACCCGACAGGAAATTTCAACAATAATTAAAAAAAAAAACTGGCACTAGCTCGCTTGTTTTTATTAAGAACATATAAATGTTAGCATTACAGGCCATTCTTTTACCAACCAAACAAGTAAGAACATACCCTAATGAATGAGTAAAATCATGGCTTGCTATCATCTTTTAACTTGAGCACAGCACAAAAAGGGACTCACACACACACACACACATTACCAGGTTAGATAGGCTTCTTAATCTTAAGCAAGTGCAAATGGGATGTCTATTTAGGGAGCTGAGCTTATTTATTTATAGAATGAAACGTTTTTGTTCGGATGGGGAAAGATAATGACAATGAATGAATGAATCTATGAATCTATGTGGTAGCATCATCAGCGATTGCATTAAAAATGCACAAATTAAATTCAGATGGGACATGTACCAAGAATTGCTATGATAGAAATAGCAAAGTCGGCAACCCACATGGTACAATGCGCACAATCGAACCCTAATATATAACATAGCTATTTTAATTTGGGACAATTGATTAATTTCCTTATGAGTTGGTTCCAACCCACCATGTGATTATGATCCCCAAATTTGTAGATGATTGCAGAGATAAATTTTTTGAAAGTACTTTCAACACGAAAGATTTAATAAAGAAACCAAGAAAGATAAAAAATAAAAATAAAAATAAATAAAGTATCTTGGCGACTCTTCTCAATTTGATCAAGCCCCATATTTGATTCACAATTTAGCCATGGCAATTAAACTGGCAGCTTGTAACAGTTCAATGCAAAGAGAAGAAAAATGAAACCTGCTTTCATTTATTTGGTTTCTAAAAGATTTTTTTTGGGGGGGGGGGGGGGGGGGGGGGGGGGGGGGATGGGAATCGTATATAAGAATGGGAAAATTTTTGGTGGTCCTTTGTTAGCAAATTTGTGATTGGTAAATTGGCTCTCTGATGCAATATGATATGATATATGTGTGAAGAGAACCCAACAAAAATTTTGAGCTGCCATAATGATCATGTGGACCAAAAGCACATGTAAAATCAATATCAAGAGTAGGAATTTTTGCTTTATCGGCCTATCCGATTTTATGATTCAGAAGTCAGAAGAAATAAGCCTATGAGGCTAATGTTTAGACTCCTTTTTATTGTTGGAATCGTAGACAGCAATGTGTTTTCTGCGAATGCTTTAGCCGCGTGAAAAGATTAATTAGCCAAATGGCTCCATCGGTGAGAAAACAGCGATGTGCTTGAGGATATGATTGAGTGAGACTTGTATGAGTAACAAAGGAAACATGTCAGTCATACAATAAAAAAATTATTTGTACATTTATTTTAAAAAACTATCATACAAGTAATGGTTATATTAAATTTAATTACACACGTCATACATACATCAATTAGTTGTAATACATTAGAGATATTTTAGAATTTCTCTTGTATAGAAAATATAGAATACATCATAAGAACCATGTCAGTCATACAACAAGCAAATCATGCTCTGACATTTGTGCATTTATTTTGAAAAACTATCATGCAAGTGGTGGTTATATTAAATTTAATTAGACGTGTAATACGTGCATTAATTAGTTGTAATACATCAAAGGTATTCTAAAATTTCTCAACGAGAGAAAATTTAAAATACATCAAAGATAATATATCAATTATACAACAAACAAATCATGCTATGACATGTGCATTTATTTTAAAAAACTATCATGCAAATAGTGATTATATTAAATTCAATTACACATGTCATGCAAGCATCAATTGATTATAATACATCAGAAATATTCTTGAGTAGAAGCTGAAAACTTTAGATGCAGGGCCACATGTAATTGTATACACTTAAGATAAATTTTATTTTAAATAGAAATTTATTAACATCTTTAAAGACAAAATAATTTAAATATTCATTAAAATCTATTAATTTGTTCATCTTTTAATAACTAAAAGTACACAAAATATTTCACTCATTAAAAGAAATATATATATATATATAGACAAGTTAAAATATATTTTAAACTAATTAGTATTTATTAAATTATCATGATACGTATACTTTCATTTTTATGTTAAAGCTTTTAGGGTAAATAGTCTAAATCACTTCTAAAATGTTATATCTTTCAGTCTTATCTAAGCACCGGCACCCACTTAAGTCCCTTTGTTCTCACTGAAGTCAACACACAGTTTCAACTCCCAACACAAAAATGAAATAGGAGCTTCGTAGTTGCCTCAGGCTTTAATATCATTAACATTCACGACATTATGCAACAGTGAGAACGACAGGGAACATACAAATCTTTCATACTGAGTACAAACGTTTTACGAACATGTCTTCATCAGAAGTTTCCAAGTCGACAGTACATTGTGATACAAGAGGAATACAACAGCATACAAGGTTAGTTAGTGACTAAGGGGTTACAGGGGGAGCTGAAATCTAAGTGAATTAAGAGCACAAACTGGGATCAGGCAACCAAAAAATACACAACTACAAGCATGAAATAGAAAGAAGGAAAAAGCTACTAGTAGTAGTGGTACACGAATAGTACATTGGGATACAAGCTTGTTTTACTTCCATAGCTTGACAAACTTATCATGACTGGCTGAAGCAACATATCCTGTCTCTGTTGATACTGCTAAGGCAGCAATCAGTCCTTCATGAGCTGTCAGAGTCATGGTCTTATTCTCACTCATGTTCCATAGTTCCAAAGACTGCAATAGTATCCACAATTGCATGTTAGATGAAGATCCTGAACTGGCATGGCAACATGATCATCAAATATTGATAAATACCAAACAACGATACAGGTAACTTGCCTGATAACAGCCAATCACCAGCAATGACGGATATGTAGGATGGAAAACACAGGAGTGGAACTTGTTCCCATTACAGCTCAACTCATGAACACATTCCCCTTCACTTCCAGATCCAACTGTCCAAACTCTTACAGAGTCCTCACTGACAGATGCTAGCAACTCACCAGAAGGATCCCAACACACAGAATCGATTGGTTTAGTATGTCCCTGTAATTACATATGCAACAGTCACCAACAATCAGTAGATGGAGAACAGAGCAAGTAAAATCAAACATTTACAAGTTAATAGAAGAATCTTTGATGCGATGATGCTCAAAAAGAACACAAGCACAAAATGGTGTTTCTGGGATCTCAGTAAAGGACTAAATGTCAACTAACCTGCAATGAAAGACGACAGGCTTGAGTCTCCGCATCCAGTATAGAGACAACATTCTCTGCAGCTGCGGCAAGATACCTTCCAAGATGGGGCTGGAATCTCATCTGAGCCGTACCACCCTAATCCACAAAAAATGTTGGCATTTATAAACAAGCTATATCACCCGCATCCAATTTATCCCAAAGACAAGGCCTATTCATTGCATTCACACACCAACAGCAAAAACTTTCTACCTTGAAAACTCTTGTGCAGCTACCATTGTTAATACTCCAATAGCGTATTTCACCATCCCCATCACAAGAGCAGATGAGATCATCTTTATTTGGGTGGAAATCCAGAGACATAACAGAAGCAGAATGTCCCATAAAGGTACGAAGTGAATAGCCAGGCTGCAGAGAAAGTCATGAATAATGGTGCATAGTATTTAACATGCCAGAAGAACATCAACAAAATGATGAAAGAACATGTAAATTGATGCACTCTAATCCAACCAACGTTACTTGATTTTCAAAAATTAATGAACATTTTAATCCATCCAGCCCACTCCACCCTACACGCATTCAGAAAAAAATAATAATTTTGAAGACTGTGGTTCCACTGCCACTAAAAGCCAGGGAAAACAAAAACGAAACTTACTCATATAATTTGATGTTTACCTCAACTAAACAACAATGATGAAGAAAATATATTCCAAAAGAAATTCAGAAACAAAATAAGACATATATGCATCATAACAAAAAGAAATATAAGAAGTCAAGAAGGAAACTGTGTCCACTAACGTTGTCAGCGTCCCAAACTCTGACAGTCTTGTCAAATGAAGATGTTGCAAGCCGTGGCATGCTTGGACTGAAACGAACATCAGTAATCAACGAAGAATGCTCTTCAAGGTTTGTTTTCGACTTTAACGTATCCGTGTGCCACAGTACAGCCTGCAACCCGGAACCAACAGAAATATTTTTCTGCGTTATCTTCTTTTACTCCACAGCACATATTTAGTGCTGTTACCACTAAAGATTCATTCATTTAAAAATATATAAATCTGGGCTCTAGGCACTGACCTTTTTGTCATGGCCACCAGTAGCAAGCAACTTCCCATCTGAAGAAAAGTGACAGCAGATAACTTTGCTTGTGCTTGCTCTAACAGAATTTGCTTCCTTAAATGAGAACCCTGGAGTCAAGCAGAAGGTCAGCTTAGAAAATCATAAAACATCAAAAAGGCAATCTTCAAATAAAAATGTTGATATTTCACTCTTTCTTCAATTGATTTATTCACTGGGACAGTCCTACATGACATTTCCAGTAACCGACGTCTAAACTAACAGATTCAAGTACCCATGCAAAACAAACAAGCATCAACGAAGAAATAATGCTTATTCGAATGTATGGGAAATCTCAAGAAAATTAGCAACACTATGAGTCTATGACAACAGGGTAACATGAATAATTTCAAAGATATGCGTATCTAGAATAGGATTCTGCGTGTATATTAAAAGGCATCAGCTCAAAGAAAAAGAAGAAGAATTTACAACATGTTTCACAAGAAGATTCCTAATTCTGATCAGACTCAAGAATACCAGCCAAAATACAATTAAATGCTGTATAAGAAGAAAAATTCTGTGAATAAACAATTAATTGTGAGCAGCTCATAGAAGTCGCCACAAAGAATCAGCAAAGCATTTAGTCATGTTCAAGGAACCAATGCTACATAAACTTGAGCATATCACAAAAGCTGTAGATGGAAAGTTTTGGGAGATTCCTCACAAAATAAGCAGCAAAATATTTTTTTAAAAAAGGGCGTATTTCTAACCTTGGCTGACATCCATACCACGACCACCAGCATCTCTGGGGTCTGTATCATCATGTGATAGAAAAGACTCGACATTGTCATCAAGGGACCCATCCTCCACCAAACGATCCATATCAGCCCGCAATTCAAGATCTTTATCATCCCACTGCCAAAATGGAATGCCAAGGAGAATTTATGCATGGAGTTTAAGTGCTTCAACCTATACAACAAGTTAAAATATGCACTCACCAACTGATTTGATGGTGATGTAAGAGTGCCAGCTCCATCGGTGCCAAACATCATCAAAGGCTTGGAAGTAGTACCACTATGAGGCAAAGCCGGCATCGAAATCACATCTCCAGGAGTGTGAGTTGATGGTGTTGAGGGAGCTGAACTTGGGGACGGTCCTGCAGTATTTGCAGTCCCTGAGCTATTGGCAGGACCTGAAGAGGACACCGGCTGTTTTCTCTTTCTTCCAGTCTGGTTTTTTGAAACCTTAAAATGCATGAAGAGAAACCATATTAGAAACCTTCCCTAGATTTTCATTGGATATACATCAAAAGAGGAATGATCATATCACTAACCACCTCAGAGTTCTGCAATATAACTAACCAACCCCTATCCACTTGAAAATGGAAAAATAGTAGTTACGCTTAACATCCAGTAACACTCAGCAGTTTCATTATTTCACTTTGCACTAGATAAATTTCAAACACTGCTTTAGGTAATTATTAACATTCAAGTTAACGTGAAGAAGGCATCACAACCACTTCTAAACTGAGGAAATGAATACTTAAGAGAATGTCAATATGCACTAGAAATATCAGAGCAGGCTGGTCTTTGAAATATTGAACAATGCATCATGCTAGACATTTGCTTGAGCAACAGTCAAGCGACGGGAAAGAAGGGAGGAAGGAAGGAATAGCGCATAACTAAAAAGAAAAAGAAACAAAAAAGTAAACCTATGCAGACTTATATGTAAGCCTATATAAACTTACATGTAAGACATTGAATTCCAATTCGATTTAAAAAGGTCTCCGTAATAATTATGCACCACAACATAATGCTTATTTGCGGACAGGAGATAAAACCAAGGACATGGCCATAACTTCAAATATGGAAATATTAGAGGTAACCATAAAAGGACGGACCTGGTCATTTCCTCGAAAGGAGTTTGACATGCTACCATCAAGTGTCACGCTGCCAGCAGGGCCCATTTTATCCTGTTGGTGAAGATTGTGATTTGAACTCTGTGATTGCTGGTTTGAAAGTGCGTGCTGCTGTGGGTTACTGTTCTGCTGCTGCTGCTGTTGTTGTTGCTGCTGTTGTTGATGCATCTGAGCCATTTTCAACTACATGCAAGCAAAGCCTTTTAGACTCCAAGGACACATATAAATGCTTATGAAAGATTACTCGACAATCAAATTAACACCTTGATTAGCATATCTGTATCTCCACGAGGCAGAAGGTGGCCACCAGCAGGTAAAGGTGAGCCAACATTGGAAACCACATCACCAACAGAATTTGAGAGGCCATCCTTTCCAAGACTCATACTCCGATTATTCAAAAGCATTCTAAATCTTCTACTTTCATCACTAGCAGAAGGTGATGTCAAATTTTGCTGTGCAAGAAGAAGTTGCTGGTGTTGCGGTGTCAGCATTTGAATTTGATGAAACGGCTGAGGAGCCTGTATGAAAGGCTTCTGTTGCTGAAGTAGCCCAGACCTCAGCGGTTCTAATCCCTGACAAAGAAGCCAAAAATTAAAAAAATATCAGAAAACTGAAAAACAAAAGCAACAATGTTTTACTGAGAACTTAAAAGAGCATATAATTCAGACCAAGAGATAAGCTTATCTGGGAATATGCAATAAAACCAAAAAAATAATAACTTCAAAAGCCAATAGTATAAAGACAGAAATAGTTGCACTAGAGAAATCTTACTGTGAGTGGCCATCCTTTTAAAGTTAAATTGTTACCACCTTGATTTGACCCTGCAACAACTTCACATAAGCTACAGGCACATCTGCGAAATACCAATTACAGTACCCAAGAAATTGCAAAGAAAATTCCCATAATTTCTTGACAATGCAAGGCATGTGCACCAGAAGAATAATTGCACTCATGTCAAAATTAAGTACCATTATATGCATGATAACCATATCCTAAAATGCCAATGGAAGATGATAACAATGGAATGAGCAGAAAAGGCTCAAAGCATACCAGGAATTCCCATTAATGATCCTTCGGGCCCTGCTGCTCTGGGATTCAATACTGGATTAATCTCACTCTTTATATCCTAAATACAGATAGAATTCAGAAAACATGCAACAAGAAAAGCTAAAGGTGATAAGACTATTTCCAATTAAATAACTTACTGGTGTGGACCCAGGCAGTTGTTGACTCCGGGCTTGAACCTGCGGAGACATCCCACCAGCTGTACCATGCAATACTTGCCTGAAATTATGTAGTATTTCGCTGATAAGTTTAATGTTGGTAACAGGATCAAGTGTCAGATGCCACAGATATGCCCAATGTAAGTTACTTTGGACTACTGAAGGATACTTCATTTCCCCCTTCTTTTTTTTGTGGCTTTTAAGCATTGGTCAAAATTATAATAGACGCATTGCAATATTAACCACAGATGTTAAGATATTTCTAGCTGTGTGAGGCATTATTGTGTAAATTCGACAACTTTCCTCAAATTTTAAGAGCTGCCCAAAAAGTTCCAAATCATTTTTTGAGCAGAAACACTGTAATCATAAAATTCAAGTAATAAAGGTGAAATCTTAGAGAGAAGCACCCTGAGGGCTGGCCAGTTGCTGCAGCTGACTTTATATAGGAGGCATGATTTGGATCCAAGAGCTGGCCCATATTCTCACCAAATCTTTGCTGTAAAAAGCATTCCAGATGATCAACATCTAGTCAGGAGGGAAAAACACACTTATAAATAATTCATTTTAGTGCACCACCTACTTTCATAGCCGCATCATCCAAAGAATCCCTCAGCACTGGCAGTTTTAATTTTTCCTCGTACATCCTTGTAGCCATGGCATTTGCAGTTCCCGGGTTCTGTCGCATGAGAGAGTCATTTCCCAATAGCCCATTTGTATTGCCATTTAGGAGGTGGGCACCATCCCTACGCTGCTGCTGTTGCTGTGGCTGCTGCTGCTGAGGCTGTTGTGGCGGCTGTTGTTGCTGTTGCTGCTGCTGTTGATGTTGCTGTTGGTGCTGCTGCTGCTGCTGCTGTTGAGCATGCCTCTGCAATAGGATCTGTTGCATTTGCAATTGCTGTTGCTGCTGCTGCTGCTGCTGTTGTTGCTGATGTGGTGGCTGTTGGGATTGCTGCTGCTGCTGCTGCTGTTGTTGCTGTTGTTGCTGTTGTTGCTGTTGTTGCTCTCGTGCCTTAATCAATTGTGTCTGTAGTTTTAATAAGACATAAGATTGAAAGAGAAGCCATACAATTGTTCTATACATAAGAACTGGAAGAGAGTCCTAGAGATAGGCATCAATAGATTAGCCTTTTAAGCAACGAGTTTCGCAAAATACACATTATATGACTATGTTGGAATAGAGGTCAAAGGGAAAGGCTAAAAAAATAAAATTCCAAAATCAACACTATCTTCAGAATTTTATTACGTTTGTATCAAAGAAAAATTTTCTTAAAAGAGTTTGCAGGGACGAACCTCGATGTAGGATGCAGCAACCTCCGAATGCTTCTCATTCGTTCTAGCAATGAATATATCCCAAAAAACCGACCACCACTCAAACAGAAAACCCCCAGGTGCATCGATAGCTGGAAACCAATGGATGTTTGAAATAAAAACAGATGAAGATGGTAAAGCATTACAATTGGGGGGTAAAAAAGTGAATAGAGAAGACTGGAACTGGACTACACTTGCCTACAGGATCAGACGATACTTTTCCTTCAGCTTGAAAAGCCTGAGCAGAAGCCTTTAGATCTCTCTTCACTAAATAATCATGGATGTACACATCTAACCTGTTGTATTTCAAAATACACCAACATTTGGCATCATTGTGAAGGGAAAGAAAAAAATCTTTACATGAAATAAGAGCTAGCAGAAACCAGTAAGAGTGCCAAAAAAGAAGAAAAACACTACAGACAGTGCATATAGATAAGACTCATCACATAAATACAAGAAAATCAAATGCTATAGCTGAAAAGCAGCAAGCCAGCAATGAAGACAGTTAGAAACCAAAAAAACAGCACGGTAATGAAAATAGAAGATTTTGATACAACAGATGCTACAGAGAAACGAACAAAGAAAAAGCTTTTCCGCTTTATTCCCTGAGATCACTGGACATGTAAGAAAACTAAATGCTGCAACTCAGAAAGAAAACAGAAATTCAAGCCCAAAAAAAGAACAGAACAAGTTCTGAACCCTAACATGTCTTACAAGTAGTACATGTTATAAAACAGCTTCAAAGAACATAACTTGAATACAGGACTTATAAGCAGAAGCAAAACCTACAACAACCCACATGCCCAGAACCCAAATCCAGCAAAAAAACCACAGCTAAAAGTATTTTGTAAGCTAAAAAATGCACAAAATATTGAAACCCAAATAGAAAATAAAATAAAATAAAAAGAGAAATGAATAGCACTTACATTTTATCAGCTTCCCAGTTGGTTTGAGACATGATGTTGAATCAAACACTTCACACATACAGTTAATAACAATAATGTCAGAATCTCAGGTACTAATTTTGCTCAAGCTGTTTTCAACTCTAAAGAAAAATAAAATAAAATAAATTGAAACTTTTACTACAATTTATGAAACAGAGCACTAATAAAATTGGGGGGTAGGGAAAAAAAGAAATAGACGAGGAGGCAGTGCTATAGGGAGAGACTGAATGAGAGAGAAGAATCCAAACTAAGGTCTCTAATTTTAGCAAATGGAAATGTTATATAATAATTGAAATTAATAAGAAAGAGAAAGACTTGATAAAGATACCTGCAAAGCCCATAAAAAGAAAAAAAGGGGGTTTAATTGTTTGAGAGCTTTTTATTCCTTCTTTTTATTTTTTTGTTAATTATTGGAAACTTGGCATTTTTTAGTTTTATTTTTCTGTTAGCTTCGGTGGATTGAGTTGCTGTTGCAGATATCATTATAGCTTTGCTGGTTAAATTTACTGAAAAATCCCTTAAACTTTGCTGAATTTTCTTCTCAAGCCAAAAGCTAACGGACAAAATTGTATTACAAAATTACCACATGGGTTTAAAACTTGATTTAATTACGATAGACTCTAATATTAAAAGTGCCTATGTTGACGTAACGTGAGGGAGTGATTTGTAATTTTATGTGGATTACAATCAGACCTACTACCTTTCTAGATGTGGGGCTCATATTTTGATGAATTCCTATTAAAGCCATTTGTTTGGCAATTATTCTTTTTATGCCCACTTTTATTTCCTAGATTTCATCCATGCCCTTCCCTGAAATATGATCATATTTGGTAGTAGGTGGGTAGCCAACCTTGATAATTAATCTTCTTCTTTAAATCACCTTAATTGTAGATAATCTTCTTCTTTAAACCACCTTGATAGTAAAATAAGTTCTTTAATTCTCTTTAATTTTTTGGTTTTCCAAATAGAGATAACTTGTTTTTCTAATTTTCCTTATTCTTCATTCTTGCAATTCTAAGTTCCTCGTTATTAAATATTATTGCACAAACATCTGCTAAGATGTTACAAAAGTTCAAATTCAAATGTTACCTAAACAAAAATTTAGAGAATATATTTAACTATAATTAACATGATGAAGCATCTCACGTCATTAGCCCGAGAAATTCAAAATTAGTACATAATTTTATGTGGTTCTTATTAACTAGATGTATTTTGTAGAATAAAATCTTGAAGAGTTATTGTTTAAAGTGGACAATATGAAGTTTGTACTTAGACTTATGACAATTTTTTTTTTTCAAAAGGTAAGTAGGTAATATAGACTAATGCATCACAATGATACTCACATATCTACTGCGATACAAATTTTTATTTTAACCGACATATATTTGGTACCAGTTATTTTTTTACATCATCAATAATGAAATGATTTTATGGTATTAATGAATCAATAACGCATCATATATTATATTATTTGAGATACAAAGTTTGAACCCTAACTTATCACTACAGGAATTACCACTATTATACTATGATTCGTCACACAACACCTATTTGATAAATGAAAATTAAAATATGAGATGATGTTACCATAAATGGGTCAACTCGATTTCATAGACTATTTATTGTACAATTGTACTTGACTTGAGCGGTGGGTAGTTCTGTCCTTTGACTTAAACACACAGATTTGGGCCAATTCCAGAGACTTCTTCATTCTCGCATAGTCTTCGCATAGTCTTCTACACAGAGGTTGCAATTTTGGACTAGTGGTTAATTGCACCTTTTCAGCTTTTAAGATTTGAAAGAGAACGCTCGTAATGACAATTTTGCCCACCTCCTAACGTGCGCTAGTGACAAAATGACGAATTAGGATGCATCATATGGTTTATATTTTACTAACAGGAATCAATTATCAATTGCCTGGGCGCCCGGTCAGAGTGATTGAATTTGGATCAGTAAACCCAAAAGTATCTTGGGCTTTAAGGGATAGTTTGGCCAACATGCCGCTTGTTGGTCTTAAGCCTTTGGGTTGCACAGAGTGAAACCCAATTTCCGAGGCTTGGGCCAATTATAGATACAATTCTTCCAAACTCCTATATATATCTTTTCTTTAAATTGCCAACATTACTCAGATATTTATAGTCATGTTGGGTTATGTTTACAATCAAATTTAGGTAAAATTTGCTCACATTAAAAACAGAGATGTGATTGAAGACTCGAACCCCTGATCGTGTGGAAGTATACCATGAAGTGCGACCATTTTGCTAAGCCCTCGTGAGTCATGAGCAAAAGTTTTGCCGGTCATCTTAAAACATTTCATTTATATTTTAAACATTAAGAATTTTAATTTTGAAGCACGTTGTTGTGGGTTATCTTGTTATACCACAACGGAGCAGTATCTCAAAATGGATGAAAACATTGATCTTTAAATTTGAAAGGGGAAAAGGGTGGCCAATAGCCGCTGTTAGGTCATTCTCTAGCTAATAGTATGTTCTGCAAAATAAGGACTGGAAAAAGCTCTTAGAAGAAACAACGACGCATGCAAAAGGGAAAAGAAACAGAACTAAACTTACCCAAATGACCAAGCAAAGATAAAAAGAGTTTTTAAGCTCATATTTGCAGATCAACAAAACGAAGAATAAAGTCAAGATTGATGGGTCTCTCTCTTCCTATAAGATTTCGCCTCGTGTGTTGTCATGAAGCAGGGCCCAAATCACTGCCACAAAAGCAACCTAACTATAAAATCAAGTGGGCCCAAAATAAAATAGAACGTAAGAGGGAATTCTTCTTGCTTCTGGTTTTCTGGCTCCTGCAGGCCTTCTGGCTTCTTGCCTCTGCTTCGTCTGCTCATTGGGGGGACCCTCTGTTTTTTTTTTTTTTTTCAAATTTTTTCTTATATCAGATTTCATCACCATCTCATCTCAGCAGATGAGAAAACTACAATACCTAAACCAAGAATTCTAAACAGTGAATTAAATTTTGTCATTTTTCATTGAATCTTTGCATGGGAAGAGATGGCATGCATGCACAACCATCAGTCCTTGATCAGTACATTTTGCATGCCATGTCATGCCAACGTATACTTAGATACGCCCCTGCATCGATCTCTGAGTTCACCGTCCACCTCCACTCTCCATAGGCAGAGCGTGTGCCAACACCCCATCATTATCCACAACCTTTCAGGACTCGTTATAAAATTAAACCTCATTTTTTTCATGAACGGCAAGACACCCTAATAGCAAATCCCCAACCCAACTTGGCAATAATCAGAAGTCGACTGGTAATTAAAATTAAAAATTTACTGGAAATTTATTTATATAATTCCTCTTGTGTTGCCCCTAAATTTTTAGAGCTCACCCATTAATATTTAAGACGATATACACCTTTAAATCCATACCATAGTTTAGATTAAAAATTTCTGCTCGAACCGGGAAGTACAGGTTCTCCCAACAAAATAAATTGGTGATATATCTATCCTCTTTTATGTGTATAAAATAAATTAATTAGTCCACCGAAGTAGGAGAAGGTGTAAGAATCATGTATGGAGTATCTTACTTCCATTATCGCTATTCAGGGAGTAGATTGCCCGCACTCGTGCTATGGCCTAGACCTCTTAAAATACCCTCTTATATGGGCAGCGTGGGCGTTGAGGGATCTAAATCCTCTATAAATTACAATGCAAACGTACGAGCCAGATGAGAGGATCAATAAATATAAATGAGGACGGAATCTTATTACCTCCTCAACGTTAAACAATTAACAATATGAGGCCTAAGATATATAATAGAATGACAGTAAGCGCGCGGGTGACATCATGCGGGGGCCATGCACGAAATTGCCTAAAACCTGAATGTATGATTTGATGAATGAAGAATATGGATCCCTCCAGTATCTAGAGAGAGACTGAACCATCAATAATTCATTAAACCCCTTTGCCTCGATGCAACCCCGCCAAAAATATACACATGGTCACAAACCCTTCCTTGAAAGGTGATTGTGAAAAAAAACTTAATGTCCTGTGTGATATAGGAATATTTTTATCTA
>NW_006263303.1:2466792-2477681 GCF_000493195.1 Citrus x clementina | reverse complement strand
TGATTAGACTAAAAGCATGTTGTTTTTTTCATTAATTTATTTTTCATTTTGGAAGTACGCCATATAGAAACCCTTATCCAAATAAAATTCGAATTGACAGTTGAGAGATAAAATTTTTTTGTAAAAGAGTTACATTGTCACTATAATGTCTGCCACATATTTTTGTGTTTCTTCCCCCACCCACTCCTGGAGTTTATCCACGAGGCAAACCCATAGGGGGGGGGGGGGGGGGGGGGGGGGGGGGGGGGGGGAGGGAGAAGCTTACTATATATTGCAAATTTGCAATTTGCTTATTTGCTTTTTGCTTTTGCTTGCATCATCATTCACCAATATCAATGGAGGAGTAAAGTGAGATCTCTGAGGCGCAGACGCAGAGCTGTCAATCCGTTTCTGATGAAAGCTTCGTACAATATCAGAGCCCCATCATTGTCTCAATTATCAGCGTGAAAGAGAGAGATGAGCGAGAGACATTTGAGAAGCTACAATTCATATAATGCCACTAGCTAATACAGTGAAATGCTGCGTCTGGCTTTATTTTACACTCTGTTTATTGATATGCATGCCAAGGCCACTTCCATCAGATTTTTGTACTTTGTGGTGTCACCACCCCTGCAATTTGTAACAAGAAGCAAGCCGCAGGGTTCTCCTCCAATGCCGACACGTTTTACCATGTGTGTTTGAGATTTAATTATACAGTGGCCTTTTTAATACTAATCTATAATATATTTTGTCAAATAGAGAATGACCATGTCTATCTCCGTATCAAAACAAACTAATGGGATTGGGACCTTGAATCTTAGTTACCATCGGTAATTTCAATGCTAACTTTGCATTATGGGTTATAAAATTTTAGTCATATTTGTGTACGAATGCAATGACAAACTTGCTAGTTAATGAACGTGAGACGCTTTTCTTTTGACCCATTAATCGTGAGCAGACGAGTTCGAGTCTATATATGAAAGCTCTTTGTCCTTTATACACATAAGTGTATGATAATTTTTTTTATTTTTAAGTATTCACTTACAAACTATGCGCAATAATTTTTGAACTATGTTTTTAATTGTATAATTTAAATGCTCATTGAATCCCTGTTTTCCATATCAAAAAATAATAATGCAGACTATTTATGAATGAATGGCCAACTTGGGCTACAAATTAAACCCGGCCCAAAAAATGCCTCCACTTTTTGTTTTAGCCTTGGGCACAGATAAATAAAAATCTTTTTTTTTTCCAAAAAAGCAGGGCTCGCAGTCAACTCAAATACTCAAATATGCGACAGTTTTGGCAAAGGTCAAAATAAAAAGTTACAAATCTAATCTTTTTAACTTCCAAAACGCAGTGTGGCAGCGTCAGCTTACCCAAATCAAATAAGACCTGAAATATTTATTATTTATGGTCATTTTTTATTAGAAGTTGCACAACGTGAAGATGTGTCCAGTTATGGTGCAACTGTGGTATCATACCACAAATGTACTTAGTCATTGGATTCAGCTATAGTATATGTGTGCAGTTAGATTCAATGACTAGGTACAGCTGTGGTATGATACCACAATTACACCATAATTTTATCCCATGAAAATTACCATAAAAAACTTGTGATCACGATACACCAGTTGATTGCGTTGACTGATTGCAAAACACGTTCATTGACTCTTATAGTTGTGGCAAAATGTTTAAGTTGATCAAACATCTAAACGCGTTGACTTTTTTCCACAAAAGGAAGTAAAGTTATCCACACCCTCAATATTTTTGATAATGGGTAGATAATCCCATAACATTTGAGAAATGAACACAACGACCCCTTTCAGTTTATGTCGGTGCATTTAACATTGTTTGTGCTCCTTCTCCGTTGCTCATTTCACAAAATCATTATTACTCTCACGTGATCTTGAAAAATGTAACAATACGTATGTTTTTTTTTTATTTTTTTAAAAGATAAGGGATGGATTAAACCTAAATAATTTTTATTTTTCTTTTACCTTTCTCAAGACTCAAACTTGGATGGTTAACTGCTATAAATTTTATATTGTATTAACCCGACCACGTCCTTGGGGGCATAACAATAAATATGTTTATTGTCCTCCAAATAAGCAAGTAACACTAACAAAGAAGAGACTACTGATATTTTTAGGACAAAATTAAATTTGAAATTTAAAAGCCTAAAATTTTCTTTTTTCTTCCTAATTTCTATTGATTTGACATTCACCCTGTATTTTTTTGATTTTATCGTTTACTCCGTATAGTTGTCCTAGTGCTTCATTATCTCCTTGCATCAAAATTTTATCAAAACAAGTCACCATTATGTGGCTCAGTAAATGAGGAAGCTTTTATATTTTCACATCTTTAGGGTGATAACAGTACATAAGCACATAAGTACATATTGTGAAAATTGTAAGGAGCAAATGGTAATAACTAGAGACTGTAGGGGGATGAGTCATTCCCCATTTTATCTTGAAACCACTGGAGCTTTTAATGGTGAAAAACAAGAATAGAGATTGAATTCCATCCCTAATGTGTACTTGACCTCTGTTAGAGAGCTCGTATTTAGGGCCTCATTTGATGCTCTGCTCTGCTTTGAATTTTGATAAAAAGCTGCTAAGCACAGTGAGCAAGGGGGTGGTGGCTACAGCCTACACAGAGCTTATATCTCATTTGCTTTAAATTTTCTTTAATTTAACAACCAACTGTATCGGCTTCGCCAGCCATTCCCTCACAAGTGTGAGGAAGTGATCAAGCCCCCATAAATGTATACAAATGTACCGTAGGATTTTAATTTAATTCTTTTAAAAAAATATTATTATATAAAATACAACGTAAATTAATACAATAATTATATGATTGTAAATATTATTAACAATAATTTTATATATAAAAAAAAAAAAACCAACTGTAAGGGAGAAATTTTGTTTCTAAAGATTCTAAATTTGACAAATACTACATGAGACAGCTGGTAAGTTCCACAAATAAAAGTTAAAATAAATGACATTCTATTAATGAAATTATTTTATACAAAGGCTAACAAAGGAGCATACATGACAAGAGGCTAAGTAACGTCCCCAAAGCAAAATTGATGCATTTACAGGAACCATAACTGGTCCATAAGAGTGAGAAAAGGAAAAATGGGTCATTGACTTGATGACGACTAATAATTATCCCAATATAAAAATCCTCAAGTGTATTTTCTGAACCATAGTTTTTATGATTTTTCAAGTAGGATAAGATGGGGAATTAGAGGTATAATTATTATTGTTATTATTATTCAAGTCCTTGATTTGCCTCCACTGCTCTGAAATGTCTTGAGCAATTTTATCAGCATCAAGAGCTGTTCCTTGCAGCCCTCTTCTTGTAAAACCAACAGTGTAAAGTCCATTTTCTCCTTTCCAACCGTTGGGAAATGGTGTCTTTGGCATCCCATCTTTGGTGAAAAAATCACACTCCTATCATTACAAAAAAACCCAAGAAAAGAAGAAAATTAGAAAAATCTAAGAATACCAAGAAAACCCCTTTTTGCAGATATTTTATCAAATGTTTGATGAATAGCTATGATGGCTACACATTATGAAACCGCATAAAGATTTTTAAATTTTTTTTAAAAAAAATAAAAAAAGTAAATATTCAAAAAGTAGAATAAACCAAAAAGAGGGTGACTGAATTTAGTCTTTTTTGCATGGAGGAAAAAAAAGGGGGGATTTGTAAGTTTTTATCCCCAGTGTGCATGAGTCCAAATACAAGAAAGTAATGGGTGATTCGCAACATGTTAGAACTAAAACTAAAAAATAAAGTAAAATTGTAACAACTCATATTTGTTTTGTTACCTTGAGCCAAGTTGGCACGTTGCTTTTGTACCCAGTTGCTAAGATTATAGCATCAATCTCCTTTTCTTGTCCATCTGTGAATCTGGCTCCATTTTTTGTTATCTCTTTCACACCACCCACCACCTGATGAAACCCTGACAATATTAGCTAAAAAGACCACTAAAGCTACTACAGCCCTAACGGAATAAAAGTTATAAATATGCACAAATAATGTGAATCAGCACAAGGGTTTTTTAAGGTACCTTAATTTTACCGGATTTTATCTGTGACAGTGCTCCGACATCAAGTACCGGCGTCTTTCCGGTGATGTTTTTGAGCTCAATTGGGCCGGTTTTCGGCCTGCGGAGGCCTAATTGATCAGTGTTGCCTAAGGTGATGTTCGCCATTAGCAGCAAGATTTTGTCTACTAACCTTAACGGAAACCACCTGAGTAGTGCCATGGCTATACCAAATGTTGAGAAGCCAAATATTTCTCTAGGCAAAACATGAACCTGCGACATCAAAATCAGATACAAATTAAGCAAAACCGGAATTAACAAATTGATTAGGTAAATTTTCAGGGGGCGAAATGAATAACTTACAGAGTTTCTAGCAACCATGTGAGGGATTGCATTGTGTCTACAGAGGTCTAAGCTTACTTCCATGCCAGAATTGCCACAACCAATCACCAGAACCTTCTGGTTTTTAAACTCAGAACCAGATTTGTACTTACTGGTATGCAAAACGTGACCATTAAACTTATCAAGTCCAACGACATCCGGGAACACAGGCTCTGCATTTTCACCAGTGGCAACAACGAGCCACTTAGAAATGTACTCCGAATCCTGAGTTTGCACTCTCCAAAAGCCAGACGCATGATCAAACAAAGCTGTCTGCACGGCTTGTTTGAACTTTGGTTGGATTTTGAAATGTGAAGCGTAGGACTCAATGTAAGCAATGAACTGACGCTTAGTTGGGTATTTTGGGAAGTTTTCAGGGAAACCAAAAAGTGGCAACTCACAAAACTGTTTAGGGAGATGGAGTTTAAGACGATCATAAGTTCTGTGTTTCCAAAGAGAAGCTAAACAGTCACTTCTCTCAAGAATCAAAGAGGGTAAGCCTTGTTGAGATAGGCAAGCTGAAACGGCTAACCCAGATGGTCCTGCACCTACTATAATAGGCCCATGAACCAACACACTCTTTGTTTGCTTATCGTTTTGAACTTTGCAAGACCCCATGTAGTAAAATCCCAAGAAAGATTGAGCGAAAAAAAGATGATAAAAAGAAAGTGGAAACAAAAAGAAAGACTCTGTTTTTGCTTTCTCGGCTTCCCCTGTATTCAGACTCTGCCAAAGCTCTGCTTTAGCTTTTGCTTTTGGGTTTTGTTGAGGGAATGAGGTGGGGAATTTAAAGAGGGGAGAGTAGAAGAGTCGATGGGTAGC
Source organism: Citrus x clementina (assembly GCF_000493195.1). NCBI lineage: Eukaryota > Viridiplantae > Streptophyta > Magnoliopsida > Sapindales > Rutaceae > Citrus > Citrus x clementina. The sequence goes on along the minus strand of NW_006263303.1, from coordinate 2,472,445 downwards.
GGAACTAGAGGGTTTAGTGTAAGGACTGAAAGGGTTTTAAATGCTTGGATAGAAAAAGCAGAGAAGTGAGAGGTGGTGTAATGGAAGCGTGAAGAATAAGGAAACGATTTTGGATATATTTTTTCTATGCTTTTCCTTGCTTCTCCCCTTCGTCTTAGCTTCTCTGGACTGCAGATTTTATTTTTTTGGGGGTTGTAGCAGGCAATGGCAAACAAGGTGATATAAATAAATACATTAATGTGTGCTTTTAGTTCTAAGTTTTATTTTAGAGTAATGGCTTTTAGCGACTTGCATTTTGTCACAGTGTTTTGTACTCTATGACTATTTGAACCATCTTTTGGTTATTAACAAAAAAAAAAAAAATTAATGGGCCTTTGGTCTAGTGGGAGAGTCCTTGCATTTACAATGTTGAGTGCAAGGGCTCGAGCCCCCGTAAAAGTATTTACGAGGGTTATTTACAATCCTCCCTCAATTATTAAATAATTGAGTGGAGCCAGTCTATTCCCCACGAAATGTGAGTGGAATGGACAACTCTCGAATATTTGAGAGGGTTTAAAGAATTTGGGCAGCGCTTCAGAGAATATCTGATGTAATATCAGTAACAATAATATATAACAGTATTTAAAAAAAACAAAAAAAAAGGCTCCTATTACATTTGATTTTGCCCCAAGGGCAAAAGACAAATACAGAAATACTATACATATTGTAATAGATTTAGCGGCCCTCTTAATTTCAACTTCTCAATTCTCATAAATAAAAATTCGTGTGTTAATTGGTAATTAATAAATTTAAAACTTAAAAAAGTTAAATTATAGTCATACAAAATAATACATGTCATAAAACCGTTAAAAACTTAAGAGAGTTCAAATAAAGGGAGAATCTTAATCTTTTGTAAAATTAAAATATTTAGCAGTAGAAATTAATGTGATAGTCGAAAAAATATTTTCAAAAGAGTATTATAACCTTTTTTTAGGAAGAGATTTTGTGTGATTGAGAATTCACTCTATGTTATATTATATAAAAGTATTGTTACATGATGAATTGTGTATGTTAACATCTAGAATTAACATCCTATTTGGGATTGAGGTTGGGCAACTGTACCTTAAAAGTTACAGAATTAAAGTGTTTGATAAACACTAATTACTGTAGTTTGTAGTTTGAAAATTAAATTGATTTGATTTTATACTTATATAATAACAAATCTATTATATCTTTACTAATTTTATTTAAAAAGTATATTTATTATATAATATTAATTTTTAATTCATAATTATAATTTTTTTTTTCTACAGCATACATAACTTTTAAATTACAATACTTTAATCTTAAACGGGACTTAAATGGTAAAAGTTAATACTCATTTTTCATAAGTGTCCCATATGTACTTTTGCATGGTATACAAGTTGACCCAGATTAAACGGAACGACAAAAATTATAGTAAAAGAAGGCAAAACCCAGGGAGGCCAAGCCATAAAATTACATGTGAAGGGTAAAACATAAATTCGTCAACCTAAGCTCGCCCCTTGTGAAGTCTGTGGTGTGAGTTTGACGCGCTTTCGGAGCGTGGGACTGAGGTAATCCGTACTCGCCTATATCAGACGAAAGGCACGGAGTGGTTCTGTGGTTGGACATGTGGGAATAGTTGAAAGCGCCACGCGTACACCGGAATAGGCAAGTTAATAATTGTTGCATGGTAGGAAACACCAGGGATTGGGTCCACGGCCGTCTGATCGTGGACTTCCTTCAAATTCTCCACGTGGCCCTCTGTCTTTCTATTTTTAGAGAATTTTTTTTCCGGATATTAGCAAAATCAAAATTTATCACAAGTCAATTAAGCTGGCCCAGCCAAGCAATTGTACTTTAACAGCAAATTTAAATGTATCGAATTGAAGAATTTTTTTTTTTTTGCACCATGTCACATTACTTAATTAAGATGCCAATATTTTGTGCTTGATCATATCACTTACTCCTGCATTAACTAGGGAGCTTTAGCTGCCTCCAATAAACAAAATTATGTCTTGAAAATCTTTTTTTTTTTTTTAAAGAAAAAACTTAGGATAACTAATAAAAAAATATTTAAAAGTTCAAGAAAGTTTAGATCATCCAAACTAAATCCCCTACTAAGATCATTTAATGAAACATACTATATATGTGTTTCAATTTTTTTTTTTGTATTTTTCTGATAATTTGTATCATAATTTTATAGAATAAAATATTAAGTGGACGGGCATGTGAGATACATGGTCATTCTAATAAGACTCTTAAGAGAAAAAAAAAATGTGAGTGCTCTTATTGTATAAAATATACACTCTTTCACATTGATTTGTCTATCACGAATATATTTATTCGTACGTAACTAATTAAAATGTACATGTAACTGGAATTTAACAAGAGACTATGTATAATCCAAAAATACCAAATTTTTTCCCCTCAGTTAAGGAGAAAGAAATCATTAATTTGTGCGTCAAGTAAACCTAGCCTGCTGACTATACAACAATAATCCAATATCATATTATTAAGTATGTAATTGAAAAATTATTTAAATAAATTAGTAGGTGGATTAAAGTTATCACATAGACAAAACGTCTAGTGCTTACTTGGTTAATTCCTTTAGGTAGAAGATGGAGGGAGGTTGGGAGGTGGTTAAAAAGTGCGGCGTCAATGTTTCAGAATTATGCATATCAATTGACATAGCCGGCCTGCCAATTTTATGAGTGAGAGATCCTATCTAATTATCCGTCACCTTTTATATGTATGTATGTATGTATGTATGTATGTATGTATGTATGTATGTATATAATGTGTGTGTGGCTCATTTATTGAATGATGGATTTCATAACTTGTAAAATTATTTAATTACCATCCAATTAATGAATGCTGCATCAGTTGAAATTCAAATTAGAACTTAAATGTTAGGATCCTAACATTTCTCTCTCTCACTATATATATGCCTCTTTCAAAAATCAAAGTGGCGTAGTTTGACATGCAATCACTTTGTTAAGACGCTTGTAAAAATATTGAATAATAAAGGCAATATAATATTGATCACGATAGAGAATACAAATGTAAGAGTATCCAAAAGATTCTATTAATTTTACTCTTCAAATATTTATTTGCTTACCTATGCGGTAAAAAAGAGAGTGAAAAAATATATTATTCTCCAAAAGAATCTTCAAATAAAAATAAGTTAATATTATTTTAATCAAATAAATATTTTTTCAAAGGAAAAATAAATGGTAATTAAAGTACTTCTCTTTCTCTCTCCAATAAAAAGTAATTAAATATAAATTGAAGAGGGAGAAAGTAACTCTACAAAATTGAAGAGAGAGAATCATTTCTTATTTAAAAAATATTAATTTGAGTGTTTTTTAGATTTTTAAATATTAATTAACTCTTTAAATAAGTAATAAAATTTTATTTGAATAGTTTTTTAGAGATGATCTAAGGGAGCAAATTTGTTGAAAGGGTTTTTTTTCCAAGATTCAAGGACAATAAAGCTAAGCTGGGCTGTTGGTAGCTAGCTAGATTCATATGACGACATGCCACTCGAGCACTATTCTTGTGTGAGAATACTCATCATGCAGCTGTCGAAAGCAAGAGAGACACCAAAGAGACAAGCAAATTAGGGCTTGGAGTCAATAAAGTTATATATAAGATCTTCAAAAACATCAATGAAGATTACGTCTTAGATACTGAAGATCTAGGGAGATTCATTTGTTTTGATTTAGTTAAAGTCTTCTTTATATAATTTTCGAAGTATTGATACATATATACACTTGCATAGCATATATATTTTTACTTCCACTGTTATGGCCTTCTAGCTACAACGCTGTTTCTCTTGTCTTTAAACCATTTCTTCTTTTCAAGTCCTTCATTTTTCAAAGGCATTTTCATTTCCAAAAACACGGTGGCACGCAAGTCAGCTTATCAAATAATAATAATCATAATAATAATAATGACGACGACGACGACGATGTGCAAAACCCAGAATAATTCCAAGAAACCATCTCAAATTTGTTTGTAACTGGATTAAGAAAATCAAGTCACCAAATGATACAAACAGAAGGCACCAATGCGGGAAGATTCTATGATTATGTTCCCGATCATGGCAAGTAAAAGCATGTTCTTCTGAGGTAATTAAGGAAACTAACAAAAGAATATTAAGAATGTCAAATGTTTCATTAATTAATTATTTAAGCTGCTCTGGTCGGTGTCATGCCTAATTAACGACTAAATTATCCATCTTTTGGAAAGACGCACTTGAGTTTTGTTATGTGTACATGCAACCTAAACCCTAGGGCAACTTATTCCTTTGCCGCCCCCTACTTCGTAACTTCTATTAACTTTATTTAAATTATATTTGAAGCATCGAATCTTTAATCCTTTTTCAATTAAAATATTGCACCAACAGATGTGTTGTATCATTTAAATTTTGTTGCAACAAATATTTTATTCAAAAGCAATTGTAGTTTAGTGGGATTTTTCCACGACTATGATTTTTTTTTTTACCATGCATGGGTGAGCAAATGATGTTTAGTAGCTAATAAGTTAGTTACATTCACATAATTAAAAATTCTTAAGCATGATTTCAATAGTCGGGCAAATTAAAAGAAGTGATGGAAGCCCGTGCATAGTAGAAAGTTATAAAGGCTTATGAATAATTAAATCATGTTTGATCTTTTTAGTTAATCTTCTTAATCATGCCAGTAATAAAGTTGTCGGGTTGAGCACTGAAAAGTAAATTACATATAAATATATAAAAAGATGATTAGGATTTACCCACTAAAATCTCGTTAAATTAGATGTCGGCAATCATAAACAATCACTAACAAAAAAAGTTCATAAAATGTTCAATTAGATGGAGTAGGAATTGTACAAAATAAAATTGTTCAAAATGATGTGATTACAAGTTATGGCATCAAAAGATGATTTTGGTAATAAGATATTGACAGCATAAGGATGGTCAATGATATTTAATTGTAGTTTCTACACAAATGCATCTTAATATTTAATTGTAGGAGGCTAAAAATTTAGAACACGTTTTTGGTTGGTCTATTTTGCGTACAGTAAGCCCGTAAAAATGGCATAATATTCTTGATTTAAATATTTAAATTTCTTAATAATTGTGGATTAATTACTCATTTTTTGTTTAGTACACGTTTGAATATGTTCTTTTGCTATTTTGACAACCTGAAAAGCCGATTTTCCCCCATGATTCTCTGGTACCCTACGATAAAAAGATCTCTTAGGGGCCCGAGCCCATGATAATCTTGTAATAACATCCGAGTTCTGGGGCGTTATGATTTGTGAAGCAAAGAGTAATACTTTTCTAATTCTATCAAATAGGTCTGTAAAGTGGTGGCACAATATCTTCACCAATATTTAAAAGAAAATCAACTCTAACAATTCACAAAAAGGAAATTTACACCAATAGTCATAAAAATTTTAGCTTTTTTCCATCTTAACCCCCCAAATAAATTTCTACTAACATTGGTCATAAAAGAACCTTTGAGACCAAAATACCCCCCCTCTCTCTCATCCCTCCCCCAACACTCTCTTTCACCTATCTCTCCCAAACCGAACAAACTCCCATCATCGGCGGTCACATCAGCCCTCGTCGGCGGCAGCTTCATCCCTCATCGACGTCCGATCT
>NW_006263303.1:2405478-2466692 GCF_000493195.1 Citrus x clementina | reverse complement strand
CACGACTGCCAGTTCACTGAAACTCTCTGTGCAAGCTCAGAAAATAACTCATATCACTGTGTGATGCCGATTAGTGTTGGATCCGGATATATTATGATCGAATTTCACTTTTATCGTTGCCTTTTTTCATCGCCGTTGGTTGATGATTCAAGAGTGGAAAGCTGCCTTTGGTTTGACGAAATGGGAGAAAGAATGTTGCTTTTGGTTTGTAAAGAAGGGTAATTTGGGGAGAAAAGCGTGTGTTTGGCTAATGTTGATAGAAAAAAGTTGAGAGGGTTAATTGTGAAAAAGCTAGAATTTTTATGGCTATTGGTGTAAATTTCCCTTCGCAAAAGGGGTCATAGCATACAAAACGAAATTAGATATTAAAAAGGAATTCAAATCCATACCCTTCTATATGGCAAGACAAGTAGTTTATAAACCCTTAATGGTTTCCTTCCTAATTCTTGTGGAAATGATTGGTATACCTTTAATATTTACAATAGTCATTAAAAAAAGATAAAGACCTATATTTACAAATAGGTAGAAACTGGAGTTCTCTTAACTTAAAATATAATGTAATTTTTCATCAATTAGATTTATTCAAATCATTAAGATTTAAAATTAAAAAGTATGTAGCATTTATACATTAAGATGAATGAAAAATTAAGTCACCTTTCTATGTTAAAATTTTGGCAATGACTACCTTAGAGCAGCTCCAAAGTAGAACATAAATTATAACTATACACGTAAAATAATAAATAATAAAAATCACGTTATAACTTTAATCGTGTAATTATAAAAATTTGTCACACTTTAAAGAACTAATATAATCGGATCCTAAAATTTTTAGTCAAGAGAACTCAGGGCATTAGGAAATAGACGAATTTTGTTTCATTGATAATTACAAGAAAACTTTAGGCTTGTGATGTTATTTTGCTCGGACTTCTCATCATAGGCACAGTCAACTTTGCGTCACGAAGTATTGCGCTGACAGGGCTGATGTCACGTGACCTAAGCCAACCGTCAGTCTTCTCTGCCACTCACGTGGCACGACTTTAAGTCCCGTCGGCCAATAGAATCTCGACGTGTAACGCCCACGCAGGCATCTCTCACAATTCGAAATGACCACAACGACCTTGACACTCGACTGTGATTACTTGAAGTGACCCAATTTGACTATGGACTTGACTAGCTTACAGAATCTGTAAGCTACAGACTGCAGCATCAGCCGTTGGATGTGGAGTGAGAAACTAAACAATAAAAAATCAGATGGTGGGATGACGGGAGATGTTTGTTACAGAATCTGTACCATAGACAGGTCCTTTGACTATATAAGGTTTCGCGTCGTTCGATTTGACGGTGGTGGCATTTTCGGAATTGAAAACCCACGTGTCAATAAACCGTTGAACTGTTTTAGTTTCTGTTCTTGCAAACGATTTGACTGAAGTTGCGTGATGGATGGCCTGCTCGAAATCTAGACCATAGGGTGGCCACACGTACGAAATACTATGTGCATCAGACGGCTGGGGATGCACCGGAGCGTTTAATTGAGTTTGTTTCATGCCGACACGTTCCATTGTTACGTGTAATCCATACTTGAATCTCTTTGATTGCCTCCTGGGTATTGTGCTCTTCAAGATGATGACATCACAGGGATTTTGACTTTGTCATGCCTGAAATTGGTCCAAATCACTAATTAATGTTACCTGTTTTGGAAGATTAAATCAATTATTTTTATTATTATTATTATTATTGCTGATGTTGACGTCATTTTTCCTTTTTCATTTGAGCTGCTTTGTCAAATTCACGTGGCTGTCCTGTCTCATTAATATAAATGCTTGCAAGTTGCAATGAAAGAAATTTTAAGGCCAACGGTTACAGACTATTCAATAAAAATAATTAATGTCACACATTTGCGGCCTTGTTCTCTGGTTTATCACAACAATTAATGTTAAGGCAAACCCTAAGTTACAGGTAATGTATCTTTTCAAACCCTAAGTTACAGGTAATGTATCTTAGGAGAATTCTGTATGTAATGTTGATAATACCGCATTGACACTATTAAAATTATAACAATATGTTTCCCTCGAAGTTTTGATGCAAAATTTGCATCCCAATATCATACACCCTTTGATTTTGCATTTCATGTAAATATACATTGCTTTATATCCAATTTTCGTACGCCACATCAACTAATAGGATATACTGTGTAAGAATAACGTAACTCTTGTTATATACGTACGGGCACATTCTTTTCAAAGTTACCATACAATGTGATGAGAAACTCAAGTCTTCTTAGTTTGAGGGTAGGGGGAGGGGGTTTAGAATTCTCCTTTTGCAAGGAGATTGGACTTGAAAATCTGGACTGTGCTGTAAATACACCCATCTTAATGCTAAGCCACGAACACTTTTTAAGCATTCAAAAGATAATAACAAGATGAAATATGCTATGGGGACATAATTTAGACAAAAAGCAAAGGCAAATGAGGCAAAGTGACATTCGTTTTGCGTCTGTTTCTGTCAGCCTGATATGCCTATATTGGTGCTCTAACAATAATAACAAAATTTACTAATATGAGTAGTTAAATGTTGGTACCCTATTGATGCGCCGGTCCCATGTATAGCTAGGGTTTCAATCAAATCTCCATGAAAATACCAGTTGATGCACCAATTGTGTTATTTGTTTCCTGCTTTAGGCACAACTATATTTAAGTACGAAAAGCTTGCAAGATCGTGCATGCAGAAGCAGAAGAGATATTATAATTGCAGCTACTGTTACGAGAATGTCGCCAGCAAGGGTGATTGCACTCTCAAGTTGCTACAAGAATATGCAAAATATTCGTAGAGGCAATCATGTAGGCGTGATTATCGGTTTTGCACTTATGCGATATGCTTGAACACCGAGGCCCTACCGTCGGATTCCGAGAGAAAAATTATCAGATTGTATATATGCAAAAGTGATTTGTCAGGTTGGCTCCGCAGGAATATACTTCACAATGGAATATCCACCACTTGTTTCTGCTTCTATCTGGGCCACTTTGCTTGTTCTTGTGCACTTTATTAAAGCCTGATATATTTTGATTATTTTCCATTTAGCATTCGATTGTGCCCTAGTGGTTACAGTTAATATATCATTGCATGCCTTTTTTTTTTTTTTCGTTCATATTTCTTCATCATGATCATTCATTAGCTAGCTGCCTAGCCCTTGTTCTGGCAAGTCATCTCTGTACTGACACACATTTTGGTCTTTGTTTTAATGAGTGTCATGTAAGCTCCAAGGACTTGAGTGTTTGAATTCAAGAAATGAATTTGATGATTCAAACAAGACCACTTCCCTTGTTTTTTGTTTTTTTAAATTTTATGTTATATAATGCATGGGCATACACGTCGGGTCCAACTAAGTATAGCTAGCTGTAGCCCCATGTTTCAAAGAAACAATCACGAGATCGAACTTAGTTTGAATTTAAAAGTTAAAACCCACAGGAATATAACGAATATGGTTGGTATACCTGTATTGTGTTGTCGTCATCATCTTCTTGTTAGTTGTTGTTCTTAGGCTGAAACGTTTCTGAGAGATGGATAGATTCTTTCTTCTCCAGCCATTTCTCCTTGTTATGTCCCTGTCATTCTCTTCCTCAAAACACTTGTCTTTTATACAAATAATTTGTCTCTCTTTAGCAAGCTGCAATGACAATGCTAGCAAGCATCTCTTTTGGGGGGCGGGTTTGTTTACGAAATTTCCCCATAATAATAATGGGTAAATTTATAAATTAAAATAAATACTCGGCGACTCTTGAGTTATAACGTTTGAGTTGAACTGCCCCACATTAGATAGAAAAGAAATCATTATATGGCAGCTGCAAAATTTATTTAAAGATTGTAAATATAAAATTTCTTATGACACCGCCCCCTTTTAATTCTAAAATAACCCTAATTCTTTCTTGAATAAACTCCTAAAACTTTAAACGCTTACACGCTCGTCATCTCGCCCTCTCCCTTTTGTCAACTTCCGTCATTTCAATCTCTCCCTTGTCAACTTCCCTATAAGCAAATTGAACCTTGTAACAACAACAACAATTATTAAAAAATATATATATTAAAGTTTGCCGAGTATAGTTATAGCCTGTTTGGGATTGATGTGTTGTATCTTTTAAGTTATAACTGCTATAGAAAAAAAATTATAATTATGAAATAAAAGTTAATATTATATAGTAAATATAATTTTTTAATAATAATTTTGACAAAATTATTAAAAATATAATAGATTTTCCATCAAACAAGTAAAAAATCATATCAAAATAGCTTCTAAGGTACAACAGCTAATGTGTACTAAACACTTTAGTGTTATAATTTTTAAACTACAGCTGTCCAACCTCAATCCCAAACACACTCTTAATTTATTGTCCCACACCACCCTCACAGTAATTGCAAAGATATCACAATAAGGATGCTGCAGGAATTTGAACATTTTTTTTTTGTGGCCATTATATTCCCGATCATATTTTTCCAGTTTCAAAAAATAAAGTTTTTACGAAAGAAAAAAAAACCCGTGTGTTTGGACATTTATTTTTATAACTGCTAGCAGGGGTGACTTTAGGTATAGGCGAACAAGGTAGTCGCCTAAGGCCTCATATTTTAAGAAGGTCTCATTTTTTGAGTATTTCTTTAATAATTCTCTAATTAATTAATTAATTTTTTAATACGTATTTTAAGAAATTAAGAGTTATTTTTTATTTAAAAAAACATCTATTTTTGGAAACCTTAATTTTAAAGAAATATAATTAATAATATTATTTAACCATTAGTTGATTCATTATTATTATTTTCAAAAAAATATTTACCCTTTTAATTATTCAATGTTAGAATCTTTGATTTTTAGTATTTCTTTTAATTTCTATTAAAAACCTTATAATCTCAAGAATTAGTAAATGAAAAAAATTTCTTGTTCTTTTATCCACAAAGAAAATTATTATATTCATTGGTTCATGTAAAATAATTAATTTCTTAAAATATAAAGTCCATTTTTGTTTTTGAACATCAATTCATCATTTCAAAATTTTGTACTCTATCATTTTAAATATTCTATTTGAAAAAATATTATTTTTATTTATTTGTCTATTTGTACTCTATCTTCTTGACTATTTTTTAGGTTTTATTTTTAAAATTTTTGATCTTTTTTTATTATTATTGAAATTCAAAAATTAAAGATGAAATAAATTTTAATTCTTTTTATATGTCGTTGAGTATTAAAATTACAAAATAAATAGAGGCCTTATAAGAAAATTTCGCCTAAGACCCCTCAGACTCTAAAGCCGGCCCTAACTGCTAGATCTTTGACTGTGAAGGTGGGAGTTTGGAATGATTAACGGATTCAATGCGAGTCAAACTTGTCCTTTCACCTGGAGTTTATAAGGATGATATTGAGGGTGGCAATAGCATGACTCAGGGCATGGCTGCAAGAGACTCGCATCAAGGCCCAGGTTGAGCTACGAGCCCAACTCTGTCCAAGTGAAAAATCTGATTGCTTCAGCTTTTAAAAAAACGTTTCTGTAGCAATCTGCCGGGAAACTTCTTTGCTGTACATTATTAATATTTTAATAAATGGACACATTTGGGCGAAGACTTTTGACAAGTGCATACATTATCATTTATTTACCGACTTAGACTCAATTGAATGATATATATCTATATATATATATATATTTTATAATTAAGCTTTTATAATTTTTTTTTTCAATTACCTACTACACAGTTCGAATGGTGTTCAAATTTTGTTTTTGAAGGATAGACGAAAGATATTATAGTTGAGACACAAATTGAGATGAAAATATTAAAATCTCTATCATTATTCTTGGTCAATACCTTCAATAATGGTATAATAGTAAACAAACACAAGGAGTGACTTAATTTTCTTGTTATTTTTTTTAATGTCAACAATGCAATGAGCAAATTCAATAAAAAAAATAAATTAAAAAAAATTTGCACAAAGTTGTTGAGCTACTTTGAAATAATATATCTCTCGAGTCTGAAACTCAGAAAAGCAAAACTTGAGCTGCTCCTTTGGGTGGAGATTATGAATTCAGAGAGATGGGAGTTAGGAACAGCCACATAAAGTAACCGAGTGGGATGTCTTGTAACAAGAAAGAGCTATGAAATTTGCATTCGGTCGCAGCTTATTATTAGTGTTTCCTACCGCAAATCTAAACCATCAAATTACATCTCACCAAAGCCAAATCACGGAGATTCAGCCACGGCCAGCCAAAACAGGTACGTTCAGCCTTTGATATAAAGTTTTTTTTCCTTTCATCAATCAACGAAAACATCATTCTTATGTCCATCTAATATTTTAAAAGTTATGATATTTGATATCTCAATCATCATCATGATCATAGGCATTCGTTTTGAGTCCACAATTCTTTCTTAATTTGCAATTTATCTGACAAGAGTCAATCCAAATAATGAAACCAAGCATGAGATGGGGGGTTCAATCAAATAATTTGTCATCAAAGGCTTAAGGAACAAGGTTAAGATTAGATCTTAATGACCATGATGAGCCCCTCACCGAACTTTTAGGGAAGTTCATAGAACACCGCTTTTAAGCTTGATCCTAATTTCGTTCACAGCAAGCTTGATGAAGGTCAACTCTACAAGAAAACCTCTGGTTATATAATTGATAGAGAGAAAGAGAGAGACTAGTATTATAGGAAGATGGAGTTACACCCAAATGGAGTTTTGGTTGCAAGAAGAATGAACAATAAGAAATATCTATAGAACAAAAATCAAATCTTCAAATACATCCTAGATGCTTAGAAATGCTTGGAGATCTAAATTACAATTTCCTAATTCACATAAGGAACCAAGCAACAACAGAAGACTTTATGCCAAGATCATTTCACTACAAAATCCACACACGTCATGAATCAATGTTCAACCTTGAAATCACAAACAACTATGATTAGTACAACCAGTAAGCTAACTGAATTTTTTATTTATATAGATACGTAAATACTTATCTACAATGCAAATTCTTGATATGAATTATGAACACAATAAACAAACTGTTCAATCTTTTCACACTTTCTTTCAACACTTAATTGAATACCTTCACTAGATTGACTAGTAGGACTAACTAGCCAAATTTTAGGAACTGCAGGGGAATGTACCGTTGCTTTTTGCCTACAGAAGCCTTTTCATGTAGCATAATTTCTGTGAATATTGCTCACGGGAAACTGTAAAAGATCCACAAGGATTGTAGATCTAAAAGCACAACTATTCCTATTTAGAGAAATAAATCTAGAATGATCAAGAAATTGGTGTTCATGGATAATTTAGATTACAGATCCACACGGATTGTAGATCTAAAAGCACAACTATTCATATTTAGAGAAATAAATCTAGAATGGTAAAGAAATTGGTGTTGATGGATAATTTAGATTACAACAATACTAAAGACGAACAGAAAAAAGTCAAATAGAGGCCACCTAATAAGGTTGGTTTGTTTTTCTTTTCTTCCTCAAGCACTAACTTCTTCCTCCTGCCACAATCCCTACAATCATCGTTCCATATCATATAGCACAATCCTCATGTCAGTTGACAAGAAACCTGAAAGAACATACGTAAAAAATTTTATATTCAATCTCAAAATCCACAAAAAGAATTCCCAAATATCTACACTAACAATGCTTGTAATATTATCTCAAGAATTGTCAGAGAAAGGGGATTTATTAACTAAAAAGAAGAAAAAAACAGTTACAAATAACCAAGACATAATTAATCTTACCCCTTAATGCATCACCAAATTAATCAGAGATATGTAATAACTCTTAAGGAAAATGAGAGGCATAAGGACCAAAAAACAGCAGCTCAACAAATCAGACCAGCAAGAACAGCGAGTCAGTAAACAGCTAAAACAGCAAACCAGTGGACATAAAAACAATAATAAACAGTGAAAGAAGAAAACAACAACACAGCAAACCACATGAACTAATTGACAGCAACGACAGTTAAACATTAAGGAATGCAACTGTTGCACTATCTGAAACACAGTTTCACTCTAAGGAAGATTTCCCAGTGTAAAATGTAATTTAAAACAAAGCGAACTGACCTTAGGATATTATGACACTATTGTACATGCAGTTGCACTCTAAGTGCAACATTTTAGAACAACAAAGTAATGTTAATTGTGGTGAAGAAAATTTAGAAAGCAAGGGAGAAAGGAAGGAGAGACTTCAATTTTTATTTTTTTTTTCCGCTGTGTGCAAATATTTTCACTCCAACCTTTTTATACTTGTTGAGTACAAAACTTTCAACCAAAAATCAATATTTTGAGTAACAAAATCAGTAAATATTTGTGCAGCTACTAAAAACAAAGGTTCAAATTTGTTAAGAAACCAACAATAAGATGTACGACCTAATAGAATCAATATTGAGGAACATAAACATACCTGATTCTGGCAATTTCACCAATTATACCACCTGGCTTAATCGGGTGTACTTCGAGTTCTCTTTTATTTTCATCAAATGTAAAAGTGATGTCAGAGTATGTAATGAAATATTCTGGAGTCAAATACAGCGGCTTGACACCATCAACATCAACAGAAACGATGATGGTAGATGTTCTTGAAGAGTCCTTAACACGATCACGGAACACAGTGGCCTGAATAGTCTCGGAAGCACCAGGTTGAAGTGTGGTTGGTTTGGAAGACTCAGGAGGAGCACAGAATCGTTCCTCTGTCATTGTTATCGAATGGTTTGACTCGTTACGCACTGTAGTAGACCTATGCAGTGACATCTTGCTGGATCAACACCACCAACAAACAAAACACATGTTAATGTTAACAGTTATGAAACCATTGATAGCTGCTGATATACTTGAATTGAAGACACAGCGCAGTTACCAGACCCGATTAAAACCCGGTTCGTGCCGGGTTGGACCCGGTTTTTGTCAAAAATTCATCAAAACCAAATAATTCAAGGTAATTTTTTTTTAATATTCATTTCTTGTTAATCTTTCCGGCTAAAGCATTAGAATTTCAAACCTTTATACTGTCCAAGAAAGTTTCACAAATGGGTCATGCTTTTTTCTTCTCTGACCAATCAAACGAATAACATTAACTTTTTACAATCCTACAGGTGATAAAAGGCAACACAACACAACACAACACCAGAAAACCAAAACTTTGTAGCCCTACTTACTTTGGCCGTTGCAGACGGTGAAGAAGATGGTACAGGTCTCGACGTCGACGAGGCACTCGGCGATTCAAGGTGGTGGAGAAGGCTTAGAGAGCGAACAATGACGGTGCCGGTGAGCTGATTTTGATCAGTGAGCGACTCTCAGTCACTGTTGTGGCGGCTGCTGACAGGATTACGTCTTCAACGAAGGGTTTCCCTCAAGTGAGCGGCTGTTTGTGTTTGGTCACTTTTGTTGCCTATTTTCGGAATACCCCTGATGTTTTGGCATTTCTCATTGCCCTCCCAAATATTTTTGACTGTCTCACCTCGCACCCATCGACGGATTCACGTCTAACTTGAACAGTTAAAATGAAAAGTAATTATGGAACAATTAATAAATGTTGGCTTTGCATAAACAGTAGTAATAATGCACATACAACCCAAACTTTTAAATGTTTCACAAAGTTTAAATATTTATTTGGTATGACTTATCTAATAAGTGTAAGTATTTATTTAATTTAATTTCATATATATTTTTTAAAATTTTTTGTTGTTATTTAGTTATTTTTTTAATAAAAATTTTAAAATATTATTTTGTCCCTATTAATAGAAGATTAAATTTTAAAATTTTAAGAGTAGATGTTGATTTTTTTTAAATATCTAAAGTATTCTTTATTTATTTGACAATATTATTTCATTCCTTTCATAATATAATTTTAAAAAAATTACTTATTAAATTAATTTTATAATTTTTAATAAAAACTCTCATTGACAACCAAACAATTAAATTTTTTTGTAAAAATTTTACTAACAAAAACTCTATTTAAATAAATTATATTTGAAAAATTATAACCCAGTTTATTTGCTAAAAGTTTTTAACAAAATGAAATTTCTATTGAGGACAAGTAAATAGAAAATCTTGTCTTTGTTCAAATTTGAAGAAGAAAAAATTTGGGCCAAATGGCGAGCCCAAAAATCTTGTGTTGTCCAAATCACTCCTTGGAGATGAGATGCCATCGGAGTAAGACTTTCAACACCCCTCAAAATTCCTATAAAACCCGTTTCCAATTAAAATTACTAAAATAATCAAAATAAAATTAATTCATTTTTTATATTAATTGAAAATTAAATTACTAACTGAAATGAAATTTTCTTTCAAAATTTTTCTTACACCATTCCCGTTTTCATAAATTAGATTTATATCTTAAATCTTATTCGAAAACAATCATTTTTTTTTTTTTTGGGGAGAAACCTAAAGATAGAAAGTATATAATAAGAAAAAATAATAATTTCAGACTTTGAGATTTTTATATATTTTAAAATAAAAATTTAAAAGAAATATTATTTTTAGAGGAAAATTTTATGATAAGGTGGCTGATTTTAAAATATGGTTAGTATTTTATAACTTAAATCGGAAGTGTTATAAGAAATAAAATATAAAAGGGGTGCTATAAGAATTTTAGAAGGGCGTTAAAAAATCCGCTCATGCCATCGGCCAGCTTGACTACGGTTGCGAGCCCAAAAGGCAGCCTAAGCTTATTATTAACTTCGTCGGTTGTTTGTTTCCTTGCAGCAAATGTAGATAGAAGCCAGCAACGCATTCGTATAATCTTGAGTCTTTTTTATTTATATTTTTTTAATTTTAAAGAATAAATCGAGGCCCTCGATCGAAGAACAAAAATATGAAATGGAGATCCGGAGAGCTGGCATGGCCGGTACCGATGACTGATGAAAGCCTCTCCAACGAGAGATGGAGAAGAAGCCACTGTATATCAGCTGCAAGCAAGCTAGCAACACCACAAGATAAGCAGCCCATCAGCAAGTTTCCTTCAAGCATGCATGCAGGACACCTGCAAGTCTTCATCAAGCAAGTTACTCAAGCTTCGAGCTACATAAAACAGCTTCAAGCATAAAATTCTGAATCTTAATTTTTCTTCAACCATGGAAGTCCAAATCCAACGAGGTCCTCTTCAACTACCAAAAGCTATCTACAACAGCCAAGCAACACAGATCAAAGCGCTAATAACCAGCGCTATTGCAGCTGGCAGTTTCCAGTTGTAATTAAAACGAACCAAGGCTGTTTTTCCATTTAAATTTATCTCAGTGGTTTACTGACAATATGATCATGTGGAGGAGGAATCATATAAGATCACTTTTCCAATTCTATGGATATCCAAGTTAATTATCCTTTTTAGGCAACACCATTTCTCACTTCATAGTTGAGGGTAGGCTTTTTCATGAGTCTTATTCACTCCGAATGTCATGCAAAGCTTTTCTTAACGTACGTCTTTATAGCGTGAAAAAGATAATAAAACGTAATGTGTCAAAATATTTTCAGGGGAAATAAAGATTTTATTGTTTAGAGAAATTTAGACGTGGAATATAATCACTTTATTTATTGTAGAGCAAGCGCAACACTTGTTCTTTCAGCCTCACGGCAAGAGATTTTAGAATATAATCACTTTTCGATTATTTGGCGCCCACAACAAGCTCATTGCTCAGTAAACTAAACCAGAGAAAGAGAATTCTTCATATATAAGCAAACTCAAGGAGAGTGTTAAAAGAAAGCTAGATATTTGCTAAATACTTCAGAATATTAGCTCTTAAAGTATGCCTAAAGTCCATCTTTTTTTATCATAGAGCCATAGAGGGAAGGGGTTTACCAAATATAATAGTATCGTTATTATATACTCCTAATGAAAGATAATTAATTCGTGCTTAATTATGTATACGTGTGTGTGTGTGAGAGAGAGAGAGAGATGGCTTAGCTAGCCCTCAAGCAATTCCACTTTAATTATGTAAAAGAGCTACAATATAATATTTGTAGTTTATGGTTTTAGAATATAATCTCTCCGTAAGATACCTTTAGTTGTAGGATGTGAATTTTTTCTTCTTTTTAGGGTTTCATTAATTGCAAACCATAAAGCATTCATTTATGAGCTATGAGCCGAGGCCCATAAATGGGCGTAGCTCAGAGTACCGCTGCCATTCATGACCCTCATTATAGTGCAACCATGCCTTTCAAAACCATAATCCATAAATAATTGCACCACGCTAAGAAATATACCACTGAGCCGTATTAGGCCTTCGAGTAGACCAAGTGCTCTGCGTTGATTTTTTGGCATCAACGAGGACTTATCTAATAAGTTAGGAAGTTAAAAGAAATTTCAAGTGAATATACCTATCAGCTGAGATTCAAGCTTTATAACATGAAATTATTGCTAACTTACATATATTACAACCTCATACAACTTTATAATAAATTAAGCATGACAGTACTATTAATTAAAATAGATTACAAAACCTCCGAATTGTTAATCCCAATTTATATTCAAGCGGAAAAGTCTTAGGCGCTCTAGAGCACGCGTTTGTTTCAACTAACCAATCATGACACATGACAAGTAGTGGATAGATAAGGAGAATTGATTTAGGAGCACCAAACACCCTCTCTATTTAAACATCAGTCAGCAAATAAAAAGTTAGTTAGGAACCGTTGCAGATCCTGATGCACTTGGGTCCCTGGCAAAACTTGATGCATTTGTCCTTTTTGTTCTCAGATCCACAATCATACTTACTACAGACAATAAGCCAGCAACCTACAAGCGTGACAACCGCAAAGCCAATGAATAGAACCATGCAACCAGCTAAAGTACAATAGCGTATGCATTTTGTAAGACCATTATAATTACCAGCATACTGATAACCATGATCAGTAGTAGTAGCTTTGCCTTGTAAGATAATCCTATGCAGTTCATTGCACTCAGACCAGTTTTGGTCTTGTTGCTCGTTGACTCTCACATACTCGAGTCCTTTAATCATTAGGGCAACCAAATTGAGTAGGGCCGCTAGGAGGGAGACTGTAAAGAGAAACCAACGGTCTGAACATTTGAGAGACGTTGCACTGCTGCAGGTTGCTGTTAATATTACGCCTTGAAAGACAAAATAGTAATTTGCAAGCTGGAAAGCAGTTGCTTGAAGAGTCTGGAGACGATCTTCCTGCTTGTCGCATATTTTTCTCAGTTCTTCAAACCTCTTTTTGTTCTCTTCCTCCTCTCCAGCTTTTGTTTCCATTTTCTTGGAGTGGATCGTAATTAAGTACCGTGTTTGTGAAGCAATTAACCTGCATAGTATATATAAATGTCCATGGATCAAATAAATTAATTGATTATACACACACACACACACACACACACAATTTCTGATATACTAAGATTGAGTTTACCGGTTGCCTCCACTGCTGATGTCGAATAATTTTATATTGCAAGATATTGCAAGCGCAACGCAATGGATGACATGTAAAAGTAAGCATGCTTAACTATTATTATGACCTGGTAAAAAGTTCATCGTTGATGAGCAAATTTTAACATCTTATTAAAATGGAGTTTCTTGCAGCTGAAACGTCAATCTCTGAGGTTTTATTTGTTTCCAACTAATAACTATCGCTGAAATCCATTGACTTTGAGAAGCTAGCCTCTAATGCAATTTCCTGTATAATTAATTTTGATGAACATTTCATAATAGAATACAAATATTCACGCATTCTTACTTACGTACTAAGAACCAATCAACTAATTGCTTCATTTGGTTTGTGTGTATATATATATATATATATATGAAATGTCCCAAAACTTATCGCTGCATATGATCAAGATCGTATGCAAGAAATTTCTTGCGAGCTAGTACTATTTCTATAATGATTACATAAAGTCTTAAATCTGAGTTGAGCGTGCCATGAGTGCACTTGATTGTCAGATCTTTGAGTATGGCCGCTATGAGTAACACTGCAAAGGGAAGCCAACCAACGGTCTGAGCATGTTAGACCAGTTGAACCGTTGCAAACAGCATTAAGTGCAACCGCCTTTCAGAGACAAAATGGTAATTTATTAGCGTGGTTTTTGTTTGTGACCAAACAAGATTTTAAGCTGATTACTTTCAGCCATTGGCTTGTGAGAAGCCTTACAATTGACTTGCATAAGACTCTGAAATTTTCATTATCAGTAACCTGCCAACTTACCTTAGAATTAGATTAGACGACGTGTGAGAAACATTATATTTGGGTTGTTTACTTGCTTGTGGGTGGTGCTATGATGTCCTTCCTAAAAGCCGATCATGAAGTGCCAAGTTAGTTAATTTCTTAATGTGAGAGTCATGACCTAAAATTGACACGTTTATTGTGTATATATAGTGAATTTTTATTTATTTATAGGGAATTAAGTAATTTTGCCTTAAATTCTTCTTCATGTTTAGAATTAGATGCATCCAGTCGGTGGATAAGGTGTGTCACTTAGATCCTAATTTAATCCTTGTCACTTTAGTCATACTTTATTTTTATTTATTTATCTTAATGTAACTGATTTTAGATAGGTTTTGGTTCTCGTGAAACATTAGACATGTGGCTAGACAAGATTTGTACGGATTAAACCACTAGGATTTAACTATCAAATTTAGAATTTAAGTATCTCAAAATAATGATTAACTTGAAAATCAAGTCTTTAATTAAATTACGGACTCCTTCACTCCTTTGAAAGCCCTACGTCTGATGGATAGCAATGATTGATCTTGATTAATTGGATGAAGCTTGTAAATTCGAGAAAGAGGGATTTTATAAGAAATTTAGCGGGGTGCTACTAGTTCGACTCTGGCAAATGGGGTTCCATTTTGATTGGTTAAAAATTAATTGATTGAAATGCAAGCCACAGAAGGTCGGTAGCCTTGTGTAAGGGAGTGCAGCAAGCCTTTTTGGCCCACTACATATACACTCTTTCTCTACCTCCCCCTCCGTCGCATCAATTATTATCAAATTATCAATAAAATAATTCACCAAAAAACGTCCAATTTGCATTGCTATACAATGTGCATTGTAGTACTAACTACAGCTTAAAGTACCAACCCAAACAATTTTACAACTCTCTCGTCTGATATTTTTCCTCAGCTAATCGATCGTACAATCCCAAAACAAAAAGAATAGTATGTAAACCAATAATAGAATAGAAACTATGTTAAGCATATTCATAAGATCGAAAGTTGGAAATTGAGTGCAAATGTTTGCTTATACAAACATCACTCATAACATTTACTTATACAAACATTTGCTTCTTAGTCCATAAGTTCAAATTCTCTTGTTCCTCTCCTTCATTTAGTTTCCCAGTCATTACACATCAACTAGCTCCATTCATCAAAGGAAACTTAAATTGGATGAACATTTGCTTTTTATTACTGATATCATTTCTACTCTAATTCCTTTTTGCGGATGAAGCTGAGGATTTTTATTTGAATTATGATGTGTCTGGAGTACCTAATGAAGAAGCAAGTATTTCTTTCTTCCCCTAAATTTTCGGAAAGAAGCTTTTGAACTAAATTTGTTATGATTCAATGCTCATTGTTGAGGGGTAGAGTTTAGGATTTCTAGTGCTCAACCTAAAATGCTAACCTATTAAATAGAGGGACCTATTCTACTTATAAACTTAATCAACTCTCATTTACTAGCTAATATAGTATAATTTTCCTATTAATTTATGCAATAAAATGGAAAAAGATTAATTTTCATATTAATTTATGCAATAAAATAGAAAAAAAGATGAAACATTAAACTAAAATTAATGGAAGTTAGAAGAAGAGCAATGACACTTGCACATAATTTGTGCACATTCTGTGCTCAAAATAGTGCAAAATCATCATATTGTTGAATTTATTTTATCAACATTTTTAGAATTGGTACTTTGCACATTGCATTGTTCTATGAACATTTTCCTATAAAGAATTTTGTTTAAGTTTTATGCAGATTCAGTATAACCAAAGAAACATAAATAGTTCGAATAACTAATTAACTAAAGTCGTTTTTACTTGTTGGACAATAATATTTAAGGACTCTTTTACTTTACATACACAATTGTAGATTGCAGACAACGTCATGCTGTTTAGGTGACAAACAATTAAATGACATGATTTGTGATGTAAAAAAAACTCTGACATGTCATCCTAATTTGAAAACTAGACAATAAATCTCACAATGTATGTACCGGCGGATACTAAGTAGGACACGTTGTTTGTATCTGAATGCCAATACGACCTACCATACGAGTTAAACATGACTAGATGACTTATCCTTCAAAAACCTAACTTCATCAAAATTTCATGAAGTAAATAAATACTATTGGATAAGATAAAATAAAACCTCAGGCTTTAACTTTTTTAAGACTCTGATGCCTAAGCAACATTATAAACACAAAAGAGAATGGGGACTAAAATGTGAAAACCAATCCACTGTGCATCTATCATACCTTCAATCTTGTTTTCATTAAGCCTCTTGAATGGAATATAACAACCTATTATTGAAACTACAATTCAAACTAGTTGTATATTTTCTCTACATCTGCTATAGGAAGACCCCTTTCTTAAATACATAAAAAATTGTTTTCCTCCTCATATTTCATCATTATTTTGATAAGAATGCATCAATTTCATCAATTGCTTAAAACAACGTATAATTATTCTAAACTCATGATTGAAAACTTAATAAAATCAGCCAGTTATTCTTGACCACACAAAGATAAATAATCTACTTGGGAAATAAAAAGAGATTTAAAAAAATTAAATATCAAAATATTAAGAAGATAACAATTATTAGTCCCATCCTAATCCAGATTCAGACCCAAATAAATAAATAAGTTTAAAGTACAAAAAAATTGAAATGACTAATTAACTCAAGCCGGTTTTGCTTATTCGACAAGAATAATTAAGGACTCTTCTACTTAATATACATAATTGTAAATTGGGGTAATTATCAAAAACCTCCCTTGAGGTTTAGCGTATTCTCAGTTTGATAGATTGTATCAATGTATTCTCAACCACCTCCCCTGATGTTTGTAGGCTGTTTCGTATAAGTTGATTTGGTGAGGGCAAAATGGTAATATAACTCTTTAATATAAAAAAATTCAAACAAAAGTGAAAATATCACATTGGAATGAGGGCAATATGGTAATGGAATTCTTTAATGATAAGAAAATTCAAACAAAAGTGAAGATATCACGTTGGGTTCTGGAATTGATGTGAAATTTTTTAATATCCATTGAGTAAAATTGGAAGCAAGAGTTTAACCAACAGACATTATCACTGAAAATTTAAAAAAAGAAAAAGAGAATGGACACCTTCTTTCTCCAACCAAAGCTACGAAAAGCAAATCCTCTTTCGTCTTCTCTGCAATGCTTAAACAAAAAAATCGTGCCACGATTTAGAGATAATGATGACGAAACCGAAGATGCCAACATCTGAGACAGCTGAATCACAACCGTCAGGTGTAAGGATGCCGACCAGTAGTGAGTTTTGCCATCGACCCACAACCTCAATTTGCTCAAGCCGCGAATGAGGTATGAAAATGGCTTATTATGGTGCATGTTAGTTTTATTAGATGGATAATGGGTCAGTCAATTAGGTAAAATATGAATAATGAGTCTCGAAATTTTTTTGGGAGTGTTTTTGTTGCTTTGATTTTTTTTTTCTATCGATTGGTGTTAGCTGTAGATAATGGTTGCTGTCAATGTATGTTTACTTCATTTTGATTGAATATGGCTCGTGATTTTTTGTGCTACCTTGTGTATGAATGAAAATGGGTATGAAAAATTTGTTAATTGTTGAAGCTACTGTAACTAATTGTTGAACAGGGATTTATGGTAATTTTTGTTAAATTACAGATGTAATTGAATATTGGAGACAACTTGTTGGGATAATTGATTTTGGTTTTTATCTTAATCATGGTATGGACATGGCTTGGGTTGAAAAAATCTCATGGATTGTTGCATTCTCTCACACTGAAGCAGTGAGCTTAGACAATAGGGTTTGGAGTCATTGCTTTGTTGTAGTTGTTTATCTTTATAATTCAAGCAAAATAAGCTTCAACAGTGAAGATGCTTTAAATTAAGGCTGTCATGGTTATCGAATGCGAAGAAGTAGTTTGAGTAGTGGCATAATTGTAGTTATATTAAAGATGGAATTGCATGCTGAGGATAGCTTGAAGTGTATAGTTTGTTTGCTGTCAAAGTGGCCAAATGGAAATTTTTTTTTTGTTACAATCTGGAGCTTATATTAATTTAATCTGTTCAGAACTTAATCTTACATGTTTTGAACATTTACCAATTCCTTCTCATCGAATCATTTTTCAGCCTTATTTACATGGACATTGAGGCTGTGGTTGATGGAGAAATGCTTAAAGTTGGGTATGTAATCTCTGAGCAATACACTTTAAAGAAGTTGTGAGAGGATATTAAAGATATTTTCAATGTAATCACTTTGATTTGGCGCCAAAATAGACCCAGAATTACTTACCAACAATTCTTTAATATGTGTAAAATAAAGTAATTTTTTTCAGCCTAGGGGTATTTTGGTCATTTTATTAAGCAACAAACGAGCAAACAAAAAGTCTACAGACATCAGAGGAGGTGGTTGAGAATACGTTGATGCAATCTATCAAACTGAGAATGCGCTAAACCTAAGGGGAGATTTATGATAATTACCCTTGTAAATTGTAAGAGGAAAGACATGCTGTTTAGGTACAAAAAATTTGGACGACATGACATATATACATACTAAAAAAGTGTTTGACGACATGTAATCTTTATTAAAAGTTAGACAACAAGTCCTATAGTGTGTGCACCTACACACACTACGTAGGACACGTCGTTTATATTAGAATATGAATATATGTTAATACGTAACAAATATGACCGAACAACATGTATCAAGATCATGTTGAAGAAGGCCAGTGCTATGTTACGTTAAACGTAATGTACACGCACTCACAACAACAGTTAACGTAACATAGGGTGATCCGTTGAAGAAACGTATAATATAATATAATATATTTTGTCAATATGAACGTCGTTGCATATTTATCGACAATAATTCAATATAAATTCGCCTAATGTATCAAGATCATGTTGAAGAAACGTATAATATAATATAATATAATATAATATATACTCGATCCTGCGAAGATGATCAAGCCATGTTGTCGCCTTAATCCCGCCGACTCTTACTTCTCCATTTTCATCGACCCTAACGATGAAACAAAAGCAACGGATAAAGTCTCGCGGAGTCAAAGCTACATTGGAGTAAACGCCGTCAACAAAAATCTTGACGGCAGTTGGTCTTGAAGAGTCGATGGTCCGTCGGTGGAAGAACGTGGCCGGAATATTCCTGTGACTAAGAGGGGCAAGCTCGATTTTATACGAGTATATTCCACGGGGAGCAAATCGGCAACTCTCTTTTAATTCCACTACCACGTGTTTGCTCTCGTTCACTAGTACCACTGTGATTCTTCGCACGAGCTGATCCATCTTCAAGGCTTCAACTAAGATATCACTCACACTTCAAGATTCTCGAGAAATGAAATATGGGTTTTTTATTATAATAGTAGAGAAATACATGTGAAACCGGTCTGCCACCTCAGCATAGCTAAGTGGTAGGCCAGCCCAACGGTTGGGGGTGGATCCAAGTTCTTTGATGAGACCGAGCAAAACTCGGCCACATGGCCCAACGCTATTGGCTGTACGCAGCCGCCGGTTTGACACAAATTCTTGTTGGTATAATAACATCCCAGTCCCTGAGCTCTTATTTTTTTTGAATTAATTGCAACAATCTCCTCTCAAGGAGACACGGACATCATTGTGTCACCCTCACATACCATCAGCAGAGAGTCATGAGCAGAATTAAATTGGATTTAAAAAATAAGAATTTAATTGCCAATAAGGAGCCTGCAGTCATTAAAAAAAAGTTTAATTAGCAATCCGTTATCCATTATTGATATTGTAAAACTTTATTACCAAATAAAGTGTGTATATATTTTTTAATTATTTTATTTTTCTCATTCAGACTTTGACGGAGTGATTGGTTTACGTCGTGCGTGCATGAGAATGTGTGATTTCAAGACGTGAGTTGGTTTGTTTCTTTTGGATAATAATCCAAAAAGTGGATCAGATAACCCAAACCCCAACCCCACCCCCCCCCCCCCAACCAAAAACACAAAGAGTTGAACTATTGGCACCCCTCTCATCCCCTCATAAAATCCCCTTTTTAGTTATATTCATTTTATTTTCAAAAAAGCCTTTTTTTTAGATACATTTTTCTAAATTCTCAATTTTCATTTGATTTGTTTTATTGTTGAAACTCAAAGTATTATTGTACTATTTTTCAATTATTTTCAATTTTATTATTAATCTACACACAAATTAAATTAAAAAGTTATATGGGTGATAAGTTTTTTAGTGTTAATCATTGGCCAAAATAACACATATTTAAAATTATAATTTAAAAGAAATTTTAAGTACAAAAATATTTAATCAATAAGAAATCAAAAGAGAACAATAGATTATTTTAAATTTGTACAATTTATTTTAGTTAAATAAGAAGTAACATATAGAATTTTATTTTTTTGAAAAGGATTGATTATGAATTAAGTAATTTGCTGGAAAAAAAATTTATATGTGTTTAATTTTCAATTGTCCTTAATTATAATTAGTGGGGTTTTTTAAGAATAATGTAGGGGTGCCAATAGCTCCACTCAAAAACAAAAAGGAAAAGGGATGTCATGACAACAATGCAGGGGTGTTAATAGCACAACTCTTTCCAAGAGGCTGCCCAAGTCACGCACAGGCCCACAGATGCTTGGTGGGCTCGAACGTCGCCGCCATGGTGCTATGGTCCACTTCTCGTCCCCCCCCATCAAATAATTCACTTTCAAAACATCCAATAATTTATTTGTACTACAATGTAGTACTAACCACAGGTACCACTCAAACACAGAACCAAATCAGTACTGCAACTTTGGAACTCCATTTGATATTTTCTCCCAACTTGTAAAATCATCATCCAACACCAATATTGAGAAATGAATATGGATATTTTTTTTGGCCATCATATTAATTATCATATGCAGACAAGTACAAGTGAAGTAAGAAACTAATAAGAACACACATATTTTCGAATTATTTACATGGAAAAGCAATTGTTTCTGCCTCTTGTAACCGTCACTTTGACTGGCGGGGCGTCCTTAGTAAGATACCTGTTACGGACAGCCTCCCATCTCCTCGGAGCCGATGGCCTCGGCAGATTCTCGGGCACAATGGTCTCCAACGAATTGAGGTGCCACGGCGGGCACTCTCTCTTTTCACTCCACCTCGCTTTCGGCTCTGCAGTAGGGGTCGTCATCGTCGTCATCTCCTTTGCCATCGCACTGCCATCGCTCTCGCCCATTTGTATAGCAACTCCTCCGAATGCCATGCACGCGGCCGCCATTCCCGCCACGCATTGCTTTCTCCATTTCTCGTCTCCACGCCGCGGCCTACATAACAACAACGTACATACAATTAACAAGTTAAGAGCGATTTTGTTAGAAGAAGAGGGTATTAATTAGTGAAATAAATTGATGATATAATTAATTAATGGTTAATTGGGCTTACGGTGCAATAGCTTGAGTTTGAGATCGAATTATCTTTGATGGGGGAGATGGAGAGGAGAGATTGAGACAGAAACTATACGTAATGGCCATCATGTTAATTCAAAATTTTCAATTAATAATGAAGCAAGCAACGTAGAAGGAAGCAGCGGGGATATAAATAAATAAATGGACACACGATTGACTGATTGTACAAGTTAAAGAGAGCCGGGAAAAGAAGGAATAGTATGTATGTCACAGTGGATGGTCAGAGTACGGTGGCGGTTTGTGGAATTGCCACGTGGGGTTCGAGTTTGGACCGAAGCCACCTAATTTCGTATTTGCATTGGTAGTTGCTTGGCGTCTATCGCCACTGCCAAGAAATTTTACTTTGGAGACGCGTGTTGGCAAGGCCTTTCTCTGGACGGTGACGTGCTACTTTACCCTCATGTGATCAATTTATATACCCATGCTTCCAAGAATCCTGATCTCGACGGCCGAAATATACAGAATCTTGATTACGTATGCTTTGTTTGGGTGGCAAATTTTGCATTTTCTTCTTCTTTCTTTCTTTTTTATTTATTTATTTATTTAATTTTTTTTTTTTTAAAGTCTCCCGTCCATTCAGATACAGCCCTACTAATCCCAGCAATAATTCAAGTATTCGGATGTTATAAGAAACTTTGTTTGCTCTCTGCATTATTTGAGATTTTCTCATCCGTTGAAGTAATGAGAAACAAATAACTACTAGTGCTGTTGGCGATTCGATTGATACGAAATGGTAGAATATTATTTAAGTCCAATTTTTTTTTTCTCTTTCTCTTTCTCAATAATAATAATAATAATAATAATAATAATAATAAATATTAATGATTAATGATTAGTACTCAAGTTAAATTTTAAATACTAAGATTTTATTATTACTCTTTTCAAAGAGACTAAAAACGATATCATTACATCACTAATTAAAATTATTATAACTTTTTTACTTTCCAAATGAATAGATGTTTATTATACAATGCCATGAATTGCACCTTTTTTTTTTCCTGTTTTTTTTTCTTGAATAATGAATTGTACCTTGTTAATGACGAAATTTAAGATATGGATTAATTCCCTTACCTGAATTATCTTAAAAGTCAATCAACATGATTCACACTATTTATTATTTAACATATATTCAAATCATAATTAAGCATGTGAAATCACATGCCCCAGATTCCAGATTCCAGATTCATACCAACCGTATATTATATAAAACAAAATTAATTAAATCACCCAACAGTCAACAATAGAGGCGAAGGTTACCGTCGTAACACTTCACCATTATTATTAATTAGGGGCATAATAAATTCCAAAGGGTAGAAATATTCTTGTAATTGAAGTTTGAAGATCCTTAAAAATCTTAAACCTCAACACCCATCACCACCCGCAACTGCCCAAAGACCGAGACGACACCGTTTTTGCCAAACCGACCAGTTACGACTCCGCATTCACCAAAAATCGAGACCCCTCGTGTCAATCGCCCAAAATCCCTCGCTCTTTCCTCCCGTCTCCGTAGATCACAACAGTTTGGTCTCTAAAACCCTAATTTCAGCTTTTTCAGTAAACCCTAATTCTCACAATCTCGTTAAAACACTCGATTTTTTGTTTTTTTTTTTGTTTTTGGGTACTCGAAACTCCAATATCACTCATTGTAACTACCCTCTATCGAAACCCTAAAAAGGATTTGACTTTTTTTTGGCTTTAAGTTACTATTAAAATTCTGTTCAGTTACCACCGAGCCAACTCCATTAAAGCTCTGATTTTGATTTCATTGATTTCAATCTGTTTCCGATTTAACTCGGTAACCGACTCAGTGAGTTTAGAACAGTTGATGTGATGGTGGAACAAGATGGAGGCAAGTGAAGAAATTGGTCGTTTAGAGAATGGGAGTTCGAGCAGGAGTGGTCGCCCACCAAACCCTCCTACGGCGGCTGATCGTACGGGTTTGACGAATGACCGCGTGGTAGTGCCCCGTAAGAAGTCGCTCGTTCGCCACGCATCTCTTGTAATTATTTTTTTTTTAATTTCCTCAATTTTTAGAGTTTTTTATATTTCAAATTTATTTATCGGTTATTCATTTGATTTCTTGTACAATTCTTGACTTACAAACTTCAAAAGTTGTTGGTCGATTTTAATTTGATATAAGATTTGAAGGATCCTAATTCTTTTTTACTGGACTTTATTTTCAGTTTTGAGCTAGTACATTGGGCAATTGTACATTTTATGTGAACAGTATTACGTATCCTTATATATATATATATATTCTCTGTTTGGAGTTCTACATTATGGGTATGCATGTTTTCTTGAGGATTTGATTGGGGCTTTAGCAGGTGAAGACAACGACGGCTTTGGATGTTTCTGTTGAACCTGTGCTTGGCGTTGGAAATCATGAGACTGAGTTTGTTCCAGTTGTCCGCTCTGGAGCATGGGCTGACATTGGACTTCGTCCAACCATGGAAGATGTATTTTTGTGTGTTGACAATTTTATGAGTGATTATGGACTCAAGAATTTAATAGATGAGCCCAGTGCCTTCTATGGGGTATTTTCTTTTCCATTACCTTTACTTGTGTGCATTGACTTATATGGTTGTTGCAGTGATGTGTGGTGATTGTAGTGGTGCTTTGTTGCTTGTTTCTACTTAATACAGCAGAGTAGGAAAAGTATTAGGACGCATAAAAATTTTTTGTAATTGACTTGCTTCCTTGTGTGGGTTGCATACTTTGTTAGGAGATCGGGATAGTCAAGGTAGGAGCAGTAGTTTCTACGTATTGCATACTGTGGAATTTTAAAATATTTTTCATTCTGATGATCAGATGTTTGACGGACATGGTGGAAAGCATGCTGCAGACTTTGCCAGCTGTCATTTGCCTAGATTCATCACTGAGGATGAGGAATTTCCTCAGGAAATTGAGAGGGTTGTTGCTTCAGCTTTTCTGCAAACTGATAGTGCTTTTGCAGAAGCTTGCTCCTTGGATGCTGCCCTTGCCTCTGGTACCACTGCATTAGCAGCTCTGGTTTTTGGGAGGTTAGTTTTTTTTGTCCGACTGAATATGCTGATTATGATTTCAAGTTTTATGCCTCAAGTCTTTTGAATATACTTTCGTGGGATAAGAGTTCTCTTGCTGGTCAAATGTCCATATGATTCTAAACCAAATAGTGTCTCTAAAGCCTGTGTATTAGCCTAGAGTCTTGATAATTGATAATTGACATGATGTTCATTGCTTCGTTACCATTATTATCATTTGTTCTTGAGTTGTAGTCCTAAACTTGAGGAAAATGAATGACCATCTTTGTTTAACATTGGGAATTTTGTACATGCAAATTTAAACTGTTACAGGTTAACTGCTACACTGGATTTGGTGAGTTTTCTGAATTTCAACAGCTTTTGAAAGCAAACCAATTCCCTCTTTCTCTTCTTTTCCATTTTTTAGTCACACTAGTTTGATTGTGATACTCTAGTTTATGACTTTATGGCAATATTATTCATTGGGAATTTTTTATTTTCTGATCATTATGGCCAGTGGGATTTATCTCTTATCTATATCCATTTCTTCTTGGTGCCATTAGTGACATGCCAAAATCAATTGTCCATCTTCAAATTTGGGGTTTTCTGGATAGTAGGTTCATGAATGTAAATTTATCTTAATGTGGTTTCTATTATGAGGACTTAAGTTCTTTTATGTTAATCTTTGTTTCGGTGCCAGGAGGCTGGTGGTGGCAAATGTTGGAGATTGTCGAGCAGTTTTGTGTCGCCGTGGTAAAGCTATTGAAATGTCAAGGGATCATAAGCCTGTTTGCAGCAAAGAAAAGAAGCGCATTGAGGCATCTGGGGGGTATGTCTATGATGGTTACCTCAATGGGCAACTTAATGTAGCTCGGGCTTTAGGAGACTGGCACGTGGAAGGAATGAAAGGTGCAGATGGTGGCCCACTCAGTGCCGAGCCAGAGCTTATGTCTACGAAACTGACCGAGGAGGATGAATTCCTCATCATAGCATGCGATGGGGTCTGGGATGTGTTTATGAGCCAAAATGCTGTGGATTTTGCTCGGAGGAGGCTTCAGGAGCACAATGATCCAGTCATGTGTAGCAAGGATCTTGTTGATGAGGCATTGAAGAGAAAGAGCGGGGATAATTTAGCTGTAGTTGTGGTTTGCTTTCAATCCCAGCCTCCTCCAAACTTGATTGCTCCGCGCTCAAGGGTGCAAAGGAGCTTTTCTGCTGAGGGTTTGAGGGAGTTGCAAAGCTTCTTGGATAGCTTAGGAAATTGAGATGGTGACGAATGCTTGTCTATTTGTCCTTTACCCCCTTCTAATTTAATTGTAGTCTTAGATAACGAGAGAATTGAGTTCAACTGTAATATATGCAGCGGCATGTTGATAACAATATATTGTTCTCATTTAAATTGGTTTTTTAATTTGTTTTTTTGAAACAACTCATTTATATTGTTTAGGTACAATTATTTTACTGCATTATGTGTCTGCTATTTTCGATTCAACTTTTGCATCAAGCTGCAGAATAATAATAGCTGATCAATTTTAAGTTTTTCATACGTGGGGTTGGAGTTGAAAGTGGGCGGCACTCTTTTTTCTGTCGTACAAAAACTTTCAATTTCTGTGATGTTTTGGTATCTTGATGAGTTGTCGTTTGTTGCATGTAATTATTCTGTTGTAATATTGACTACTCATAAATCTCATCAAGGACATCAACATTCAAAGACTGTCTATTTGTGATGTTCGGCTGGTTCTGAGCTCTCAATTTAAGTCAAAACTTCTGAAGTTAATCGGAGTTTTCGATTGCTTTGAACTTTGAAGGGACCAGAAGGGGGAAAAAAAAAAGAAAAAAGAAAAATCTTTGTGATCTCTAGTGAATCTTTCATTAGAAACAGTTCTGAGCGGTGTAATGGTAGCCCCTGCGGTTCCATACGCTCCCATGTTGGCAGTAGAATTCTTAGGAAATTTTTTGTTTTTGCTTTTTGTATCATATATGTATATGTACATGCATCCGAAAAAGGGAAGAGAAAAAGAGACAAGTGCACAAAAAAGAGATACATAATTCACTCGACAAAATTCTTGCATTGAATATTTCTTCTTCTGGGAGAGAGTCGCCTTAATAGGCCTTCGGCGTAGGCTCTAGAAGGTCCAGTGTGCATTTTTCTGGTTTGCTTGATCTGGAAGAAAGCCAAGACCAGACTTGGGGAAGACGCATCTTTATGTTGGTATATGCAAGTATGTAACATCCCCACTGCTCATCTATGTTGGAAGTTGAACGCCTTGATTGAATACGCAAAGGTGAAGCCGAAGAGCACAACCAATCCCACATGTACTACTGCAACGACTCCTAACATATCGTGATCATACCCAAAATAATCCTTCACAAAATCTCCTACCTTCTGGCCAGAATCAAATGTGTCATTCACATCTCCAAATTGGGAAGCAACAAGTCCATACAGTGTCCACGAGACGGGGCATATCCAACAGTACCATCTCCACCAAATTGGCATCCTCTGTTACAGAAGAAGCTTAGTCCTCGTTGGTTGAACTGTTGAAGTTTCCTTTTGTCGACTCAATACAGAAAGAAAGTAAAAAGAAGCACAAAAGGATGATAGTAACTTACAGGTCGAGGAATGATAAATCCTGAAAAAAGGTTCCATAATACATAGAAGGCGGAGGCAATGATGGCAGCAATGTTATGGTTTGGAGTTACGGCCACAGTCATCATCCCGTACAACGTGAAGTATAAAAATGTGAGGTACATGAAGAGGAGGTACCACAAAAACTTGCTGACTGTCCAGTCAAATCCAATCATGGCATATACTATTACCCCGTATATAACAGCCTGTATGAAGATGTGAGGCAGCTCAATCACAACCTGCAAAGCAATGAGATTTGGTAAGACATGGTACTTGCAGTAACTTAGAGAAGCTTCTTGTCATCAGAGTATTATAGTACCTGGCCAAAGGCGTATGGCAAAGCTGAATACATGCCCGCAGCTCTTTCTCTATAAAAGACAGTTCTCTCAACAGCCACAACCGGCTGCACTGATGTTGCATTTTGTACCCCAAGAAAGAGAATAGCAGCATACATTGAGCCCATTGCATTAAAGAGATCTTGTCGGTTTGCTCTGTGCTTGCCAAAAGTTCCACAAGAATTAGGGATAGTGATGAGACTAACTGTGACTTTGAATTTGCAATTTGCTCTACTTTTCATCTTACCTTTTGGAGCCTATATCCCAGAAAATTGTCCCAAACATCAAAGCTATAAAAGTTGTGAAGAAAAGTCTCACTGCGGTGTACGGTGGGTTTCGCCAATATGAGAGATGCTGCTTCCACAGACAAGCCATGCACTGTGTGAAGAAAGACTGTGAATATCTGGTTTGAAAGTATAGATTTTTTGAACCCGGGGGAGGTATGCTTAGTTCCTTGATCATCTCTTTGTTTCCCCTGCATTGTTTCAAGATCAAATACAATAAAAATAAAGCACAGAAGCTTAAAAATGTAAATGAAAGCAATTTTCTTCTATTTGTGAAACTGTGAGGTCGTCTTACTTGTATAACTCAGAATTTTTGTACACTTTGGCGAAGTTGATTCCAAGAGCTGCTTCTTGTGCTGGTGTTGTAACTTCTAACATCCAAGTTGCAGGATTGTAACCCTCTTTAATCTTAGGTACTCCATCAATTCCCTTTATAAACAATGGCCACACGAGTTTATAATTTCTTGATAAAATGGAAAATATCTTGAACATCATTAGTGTTTTAGCCTCACCTCAAAGTACTTGATCAGTTGGGAACAATGGCGGCCTAATGGACCAACATATATCTCTTCACCTCCCCGTTTCATCAGGAGTAGCTGAAATGCAACATAAAAGTTACCATTAGTTTCTATGGTAACCAAAATAAATTGACAGTTCATTAATATTGAATTAAGAAGATGTGTTACCTCATCAAAGGCATCAAAAATATCAATGCTTGGCTGGTGAATTGTGCAAACCACGGTTCGTCCTGTGTCCACCGTGTTCCTCACTGTTCTCATTACTATTGCTGCTGCCCTAGCATCTAAACCAGAAGTTGGCTCATCCATAAATATTATAGATGGATTTGCAACAAGCTCCACTGCAATGGTTAGCCTTTTCCTTTGTTCAGTCGACAGTCCACTCACACCAGGCAATCCGACAAGTGCTTCCCTTATTGGATTCAGCTCCACAAGTTCCATTACTTCCTCCACAAACATCTGCCGACCATCAGTTAAAATCTGGTCAGCAACCTAAACCAATTCAAATTGTAGAGAAGAAAATTGCGGGTTGATCAATATGTTTCTAGCAATACCTTTCTAGTATCAGAATCAACCTCAGGCGGCAATCTAAGCCAAGCAGAATAAACTAAGGACTCGTAGACTGTAACGTGAGGTGAGTGGATATCAGTTTGCTCACAGTATCCTGAAATGCGAGCAAAAGTTTCTTGGTTCTTTGGGTACCCAGATATTGTGATACTACCACTGACGTATCCACCTGTTTTCCTTCCGGCCAAAACATCCATTAGAGTGGTCTTGCCAGCACCACTGACACCCATTAGGGCTGTGAGGACTCCTGGCCTAAAAGCACCACTCACACCCTTCAAAAATTCTAGCCGATCATCAGGAATACCTTGAGCTTTCATTTCCTGTAAACAGAATAGCTGATTTCAGTATGCAGGAAATTTTTAGTGCAAAGAATGTGAAGGTTTCCTTTGGTTATGATAGCCACAATAAAGCAGTGACATAAAAACTCAACAATTTGAAAATGCTTAAATCAGGGGAAACTTGAGAGTACCTGTGGCATGTCTAATGCGTATCTGATATCATCAAAAGTGATGGAGTGAGGTTCAAAAGGAAGAATCATTCCCCGCTTTCTATTCTGATCTGCTTCATTGAAGCTTCTTACTCTTGCAGACAAAGTCCTGAATGATACATTTCTATGGCTTTCATTCCCTCTGTCTGCATTTATATTCAAAGGAATTGATATTCTAATTTCTTTTCCACGAAGTTATGAAATGGAAACGAAAAAGTCTCAACTCATAACTCACCATAAGAGCTCTGTACTCCGGATGATAACTCCACAGGCTCCTCAGTTTTGCAAGCATTTTTCTTAGCCAAGGCCTCTTCGGATAATATAGCCTGAGGCTTCCCAAATGCTGCAGCAAATTATTCCAATAATCAGAATATTCACCTTGAGCTTTAAAAGAAGTGTAAAAAAGAGGGTGCTTACGATCAAGATACTTCAGAGCCACGGTAAAAAGGAAATTGAATAGAAGAACATATCCGAGCAAAGCTCCTACTCCAATCCAATACCAATATGCATTAGGGAAAAGGCCACGAGACTTCAAGATTACAACACCTAATGGTTCTGTGGAATTAGGAGGGACCTAGGACCCAAAAGTTGAAAAAGAAATTAGCTGTCGTTCTAATGTTATTTCTTCACAAACTTGAGGAAAAAGATTCTTACATGACCCCAGCTCTTGCCGAGAAATTCATTCACTGCTAAAGCATTCTGCCCATACATCATTGGTGAGAACCAATAACCCCATAACCACCATTTCTTAACATCATCTGATGCAAAACATAAAAGGTTCTTTCGTCAGAGTTATATTCACATCCCCGTAAAAAACTTTTAGGTTGAATTGAGTTATTCTTTTCACCTCTTGATAAGATAAATCCACCCAGAACAAGGACTGTAAGGTTAGCAAATGAACCAAATGTGTTTGCAACAATTATATTCCTTCCAAGTGCACCCATTAGTCGGAAGAGTCCTGAAGCTGTCTGATTTACGCATAGGAGCAAAAAGTACTGCTTGACAAACCTGTAAATGGAGACATTTATCAAGTTATAGAACCCAAAAAAGTGAAACTTTGAGATGTAAAGTGATCGTTTTACACACCTTTCAATGTTGGATTCGAAGCCTACAACATAGTAAGTCATGAAAACCCAAATGCCAACTTCAATAAAGGTTATTGGTATCTTAAGGATCCACGTAGGTAACGAGTATGCCCATGCAGGAAAAAAGAGAAAGTCCCTTTGCTTGTAAAAGACAGGAAGTTTCATGATAGTCATTGAAAGCTCTGAGAATCCGTTAAACATTATTGTGATGACAGCAAAGAACAAAGCTCCCATATAAATCCCACCATCTTCTACTGTACTCCGGTGCATCTCAGTTCTCAGAAACAAAGTCATTGCCACAGAAGCCGAGAAAAATATCTGAAAATTGAAAAACAAAATTAGGTCATGTTGAAATCCTTAATTAGAAATTCTTTTTTTCTCTATCGTAAGTTACTTAAAACGTTACTCACCTGAAACATTTTAAAAAAGTAGACGAATGAGTTCCTCTTCATGAGCAAATATTCTCTTGCGAAGCAAGCTTTCAACAGTTCCTTCTTGCTTGCACCATACTTCTTGGTTGTTAAAGCAGCGGGGTGGCTTTTGGACTTGTCGAATGGAGTAGCAAGCTCATCACCTAGCTTTTGGCCAATATGAAATGATTGAAACACTTCAGAAAATTCCTTTGCAGTAACAAAGCTATAAGGCTCATCTTTATTTGCCCAGTACTGCTCTTGATCTTTCCTTGAAGTCACCTATTTAGCAACCCCACAAGAAAATAAACAAAAACATATATATGTCAATTTGTTTCAAAAAGGTTGTTTAAGTGTCCAAAAATATTACATCTTTTCAAGATATGAACTTACCTCTTGTAAGAAGTCAGCAACTCCTTTCCTCTCGGGGCACTTGAAGCCCATGCGTTCAAAGAACTCGAGCACATTTTCACGGGGACCTTGGTAAACAATTTGCCCATCTGAGAGAAGAATTAGATCATCAAACAGTTCATAAGTTTCCGGTGCTGGCTGGAGAAGAGAGATTACTGCAGTTCCATTGAGAATGTGAATGGACTGTCTCAAAGAGTTCACTATTTGGTAAGTCGTTGAGCTGTCCAAACCAGTAGATATTTCGTCCATGAAAAGTGCTCTTGCAGGCCCAACAAGCATCTCCCCTGTCGTGAGACGCTTCCTTTGCCCGCCAGAGATTCCTCTTAACATTTCATCTCCCACCATTGTATCTGCGCACACTTCTAGTCCCAAAATCTGCACATTTTCAAAATCGAGGAACCGTCGTGAAACCACGATTCCGGCATGAAAATTTGTCAACTTTAGGCATTTGATTACATAGATATTACTAAATTAATTACGGAGAATCAGGATTCCAAATCTCTAGGCACCTTGAGCACATAATCTGTAACCACATTTTTCTCCTGCCCTTCTAATGATGCTGCCTGCAAAAATCATTTATCGGTAAATTATAAAAAAAAAAAAATTGCCATGACAGAAACTTTGTAGATACTAAATCAATTTTTTTTTTATCTCACCTTCATGATAAGATCAATATCAGGATCTGGCTTGATATTTGCAGCCTTTTCTCTTCTTGACAGTTCCTGCAACACCTCTGCATACACAGAATCATTGGTTTATTGTTTAGCTTATGCAATTTTATTTAAGTAACTACAATAGGCAAAAGTACACTGACCATAACGGGGTCCAACTCCTTGGCATCTTGCCGAGAAAGCCAGTGTCTCTCTCACTGTCATCTCTCCAATATGAAGATCATTCTGGCTTATATAAGCCGATGTCCTTTGCGGCACAAACTCTTCCATTCCATGTCCATTGTATGTGACCCTACCCGAAAACTGAATTTTGATTTGTGCCCATGTTAGCTAATAAGATGAAACAATAAAAAAGATAGAAACATTTGTAGACGAATGTAATATTAATTGCTTGCTTACTTTCAAATCTTTTCCAAGTTTTCCAGCCAAAGCTAATAGTAAGGTGGTCTTTCCAGAGCTTGGAGGGCCTAAAAGCAATGCCAATCTGCAAAAAATGAATCAATTTATTGAGACTTTGAAGAGTTTATAATTGATGGTTTCTGAAAGAACTAATGTCAATCTTCTCACCTTCGAGGTTTGATGATTCCACTGACATCATGAAGAATTGTTAGTGGTTTCTTTCTACTAGGAAGAACGTGAAGGTAATTCAAGAAGCCCTGTGCAAAGAAACAGAACAAAACTTTAGAAAAGTCACCGGTGAAAATTCACAGATAAATTTAAGCCTATGATATACACACCTCTAACATGTTAGCACAGGAATTGAAGACAGTTGGTAAAGCTCTACTTCCTATATAAGCTTCTGCTTCAACATTTAAATGCTCGAACCGGACTTCAATTGTGGGAATATCAAGCCCCACCCTGAAATTAAATATCAAACATAACGAAACAACCGTCATTAAAATGGTGTAAACTCTAAAAGCACAAAGAAATGGAAAAAAAAAATTACAAGTTAAATAGTACCTTTCAATGCGGACCTTGAGCTTCAACAAGAACTTCTCATTATCTTCTTCAGCAATTTTAAGAAGCCTCTCTATAAGATTCCTTCTTTCTATGAATCCAAGATTCTTAATATCAACCTCCCTTGCTTGGCCTTCATCTGCAGTAAGCATCCCTCTCTGCACACGCAGATAAGTAGGCAGTTTCTCGATAGCTGCCCATGTCAATGCTTCATCATCATCATAAGTATCTTCTCTTGAAGACCTTGCAAAAACATCAAGCGTATTGTTTCTCCATATGCTTGAACTGCCTAAACGTGCACTGCTGATTCTAAATGAAGCTTGACCTGCATCCATTTGCATTGCTAGCTGCTGTTGTATTATTGTGTAGCAAGCAATGCTAAGCTATATAAACCTAGAAGGCCAAGAGAGAGGCTTTAACATTCATTTAAAGAACTTTCATGAGTTAAAAGAACGGTAACAGCTCAGTATCTGAGATATGTCTCTATCTTTCCTCTCGAGTGTTTATGAATGGACAGAGAGGTACAACAATGTCTGTGTCTTTCCTCTGTCCCTTCAGAATGTGAATATTAATAAGATTTAGAAAGTTTGAATTTCTTTTGAGGTGTTTGATTTGAGCAAACGGTTGTATATATGTAACTTTATAACCACACAAACTATAATGGGTCGACCTTCTTACTTCATGATGATGTTTGATTTTAGTGCTTATGTCATAAAACAAATGCAACGGCAGGTGCATCGAACTCATTATAGAAAAAGGAAAAAAGAAAACGTCAGCTAGGCTTTGGCAGCTTAATAATTTTTTTTTTCCCATCTTTTCCACAGTAAATATAAATTTTTAATTGTACCATGTACAATCATTACTACTCTATTTAGGAGTGTGGTGAGGTAGCTGGGCTGCCAAAACTTAATTATTAAGGTGTTTAGTAACACTTGTAATTGAACTTTGACAGCTTAAGAAATTTTTTTTTCCCAACTTCTATGTCATAGCTATAACTTTTATTCCACAACAGCTGCAACTTAAAAGCTACAACAGCTCGCTCCCAAACACACCCTACATCTCTTTGTGACGCGAGATTTTTCAAGATTTAGGAGAGGAAATTACTAAAGAAAATTGGATGAAATTAAAAGAGTTTATACGAATGCGTCCCTGGGATCCCTCTTGGTTTGTGATTTATGCAATTATTGATTTTTGGGATCAACTGTTTCTCAAGTATTATCCAATATCCAATAATAATTTTCATATTTTCACCATTTTTTTTCTAAGAATAACACAATCTGGCAAACTCAGATTTGGCTTACAAAATTATGTATTTAATTAGGTACCATGTAAATAAAATTCTGAACTGTACAAGACCTCTATTGTAATGTGACTAGCTGCCGACTTAATATTTTAACTTGAATAATTAATTAATCTATGAGTAAAGGAAAGGAAAGATTCTGCTAGGAAATAAATGAAAAAAAAATTAATTAAATAAACAAATATACAATAATTGATATGTCTCGACTCCCTAAAGGATTATTCATTGTTCCTTCCACCGCACTAAATGACTCATTCATTGATTCATATGATCCCGAGGAGCCTGCATGGCAGCTAGCTAGCTATGTCCAGGATCATATATATGTATAGATGAACTGCTAAATGTAATAATTAAAAAACTAATTTGAAATATTTGTAGATTATTAATTTGGATTTGCTGTGTCGAGGATCATATTTGTCAACGCAGCTCTACGTTATATTTTGATTTTCTAAAAATATTAGTCACCTCAAGGCACGTGCTAGTTCTTTGAAATACAAAGCTCTTGAGATCAAGTATCAAGCCTCTCAAGCCTCAAGTTGGTATGTTTAATCATGTCTTGATTGTCGTAAATGATGATGATGATGATAATTAATCCCCGGCACGAAAAGCTTTCTATAA
Source organism: Citrus x clementina (assembly GCF_000493195.1). Taxonomy (NCBI): domain Eukaryota; kingdom Viridiplantae; phylum Streptophyta; class Magnoliopsida; order Sapindales; family Rutaceae; genus Citrus; species Citrus x clementina. Next base: position 2,431,796 of record NW_006263303.1, on the reverse strand, counting down.
TATACTTACCTGCTACCCGGAAGATACACAGAAGATTTTGGTGTAAAAATCTATAATTTACGATAAATAATGTTTTGTAGGGTTAGAACAGAAATAATTTTTGGATTAATCTACTGCATTTAATAACCATATCGGATTTAATTTAAATGGACGAAAGAGTGTTGATATGAGATTATGATCATCTCCTGATCTGATTTTCATCTGAGTAAATTTTAATATGATTAGTGATTAATAAATTAAAAAGAAAAAATAATTAAATCATAATCATCCACTAACACTAAAACACAGGTGGCATAAAATTTATAAAAAAATTAAAAGTACTCAGATCAAGAGAGGATCATAATCCGTTAACCTGACGGTCAAATAATTAACCGTGTAACAGTTTATGTAAAATAGAGTGCCGTGATTGAAGTAGAACCTGCCACACAATTAGGAACACATTAATTGTTGGGCTTCCAAAGTCAAAACTTGCCATACGAGGTATGCATCTATAGCATCAACCTATAAGCAAGTCGTACAAAATCCTGAAAGAGATCTTGCCCCTACATGCATTGCATGAATGCATGTGCCTTTTACCGAACGTAATAATCAATAATAATAAGGACCTCTCTAAGTTACGTTTACCGTAACTTACAGTCCGTGATATGACTACCTAACCAATAAACACATGCCAAGTGAGCATGACAGCAGTTAAATGGAATTGGTTTAACCGGTTAGCAGCCAGTCACTAAAAAAGTTAACGCAAGAGACTCCCGTTTATAACCGGTTGTGAGAAATATAACGATGCCGTTTTAACCATCAAATTGAGAACACAAAAGGAGTTTCTTCTCAAGCCAACCTCCACCACTGAATTCCAGCAATGCAGATTTCAAATCCATTTGGGTAGCTTATGAGTATGAAGAACAAAACACCAGAATCAAGAGTTAGCCGTTGAACTGCACTTTAAACTCAATTCATCACAAAACTTAACTAAAATTATTGTCACAATTAGCAACGCTAATAATGGCGGATTTTGGAAAATTCTCAAACACAGACGAGGAGCCAGAACTGGAAAATATATTCACTCAAGCGAAAGAGCTTTTAGTTCTCGAGCGAAACCCAAAACCCACATCAATGATAATTATCATCATCACATTGAAAAACACACACAATCTCTTCATCATCATCATCATTCAAATCCAACTTCAAAGTCGAAGTTTTTATTCGATTCCAAACAAAACCCATATGGGAAACCCGGCTTAGAGACTGCAAAATCAGTTTCAAGTTGTGATTTTTCACATAAATGTCTGCATTTTAGGTTAATTTTATGATTGTTTGTTGGTTCTCATGGTTTTTGTTTTTAAAACTGATCGCTTAGCTAACCCGGCTTTCATCTGACGGACCTCGGCGTTTTCCTTTCAGTGTCTTTTCTCAATTGCTTACTTTTAACCATTTTCTCTTTTGAGGCTTTTGGTTTTCCTTCTGTTTTTCTTTTAATGGTTGAAATTTATTTTTGGAATATCTCCAGATATGGAGAACTAACAATGTGAATATGTGATCCATGTGGGCATGTGATATAAAGAGGAAATTTAGAGAGATAGATCGAGAAGGGCTTGCTATCGACAATCCTTCCACTTTGCACCCTTGTACTTGCATCCCCCTCCCACTCTTCTCCTCTTCTTTGGCTTCATGGCCATTCTGTAATTCAACGGCAGTGGAGCAATCAATCATCAATGGGCATATGCTAATCTCGATTCAAAATCGGAATAAAAGCTTTGGGATGATATATTTCATTTCCAGTCAAGTTTGATTTTATTTATCTAGATCATTCCCTCTTCATTTTGAACATTTTTTGCTTGACAGCCATCTTCAAACCGTTTCATCCAGTAGCCGATCACTTCAATTAACCAATTCAGCCGGTTGGCTATTTGTTACTCTTTTTGCATAGATTTAACAATATCCGTTGGATTCAAACTGAAGATATCTAACGGTTTAAGATTAGTTGGGCAGTACGTTACGTTAAACGTAACTTAGGGATTGCCTAATAATAATAATAATATACAGTTATACACATCATCATTTATTATTCCCAATCATTTTCTTGATTAATTATGAATTCTATTTTCCTTGAATCCATTGTATTGTATCATTGATTAAATATATCTCTAAGCTCGAAATGATGGATTCGTATACTTTGTCATTGTAAGGATACAGAGAAGAGAAAAGGTCATCACTACGTACGAATACGATATTGAAGTCTCCAAGACAAATGATCAGGAAATGATTTTGTTCACAGATTTTTATTAATTAATTATATTACCAAATTCAAAGTTTCAAAGCCCACATTAATGTTTTGGATCTGTGGATCAATCCTGATGTCCCATGTGTACGAAATCCCTATTGCCGCGGAGAAATCTTCTGTTTCCACAATTACTTCATTAATCTTTATTTTATTATATAGTCAAGTCTCGTATAATTAATTATTAGTATTCCTTGAATTAATTTTTCCCGTACATGCATCTTAGTGGGTGGCGCGAAGCGTGTAAATTAAATCGTCTGCACAACGTGTGATTGATTCACCTTATTTCTTGCTATTTTCAGGCTAATCTATTTGACGAGGGAGAGAAAAATATATTTGAATGCAGTTATAATTTCAATTAATTAGACTTTAGGCTTAGATATCAATTTTAAGTTGATCCTTGTTTTTTTTTTTCAAAATAATTAAAAATTTTTATAATTGTTTCTGTTATTACTAAAATTTGTAATTTTCTTTTAAAATAATAAAATATGCAGGCTATCTAAAGTCAAGAACGAGAAAGAGAAACTCCAATATAATGAGATTTCTACTCCATAATATGCATGGAAATTAAAGCTCAAACACTTGACATTAATAATGAGATGAGTATGTGCATGGCTGCAGCTATCAAGAAATCCAAGTTCACGGGAGATGTTTCTTATGTGGAAGCAGAAGCTGCTGAGTGGGGTTTATGCATTGCAAAGGAAGCGGGGCTGAGGGCTGTCATTCTGGAAACTGATTCCCTAGAGGTAGCAGATTTGATTAACAAAAGAAAAGCCAGCAGTGCTGAAATCTTCTGGCGAGTTCAGGAAATTCAAGCTATGAAGCAAGAATTTAGCTTGTTTAAAGCAAAACATGTGTCTCGTTCTTGTAACTTTTGTGCTCATTCCTTAGCTAAAATGGCTTTAGAAAGAGCTCACTCTGATGTTTGGTGGGGAAACTTCCCCCCTGAAATTCTGCATGTTCTTTGAATGTGGTTTAAATGAAAGTTTTACTTTCCTATAAAAAAAAAAATAATGAGATGAGTATGTGACGACCATTAATTTTGTTAAATGTTACTTTTAGAGCGCCTAAAAACTACTGTACTTTTAAGAGTAATTAAAAAAATAATTGTTTTCTTTTCAAATTAAATAATTAATGAAGATTTCAATTCTTGCTAAAATGTAAGGATTAAAGACCAAGTAAGTAAGTGATGTCCAAGCCTGAAGTCTAATGGATCGAATTTTTTTTGACATTTGAGGTGCTAACTTCACGATCAACTACTTTATTATAAGTGTGATACATGAGGACGAGAAGAATATTTGTATTTAATATCTTAGTAACATTGTTTTTATAGTGATCGACGAAAATTAAATATTTGTTGAGAGTTTGTCGGTTGACTCTTTTATTTCTAGGTTTAAAAATTATAAATTATTGCTTATAAAGTTTTGTACTTTTAGAACATTACATGTCAATGAAATATTAATTAAAGAGGAATCAATTAAGACAAGTTGATTAAGAGTGGCATTTTTAGCTGAATTCTAAAATGTCACCAAATGGAATCTTTCTGCGAAAAAATTCTCCTGTTTTAGTAGTAACAACAACATATTGCCAGTTTTGTCTCATTGTACCGTGTCATGCTAATTGCTTCCAAATGCAAATTGCAAAATATTTTATACTTAATTAGGTTATCTTGTCTCTCACTTTTCTTCTTTCTTTTTTTTTTTTCCTTTACTGCAGCCAACCGAAGAAAGGAAAAAGGAAAAAAAATAAAAATAAAAGAAGCCATTTGATGTTGAAGAAAGAAAATTACATATATATATGGAGATTCTTGAGATAGTTTTAGCATATTCAGGGAAGCTAGAGGTTAAGATTAAATGATTCGATTTTGTACACAGCCATTATAATACCAACGAAGTTGCTTAACTAACTCTATATTCAGTGCATTTGATATATTAAATAAGCAATAAGTTATTTTCAAGTATGGTTTTTATTATACTCACATTTTTATCAAACTCGATCCGATGACATAAACTAATGGCCCTCGTGTCCCAAAAATAAAACAATACAAGTTCTAATCCTCATTAGACTTGAATCCTACAAAATAAGAAATAAGTATAAGAAGATGGGGTATAATATCCTTCAAACTTTTCTGCTATTCTCTTTTCTCTCTTTAATTATTATCTTTGTTTTTTTAATCGTGCCATTCTCTATCTCTAACTTAAGCATCAAAGAGTCCACACTCATAAAATCCCTGGCGGTTTCAACCACTTAATGGGTTATTATGTTATAAGATTCCAACCACTGAATTCTTTACTCTCAATAATAACAATTCCAAAGATATCAAGCTCTCTTACAACTTGTCCTCTAAATAAAACGATTTGTTCTCAACAATTGTTGTTGACCCAAATTTTTGTATCAACAGTTCAACTTCTTAATCAATGTGATTACAATTTAACAAGTCATGGCCGTCAGCATTAATTCGTTTACTGCTCAAATCAGCAATCATTTGGAGTGAAAGATTGCTGGTTATAACCAGATATCTATTTATATTGACTTGTACATTACGCTATAACCAAAGGAGCGTCTGTAGTCCAACGGTTAGGATAATTGCCTTCCAAGCAATAGACCCGGGTTCGACTCCCGGCAGACGCATTTTTTGCGTTTTAAAATTTTCATCATAGGTTAATGGTTTACACTTTTCCCAGGTCAGGTTAAGCCTCAAAAGTCTTCGCATCACTGTGTGTACGCGGCCTGCAGATGAACGTACGTCGTAGATCACGTGATTATAATATCTTAATAGCCTCTGTTACGATTTAGCGGAGACACACAATCAACATTGGAACTTGGAACTGTCAACCCTGCGTGATTAATGACTTTATAGAGGACAGTAAGTGACAAGTCTCAAACTCTTCATAATGTGGACAAATCTGATCAAACACGTTTGCTTAAAGGTGTCTTATCTTATGTTCTGCGACATAAGTGTTCTTTTAGAACTGATTAAATAAAATTTATTTTTAATTTTCATCTGGAAATAATATGACATTTCCTTGTACTTAAAATTTATGTCTCTGGAGTTGTGCCAACGGGATAGACGCAGCCGACGTGAGTTAGGCGTGTTGCCAAAGTTGTGGGCCTTGAGAAAGGCCGATTTTCAAACCATTGAAGTTGTGGGCTAAATGAGCCAGATCTCTCGTCAATCCGAACAGAGCTGTCATTCTTCCGAAAGATGAATGTTGTGTATTCCTTTGAAATTGGAGAAAATGCATTTTGGGGTGGGATAAATGTTTCAATCATTCAATAGGTTTGTTAAAAAAAGAAAAAAAAAAGAAGTGATTTCTAAATCTTTGAGTGTTTTTAGTGTGTACACATTCTTCTACTACATACTTATATCTAATCTTTCAAAATTGGTGTATTGAAAGATACACATACAAGACCCTATAACAAAAAAATTATAAAATGTAAGTGCCATGAATACACATGCATAGACAAAAGTATAAAAAATAGTTTATAATTGATCAATTTATAAAAAGATTGATGTAATATATAAGAATACAATTAACGAGAGATATCAGACTGTCTCACTTAAGACTTTCTATTTAAATAGCATAATTTATTAAATGAAATCCCATCTATTTAGCTAAGGCGCTCTAACTACATGATAATACGTACTCGAGCACTTATTTGCACTAAACCAAGGTCACCATTTTTCCCTAAACAATACAATAACTATCTCTACTACTTTTTGTTTATCCCATCAATATAGTTGGATTAAAGCGTAGAATAAGATCATCGTCGCACAGCTTACTCAGCTCATCTGCAGGGAGAGTAACCGTAACCATCCTGCTCAGCGGACCCTCACTTGGCGGTGACTGAAGGACCAGAATCTGTCCAATCCCAAACACAGGTTCTACATAGTAAGAAACTCTTATTGGCACAAAACCTTCTTCAAACAGAGTCGCATATGGGTCCAAATCCTCTAAGTTAGCACAAATCAGATCATGACAGTTCATCAAAGGTGGAAATTCGTAATCATGGTGCTCCAGCCATTCGATCAAATCCATGATTCCTTCATTATTCATTTTTGTCACCGACTCTCCTACAGCCCTAGCAGCTTCCGATAATTTTCTTTTGTCCAATAATGACTCTGCATGATGAACCTTATTATAAACCATGCAGTTTCCAAAAAACCCTTTGTCTAACCCTAACTGTTTTCTCATATCTAAACAAATAGACATGCTTAGCAGCCCTTGTTTCATTCCTTTCACCTTGCTTACGCAAACCCACAAGAGCCCTGCCATTGCCTCGAAGGGAGATGGGCTCGAAGTGTCTAGCATGCAGGCTTGGACCATAGGGCCTGAAAATGCTAGGGTGGCTGTTGCATAATTTGTAATGTTATTGGTGAATGCAGGTGATCTGTCATCAATTGTGGATTTGTAATGGTTGATTAAGTCGGTGTAGGGATTGTGGTTTGGGTTCTTGTTGCCGAGTCTTGGAGGCGGCAACGGGTGGAAAAACGGCGGAGCCAACATGGTTCCGGCTAAGGTTGTGTCAGCCCAGGCCTTGACGAACATGGTAGCACTAGTGGGATCAGCAAGGAGATGGCTGCAGCTGAAGCCTATTGCTAGGCCACCTTCTTCAAATTCAGTCAGCTGCAAAAATCAATAATTAACACAAAGATTATTAATTGAGTAATGGAACTAAGGGCTAAGGCTGCTTCTTTTTACTTTAGCACCATATGCCTTTCAAAGGTAAGGCTCATTCTTTTCTTTTATTTTAATAAAATTTCCTTGTTCCACTGGGATTCATTTTAAAGGAAAAAAAAGAAAAAAAGAAAAAATGAAAATAATAGAACTAAGGCACAAATATATGTATATGTATATGTGTATGTGTGTGTATATATACATTTTACATATCTAACTAAGTGCTATATATATTCTTTTAATTAATAAAACTACCATCCTACTGTCGAAGTTTATTAAAATTAATTGTTAAAAAAAGAAAGAAAGAAAGAAAGAAAGAGGGCTTACCTGAACATAAAATGTAGCCCAAAAGTAAGGCTTATGAAACATATCTTCCCACGTAACGAGCATAAGCTCCTTGTCTCTATTCACGTTCTTTAACCATTCCTCTACACTCCCTTGAGCCCTGGCCTCCACCATTCTAACTCCAGCATCATTGCATTTGATCATCCAATGCCCGTCATCTTTCTTCTGCAACCGTCCGGTGACTATAGGAAAACAAGTAAGCACATGCGATAAACTCTCTCTCAGCTTCTTGGTTACCACTCCGGGTTCCCCATTTCGTGTGGAGGGGAAATAGTAAACGATCCGTATGTGATTCTTCTCCATGAGCCGATCAAAAACCGACAACGGATTGCACTTTCCGGCCTGCGCTGGTTTTGTGCTCACCACCGTTTGTTTGCAAATGTATGTGATCATTTCGGAGGTCATATATGGCCTAGGATAGTACTTATTAGGGAGAAGAAGTATACTTTTTTAGAACTGATTTTTATTGGGTTTAGGATTTGTATTTAATTTGCTGATAATTTATAGAGGTTTCGAGGACCATTTTAATTTCATGGTTACCAGAAAAAACAACCCTCGAATATTTTGGGAAATGGCATTCTCGTGATCCGAAACCATATTGCTTTACCCGAGTGAAACTTATCTTTGTGAACTATTGTACATTAATTTTTGCTATTAATGTCTATATGTATGCTAAAATTTTCGTCTTTCAGTGACCCAAAAATGATCAATCCCCGAAAGTAATAATATCTTAAAATTTCTTTCTCCCTTTTTTTGGGTTACTTTATCCATTGTGTTGTTTTAACTATTTTTTTAAAGAAATAAATTTCACCGGGGTGTTAAAAGGTCCACTCAATGGCAAAGTATAGCCCATTATCGGACCTATGACTTAAATAGAACCCAAATTGGACTTGGGCTGCGGAGTGGACAATTACGAAATTGCCACTTATGCTAATATTGACAGAATAAAATTCAGTAAATCAATTGAAGAAAAAAAAAAGAGATAACTAAAGCAAAATTAATAGTTATATATTTGCAGATACATAGTCTAAGATGAATATATTAGACACTAATGACAATAGACGAATATTAATATTCAAGTATTTTGCATCTATCAACTGAGTAGCCAAAGTCCTGCCCTCAATTGTGAGAATACATGATTCGAGCTTTCACAAAATATTATAGGAGGATTTTATTCTTCCTTTAATTATGAAAAATAATTGAGAGAATGTTGTAAATATAAAGTAGTCTGAGAAATTATCTGATTGTAAATATTAATAATATTTTAATATAATATTAGTAATAATCTCATATAATATAAGTTGTAATTTAGATAAAAATTTGACGTAATTTAAAAATATATATATTTACATCGATCAATAATATTCAAAATTTAAAAGCATATTCAATACGGCATCGTTTCAGTAGGGCCTTATTGTTCAGAAACCACCAAATAAGTCACGCGTGGCGGATAGCACGTGTGGCACCTCTCTTTCTCTCGCCCTCTCTCGAGCGCTCTTCGTATTATCAAATCAGATCAGAACTCATCACAGAAAAAAATCCAAAAAAAAAAGAAGAAAAAATTGAAAAAAATGTCGGGCTCCGTAATGTTGGGAGAATCAAGCTCATGGTCACGCGCGCTCGTTAATATATCACCATATACCTTCTCCGCCATCGGCATCGCTGTCGCTATCGGCGTCTCCGTCCTCGGCGCCGCCTGGTAAACCCCCGTCCTCTCCCTTTCTCCCAGACACATATTAAATTTATTCATATTGTCAATCTTTTATATGCGTTATTAGTTATATGTGAACTACTATCGCTAGGGGGATCTACATAACGGGGAGTAGTTTAATCGGTGCCGCAATCAAGGCTCCTCGTATCACCTCCAAGAATCTCATCAGGTACTTTTAATTATTTATTTTCACTTTAACCCTAACGCTGTCTTAAATAATTTAATTATTTAGTCCAGTTAGCGATCCTTTTTGCTGCTATAAAATAAAAAATAAAATCTAGGGTTTTGGTCCTGTTCAGGATCCATTGATGGATTCTTCCATTCAATGCAATCTCGGGTTCCAATTTCGGAGAAACATTAACTTAAAAGTAGTCTATTGTGAAGTCTAGACTTGCTAATCCGTTATAGATTCTTTCATAGGCTTGTGATGTTAATTGATTGCTTGATCTGAAACATTTAGTTTTATCCTTGATTTTGATGCCATATTAGTTACTCAAACGATCTAAAGTTTAAGCTGTTAGGCACTAATATTACAATGTGGGCGAAGGGGGTAACTAAAAACTGTTAGGGAAATTGGGTTAGAATTTAAATGTGTAACTTTGAAATAGAAATTGCTAGCTAAGAGGGGCTTGAAAGTTGGCATCTAGTGCTTAGGTGGTAGCAGCTTCATTTGTGAACGAATAAATTTGCAGCTTCTACCTGGTTTGAAGTTTTAAAATCTTCTGTTCTGGGGAGCATTTTGGATAAGTAACTGCAAGAATTTAGATAAATGGATTTTATCGCTGATATATAAATAGGGGGCTTGAGGCCTATTGGTGATTTCAGCTTAGGATTTTTCTGTAGATTTTTGCGATCAACCGTTAACTTGGGACAGGTTACCAGAGTACGGAAATATTCTTCTCCTTTTAATTTATTCTATTGTGAGTGGAATTATTGGTTTTTGAACACCCCTATCATGTGTATATACATAAAATGTTCTGCCTTCCATGTTTTCAGATGTGAGAACAGTACAAATGCTGTATATCTTAGTTGTGATTATAAAGGATTCTCTTAGCCATGCTCACAATGTTGAATTTTTAGAAGGCTTGTGTTAATCAAGTTTTGAGTTGCTTGCAGCTTTTAACCAATGTGATGTGACTGCAAAGTATCTCTAATTTTGGATTTGGATATTGTCTGTTTTACACTGATGGTATCTTGAATTTCAATTTGATATTATCAAAGGTTTATTCTTGAATAGAACTGCAGTAGTTCTTACTGTTCATATGTTATGATATGAATATACCACACCAATTCGTTATGTATAGACGATGAGATTCCATTGATACAGAGCCAATTCCAATAGACTTATTGGAGGGTCCCATTGGCGTGCATCCAGTAGGAATTGAACCTACGAATTCGCCAATTATGAGTTGGGCGCTTGTACACTGATGAAGTGACATGACTTTCTTTCTTGTGTGTTTTTCAGTGTAATTTTTTGTGAAGCTGTTGCTATATATGGGGTCATTGTTGCAATTATTTTACAAACAAAGCTAGAAAGTGTTCCGGCATCACAGATATATGCACCAGAATCACTAAGAGCTGGATATGCCATCTTTGCCTCTGGGATCATCGTGGGCTTTGCTAACCTAGTTTGTGGGTTTGTCTTCATCTCATGCTCTGGCATCATCCAGTTCAGTTTTCTAGTGAGTGCTGCTGTTTATGATATGTCTTACATGTTATGATTTTTGTTTCGGCTGCAGGTTGTGTGTAGGAATAATTGGAAGCAGCTGTGCATTGTCTGATGCCCAAAACTCGTCCTTGTTTGTGAAGATTTTGGTGATTGAGATCTTTGGTAGTGCTCTTGGGTTGTTTGGAGTGATTGTTGGAATAATTATGTCAGCTCAAGCATCATGGCCTGCAAAACCAGTGTAATTTGATCTTCTTTATTCTTTTGGGGAATTCAACTGTGGCAGCATGCACTTTATTTTGTGTACTTCAGCTGCGCTCTTTATCTTGTTGCTTTATAATTTTCACTAGCAGGGATGTATAAACTGGTGTGGACATGCTCTTTCTTTCAGCTTAGGCCTTGGATGTTTCACTTAGGAAAAAAAAAAAAAAAAGAATCTTGGGAAGAGGAGCATTATTACCCACTGTTAGATGAGTGTATATTTACGCCATTCAAAGTAGACCTTGTTATTTTGAGTTCTTCTATCGTGTTTGTAAAATGTGTTTATTGAAGTTCATCCAATAAAACTAGATTTTGAAGATGTGAACACTGGATAATTGGCTACCCATTCTTACCATGAACTGTGTTGGTCCCATTAATATGCAGTTGCTTTGCACATTAAATCATCATACTTTAACTGATGGTTCCATCAGGTTAAAGTTCTTTCACTCTATTGCATGCAGCTAGCTAATGATGCTGGTAATGGTAACTTGTTTCTTGCAAAATGACTTGTAATTTTAATTAATTTGCTTGCATATAGAAACCTAATAATATTAGTCTATTTACGTTGCATTGGTTTAGGAAGCTGCCATCTGTGAATTTTCCTGCTAGTTCCCGCGGCCACGAAAACCCAAAAAGGGGAAAAAAATGCAAATCAATGCAGTGACAGTTATGTGTTAAGGCAGTGTTTACTTTCTGGACTTGGAGTGTGGAGTGTGAATTTTTTCCACTCCAGTGTTTATTTACCTTAAAAAAAGAGGGAGTGGGAGTGGGAATCCGTGGGTTCCACTCAATTTTGGGGTGGGGAGTGAGATTCCCACTCCCATGGGGAGAGGTGGGAGTGGGAATCCACTCCCCCCTCTTCCCAGTTTATCCTTATAAAAATAAATAAATAAATAATATTTAATAAAATAAATAATATCATATTTAATAAAATAAATAATATCATATTTAATAAAATAAATAATATTATATTTATTTTATTAAATTTAATAAAATAAAAATAAATAAATATTATATTTAAATTAATAATATTAAACATTAATTTTAATAAATATTAATTATTTATTTAATTAATAATAATAAATATTTTATTCTAAAAAAATATTAATTTTGTACTATATTATCAATAATAATATTTCATTTGTGTTGTTATTATTAATAATTTTTATTCACATAATTTAAATTAAAATTAATAAAAAATGATGATTTACATAATTAAGAATATTAGTAATTATTATTAATTTATAAATATAATAAAATATTTATTTTATTTTCTAAATATATTTTTTATTAATTTTTTAATTACAAATTATAATTCTGTACATAAGGATAAAATTGTAATTTAAAATAATTTACTCCCAATCCAAGACAAAGTAAACAAATAATTAAGATTCTGATTGACAATCCCTACTTTCATTTAGTCTAAGTAAACACTCTACTCCCACTCCACACTCCTAATCCAAGGATTCTTACTCCTCGGGATTCCCACTCCAATTCAAATAATAAACGCAGCATAATAGTATTCCTTTAATTAGATAAATATTACTTGTGAAATTAATTTGCTGGCGTTCATTTGATAGAAAAAGTTTAGACTAAAATTTATCAGGCGACATACGTTGGCTTGTTAGTGTTATGGATTCACGTTGTCAAATTAGCTTAATAAAACATAATAAACTTCTATAATCTTGGGTCTTCTCAGTGTTACGACAAACCCGAGTATGGTTATTAATAAGCTATGGTAGATTTTCATTTAGTCTCTAGGGTTATGGATTAATTTTGAGTTGGTTCTCGCATTTTTAAAATGAGCTGCAATATATATATATTGGTTATTTTGTCATTGTAAAAGTAACGTTTTGCAGGTAAAAAAAGTTACTTTTTAATTAATTTGAGGAGTGAATATTTGTGATTACGCAATGAATCCATTTAGGGATAAAATAATAAAAGAACTATTAAACTGATGTTTAACGTCTTTTTCTTAATTAACAAGTTATGGTAAATTTTCCTTTCGTTTATACTTTATAGGGATAAAGTAGTAAAAAAATATTAAACTGAATCAGATTAGGGATAAATTAATTTCAGGACAGGAATAACGTGACACAATCGCAATAAATCAGTTTAGGGATAAAATAGCAAAAGAACTATTAAACTGATGCGTTAACATCTTTTTTTCTTAATTAACGGCAGTGGGGGTACTGGAGCAATTTTTGAAATATGAGGGGTAATAGTTTTAACAAGAGGAAGAGGAGTGGGGTTGGGGTGTGGTGGTTTCCCCACATTTGGAGGTGGAAAAAATACCCGTCTAGTCTGGATCCGCACAATGTGGGCAGGTAATACCTACTTTAAACTCAGGATCCAACACGGAACCTGAATTTTATTAAAAAATATTATAGAATGTATTTTATTTTAAATATTTATATTTGTTTAACTCATCTACTATATATATATATATATATAAATTTTTAAATATTTAAAATTTAAATTTTTATGTCTCATTTCATTGAAATAAATTTAAAAATTATAAAATTACAAAAAAATTAAAAACATATGCACATATAATATTAAAAAAGTATAAAATCTGGGTACCCAAATTAAAACTCCCGCTTGTTGAGTGTCAGAAAATTACATTTAGGATAGGTTGGGCATTGCGATACCTGAACTCGGGTTTTGCGAACCATACCCACATTCGTTGTAAATGGAGATATCCTTCACAGTGGTGTCTGGTGCTCATTTTTCCTTCTTAATTGTCACTGAACATTTGCAAGTGATTTGATCGATTGTGATGGTGTGTTTGAAAACTAGTCTTACATGTCCCCAGCCCAAAGGCAGAAAAAGAAAATGTAAGGTTCTTCATTGAAATTTTTTTTTTTTATGCTATGGCCCCTGTAAGTTTGTTGTTTCTTTATTATCAAATCAAAATCCTTGTCCCATTATAGTCTAGTGTTTAGACATAATTTTATTATAGTATATACCAAGTTTTAGGCATAATTTTATGGTCACCTTTATAGTAATGATTTACTTTGATTGGAACTTATTATGTTTTTTTTTTTTGGAGTAACAGTTAGTTGCCTTATATCGGTGGTAATAAGATTTTGTACAATTTTTATTTTTTCATGTTAAAGATAATAGTTCGATTATACTTGTTTCACGCAAAGAAGTACTCACAACAACATTGAAAATAAATAGTTTCTTCTTGTAAAATGACAATACTAATTAGAATTTTTATGGTATCACAAAAGCTAGATAGTCGAATCTATTTCAATAAGTAACTAACACTGAAAACATATTTTATAAAATTACATACACATATTATGTGGGTTTGGTTTCAAATTAAGTAATTGTTAATTTATATAATTGGGGGAACCTATAGGAAAATAAGAAGATTTTAAAAATTATTATCCCATAAATCTATGCAATCATTAATTTAGTACGGTAGCCCCAAATTGACAATGACAAAAACTATTATTTACTCGAATTTATTAATTTATTGAGAGTTTACTATATAATAATAATAAAGTAACAAATTATTGTTAGGTGCATTAGTCCAAGTTTAGTATTATTAATTTATGTAGTTGGCATCTTATATTAGGACGTATTACCAAAGATAAAATAAACAGAAATGAATGAATGAGACTAATATCATTCCTCATATTAAGGATAAATATATTGAAATCCGTAAGGAAATCATTTACCAAATCAATACTCATATTTTATAACATTTGTAGGACAATAAGGATATATAAAACACATTCGAACGAGGTCAAGTTTGATTTAAGAGGTAATTGGGATAAACGGCATGTAATTCATTGCAATTGAACCTATTAATTGCAGAAAATTATATTTCTTTATATATATATATAAGTTTAGTATTATGAGAATAATATTTACATAGTTCACAATTAAATTTAAATAAATTTGATGATACTATTATATTTACAATCTATTCCAATTCTCTAAAATACCAAATAAAAGACAATACTAAAAATAATTCAATCTAATTTTATTTAACTAATCGTATCTGCTAAAAATCTAATCCATTCCGGCACACCAAGTGTATTAAGTATCTAAGGACACATGGTATTTAGAAAGATGAGTGGTTAGAATTGACTTGTACATTTCAATTACAATTTGCAACTTTCTGACGTTCAATTTTAATTACAATTCTCCCAGCTTTTTAAAATTCAATACACGACGAAACCGTTAAAAAAACCATTATGAGTCCATTAAGAATGATGAACACCATAATCAATTCAATTGCAATTTGAGGAGTAAATATCTCTGGAAGCATCCTACGATAAGTAAGGTTTGAAGAAGAAGGCTTCTCAAGGAAAGTGATGGCTGGGACACTCCCAAATTTGTAGCAATTATAGAAATAAAAACGCATCGTTTAGTTGGCTTTAAATTACCAAAATAAATGTTAATCACACATATGTTATAATAAAAAACACTTAATTGGATCTTAAAAATTGAGCCGAATGATTTGAACCTAGAGTTTTCCCAACTTATGTATTAGCAAATATTCCATCTTGCCATCTTGAAAAATCGAACTTAAGAATTTATTTTGAGCAGAAAGGTTTCATCATGAACATCGTGAGATTAAGGGCCTTTTCTTTTATTTATTTTTTTTTTTTTGGGAAACTTACCTACGACACAAAGTCCATATTGTCTCCTTGAAAAATTAATTTCAATTAAGAAAGAATTTTTTTTTTTATCATACTACATGCTTTTTTTACGGTATTAATAATAAGATTATTCTAAACACTTAGATTTAAATATTTTAATATCTAAATTTAATAAGATATAAGTAACCTTTAGAATTAAGTTGATGAATTCCAATTTTAATACAGATACTTATAAATTTAACACCAAAGAAAAAAATTGTGACCCATTATAACCTTTTTTTTTTTCATTCTTTTAATTTGTAAATAATCATTTATAAAACAAGAAATTATTAAGGTACATTATCACGTGCCATATATCAACCCACTATTACTATTAATAATAACATAAAAGTGAAAACTACAAAAATTACACAAGTTTTTATCGTGTTATTGAGTGTATCGCACGATGTTTGCATTTCAATTTTCGACTGCTGAGGCTACTTATTTTGATTTTTGAATACTGAGTGTTAATGTTTAATCGACAAATGCAACCACCTTGAACCAGTTAATGTAATATGATCAACTCAGAACAGCCAAGAACTAGAATTAGAAACAAACAACAACAACAAGACTCAACAAGAACCAAGAAGCAATCAAAGAAAAGAATAACACAGAGAAAGAGTTTACGTGGTTCGGTACCAAGGTACCTACATCCACGGCTGAAAAACCAGCAGAAGGCTTAAACTTTATTAATGGAGACGATTACACAAAGAATCTAGGGAGTGCAGAGATTAAATCTCTAGTTTACAGAATTTACTATCTCTCACTCTATCACCCTTAAAATCACTCGCTAACATTGCCACAAACCAGCCCTTATATATGCATGCATCTGTTTCTGGAATCAGCCGTTAATAATAACGACTTCTAACTAATCAGCAGGCCCACACTCCAGCTCAGCTTGCCACGTCAGCATATCAGTAACATAATTAAACTAACAGCTTCACAAATCTCCACCTTAGTTTATTCTGAATTCAAGCTTTCCTTCACATTTGTTTCAGCACTTTGGAACTTAGTTCACATGTTACCAAGTCCAATTGAGTTCAAAGAACTCATGAACTTAACTGCTGGTAGTGGCTTAGTAAACATGTCAGCTGGATTAACCTTTGAAGGTATTTTGTCAACACTCACCATATCACTACTGATTTCCTCCCTTATGAAGTGTAACCTCACATCTATATGCATAGTTCTCTTATGATATTTGGGATTCTTACTTAACTGTATAGCACTAGAGCTATCACAGCTAATTGTGACTGTCTCTTGCTTGAAACCCAACTCAGAAACTAAACCCTTCAGCCAGATTGCCTCCTTTATTGCCTCAGTTAGAGCAATGTATTCTGCTTCAGTTGTTGAGAGAGCAACAACTGACTGCAGTGAAGCTTTCCAGCTAACAACACCTCCACACATGGTAAAAACAAAACCAGTTATGGATATTCTTCTATCTAGATCACCTGCAAAGTCTGAGTCTACAAAACCAGCAACCTCACAGGTGGCTCCATTGACTTTCCCAAACAAAAGGCCATGATCAGAAGTCCCCTTAAGATATCTCAATATCCACTTGACTCCATTCCAATGCTCCTTGCCAGGATTTCCCATGAATCTACTGACAACTCCAACACCATATGCTATGTCAGGCCTGGAACAAACCACAACACACATAACACTCCCTACTGCATTTGAATAGGGAATCTTCTTTATGTATTCTATGTCTGCATCAGTTGTTGGCTCTTGGAGCTTAGAGAGCTTAAAATGAGCTGACTTAGGTGTCATCACATGTTTAGCATTGTCCATAATGAACTTATTGAGCACTCTCTTTGCATAACCAGCCTGAGTAAGAAACAAATTTTTTGCTGGTCTGTCTCTTACAATCTGCATACCTAGACTTTTTATTGCAGCACCTAAATTTTTCATTTCAAACTCAGTACTGAGCTGCATTTTGAGTTCCTCTATGGCTTCCCTCTGGTTGCATGTAATAAGCATGGCATCCACATAAAGAAGTAAGTAGATATAGCTGTCATGAGCCAAGCTCCCGTAGTACACACAAGTGTCATACTGACTTCTGCTATAACCATGGCTGCTCATAAACTGGTCAAATCTCAAGTACCACTGCCTTGGAGACTACTTTAAGCCATATAAACTTTTTTTAAGTAAACACACCATATCTTTAGCCCCTTCTTCTATAAAACCCTCAGGTTGTGTCATAAAGATTTCTTCATCAAGGTTACCATGTAAGAAGACAGTTCTTACATCAATTTGGTCTAACTCCAGATTAAGAAAAGCAGTAACAGCAAGCAACAACCTTATGAAGCTGTGTTTTACTACTGGTGAGAACACCTCATTAAAATCCACTCATTCTTTCTGTGTGAAGCCTTTAGCTACCAATCTTGCCTTGTACTTGGGTTGTTTATCAACAGACTCTCCATCCTTGAGCTTATAAATCCATTTACAACCCACTAGTATTTTATTTGAGGGTTTTTCTACCAAGATCCATGTGTTGTTTTTCTTAAGAGAGGCTAATTCTTCTTCCATTGCAACAAGCCATTTAACTTTATCTCTTCTACAAATGGCTTCCTTGTAGTTTATAGGTTCTTCACCACCTAGTTCTTCAGCAACACTTAGTGCATATGAGATAAGATCAGCAATGCCATATTTCTTAGGCATTCTAATTGTCCTCCTCTCTCTATCCATTGCAAGCTGATAATTGTTTAGCTCAGTGGACTTGAGCTCCTTGTTAGATTCTTCTGGAGCCTTTTCTGCAGGTTGATGGCCATCAACATGCTCCACCTTCAACTCAGCATCCTGTTTCCCATCTGATCCAGCAGACATTACCTCAGTTTCTACTTTAGACAGCAGCATTGAGTCTTCATCAAACACCACATCCCTACTGATTAGAGTTCTTGAGGGCTTGCTATCTATGCACCAGATCTTATACCCCTTGGTGCCTTTTGGATATCCTATAAAGTATCATTTCACTGCTCTTAGCTCTAATTTGCCCGGACTAACATGAGCATATGCAATGCAGCTAAAGATTATGAGGTTAGTAAGATTTGGTGGTTTTCCTTACCAAGCTTCTTGTGGAGTTCTGAAGTTTAAAGCTAATAAAGGGCTTCTGTTCACTCGATAAGCTGCTGTTGTGATTGCCTCAGCCTAGAAATGCTTAGATAGGTTTGCATTGAATAGCATACACCTGACTTTCTCAAGTAATGTTCTATTTATCCTTTCAGCAAGGCCATTTTGTTGTGGGGTGTGCCTTACTATATTATGCCTTGCTATGCCCTTGCTCTTACAGAATTTATCAAATTCATTGCTGCAGTACTCTAATCCATTGTCTGTCCTTAGCCTCTTTATCTTCTTACCAGTCTGATTCTCTACAAGTGTTAACCATTCTTTGAACTTCTCTAAAGCCTCACTTTTCTGTTTTAACACATAGATCTAGACCTTCCTTGAGTAGTCATAAATGAAGGTTATGAAGTACCTAGCTCCACCATGAGAGGGAACTTGTGATGGTCTCTATAGGTCTGAATGAATGTAGTCCAAGGTCTGTTTTGTTTCTTTTCTTCTTGTATTGAATTTTTGTCTTGTTGCTTTACCAAAAGCACATTTTTCACAGAATTCTAATGAGAATATGTAGTCTTCACCAAACAAGCATTGTTTCTCTAATTCTTTTAACAGTCTTATGTGTGCTAGCCTCATGTGCCACAACTTGGTTTTATCATTACTCACAGTGGCTGTAATGCCAGGCAAGAGACAAGACCCTACTAGAGCATAAATGCCATTCTTTCTAACTCATTTCATGATGGTAGTGACATTTTTCATCACATTAATCTCACCATTTTCAGCTCTAATACTACAACCAATTTAATCAAACATGCATAGTGATATCAGGTTTCTTTTAAGTTCTGATACATATTTTACTTGATCTAAGTTTCTGATTTCACCATCAAATATTTTTATACCAATGGTTCTAATTCCAGCAACTTTACAAGCTAAGTCATTTCCCAGCAACATTTTACCATCCTCAATACTTCTAAATGTCTTAAAGAAATGCTTATTTGGGCACATATGAAAAGGGCATCCAGAGTCAAGTATCCACTCACCAATTTGATGCTTTTCTGCTATCATTAGAACATCAGCATCTTCTGAGTCTCTTTCATCCTCTGATACAATGACAACCTTCCCATTTGATTCCTTTTGAAGCTTCTCAAGCTTTTTCTTCTCAAAATAATCCTTTATGTAGTGCCCTTCTTTATGACAAAAATAACATTTCCTCTTCTTTTTCTTTTTCTCTGATTTATCTTTCTGGTTGGTATTTTTCTTTTCTTTGCTGTTCTTTTTCTCTACTTTTGACTTAACTGTTAATCCTTCCCCATAACTTTGATCTTTCCCATTAGATCTCTTCTTCAAATCTTTTAATTCCAAGGCACTTTTCACATCCTTTAGCATGAGAGTCTGCCTTCCATATAAAAGAGTATCAACAAAATGCTCAAATGTATCAGGCAGGGAGCTTAGCAAAATTAGTGCCCTATCTTCATCTTTCAAATCGATGTTTACATTTTCAAGATCCAAGATTAGCTTATTGAATTCATCTAGATGATCTTTTATAGCTACTCCCTCTTTCATGGAGAAGGTGTATAGTCTCCTCTTCATATATAATCTCTTAGCTAGTGACTTCTTCATATATAGGTCTTCAAGCTTTGACCATAATCCTGATGCAGTCCTCTCTTTTGCAACCTCTCTCAGCACTTCATCAGAGAGATGTAGGATGATGGCACTGTGAGCCTTGTTATTAATGATTTTCTAGTCTCCTCCTAATCTTGAGGAACCCTCAGTATGTTCTTTCTTGCCCTTTGGATCTTCATCTTCATCATCAAGAGCACTATCGAGCCCTTGTTGGATGAGAATTGCTTTCATCTTAAGACTCCATAGGTAGAAGTCGTTATCGCCATTAAACTTTTCGAGATCAAATCTGGTGGTCGTGATTTCGATCAAGAACAGCCTGAAGAAACCAGGCTTTGATACCAGTTTGTTAATGTTTAATCGACAAATGTAACCACCTTGAACCAGTTAACGTAATAGGATCAACTCAGAACAACCAAGAACTAGAATTAGAAACAAACAACAACAACAAGACTCAACAAAACCAAGAAGCAATCAAAGAAAAGAATAACACAAAGAAAGAGTTTACGTGGTTCAGTACCAAGGTACCTACATCCACAGCTGAAAAACCAGCAAAAGGCTTAAGCTTTATTAATAGAGACGATTACACAAAGAATCTATGGACTGCAGAGATTAAATCTCTAGTTTACAGAATTTACTATCTCTCACTCTATCACCCTTAAAATCACTCGCTAACATTGCCACAAACCAGCCCTTATATATGCATGCCTCTGTTTATGGAATCAGCCGTTAATAATAACGACTTCTAACTGATCAGCAGGCCCACACTCCAGCTCAGCTTGCTACGTCAGCATATCAGTAATAGAATTAAACTAACAGCTTCACACTGAGACTACTAAGTAATTCTAGAAAAATGGGTTAGATTAGACACACCATGAGATTTTTGTATCTTTTAAGTTTTCCATGGTTCATGGGTGTTAAACAGAAGCAATATAATGATGAAATCCCTAACTAGGAATAATTGATATTTTGATCTTTGAAGTAACATCTCATGTCAAAGCAAAGCAACTGGTAACTTTTTCTATAGTCAAAAGTGGTCGGTAGAATGGCCTTAATTAGGAAAAGTCAACCTTTTATGAACTTAATCATGTTAGGGAGATATAAAATTTATTAATTAAAATAGGTATTAATTAATTGATAAATTAATAATTTCATTAATTTATCAAGTGTATTTACAACTAACTGAACCTACATTTTATCAACTAAAAAATTCATTACATTTTACCAATATAATCAAGTAAGTATAAATTAACCTACTAAAAATATATTAAATTAAATTAACTAAAAATTATTTCAAACTAAAAAATTCAACCCCAAAACTGCTAGATGTGATAAGAAAAATTAGAGATGAAATCAAACTATATAATAAAAACCTAGATAAATTAATAGACTTCAAAACTTAAAAAATTTATTAATTTAGCCAATCTTAATTAATTGATAAATTAATAAATTATTAATTTATAAAGATATTATTTATTTTGAAAAAATAATCACAATTATAGTACTGATTTTATGTTAATTTTGTTTTTATTATGTTTTTTTTTAATAGTAGTAAGCTGTCTTAAATCAATAGTAACAATATTGTTGTAGAGTTTTCATTTTTCCATGTTAAAAATGATAGTTCTACTATAGAACCCATCTTGTTCAAAGATTCAAAGCGATACTAACATTAAATAATTTCTTGTTGCTAAATGACAACACAACCTAAAATTTATTTTCGCGATACAAAAAGTTAGATATGAGGTCTTAAGTTAAAATCAAATTTAAAAAGAAACAAGCAACACTAAGAATATATTTTATCAAAGCCACATAGATGTTTTGCATGAATTTAGTTTCAAATTAGGTAATTAATAATTGGAAAATTATCCACCGTCCACCCATTTTTTCATCGTTTTTTAAAAAATACATAAATCTTTTTTTCTTTTTTTGCAGTGCTCAATCTGAAGTTAATATTTTTTTCATTGGTTCACTCTCGTTATAACACCATTAGAACTTTGCTGTCATCATAAGGGTAAAATTGTCATTTCACAACGACATAGTGGTGGAAATGTGCAAAACAATATAACTTAAAATGGAGTTCAGCCAAAAACAAAATTTAATAATTGTGTATTTTTGAAAAAATACGAGAAAAAAGGTGGTCAATGGATAATTTATCTTTTACATTTGAGGATAAAAAAGTCATTTACATAATATTCCGTTAGTTTTCTTAACGGTCTCCAAACGGAAGTGGAAAAGTGAAAATAAATGTAACTTCAGGTGGATTCTAAAAAAAAAAAGAATTGCGTATTTTTGAAAAAGTTGGAAAAAACAGGTGGACGGTGGATAATTTTTTTTATTAATTTATATATGGAAAATATCCACCGTCCACCTGGTATTAGAGCCAGAAAAGAGTTTAGAGCCATATGCCATAAATGTGCTTTCAAAATACGCAAAAAGAATCAATTGGAAGGCTTGGATACTTCTATCCTTGCTGTCCTTAGAGATGGGCGATTCATCTCTTTTGATGATTCTTTACTAAGTAGTATCGAATCTAGCCTATGTAAAGGTCCCATATCTTTTGATTGTTATCCAAATATAACAATTTCTCTTAAAGACAAAAATATTTTAAAGAGCATGATTTTATAAATCAAAACCCATAATTATCATATGATTAAGGGATCCATCCCAGTTGCATTAATTTTTAAAATTTCTTACAAAGCCATGATTTTTGCATTTAGCACACAGCATAAATACCAGTAAAAAAGAGATGAGACCCTTCTCTTGCAGACTGATTTGTCCAAAGCAAACACGGTCATTCCTAAACCAATCCAATGGAAAGATGTAAATCTTCTAGAGGAATGGATCCTTGAAGGAGCCGCTCCACCAGCGATTCCGAAACAACTTGAGCTCAATACAGAGTTGCAAAATGTGACTCAGTATTCCGATGGTAAAGTCAAACTGTCATTCAGGAGATCTACCTCATCCAGATTTTCTGATAAAGCTTCGTGCTCAGGCATTCCTTCATTGGAAAGAAAATTTACAAAAGTACCCTCTATTATAAATCTCCCTTTTCAGTCGATAAAAAGTCAACCTAGATTTTCTACTTCAGATATACCTAGTACCTCCATTCGATCAGTTGATTACACCACTAGTGTTCCTCATCCGATCTATACAAGTAATCAACATGTACAAAGTCAGGAAGAGAAGGAACCTTCTCCTCCAACATCTCCTACGTTTTCTGCTGTTACAGAAAATGTCATTAATGTCATTGAAAAAGAATTTGAATTAGATAAAACTTCTCTGCATAATGATTTTTATTCTGATTTAAACAAAGAAAAAAGACTTTGGTTTTTCAAACACTTTTTAAACCAAAGAAAAGAAATCCAACAAACTTATTATGAATTTGTGAACCTTCATAAAGTTCATATATTATTTTTTGATTGGTTCGAAATATATTCTTCTGATAACAACATCTCTTATCCTTTTAAAGAGTCAAACCCTATTACTATTAGGAAGAAAGTTTCTGAATGGAAGCTTCTTGATAGTGATAGAATTATAGAATCTGAACACCCACCTCTTCGGAGTGTAACCGTTGATCACGGTGAACCTCCTGTCCAAATTTGAGCTTCATCTTACAAAATTCCAAAACCAAATGATTCTGAGGCAAATTTAAGTAGTATTATCCAACAGAATAATTTCTGTAATACTAACTTAAATACAATCGGAAAGCAGTTGACTAGGATAGAAAACCAAATCCAGAAGTCAACCATTACTGTTCCATCAATTTCTCCTATTCCAACAAAATCGGATTCTGACAAAAAGCTTAAGGAACCTATTTTCAAACCCTTTCAGGTTTCGAAAACTAGCCAAAAGCTTGTTCAAGAGTCAAAATCAGATTTTGCTAAAGCCATTAGAGAACAATTAGATAGGATAGAAGCTGCTTCTTTCTCATCTAGCAAAGTTCAGATAGCCCCTGATACTCCTCAATCTAGCAAGATTGAAGTATTAGAGAAAGATGACCAAACTTCTATAGCCTCTTCGGACGTAGAAGCCTTCCAAGAGGAACCCACTCCTAAAGCCAACAAAATCTATTGGGAATTAGCCCTTCCCACTGTCAGGACTCCACCAGATCTAGCAATAGATAATAGACCAAGTGCATTAAATCAATCCCGATATAATGCATCTTCTGTCTATGAGTGGAATATTGACGGCATGTCCGAATACAATATCCTAGGATTGTTGCAACAGATGACAATGGCAGCCAATGCCTATAAAACCCAAGCAGGAGCCTCTGATCGTGCTATATCAGAAATCCTAATTGCCGGTTTTACTGGTCAACTAAAAGGTTGGTGGGATCATCTTCTCACTAATCAGCAACAATTAGACATTCTAAATTCCATTCAAGTCGATGAAAATGGAGCCCCTATTTTTGATGAGTTCAACAACCCTATTCAGGATGCTGTTGCTACTCTTATTTTGACCATTTCCCTCCATTTCATTGGTGATCCTTCACACCTCCGGGATAAAAACGCTGAGTTACTACATAATTTAAGATGTAGAAAACTTAGTGAATTTCAGAGCTACAAAACCTCTTTTTTCACCAGACTATTTCTAAGGGATGATGCAAATCATATAACCTGGAAAGAAAAATTTCTTGCTGGATTACCTACCCTTCTAGGTGAAAAAGTAAGAAATTCCATCAAAGCCCTTTATGATAATCGTATTCCTTATGACGAGCTTACATATGGTGAACTTGTCAGTTAATAAAGAAGGTTTAAAGATTTGTCAAGATTTGAAATTACAGAAACGACTTAAGTGGGAGCTTAAGAAGTCTAAACAAGAATTAGGCGGTTTCTGCAAACAATTCAATTATGACCCCTTTAAAACTTCTTATTCCAAAGATTGTAATGGCGAGTGTTCTACTAAACCCCGCAGGAAACATTACAAATCAAAAAATTCTAGGAAACCCTTTCGTAATTTTAGAGAACTTCCTTATAAGAAACCTTCGAGACCTTATAAAAAACCCAAATTCTCTAAAAGAAAAGAGTTTAGAGCCAAACCAAAGACCCCTTTCAATTACAAAGAAGCTATATGCCATAAATGTGGCATGAAAGGTCATACTACAAATTATTGCAGGATGAACAAAAAGCTTCATGAACTTGACCTCGATGAAGAGATCCTTTCCAAATTAGCCCCCCTTCTTGTCGAATCTTCTGATTCCGAATCTTCCATGTCGGGAGACAGTGATCTATATCAAGTTGATGAGCTTTTTGACTCAGATGACTCTGTATCTAGCAGTAGTGAATCTGAATCTGATTCATATTTAAAGAAAATCAATGTTTTGACTAAAGACCAAGAAACTTTTCTTGAACTTGTAAAGTATATTTCTGATCCAAATCTTCAAAAAGAATATCTTGATAAACTTTTGAAAACTTTGGATTTTAATAAAGCCGAGACTTCTAAAGTCCCAATTGTTAAAAAGAATTCTTATGATCTTACTCAAATTTTGGATAAAAAGAAAATAAAGAAGACGGTTCCTAATATCCAAGATCTTCAGAAAGAGATAAAAGAAATCAAATGTGAAATCAGAGATTTAAAAGAAAAACAAAAAAGTGATTCTGATACTATCCAACTCCTTTTACAAAAACAATTGCAGGATAATTCAGACAATGAATCTAATCCTGATGATGGTGATGATATTAAAGTAGAAAACATTGAGTCAGTACCCAATGATTTTCTATTTGTTTTAAAACAAATCACCACAAGAAAGTATTTGATTAAAGTCACTTTAATCTTTTCTGATAATTTTGCAATGGACGCCATTGCCCTTTTTGATACTGGCGCCGATTTAAATTGCATTAGAGAAGACATCGTCCCCAAAAGATTTCATGAAAAAACAAAAGAAAGACTTTCTGCCGCTAATAATTCAAAACTGAATGTCAGTTCCAAGGTTGAAGCCTCAATCCATAATAATGGTTTTGATTTTAAAACTTCTTTTGTCCTCACAAATGATATTCATCATGCCATCATTTTGGGAACTCCTTTTATAAATCTTATAACTCCATAT
>NW_006263303.1:2400480-2405378 GCF_000493195.1 Citrus x clementina | reverse complement strand
CTGATTCTGATCGTTTTTTCCCGGATGCTCCGGTCCCAGGCTCACTGTCTCCAGCTCCTCTACAGGTTCTTGTCCGCAATTCTTATTTTCCACTCGGGTATCAAGGGATGTTATCTGCATTGCTTCCCTTGCTGCCGAGGAGTAACAACTTCGTGCGATTCTCTGGTCTCCTCGTACCACTCCAACTACCCCATTCACCCGGTACTTGAGAGCTAGATAATGGTTGGACAGTACCACTTTGCTCATTCTAAAAAATGGTCGACCTAGGATCATCTGATAAGGACCTTCTTCATCCACCACCACAAAGTCCAGTATCATAGTCCTTTCTGTCGGGGAGCTCCCAATCGTGATAGGCAGCTCGACCACGCCCAGAGGGACCAGCTTTCCTCCTCCAAACCCCTTCAAGGAGGTATTGGAGCACTCCAACTTCAAGTCTGCTATTCCCATCTCCTTCAGAGTTGCCTTTAACAACACATCAACTGAGCTCCCTGTGTCAACCAGTATCTGGTCAAACTTCTTGCTAGCAACAGTGGCCTTGATGACTAAAGCATCCTCGTGGGGGTATAAAATCCCTTCTTCATCCTCATCTGTCCACATGATTGGCACTTGCCTGACTCTTGCTCGTTTGACTGCTGGGGTGTTGAAGAATACCTCTTTACTAGTCATGGCGTATCTAGCATAATTCTTCCTCGATCTGTTGGAATCTCCGGCCAATGTTGGGCCCCCAGCTATCACCCTTACTGTAGGCTGCTCGTGCCTCAAGTTTCTGTCACTCTGCTCCCCTTCACATGTCGAGGCCATCATCGGGAAAGTCCCATATATAAACTCGTCCAGGTACCGATTTCTCACCAAATCCTCAACCTGGGTCTTGAGATCTCTGCATTCTGCAGTGGTATGGCCATAAGTGCCATAGAACTTATAATAGTGTCCCCTATCCCTCCTGCTGCGTAGCTTTGTTATTGGGGCAGAGAGGTACAGTAGTCCCTGGTCTTTTATGGCCTCATACACCTCATCCAGGGGCATCTTCAAGGAAGTATACCACCCATAGTCCTGGTTCTGGTTGATCATGTGCACTGCCCTTTCTCTATTTGCGCCGTTCTGAGTTGGAGGCGGTGGCAGCGCTTTCGGTCTGCTCCTTCTACTACCATGGGAGTGTGGATGAAGACCACCATATGCCGCGTCATGCCGTCTCCAAGGCTCCCTAGCTGGTGAGCGAGGAGGTTGCGCCCTGCTGCGCTGATACTGTGGTAGCCTCTGATGAGGCTGGTAAGTGTTGAGTGTTAGAAAATGCATATTTATAAAGGAGAAAACCGTCATTTTACATTTCAAGTCTTATTAACAACCCTTACTTTTATGTGTTTAACCTTCTTGTGATTTAATTACATGTGTTTTATTTTAATTAAGTATTTTATGTATTTTAGGGGCATTATAGTCATTTCACAATAAAGGAGAAATCAGACGGCAAAACGGACATCACTTTTGAACTCAGGACGGTCAAAAACCTTAGGAGGAGTATAAAAGGAAAAATGGCACTATTCACATGTACGGTACTATTCACGTGTACGGTACTGTATACGTTACTGTTCACGACACTGTTCACATAGACGGATGATGACGTGGCATTGACCGATGATGTGGCATTGACTGATGAGGTGTCACGATCCTGTTGGACTAAAATTCTTATGTACTGTTGATGGTGACGTGGCAGCATATCAGTGGACGAAAAATCTCGCGTACGGTGCATGCATCACACAGGATTATTTTCAACCAAACCGCGTTACTGTTCATCCGGGTCAAACCGCGTTACTGTTCAAAGTCGGGTCAAACCGCGTTACTGTTCAAAGTCGGGTCAAACCGTGTTACTGTTCATCCGCGTGGTCAAACCGTGGACTGTTGACTGATGACGTGGCGCAATCCTGAGCGTCCAAACTGTTTTTAATCCGATGGCCATGATTTACTCCATGTATCTATAAAAAGGGGGCCTCTCCCCCCTAATTTGATATCTCTGAATCCATTTTTGGGATCCATTTTCTGTAATTCTCTCTCCATCTTGTATTTTCTTCGTATTTTAATAAATTTCCATTTTGCCCCTAGTTCAATTATGAGTGGCTAATTTTCTTTCAAGCTTGGGTTGAAGGTGAAGTCTCAACATGTGTCATGGGCTTAATTTGGTAAATTTATTTTCTCTTCCCCTCTAGTTTTTGTGGATGTTTTGACTTCTCGTCGACAAATAATACTAATCTTGTCTAGTACCGCCTTGGTTACACCGGCCCTCTAGTACAAGGTTATTATTATTTGGCACGATAAGCCCTTAGCACCATATTGATTAGAGCGTGGTTCATGAGGTGTGGATTCCCCCCTCATGATTTAATTGGCATTAATACGGATTATTTAGCCCATGATGCATGTTGATACGGATCCAGATACCCAAGTACGTCATTTCAATAGAATTCTCTTCAATTTATTCTCACCATTTCAATACCAATTTTAGAATTTATTCTCTCCATTTTAATTTAAGTTTTAGCATATTCCAATCATTTCCACCACAAATCCAATCACCCATTCACAAAATTAATTCTACACAATTAAAATCCACCTCCTCGTGGGATCGACACTCGTCACCATTAATCTATACTACAACAGATTCGTGCGCTTGCGAGTACATTAAAATTTGCACAACAAGTTTTTGGCGCCGTTGCCGGGGAGGTAAGTAATTTTAATTCATAGAATTAATTTTTGTGAATAATTTCTTTTATTTGTTTTCTTGTATTTTTTTTAAAATTAAAAAAAAAAAGAAAAAAAAGTGAATCTACATTTAAAGGTTAGTATTTCTTTTCTTTTTCTCTTCTTTAAAATTCTGTAATTTAATTTTCCATTTATTTTTCTTTGTAATTTTTTTTTTGTTTATCTTATTAATTTAATTTTTAGTTAATTTCTTTCACGTATTTATTTTTGTGTATTTTTATAGAAAGGTTGTAATAGCGCAATAAGGTTAGTATCGTAATTTCTCACTCTTCTTTATTTTTATTTGTTTTGTTCCCATCTTTATTTTTTGTTTTGTTTGCATCTTTATTTTTATTTTATTTATTTTGTATGCATGGTCGTAGGTCATTATTACCTAATCTTGAACCTATAGACCTTGAATTAGAAAAAACACTTCGCACACACAAACACGTTAAAAATAAAATGGATTTACAAGCACCACAGGAGAGGCCATTTAAGGACTATTTTAGTCCCTTAGCTAATTTGAGCACGTCATGCATAAGATACCCAAATGTAGCTGCTAGGAGTTTTGAATTAAAACCTAGTGTGTTAAATTGTCTCCCTACATTTTATGGCCTAGAAAATGAGGATCCATATAATCATTTGAATGATTTTCATGCCATTTGTCAAACATTCAAATATGAGAATTTTTCAGATGATGATGTTAAACTTAGACTATTCCCATTTTCTTTAAAAGATAGAGCTCGTTCATGGTTAAATACTTTACCTGCTAATAGCATTTCATCATGGGAACAAATGGTAACGAAATTTTTGAATAAATATTTCCCAGTGCATAAAACCAACGCTATTCGCAGGGAAATCTCGGAGTTTACCCAGAGAGAGGACGAGCAATTTTTCGAAACATGGGAGCGATTCAATGGGCTACTCTTGAAGTGTCCACATCATGGGTACGAGAAATGGCATCAATGCCAATACTTTTTGGAGGGATTACTACCAAATGTGCAAGAATGGCTAATGGCAACAAGTGGAGGAGAGCTAATGTCAAAAAGTGCATCAGAAATTTGGGAATTCTTCCAGCGACAAGCAGATAATTCCCAACAACGGAGTCGATCACTTAGGACTACTAGAAGAATTAAAGGAGTGAATGAGGTTCAAATTGGCGAATCAACTTCAGGAATCAAAGAAGTCAAGGAGATGGTTGAAGGTCTTGCTCGACAAATAGCATCGTTATCGACTGCTAAATCAACAGAACCACATGACCAGGACTCATACTCAGATCAAGCCAATGCCATAGGTGTAATGAGAAAGCCATCAAATTACAACCCATACTCCAACACATATAACCCTGGATGGAGAGACCACCCCAATTTTTCATGGTCTCAAGGATTCCAACAGAATGGACCAGCAGCTCCAGCTCCACCAATGCAACAAATTCCTCAAGCCTCTCAGCCCCCATTCAGACCATACAATCAGAACCAGAACTACTCTCAACCCAGACCATGGGAGGATGCATTCCAAAATTTCAAGAATGTTACTCACTCCACGATTGAGCAACAGAATCGCACCATTGATGGACTACGAAATGAGTTGAGAGCAGGCTTCAATTCACAAGCCCAATCAGTTTCAAGCCTCGAGAAGATGGTGGGACAACTTGCTTCTTCAGTTCAGACCTTGGCAATGACTGTTGAGAAAGGCAAATTTCCAAGTCAACCAGTGCCTAATCCTAAAGGAGTACATGAAGCAAGTACCAGTTCACCACAGCAGCATGGAGAGGTCAAAGCAGTCATGACCTTACGAAAAGGAAAAGAAGTCGACAACAAAGTGGAGATGCCGGTGACAAAAGAAAATCAAATTGTTCCTGTGAGTGTTGAGGACTCACCACCGGAGGAGAAAGAAGAAACCAACCCACAAGAATACGTTCCGAAAGCTCCATTTCCTCAGAGGTTAGCGAAAGGCAAGAAAGGAAAATCCACAGGTGAGATTCTCGAAATCTTCAAACAGGTAAGTGTTAACATCCCTTTACTTGATGCTATTAAGCAAGTTCCATCTTATGCCAAGTTTCTTAAAGACCTTTGTACTAAAAAGAGAAACATGCATGTTCAAAAGAAGGCATTTTTAACAGAAAACGTTAGTTCTATACTCCAACAATAAATTCCTTTTAAAATGCAAAGACC
>NW_006263303.1:2395577-2398062 GCF_000493195.1 Citrus x clementina | reverse complement strand
ATGGATGAGTTCCATTACAAAATCTCCAGAGCTCATTCTCGCCTACAAAACCTTTCTCAAAACCAAACTTCTCTTAAAAAAGAAATTGATAAACCCTCTTTTCAAAATATTGTTGTGTCTGCTGAAAGCTCATCTTCCCAAATTGTGCTTTCTCAGCCAACACCTTCAAAGCAAACCTCCGATTGGTTTGATAAAACCCATTTTCAAAACATTCTTTCTATGGAAGATGGATTTTACCATACTGATCCTTTTCAAAGCATTTTAAAATTTTTTCCCAAAGGCTGGTTTTTCAAACCATGGGATTTGACAAAACCCCAGTCTTATTATCAAAGCATTTTAGAAATAACTGAATCAGCTAAATTCAAGCATTTCTTTCTTGACAAAACCCATTCTGAGCCGGCTTATTCCACGGCCACAATCTTAAAAGTTTTAGCCCAAACCAGTGGGGTGATCTACTCCACAATTTCAAAACCTTTCCTTTAAATTTTGAGACCCGTTTACCACATTGTCGGACTTTTTCCTACTGGGATTACCAACAAGCCTGGTATAACACCTTTTTTATCCAAAACCCTAAAAAATCTCATTCTTGGTTATTTTTCTTTAATTCAAAAATAACCGTCCAAAGCCTACCTAATTGGTTTCATCATTGGTGGAACTTCTTCGGACCAATACCTCAAATCCTAACTCCAAATGCCACAAATTATTTAAACCTCTTTAAAACCCATTATATTCCTTCTGACTCAGAAAAAAGATTTCCCCCATTTCTCTGTTTTTGTACAAACTTCTTCCTACCATGGGTCTGGATGTGGAACCTCCGATTTCATACCCATGAGTCCCAAGTCATCCTTTAAAGAACCTTCAAAGTCAAATGGTGGTCAAAATTTGATGAACAGTCCAAATTGACTGTTAACATGATTAAAGATTGGCTTTCCTCTAAAAACCTCCTACAACCAACCCTAGAAGCCTTTAAAGCCCAACAGACCTTCCTAACCCAAAAATCCAAAGCCTAGTCTCTATTGGCAAGCGCCAAAACTGAAGATGAATATTTTAAAGCCATGGAACAACTCCTCGCCTCAAGATCAAAATCCTCAGTTGCAGACTCCTCTGAAGATGAAGATGATGATGAAGACGAAGAGCCATTCATTTCCCTTGGAGACGAAAACGAAGATGATTGTTTCGGCATTTTCTCTCCAGTAAAGCATTGTAAATAATTATTTGATTATTTACTTTTAAAAAAAAATCATGTTTCTTCGGGTGGTCCTCTAGACACAAGTAAGAGCGCACATGTCTCTTCTCCCGTATCGTATTTCAATTTTTGTACAAAGCATCTACTATTCAAAGATACGATCCAATTGTTACTGTGCACTTAAAATCCCGCTACAGTGAACAGTGCAGATTTCCAGATGTTACTGTGCACTTAAAATCCCGCTACAGTGAACAATTTAAAGATCTTTGTATAAAAACCGAGAGGAAGACTCAGACTCCTCAGGTTTTTCATTTTCTAAGTTTAGAACTTCTCTCTTCTCCTCTCCCTTCTCTCTAGAACTCTCTCTCTCTCTCTCTCTCCGGGAATAAGAATCTGGAATCCGAAGACAAAAAGGAATTTCTCATGTCTTCAGATTAATTTCCCATTATTTCCCTTTCTTCTCTACAAAGAAAAACCAACCGATGTAAGCACTTCATTCCAATTTTATTAAAGCATTTTAATTTCCGCACTTTAAATTTCAGCAATTTAAATTTCTGCAATTTAATTTTATGTAACATTTAAATTTTCGCAATTTACATTTAAAGCATTTAAATTTCAGTTTTTTAAAGCTTTCATGCATGCTCTGCAGACTGATCTGTATCAGATCTGCCGTATAAATTGTACGTTCCTCTGAGGCAAAGAGACCAGATCTCGATCCTCAGTTGTAAAATCTTCTCTTCTCCCTCCATTCCTTCAGAGCACCATTTCCGGGAACCGGATCTGGTATTGTGTTTGTACCCAAGCCTTTAGATGTATGTGTTGCTAGGCTTGCAAAAGAATTTAATAAAGAATTGGTAAATTGTTTAAAATCTGACAACCGTGTTTAAAGAACTTAATTATTATCCGGTAAAGCAAAACTGATTTGGTATATCAGCTGGAATACTCGAGAGTGCGGGCTACTGGTCCAAAGGGTTATTAAAAATCGGCTTTAAATTAACTAAGCCGGAACCATCTCTCAGATAACAACGCTATGTACCCTATCAAGTTTAAAATTTTGACTAGCCGTGTTCCATCCAAAGCAAAGCAGTTCCATTTAAAGAATCTAAACATTATTCGATAAAGCACTCTGTATAAAATGAATCAACCGCAATTCCATTTCATTATCAAAGCAATCCATAAAGAATTATTTTGAAAGCACATCCATCCTTCGATCCTATTCAAGCCGATTTTGATTTTAAACTTGATAGGGTACGTAGCGTTGTTATCTGAGAGATGGTTCCGGCTTAGTTAATTTAAAGC
>NW_006263303.1:2385139-2395477 GCF_000493195.1 Citrus x clementina | reverse complement strand
TCCAGTGGTGTTACAGCTTGCAGATCGGTCCACGAAAATACCTCGTGGTATTGTGGAGGACGTGCTTATCCAGGTAGACAAGTTTTATTTTCCTGTTGATTTCATTGTAATTGACACTCAACCAATACAGGATTCAAGGAAGCACATCCCCATTATTCTAGGCCGACCTTTCTTGGCAACTGCGGATGCTCACATTCAATGCAGGACTGGAAATATGCAGTTGTCCTTCGGCAACATGACTATGGAGCTAAACATTTTCAACATTGCCAAACAACCTTACAGTGTAGATGATGGAATTGTTGATGTGGATTTAATTGAAACAATAGTTGATAACACTTTTCTTTCAAACCTTAGTGATGATCCTTTACAAACATGTTTAACTCACTTTGGTTTGGATTTTGATATTGACAGATCAGTCGATGAGGTCAATGCCCTGCTTGACTCAGCACCATCTATGGACACTAATAAATGGAAGTCAAGAGTTGAGCAACTAGCACCATCAGAGAAGCAACTCATTCCATCATCAGAATTACCACCGAAACTCGAGCTCAAACCATTGCCCAACACTTTGGAATATGCGTTTTTGGGAGAAGAAAGCACTCTGCCGGTAATCATCTCATCATCCCTCAATGACGAACAAAAAGGTAAGTTGTTAGATGTTTTGAAAGAGCACAAAGGGGCATTAGGATGGACCATAGCAGACATAAAAGGTATAAACCCAGTAGACTGCATGCATTACATTCACCTTGATGAAAATGCTAAAACTACTAGGGAGATGCAACGTCGGTTAAATCCTAACATGAAAGAAGTTGTTAGAACAGAAGTCCTTAAGCTATTAGACGCAGGTATCATTTACCCTATTTCTGATAGTTCATGGGTCAGTCCTGTACAAGTTGTCCCCAAAAAGTCAGGAGTCACAGTAGTTACGAATGCTGATAATGAATTGATACCCACTAGAGTAACTACAGGATGGCGTGTATGCATTGATTATAGAAAGTTGAATTCTGTCACACGTAAAGACCATTTTCCTTTACCATTTATTGATCAAATGCTTGATAGATTAGCAGGCCATGAATTTTATTGCTTTCTAGATGGCTACTCAGGATACAATCAGATTCCCATAGCACCAAAAGATCAGGAGAAAACTACTTTCACTTGCCCTTTTGGCACATTTGCATATAGGAGAATGCCATTTGGATTATGTAATGCACCTGCTACATTTCAACGATGCATGTTGAGCATTTTTTCTGATATGGTTGAACGATTCCTTGAAGTCTTTATGGATGATTTTTCTGTTTTTGGTGACTCATTTGATCAATGTTTACATCATCTAACACTAGTTCTACAGAGATGTATCGAGAAGAACTTGATCTTAAATTGGGAGAAATGCCATTTTATGGTAAAACAAGGTATTGTTCTCGGTCACATCATTTCGAGCAAAGGTATTGAGGTTGACAAAGCCAAGGTGGATCTCATTTCTAATCTTCCTCCACCCAAAACAGTCAGAGAAGTAAGATCTTTCCTTGGGCATGCTGGTTTTTATAGACGTTTCATTAAAGATTTTAGCAAAGTTTCTAGACCCTTATGCAATTTACTTGCTAAGGATGTACCTTTTATCTTTAATGATTCATGTCTTGTGGCTTTTGAAAAATTAAAGCAGTTGTTGACATCATCACCCATCATTCAAGCCCCAAACTGGAACTTACCATTTGAGCTAATGTGTGATGCATCTGACTATGCAGTAGGAGCAGTATTAGGACAAAGAGTTGATCGAATTCCGCATGTTATTTACTATGCTAGTATGACATTGAATGATGCACAGTTGAACTATTCAACTACTGAAAAAGAAATGCTAGCAGTAGTGTTTGCATTGGAAAAATTTCGATCATATCTTATTGGTTGTAAAATAATTATATTCACAGATCATGCTGCTCTTAAATATCTTCTCACAAAGAAAGATGCAAAAGCCAGACTAATTCGTTGGGTGTTACTTTTGCAGGAATTTGACTTGGAATTCAAAGATAAAAAAGGGACAGAAAATGTTGTGGCGAACCACCTCTCTCGTCTCCATTTTGACACAATTATAGAACAATTACCATTAAATGAGTCATTTCCAGATGAACAATTAATGAGTGTGGAAGTATTACCTTGGTATGCTAATATAGTTAATTATCTTGTTACAGGTAAACTTCCAGAGCATTGGACCAAGCAAGATAAGGCTAAATTCTTTGCAGAGATAAAGAATTTCTTTTGGGATGACCCATATTTGTTCAAGTATTGTGCAGACCAAATTGTTAGACGATGTGTCCCAGAAAGTGAAATTCAGAATATCCTTTCATTCTGCCATGAACAAGCTTGTGGAGGCCATTTCAGTGCTAAGAAAACCGCGACTAAAGTTTTACAATGTGGTTTTTATTGGCCAACTATATTTCGAGATGCTTACACTTTCTGTTCTTCATGTGATAGGTGTCAACGAATGGGGAGCATTACGCGAAGGAATATGATGCCACTAAATCCAATTTTAGTGGTTGAGATTTTTGACGTATGGGGTATCGACTTCATGGGACCCTTTCCCCCGTCTTTTGGCCATCAATACATATTGGTTGCTGTTGACTACGTATCAAAATGGGTAGAAGCAATTCCATGTAGGACCAATGATCACAAGGTGGTGATAGGATTTTTGAAAAGCAACATTGTCTCGCGCTTTGGATTCCCTCGAGCAATAATCAGTGATGGTGGTGCCCACTTTTGTAACAAAGCATTCAAAGCACTTTTGACAAAGTATTCAATCACACACAAAGTGGCAACCCCGTATCATCCGCAAACCAGTGGCCAAGTTGAGATATCCAATCGAGAAATAAAGCACATATTAGAAAAGACGGTGAGGCCGGACAGAAAAGATTGATCATTAAGACTTGATGATGCATTATGGGCATATAGAACGGCTTTCAAGACCCCGATTGGGATGTCACCCTACAGACTAGTGTATGGAAAAGCTTGCCACCTACCTGTGGAACTCGAGCATCGTGCATATTGGGCTATCAAGAAATTCAATTTTGACATGCAGCAAGCCAGCTCAGAAAGAAGATTACAGCTGGCAGAACTTGAAGAAATTCGCAATGATGCATACGAAAATGCCAAGATTTACAAGCAACGAATGAAAGTCTTCCATGATAAGCAAATTATGAGAAAATCGTTCACTCCAGGTCAGAAAGTGCTTTTGTTCAATTCTCGCTTGCACCTATTCCCAGGTAAGTTACGCTCTCGTTGGTCTGGTCCCTTTATTGTTCATACTGTTTTTCCACATGGGGCAATTGAAATTAAGGACCCAAAGAACGGTGTCACGTTTAAAGTTAATGGTCAAAGATTAAAGCCATATCTAGAGTACCAACCACATGAAGAAGACACCGAAATAAATTTGAGTGACCCACCAAATTTGAATTGATTTTTTTTTTCTTCTTTTCGTTGATTTGATTTTTCTTTCTTTCTTTTTATTATTTTTCTTTTGCTAATTGAAATTGTTTTTGCATAAGTGTGTTTATTTTACCATTAAGTTTTCTCTTATCATTTTTAATCATGAGTCTCATACTTAGACCGTTCCTCCTGAACATTCTTAAACCACTTCAACGTGTCAAAACTCATCTCAAAAGGCAGATTCAATTTTGTAAAACACAACGCATTTGGGCTCTACAACCACCAGAGTTAGTAGCCTATGTTGAGGGTTTAGAAAGCCAACTCAGAGACATTGAGAGAAGTGTTTACGACATCCAGTTGGAGCTTGAGGTAAATTCAATAAGAGGACGATTTTAATTTTCTTTGTGTGTTTTAATTTGTTTTTCTGTTTGTGTGCTTTAGTTTGTTACCCCGGTGAAGTGGCGGATAACGGTACTCCGTGACAATCAAGTCGGTTACTTCAGTTTCCCATAATAACTGATATTCTGAGGCGAAAGTATGGACAGAAACGAGACTCTAGTGAAGCTTCACAAGCGATTCCCTTCACTTCCTCAGAATGCCCTCCTTACAATCTATAAAGCTCGGTCCGAACGCATGCGATTGCTCATGAGGAATAACATACCTGCTGATATCCGTTGGTTAATTGAGGCAAAAGTACGATCGGCAGGTGAGTTACCTCCAAAATTTATTGCATACATGCCTGGTTGTGGTAAAGGAAATTATGCAAGAAAACGACGAGCTCGAAGAATTTCGGTTGCTTGTCATAAGTGTGCCAGAATGAGTTGCAATAAAAACCCATGTTCTTTAGGAATGATGTCTGATAACAGGGAAGATAAGATTCAATTCATTAGGGATGGCTTGAATAAGGAGTCATTGGATGATATCCTTTTGTCTCTTGAAACGCATCCCAGTGGATATGTGCAAGGAGCGATTCTCCAGTTATGGCCATTGTTCCAGAAAGAGCATGCACGATATAGTCTCGGGAATCTGACTATAAACGACCCTGTTTGCCAGTTTATAAGAAAACTGGATAGGAAGCCTATCCTCGACCCATAGAGGGCGTTCAAGCCGTTTCTAGACGTAAAACCAGAGGAAGATGTGAGCCACAGTCGCAACTACCTGTAAATATCCTTTTACTTTATTGTTATTTTATTTCACTATTGTCTTATTGTTTGCATTATTGTCTTTAATAATTTTATTACTGTTTGCTTTTTCCTTATTACTGTTTGCTTTTCCCTTTTTACTGTTTCCTTTTTGACTCGCGAGCCACGTGCTTTACGCGTTATTTGACATGGACATGTGACCTCCTACACAACTATGACCCACTATCACCAAGACTCTTAAATGTGATTTTCTTTGTCAAGCACTCACAAATTATTTTTGCGAAGTATCACAATGGCAGCTACTCCCAATAGACAATTCAAGAACATTTGTGTGCTTTCTGGATTTACATATGGCAAACATAAAGAGTTCGTTGAGGCAGCCATAGATCTTGGTCGAAGCATAGCAGCGAGAAAATTACACTTGGTGTATGGAGGAGGTAATCGAGGGTTATCAAAAATGGTCTCAGAAGCAGCTTTTATCAGAGGAAGTCAAGTGTTAGGCATCATCCCAAGAGTCTTAAAACCATTGGGCAGTTCGTCTGACTCATCAACTGGAGAAGAGTTAGTCGTCTCAGGTATGCAAGAAAGAATAACTGAAATGCTTAATCATGCTGATGCTTTTATTTTCCTTCCAGGAGATCTTGCAACACTAGAGGCACTTATCACGCTAGCATCTTGGGCCCATCTGCACATCCACCAAAAACCCATCGGTTTGTTAAATGTCAATAACTTTTATGATGGCTTTATCGCATTTCTTAACCATGCAATAAAAAACTATTTCATTCCCGCTAATGTGAAAAAACTCTTTATTTGTGCTCACACTACTAATGAGCTACTTGATCTGTTACAAGCTTATAAACCGGAGCCAGACCCCTGGACCTTTGTGTTGGAGCGCCCAAATAATGATGGTAACAGTAGCCGCAGTAAGAAGTACAAATTAGATTTAACTCTCCGCTTGTAAATATTGTTTTCTGTGTTGCACCACCCAGGTGATGTATCCTAAACTTTACTTCTTTCCTTTCAAACATTGAGGACAATGTTTCGTTCTGGTTGGGGGGAGGGAATAGTCGACAATTGTGGAATTTTGGTTAAGTTTTTACTAATTTTTGTTGTAGAAACTAACTGTTGCTAACTTTTTGTGTCGAAGATGGCTGAATATGGAGTGTAGTGACTCTAGAAACGCATCTTCATCGTAAAAAAAAAAAAAAAAATTAAAAAACTAAAAAAAATTTCAGACATTTTCTTTTTCTTTATTATATGTTTATGTTTATTTTTCTTCTTTTTAATTTCTCCTCTATCAATATACATTTTCCAACTTTTGAGTCGAAGATGGCTGAATATGGAGTGTAGTTCCTCTAGAAACGCATCTTCTTTAAAAAAAAATAAAAAATTATTTTCGTTTTCTATCATTTTACGTGTAACTTTTCTAATTAGTTTTTATGCATCATTTTCACATTTCTGCATGCATATTTCCCTTTCATGTTTAGAATAGGTTGGGGGGTAGAATGTTGTTTAAAAAAAAAAAAAATTGTGTGATTTGTTTTAACATTGGGTGACATGATTAATTTTAAATTTTAGTATTTGTATTATCTTTGGTCTTAAGTGATGTTACATTATGTTTGCTACTCTACATGTTGATGTCGGAGACATATATGAGTTGCTTGAAGGAATGAACATGTCATAATAAGTACCAAGTGAGTTTTTGAGCCTATCATTTTTCTTGGAGAGTAACCCTTTTGCCCATTCTTTATACAGCTTAACAGTTTATTATTGTATACACGATCTCTAGATTTCTTTTGAGTTAACCCTTAATAAAAAAAAAAAAATGTGTGTTGCTACATTGGGAGGCTCATCTAACTAGTAGATATGGATGATTATTTAGAGCCCTAAAAGACGATGGAAAGGCCATCTTTGATCCGTTTGAGCCTTTCTAGCCATCCCTTTTGTGATATATCCATAGTTAACCCTTTTGAGCCTTTAAAAAAAAAAAAAAAAAAAAAAAAAAAAAAAAAAAACCTTTTCTTTGTCAACTTATCATCTTGACCCACTCCGATTTGGAGTATTACCCGATGTCTTATAAGGTCCATCGCCTATTTATGTTTGAGAAAAATGTAAATAATTATTTTGTTCAGTGAAGTTGTGCCAAATAAAAGCAAAAAAAAAAAAAAAAAGAGAAAAAAAAAATAAAACAAAAGTTGTTGTTTCAAAAGAATAAAAATAACAATAATAGGTGAAATCCACCTTGCAAGTTCAAAAAAAAAAAAAAAAAAATTCTTTGCATTTTTCTCAAACATACACTTTGTTTTCCTTATTTCCCTTCTTTGTTAACCATGTCCCTAGCCTACGTTACGTCCTAATAAAAGTCCTTCTTGATTTTAGGGAACTATAGTTTGAAGTAGAAGCTAGTTATATGGGCTAAAAAGATGTAGTCATGCATAATTAAAAAAAAAAAAAAAAGATAAATAAAGTGGGTTGACTAACATTTTATTTGACTTGAGATCGTATTATTTCTAAGCTGAGGGCATATTTATTTTATCTTGGTGAGAGCATGTGATATCACTTCTTCATTATTTTCTCTCAATTATCATTCATTGGAGTGATTATTTTTATTGGGTTTAATTTCTTTGTGAGAGTGTCACTACTTCCAGTGAGATTTTGGGGTTTGACATGTCATTCTTGAAAGTAGCTATAACAAAGTCTACTGGGTTGATTCATGTGGATGGTTGATGTGGGTGTGATGTTACTTTAGACTGGAGATAATGCTTATACTTTTATTTGATTGCTATCATTAATCTGATTGAATAAACATGAGTGTTTCTGAATTTAAAAAAAAAAAAATCATTTTGAATTTGAATTTTATTTTCGCTTCATTTGCTAGGGACTAGCAATAAGCTGGTTGGGGGGTGTGTTGAGTGTTAGAAAATGCATATTTATAAAGGAGAAAACCGTCATTTTACATTTCAAGTCTTATTAACAACCCTTACTTTTATGTGTTTAACCTTCTTGTGATTTAATTACATGTGTTTTATTTTAATTAAGTATTTTATGTATTTTAGGGGCATTATAGTCATTTCACAATAAAGGAGAAATCAGACGGCAAAACGGACATCACTTTTGAACTCAGGACGGTCAAAAACCTTAGGAGGAGTATAAAAGGAAAAATGGCACTATTCACATGTACGGTACTATTCACGTGTACGGTACTGTATACGTTACTGTTCACGACACTGTTCACATAGACGGATGATGACGTGGCATTGACCGATGATGTGGCATTGACTGATGAGGTGTCACGATCCTGTTGGACTAAAATTCTTATGTACTGTTGATGGTGACGTGGCAGCATATCAGTGGACGAAAAATCTCGCGTACGGTGCATGCATCACACAGGATTATTTTCAACCAAACCGCGTTACTGTTCATCCGGGTCAAACCGCGTTACTGTTCAAAGTCGGGTCAAACCGCGTTACTGTTCAAAGTCGGGTCAAACCGTGTTACTGTTCATCCGCGTGGTCAAACCGTGGACTGTTGACTGATGACGTGGCGCAATCCTGAGCGTCCAAACTGTTTTTAATCCGATGGCCATGATTTACTCCATGTATCTATAAAAAGGGGGCCTCTCCCCCCTAATTTGATATCTCTGAATCCATTTTTGGGATCCATTTTCTGTAATTCCCTCTCCATCTTGTATTTTCTTCGTATTTTAATAAATTTCCATT
The DNA here is from genome assembly GCF_000493195.1 of Citrus x clementina. Taxonomy (NCBI): domain Eukaryota; kingdom Viridiplantae; phylum Streptophyta; class Magnoliopsida; order Sapindales; family Rutaceae; genus Citrus; species Citrus x clementina. The sequence goes on along the minus strand of NW_006263303.1, from coordinate 2,387,202 downwards.
TTGCCCCTAGTTCAATTATGAGTGGCTAATTTTCTTTCAAGCTTGGGTTGAAGGTGAAGTCTCAACATGTGTCATGGGCTTAATTTGGTAAATTTATTTTCTCTTCCCCTCTAGTTTTTGTGGATGTTTTGACTTCTCGTCGACAAATAATACTAATCTTGTCTAGTACCGCCTTGGTTACACCGGCCCTCTAGTACAAGGTTATTATTATTTGGCACGATAAGCCCTTAGCACCATATTGATTAGAGCGTGGTTCATGAGGTGTGGATTCCCCCCTCATGATTTAATTGGCATTAATACGGATTATTTAGCCCATGATGCATGTTGATACGGATCCAGATACCCAAGTACGTCATTTCAATAGAATTCTCTTCAATTTATTCTCACCATTTCAATACCAATTTTAGAATTTATTCTCTCCATTTTAATTTAAGTTTTAGCATATTCCAATCATTTCCACCACAAATCCAATCACCCATTCACAAAATTAATTCTACACAATTAAAATCCACCTCCTCGTGGGATCGACACTCGTCACCATTAATCTATACTACAACAGATTCGTGCGCTTGCGAGTACATTAAAATTTGCACAACAGTAAGCGGTTACCCGACCTCCTGCACCACTACCTGAGGCCTGGTGGTCCCTCCTTCTGATCGGCCTATTCCTTGGTAATGCTCTCTTCTCTTTCTTTCCCAACCCTTCTAGCTGGTCTGTCTTAATCCATGCTGCCTTTTCTTCCTCAATCTCTATGTCCCTCTTAGCCTGCTCGTATGCGGCTGCATACGTCTAAATAATTGGGCTTCTCAAGTTGTACCAAAGCCTTCTTATCTTCACCTCTTCTTTCAATCCCCTTAATGCCTGAGGATGGTTGAAGGCTTCCAAATCGAGGACAGCACAATGAAACCTCTTGAAGAATTCCCGAAGGGTTTCTTGCTCCCTCTGCTTCATGCTTTTCAACTCCATCATGTCGTCTTCTGGTGCCATTGCCCCACGAAACTGCTCTACAAATTCCTGGCACATCTGCTCGAAGGTTTTAATGCTCCCCCGAGGAAATTTTCTGTACCACTCGCGTGCACGTCCTTCTAGGGATAGTGGGAACACCCTGCACCTTTGGGCTTGAGATAATCCTTGCACCCCAGTTATGTCGTTGAAGCGCTCTATGTACACCAACGGATCAGTTCGTCCCAAATATCTAAGGTCTAGGAGACGAAAATCTCTTGGAATGACTGCCCTCATGATCTCTGCCACGAGCGGTGATTCTCCGTCCAGCATTATCCTCCAACCAGGAGCTCTGCTCCTTCCTTGCATGTTTCAATTACCTGCGCTAGTCTGCGCACTTCCTTCTCCAGCTGCACTGCACGACTAGGGTCACGTGCTGCAACTTGATCCCGCTCTTGCTCTACATCATGTAAGTGTTGCCTGAGCTCTGTTTCCTCTGCATTCGCCACCCCGTCGTCCTCATCAAAAATCTGTCTTGCTAAGGATTGCTCTTCCTCTCTATGAATTTCTCCCCGCAGAGATAAGTTACCTCTCTCACCACCAAATCTCCTGGTGGTTTGACTCTCCTCATACTATCGTGACCTGGTGCCACTCCACCACCTCTCACCCTTTCCTCCTGGGTTCCCCTTCTTTCACTCCACAGCTCATGTAAGATGGTTGTCAGGGTCTCCATCTGCTTTTCTATCCGTTCTATTCGGTCAAACATGGCTTTTTCCCGTGGTTAACTGTCTATCTCCCTCAGCGTCACGGAATCGTTAAGCCTCATATCACCCCCCTTGTGCACTACTTCCTCCTGCCTCCATTGTTTTTTTCACTTGCTTTACTCCTCTTTTTGCTGTCAACAAAAACTTTGTGATCAGTTCCCCACAGACGGCGTCAAAATATTGATGCGAGATTCTGGTTGCCCTCTTTATCACGACCAGGATCTCTTCTCGTAAGGCTTCTTCTCCTGAGGTTCCTGCGTACACAGAAGCAGGTCAGAGTACGCCGGTTGTTTCCCTGGCGTAAACCCTCCGACGCTCAAGTTAGAAATGAAGGTTTTGTGCTCTTGGGAACACTGG